>NC_053389.1:157948727-158634143 GCF_905171765.1 Bufo bufo
ACCCCACCCCCTGTGTGTGTGACAGCAGAGGCATTTTTCCCCCACTTTTGGGAGGGAAAAATGCGTCTTATGGGGCGAAAAAGAGGCAGCTGCCTTGGGCACCCCAGGAGCAACTGGGCCCAGGGCAGCTGCCCCTTTTGTCCCATGTTAAAGATGGCCCTGGTGACACTTCTGATCCTGCTACTGAATCTTTGTTGGGGCTGAACTGAATGAACTGTTGCTGATTTGCTGAAGTTTTTTTTTTTTTTTGCTTGGCGTGTAAAGACTTTTGGGAATTGTTCATACCGGGACTATTTTTTCTTTTTGCCTTTGGTATTTTGTCCTTTTTTTTTTTTTCCTCCCCAGTCCGTTCCCTCCCCTGCTTGTTCTTTGAATTACAGTCAGGTCCATAAATATTGGGACATCAACACAATTCTAACATTTTTGGCTCTATACACCACCACAATGGATTTGAAATGAAATGAACAAGATGTGCTTTAACTGCAGACTGTCAGCTTTAATTTTAGGGTATTTACATCCAAATCAGGTGAACGGTGTAGGAATTACAACAGTTTGCATATGTGCCTCCAACTTGTTAAGGGACCAAAAGTAATGGGACAATTGGCTTCTCAGCTGTTCCATGACCAGGTGTGTGTTATTCCCTCATTATCCTAATTACAATGAGCAGATAAAAGGTCCAGAGTTCATTTCAAGTGTGCTATTTGCATTTGGAATCTGTTGCTGTCAACTCTCAGGATGAGATCCAAAGAGCTGTCACTATCAGTGAAGAAAGCCATCATTAGGCTGAAAAAACAAAACAAACCCATCAGAGAGATAGCAAAAACATTAGGCGTGGCCAAAACAACTGTTTGGAACATTCTTAAAAAGAAGGAACACACCGGTGAGCTCAGCAACACCAAAAGACCTGGAAGACCACGGAAAACAACTGTGATGGATGACCGAAGATTTATTTCCCTGGTGAAGAAAACACCCTTCACAACAGTTGGCCAGATCAAGAAGACTCTCCAGGAGGTAGGTGTATGTGTGTCAAAGTCAACAATGAAGAGAAGACTTCACCAGAGTGAATACAGAGGGTTCACCACAAGATGTAAACCATTGGTGAGCCTCAAAAACAGGAAGGCCAGATTAGAGTTTGTCAAACGACATCTAAAAAAGCCTTCACAGTTCTGGAACAACATCCTATGGACAGATGAGACCAAGATCAACTTGTACCAGAGTGATGGGAAGAGAAGAGTATGGAGAAGGAAAGGAACTGCTCATGATCCTAAGCATACCACCTCATCAGTGAAGCATGGTGGTGGTAGTATCATGGCGTTGGCATGTATGGCTGCCATTGGAACTGGTTCTCTTGTATTTATTGATGATGTGACTGCTGACAAAAGCAGCAAGATGAATTCTGAAGTGTTTCGGGCAATATTATCTGCTTATATTTAGCCAAATGCTTCAGAACTCATTGGACGGCGCTTCACAGTGCAGATGGACAATGACCCAAAACATACTGCAAAAGCAACCAAAGAGTTTTTTAAGGGAAAGAAGTGGAATGTTATGCAATGACATCATTGACATCTGTTGTCTCAACACTAAATGTGAACGGCTGTCTCACCCATGCTGGATATGACTCTCTTGTAGGGAAGATCACCTGCAGCCAATGATGGACAAGCGGGGCGAGTCGGGTGTGTGTCTTGACCTCCAGGGCCGGACTGGGGATACAAAGCAGCCCTGGAAAAAAAATCTATGTCAGCCCCATAAGTCACTGCGCCTAATATACTACTGCCCCCCCTCTCCACTATCTAATACACTGCTGCCCCCTCCCCACCACCCCCAATACACTGCTGAACACCCTCCCACCCCCCTAATACACTGCTTATCCCCTCCCACCCCCTAATAAACTGCTGACCCCCCTCCCAACCTCCTAATACACTACTGACCCCCAGCCTCCCAGCCACCCCAATACACTGCTGACCCCCCAGTCCCTCAATACACTGCTGACCCCCTCCCAAAACAATCCTAGCCCCCCTAATACAATGATGACCCCTTTCCCAGCCCCCCTAATTCACTGCTGACCCCCCTCCTAGCCACCCCAATACACTGCTGACCCCCATCCTTGCCACCCCAATATACTGCTGACCTCCACCCTCCCAGCCCCCCCAATACACTGCTGGCCCTCCGATACAATGCTGACCCCTTAAATACAATACACAATAGGTCCTCCAAGCCCCTTTACTCTTACCTGTAGTACAACAGGTCAGCTTAGCTCAGTGATGCCGGTGTCTGTGTGCAGGAGGGACAGGATGCCGCCGCCGCCACCATGCTGTGCAGTCACTAGATCCGCCGCCGCGCAGCGGCCGGATATGACGTCATGTCGTCATATGCTGCTCACATCCGGCGGCTGGCAAAAGCAAAATCATTGCGCTCGCTCGGCTCTTCTGATCATGAGCCGCAGCGGGCGCAAAAAGGAGTCTGAGTAACAGGAAATAAATATTTTCCTGTCTTGTGGCAGCCACCTATCAAAGCGGCCCCCCAGGGCCGGCGGCCGAACCCGCGAGACTGACTCACCGAACCCCTGGGGTTCGATCGAACCCAGGTTAAGAACCACTGATATAAGGGGTGTATTTCAGTACAACAAGAAAAATAGATACGCGCTGCACTGTTGCAGCTATTTCTGGTGAATGCGTATAGGGGGCGTATTTCAGTAAAAAAAGGAAAATATATATACGCACTGCACTATTGCAGTTATTTCTGGTGAAAGTATATAGGGGCTATTTCAGTAAAAAAAAGAAAAATATATACTCACTGCACTATTGCAGTTATTTCTGGTGAAAGCGTATAGGGGTGTATTTCAGTTAAAAAAAAACATATATATGCGCACTGCACTGTTGCAGTTATTTCTGGTGAAAGCGTACAGGGGTGTATTTCACAAAAAAATGGAAAATATATACACACTGCACTGTTGCAGTTAATTCTGGTAAAAGTGTATAGGGGCGTATTTTAGTAAAAAAAGCAAAATATACGCACTGCACTGTTGCAGTTATTTCGGGTGAAAGCGTATAGGGTCGTATTTCAGTAAAAAAAAAAAGGAAAATATATGCGCACTACACTGTTGCAGTTATTTCTGGTGAAAGCATATAGGGGCGTATTTAAATAAAAAAATTAAAATATATACGCACTGCACTGTTGCAGTTATTTCTGCTGAAAGCGTATAGGGGTGTATTTCAGTAAAAAAAGGAAAATATGTACGCACTGCACTGTTGCTGTTAATTCTGTTGAAAGCGTATAGGGGCGTATTTCAGTAAAAAAAAAAATAATATATACACATTTCACTTCTGCAGTTTTTTTGGTGAAAGCGTATAGGGGCGTATTTCAATACTACTAGAAAAATATTATGAAGAAAAAACGGAAGGTCCAGCTTTTAAAAATCCAATTTCTTTATTCCAGTGGTTTAAAAGTTTTCCATACACAGGACAGTAGTATACAATCTTTGCGTTTTGGACTCACAAATTACAGTCCTTACTCATGACAAATGTGCTCTACAAATGCCACTCCATATAAACCCCCCTAAACTCCTATCAAACACTGGGAAGCTAGGCGGGCTCACCTGGAGTAGGCAATTGGACAATCGCCACACTCATTAACCCTTCACCTACAGAAAAATACATATACACTAAAATAACATCTTTTCTCTTTCGACAAAGAATGGCAATTGCTAGGGGTATCTGTCATTAATATGACAGAATCAGATCATTGTCACGAGTTGGAGGTCCCAGGAGAGACCACCACGTCGTCAAGCAATAAACAAACGGAAATCAGGTACAGACACACAAGAGTTTATTGCACAAACAAAAAAAGGGAAGGCAGCACAGACAAAACATGAGCTCTATGTACCATCAGCACAGTGGGAGAAAACCCCCACTGCGCCACTGTCTAGTAATACTCCAGAGGGGCAAGACTAAGCAACTCCTGGTATTCACTAGGGCCCCAGAAGGTAGGGTTAGGCTTTGCCGCAGGAAGTTGCCAGGGTCCACTCTGGAGCGTGAACTAGACAGTGACAGCAGGAACGAATGGACAACAGGTACCAAAAGGTACCGACGGCACATAGGCAAACATAACAGACAGACAAATACAAAACAGGGCAACTAATAACACAAGCAGAAATACTTAGCAAGGAAACAGGAGTGACAATGAGCAGAGAAGGACTTGCTCCACCAGTGGTATACTGCGTGGCCTTGCGCATAGCACTTTGCAGCTAGGCGCGCTGCAGCAAGGGCTTGCTGAACAGAGACATATGAATACACACAAGGTAACTAAAAATACAAGCAGGAGTTCACGCAAGGGAGCAGGAGTGGCAATGAGCAGAGAAGGACTTGCTCCACCAGTAGTAAACTGCATGGCCTTGCGCATACCACTCTGCTGCAAAGAAAGGTGCAGCAAGGGCTTTCTGAACAGAGACATATGAATACACACAAGGTAACTAAAACATAACTGGCAGAACAGATAACAGAAAGACAGGAAAGAGGACGTCAATGAACAAGTAGGGAAACCCACAGAGCACAGACAGACACGGATCCCATGGGTCAGCAGCATGGGAGAGAGAGTACAAACCAGGAGCAGGACAAGACAACACACACCAGGAGAGCTGACACAGAACTGAGGAAACCTCAGCCTTAGGCCTCATGCACACGACTGTATTTTTTCACGGTCCGCAAAACGGGGTTCCGTTGGTCCGTGATCCGTGACCGTTTTTTCGTCCGTGGGTCTTCCTTGATTTTTGGAGGATCCACGGACATGAAAAAAAAATTGTTTTGGTGTCCGCCTGGCCGTGCGGAGCCAAACGTATCCGTCCTGAATTACAATGCAAGTCAATGGGGACGGATCCGTTTGACGTTGACACAATATGGTGCAATTTCAAACGGATCCGTCCCTTATTGACTTTCAATGTAAAGTCAGGAGTTAATATACCATAGGATCGGAGTTTTCTCCAATCCGATGGTATATTTTAACTTGAAGCGTCCCCATCACCATGGGAACGCCTCTATGTTAGAATATACCATCGGATTTGAGTTACATCGTGAAACTCAGATCCGACAGTATATACTAACACAGAGGCGTTCCCATAGTGATGGGGATGCTTCTAGTTAGAATATACTACTTAACTGTGTACATGACTGCCCCCTGCTGCAATGATCGGGGGGGGGGGGGGAGGCCGCACACTGGCCACCAATGATATTAATACAATAGAGGGGGGGCCGGGGGGGGCCGCACACTGGCCACCAATGATATTACAATACAGGGGGGGGGCCGGAGGAGGCCGCACACTGGCCACCAATGATATTACAATAGTGGGGGGGCGGGGGGGGCGCACACTGGCCCCCAATGATATTCAAACTGGGGAGGGAGGGGGGTCTGCTCCTGCTGCCTGGCAGCCCCTGATCTCTTATAGGGGGCTAAGCACCTGAGAAGTTAATTGTGCGGATCACAGCCCCCTGTAAGAGATCGGGTGCTGCCAGGCAGCAGGGGGCAGTCATGTACACAGTTCGTAGTATATTCACTATGAGAACGCCTCTGTGTTAGAATATACTGTCGGATATGAGTTTTCACGAAGTGAAAACTCATCTCTGAAAAAGCTTTTATGCAGACGGATCTTCGGATCCGTCTGTATGAAAGTAACCTACGGCCACGGATCACGGACGCGGATGCCAATCTTGTGTGCATCCGTGTTCTTTCACGGACCCATTGACTTGAATGGGTCCGTGAACCGTTGTCCGTCAAAAAAATAGGACAGGTCATATTTTTTTGACGGACAGGAAACACGGATCACGGATGCGGCTGCAAAACGGTGCATTTTCCGATTTTTCCATGGACCCGTTGAAAGTCAATGGGTCCGCGAAAAAAAACGGAAAACGGCACAACGGCCACGGATGCACACAACGGTCGTGTGCATGAGGCCTCATATACAGGTTCCATGGGTGCAGCAGAGAGGCCACACCCATGGAGCAGACAGAGGATTAATCCTAATAGGCACACAGGGGAGTTAACCCATAAAGAACCACAAATGACACACAGGAACGGAGCTGCAGCGAGAGCATAGACAGAAGGTCACAGCCAAAGGTAACGACTGTGACAATCATATTTCTTATTTAGGCCCCTTGGGACACAGGTGCCCAGTTCATGCATCCAAAAAGTTTCTCTATTCAAGAGTTTTTTTTCTATGATCTCCCCCTCTCACTGGTGGAGTAATCCTTTTAATCCCCTGGACACGTAAGTTGGCAGTATTACCTTGATGCTTTACCGCAAAATGCAAGCTCACTGCAGAAACATTTCTTGTCATATGGTGTGGTGTATCTGAAATATGTTTTCGTACTCGTGTCTTTATCGCATTGATGTACATCCCACATATTGCAGGTTACAAGCTATGCATGTGATCAGATAAATCGCAAACTGTGAGTTGCAGTTCAGGTATGACTTGATATTATGTGTGTTCCCATTTGCTGTAGAGCAAAATGTCCTGCTTGTTTGCATATGGGAACAACAAATGCATTTATTCTGACCACATTTATAGCTAGACAAAAACACAGAAATGAAGTGGCAATTCTGGAGGAGCTGCTCAGCCCCTGACACTGTGGCGTGTCTTTTTATTGGGGGAGCAGCCCCACCGCATGTGGACCGCAGTAATCGACTAACCCCAGCAAAATATGCATACAATGGAGGATGTTGACGCGGTCCACATGCACCACAAGAGCAAACTACACGAAATGTAGCAAATAAACATATGAAACACAGAGAGGAAATGCACCAACAAGAAATGCTACTGACTATACTGGGAAGTCATAATTGCAGGTATTAAAAGCTGAGACTTTCGCCAATATGTTCCCTCTGCCGTGCTGAGTGACCGTGATGTGGTGCAGTGATGGGCTCCGATATTTTCCTGACTGGAACATATTGGCGAAAGTCTCAGCTTTTAATACCTGCAATTATGACTTCCCAGTATAGTCAGTAGCATTTCTTGTTGGTGCATTTCCTCTCTGTGTTTCATATGTTTATTTGCTACATTTCGTGTAGTTTGCTCTTGTGGTGCATGTGGACCACGTCAACATCCTCCATTGTATGCATATATTGCTGGGGTTAGTCGATTACTGCGGTCCACATGCGGTGGGGCTGCTCCCCCAATAAAAAGACACGCCACAGTGTCAGGGGCTGAGCAGCTCCTCCAGAATTGCCACTTCATTTCTGTGTTTTTGTCTTGTTAGATTTGAGTGTGTTCAAACACTCTGTTGCACCTGGTAACCTCCATCACATGGTCTGGCATAGGTGTGGCTCACAGCCTGGCCTCATTCACAATGTACTACCACAGTATTCATGCTGGGCCTTTGTGTGGAGGCTTGGCTGTGAGCTGAATTATATCACCCCCAGACCGTGTTCACACCATAGTTAGAGCAGCGGCTAGGACCCTCTGCCGTGCTGAGTGACCGTGACGTGGTGCAGTGATGGGCTCCGATATTTTCCTGACTGGAACATATTGGCGAAAGTCTCATCTTTTAATACCTGCAATTATGACTTCCCAGTATAGTCAGTAGCATTTCTTGTTGGTGCATTTCCTCTCTGTGTTTCATATGTTTATTTGCTACATTTCGTGTAGTTTGCTCTTGTGGTGCATGTGGACCGCGTCAACATCCTCCATTGTATGCATATATTGCTGGGGTTAGTCGATTACTGCGGTCCACATGCGGTGGGGCTGCTCCCCCAATAAAAAGACACGCCACAGTGTCAGGGGCTGAGCAGCTCCTCCAGAATTGCCACTTCATTTCTGTGTTTTTGTCTTGTTAGATTTGAGTGTGTTCAAACACTCTGTTGCACCTGGTAACCTCCATCACATGGTCTGGCATAGGTGTGGCTCACAGCCTGGCCTCATTCACAATGTACTACCACAGTATTTATGCTGGGCTTTTGTGTGGAAGCTTGGCTGTGAGCTGAATTATATCACCCCCAGACCGTGTTCACACCATAGTTAGAGCAGCGGCTAGGACCCTCTGCCGTGCTGAGTGACCGTGACGTGGTGCAGTGAAGGGCTCCGATATTTTCCTGACTGGAACATATTGGCGAAAGTCTCAGCTTTTAATACCTGCAATTATGACTTCCCAGTATAGTCAGTAGCATTTCTTGTTGGTGCATTTCCTCTCTGTGTTTCACATTTATAGCTGTCAATATATTTCAACCAGGTGGGCTCTGTAGGGGGTTTGTCCGAAAACAAGCTGGTGCTTAGTAGTTGACCTAAATTAGGTGCTCTCCGTGCGACATACCTGATACCATCGGATACTATTTCACCCCAGTCCCTGTCAAAATTCAAAACAGATAAATTACGTTTTATTATTTCACATATATCCTGATACTCCTCACTGTACTGCGTGGTAAACGTGACTTGTTTTTGTTTAAAAACTCTAGGATGGAGTTTATTCTGTTTTAACATTGGTGTATCACTAGGAAAAATAAGTGAATTTCTATCCAGGGTAGATGTCTGGTCAATATACACTGCTCAAAAAAATAAAGGGAACACAAAAATAACACATTCTAGATCTAAATTAATTAAATATTCTTCTGAAATACTTTGTTCTTTACATAGTTGAATGTGCTGACAACAAAATCACACAAAAATTAAAAAATGGAAATCAAATTTTTCAACCCATGGAGGTCTGGATTTGGAGTCACACTCAAAATTAAAGTGGAAAAACACACTACAGGCTGATCCAACTTTGATGTAATGTCCTTAAAACAAGTCAAAATGAGGCTCAGTAGTGTGTGTGGCCTCCACGTGCCTGTATGACCTCCCTACAACGCCTGTGCATGCTCCTGATGAGGTGGCGGACGGTCTCCTGAGGGATCTCCTCCCAGACCTGGACTAAAGCATCTGCCAACTCCTGGACAGTCTGTGGTGCAACGTGACGTTGGTGGATAGAGCGAGACATGATGTCCCAGATGTGCTCAATTGGATTCAGGTCTGGGGAACGGGCGGGCCAGTCCATAGCATCAATGCCTACGTCTTGCAGGAACTGCTGACACACTCCAGCCACATGAGGTCTAGCATTGTCTTGCATTAGGAGGAACCCAGGGCCAACTGCACCAGCATATGGTCACACAAGGGGTCTGAGGATCTCATCTCGGTACCTAATTGCAGTCAGGCTACCTCTGGCGAGCACATGGAGGGCTGTGCGTCCCTCCAAAGAAATGCCACCCCACACCATTACTGACCCAATGCCAAAACGGTCATGCTGGAGGATGTTGCAGGCAGCAGAACGTTCTCCACGGGGTCTCCAGACTCTGTCACGTCTGTCACATGTGCTCAGTGTGAACTTGCTTTCATCTGTGAAGTGCACAGGGCGCCAGTGGCGAATTTGCCAATCTTGGTGTTCTCTGGCAAATGCCAAACGTCCTGCACGGTGTTGGGCTGTAAGCACAACCCCCACCTGTGGACGTCGGGCCCTCATATCACCCTCATGGAGTCTGTTTCTGACCGTTTGAGCAGACACATGCACATTTGTGGCCTGCTGGAGGTCATTTTGCAGGGCTCTGGCAGTGCTCCTCCTGTTCCTCCTTGCACAAAGACGGAGGTAGCGGTCCTGCTGCTGGGTTTTTGCCCTCCTACAGCCTCCTCCACGTCTCCTGATGTACTGGCCTGTCTCCTGGTAGCGCCTCCATGCTCTGGACACTACGCTGACAGACACAGCAAACCTTCTTGCCACAGCTCGCATTGATGTGCCATCCTGGATAAGCTGCACTACCTGAGCCACTTGTGTGGGTTGTAGACTCCGTCTCATGCTACCACTAGAGTGAAAGCACCGCCAGCATTCAAAAGTGACCAAAACATCAGCCAGGAAGCATAGGAACTGAGAAGTGGTCTGTGGTCACCACCTGCAGAACCACTCCTTTATTGGGGGTGTCTTGCTAATTGCCTATAATTTCCACCTGTTGTCTATCCCATTTGCACAACAGCATGTGAAATTGATTGTCATTCAGTGTTGCTTCCTAAGTGGACAGTTTGATTTCACAGAAGTGTGATTGACTTGGAGTTACATTGTGTTGTTTAAGTGTTCCCTTTATTTTTTTGAGCAGTGTATATATACATATATTTACACACATGTGTATGTGTGTGTGTGTGTGTGTATACATTGCAATGCATGGGCGCTGACAGCGTGTCCACTGTCTGCAGACATGAACCCATTCATTTAAATGGGGTCTGCAATCTGCATCCGACAGTACTTTTTCGCAGTGCGGAGGCATAGACAGAAAACCCATGGATGCACTCCATAGGTTTCCGATCTGTGCTTCCATTCCAGACCACACCGTATCTTTCGGATTTCAGACGCATCACTTGATACGGTGCGCACACGGCTGGTGCCTGTATATTGCAGACCCCTTGTTCGCTGGCCACAATACAGGCACAGGCAGGCTATGGTCATGTGCATGAGGCCTAAAGCCATACCTCCTTTCAGTATCCGGCAGGACAGTCCCGGATTTCAGTGGCGGTCCTGGTACGGGGGAGGTATGTCGAAAATGGATCAGTTTTGCCCTAATGCATCCTGAATGGAAAAGGATCCACTAAGAATGCATCAGTTTGCCTCCGATCAGTCACCATTCCGCTCTGGAGGCGGACACCAAAACGCTGTCCGCCTGATGAAACTGAGCCAAACGGATCCGTCCTGGCACACAATGTAAGTTAATGGGGACGGATCCGTTTTCTCTGGCACAAAAGAAAACGGATCCGTCCCCCATTCACTTTCAATGGTGTTCAAGATGGATCCGTTATGGTTATAGAAGACCTAATACAAATGGATCCGTTTATGACGGATGCATGCGGTTATATTATGGTAACAGAACCGTTTTTGCAAATTCATGACGGATCCGCAAAAAACACAAGTGTGAAAGTAGCCTTGGGCACGTAGTGTCCCTCTTCCTTCTATTCTAAAGTTGGGAGGTATGCTAAAGCACTGATGAAATGACACCTAAGGTGCTGTTGTCACTATGGCATCACAAGTAGGCAGAGATGTCATGTGACCGCTCCCCTGGAGACGCTTTGCTGTGATGCATGCTGGGATTTTTACTTTCACTTTGCAGCTGCTCCGCCCACACAGCCTCTCATTAATGGGAGCATGCTATGCCGAATGCAGTAGAAAAATGATATATATACAGTATATCTGTCATGATACAAATTCCTCTTGGCTTTTGTTATTGTCTGGGGCACTTTATTGTTTTTTATACTTATGGTGGCCAACCCCTTTAAGGTGAAAAATGGCAGGGTCCTTAAGGTGTTAAGAGATAGTTCGAAGTGTCCACGGTGTGACTAATTTACATATGCTTTGGTTTTGTCCAGAACTAAAAGATTACTGGACTGCGATTAATATCTTTGTTACTCAAAAGTTCAGACTCCCGATTTTATTTATGGTTGATTGCTACATATTGAGTGATTTTTCTAAGGTAAATTGCCATAAATATAAAAATATCTTTTTGAATAGAATACTCTTTTTGGCGAGACTTTTGATCACCCGAGTTTGTTTCTCATGAAATGTCCCAAATCTGAACACTTGGATAAACCTGGTTAATAGGGTTAAAAACTATGAGAATGTTCTACAGTATATAGACAGAGAAATAGTCAGGAAAAATGGACTAAGATATGGGAGGCTTGGAGAGCTTAATCTTCTTCATGGTATGTTTCCATTTCATGATTGTTTTCTTATTCTTCTTTTTTTTGGCTTTTTCTTTCCTTTCTTTATTGTTGTTTGAGTCGGGATGACGGAGGACTCTGAGATGCATCACAAAGGCAGGGTGGGGTGGGAAATGGGTGGTTATGGGGAAAAATAATAATAATTTTTATATTGTAATTTTGTATGAAAATGAATATGGTTGTATATGTTTTATTCTAATAATGATATTAAAATTAAAAAAAAGAGCATAGGTCATCAATATCAAAATCTAAAAAACCAAACTTTAATGACCTAGGAGGATACTGTGGCACTCATTGGAGTGCCTCAGCCTCTTTAAAGAGCTGATAAGCGGTGGTACCAGTCACCCCCAGTGATCAGATATTGATGACTATAGATGAGCAAAAATTTTATTCTGGTTCGTTTTGTGTGAATCGGTCGGCCAATTCAATTGGGGTCTGAATTGATTCTACCCTAATTGGTAGTGCTCCAACTGGCCTGATAATGTGTGTATGACACTCATATTTTCTCTCTCTTGTTTCCTCACTTTTTTTCATTTTTTTTTAAATTATTTTTGTTTAATTCTCTCCAACTTAATTTTTCTCACTCTCTTTAAAATTCACAGAAATCGAATCACCAAAAATTTAAAGTCTGAC
The DNA here is from genome assembly GCF_905171765.1 of Bufo bufo. Classification (NCBI taxonomy): domain Eukaryota; kingdom Metazoa; phylum Chordata; class Amphibia; order Anura; family Bufonidae; genus Bufo; species Bufo bufo. Next base: position 157,961,071 of record NC_053389.1, read on the forward strand.
CTACCTCCAATTTTTACAAACTTTGGGTCAAATCTGATTCATTTACAACCAATTCGATCACCTCTATTGATGAGGGTAGGCCATCAAAATCAGACTCCTGGAAAAGCCCTTTAAGAGGAGACTTTGGTTCATGGCACTTACTTCCTGGTCAGTAAGGACAGCGTTGACAAATCTAATATATAAAGCTGAGTGTATGTATGTGTATATGTCCACTAAAGGAATCCGCACTGTCTCATTTATAATTACGAAATTTGGCACTTAGGTACATGAGCTGTCTGGGAAGGTTTTAGATCGGGTCTCAGCTCTCTAGCGCGTACCGTTCCTGAGATATTCCCAAAATCCCTTATCAGCCAATAGAAGCTTGCAGGCCCTTAGTGTCCACATACACACAGTTTCACACCAGGTTTCCATAACAACCCAGCCATTTTTCTTCACTGCTGTAGGTCAGCTTTAAAGGGACAGGGCACTGTGGACATCACAGTTAAGGGGGCAAAAGACGTACTTAAAAAACCCACCCCCAGGCCCCTGTAACCCATGGCCCTGACCTGGTTAGGTCACAACCCTTCCTATTCTGCAGCCGACGGGTGTTGAAAAAATGAAGGTAAAAATTAACTTCTGCCAGCTGCAGGGGTGGGAGGGAGGGTGACTTTCTCCCTGCAGCTCTTGCTCAGACAGCACAGTGCTGCTGTCTGAGAGTGAGCTGTTCAAAAGGAAATCCCTGTGTCCGTCCAGGCCCTGCGCCGGACAGAGGACAGGGAGTGTGAAAGCCGGACTGTCCGGCCTAAAACCGGACCATCCTAGGGGGCAGGCTGCTGTGGAGGTCACAGTCCGCTATGAAGGTCAGTGTTAAGGGGGAGATTGCTGTAGAGGTCACTGTTAAGGGGATGGGGTGTTGTGGAAATCAATTTTAAGGAGATAGGGTACTGTGGAGGTCACTAATAAAGGGGCAAGCACTGTGGAGGTCTCTGTTAAGAGGGCAGGGAACGGTGGAGGTCACAGTTAAGGGGATGGTCCGCTATGTAGGTCAGTGTTAAGGGGTGGGGTGTTGTAGAGGTCACTGTTAAGGGAGCGAGGTGTCATGGAGGTCACATTTTAAGGGAACGGAGCTCTGTGGAGGTCTCTGTTAAGGGGGCGGGTTATTGTGGAAATCAGTGTTAACAAGACGGGGTACTGTGGAAGTCACTAATAAAGGGGCAGCCGCTGTGGATGTTACTGTTAAGGGGGCAGGCCACTGTGGAGGTCACTGTTAAAGGGGCGGAGTACTGTAGATGTCACTGTTATAGTGGATACTGTCGATATCTTTTAACAACACACACAAACATTTAATAAAATAAATGAAATATACCAGTGCAAAGCCGGGTTCTTCAGCTAGTAAGTAGATAAATCTGAGGCAGAGACATTGTACCTGCCACACACAAGTGCTCACTATATACTTCATATATTCCTTTGCAATAAGAGCAATGCTTTGTTCAGCCTGGGAGGGACAGAGTGATGGAGTTTATTCTCCAATCTGGCGACAAGTCAAAATGAACTGAGATGTCAATGGGGATGGTTTATCCCCTTATGTTCTGATGCACTGGGAATACATGTCTCCAAGAGAAAGCTTTTTGTATCCACCTTGCTGTAAGGAAGAGCTGACAGATGAAGATTAACTCTACAAATGTCAGGCCATAGAACAAATATGGGCACCAAAGATCAGGGGTTTTTCAATCAAAAGCATGATTCTATCTTTTTCCCCAGAGTAGAAGAAATTGAAGACTATAAAAACAAAGACACCATAAAGATATAACATGATACTACTAATAATAATAAGAGCATGGATAAGCAGACACTGTACAAGCCCATAGATTTGTCACTGCTCAAATGGATTTATTCTACTAAAACTATAAAAATAATGCACCATCAGGCTGTATTATGCCAAGTACAACTGCTCATAACCTGGCATAGAGCAACTCTAGCACATGATTATCAGCAATCCGGGCTAAAGGCTGTCAGATGTAAAGGATTTCTACTGTTATCATTCCCATCCCATCATTTCTGTACAATCTTACAGCGACTGCTTGGACAGGTAAAATAACTTATTTTGACAGCCACAATACCTAATATAGACAAAAAGGGAACAAAAAATTGCAATCCATATAATGACAATTCTACATATGGATCATATGAGGAACAAGCAGTTTTTTTGCTCTCACGGCATGATGCTTCTTACAAAATGGGAAGACTAATTGTAGTTATAACACAACAGATGGATGTTATTTCCAGTATGTGCACAATCGTGATGTATGGATACCAAAAAGACTCCTCTATGAATAACATTCTGGATAAATCTATAAATAATAAAATGTGGCCAAGCAAAAATGTGTTATAGCTCCCCTGAATAACAACCTCTAATAAATCCCCCTTGGGGTTTTAATAATAGATAACAGCATATGAGTATATTCTAGTTTTTAATAATACATTAAGCAATCACATTAGCTGCACTCTATTGCCACCCTCCACCTAGAGAATGTGAAGACAAAGGACACAAAAGCTTGTGGAATAGTTTTCATCAACTACTGAGACTGTGATGTGGAGGGGACTGGTGGGAAGGAGCTTGATTAATGGTCCCACCTTAGTGCCCCATTAGGTTTTAAATGGAATTATGTCAGAAGATAGACCCCTTCATAGAGTCGTTCATTGGGTGGTTTACTAATTGTGGCACCTCCCGTCTGTCCAAAGGAAAGGCACCATGTGGCTGGTACTGTGACTAATTACGGCACACTAGTACCATAGCCATGACCATGGGATGTCTCTCACCCAATTAGGCCCAAAGATAGCATAATTAGCATGGGGTCCATAAAATCTCCCACTATATCATTTTATAAAAAGCATCTTACAAATAGATGTTAGAATCTCTTTCATCCAGTGTTGGACATCAGTCATAAGGTAAACTGTCGTCCTCATTCAACAACAGTTAAAATTGTTCTAAATGAATTACACAAGTACAATTGTATATGATATTGGACCTGCATGTTGAGCGTTGAAATGTTGTTTCTTAATATAATTATATACAAAAGTGTTGTCATTCACTGACAGTAAGCAGGGATGTAGAATATGTGGAGGAATTTAAAGCCTTTGTACAGCTTCTAGGGCATTTTTTTCATGACTTCATTTTAATCATTTTGGGCTACAACTAATTTTTTTAATTCTAATTTTCAGCAGTTTTTGTCATAAAGTCTTTGCCTAGCTGTGAGCCTCTTACTTTCGCTTTGACTCGTCATCTCACGGTGAGTGTATAGACTTTATCTATGATCTCCTAAGAGCTTTTAAACAATTATTTCAGCCACATTCTTTGTTTGATAAGAATTGAGCTATTGAGTGTTTGTGAAGTAAGAAGATCAGAGATAAGAGCTACACATGAGCTCTCAGATGACAGGATTCACAGTAAACAGAAATTGATAGCCTGCAAATGTAACCCCTTGCTTAACATTTTAAATAGAGACCAATTGATAAAAATGATTTTTAGTCTAATCTGAGTGAAATGAAATCATAAAAAAATTGCCCTTAAAAGTGTTTTTTTCCATTAACAGCATTTATTACTGTTCACAAGTATGATTTCTGGGGGTCCAACCCCTGCAACCCCCATGGTCACTTAAACAGAGATGTGTGATCTACACTGCTTTCATCTCTACGAAACTGCTGGAAGTAGCCACGGCCACCTGTCACCGCCAGTTCTGTGAGAAGGTCTGTTAGACGTTCTTCTCTACCTCTTGCATGAGGTTCTTTGTTTTGGTTTCACTTTGTCACCTTCTTTCCTTCTTCCAGCTGTCACCTATTTACACTAATTGTCTCCCTTTATATTCCCTCCCATATTGCCTCACTTTGCGGTTTATACTTCTTCCTGGATGAGTTGTTCACTGCTGGAGGCTGCTACTGCTGATTCCTCAGATAAGTCCTTTTCCTTTATTTGTGTTTCCTTTCTGGCTTGATTCTAGGTGACCCTGACTCCGTCCGTATTAAGTGCAGGGAGCCAGTGGTCGTGTCCCCTCACTATTATAGGGTTTTCAGGTGTCACACAGTATAAGGTACGTGGGCATGCAATCGTCTACCATAAAGACCTTTGCATGGGCATAGCAGTCAGGGAGAGCTCTAGGGGTTTTATAGGGCTCACCCATATGCTCCTTAGTTTGTGATCAAGATGTTTATTTATAAGTTCCAGCTTTCTGCAACACCACCCGTGACATTACCGCTGCTGCATTACAGGGTGGTCATAACCATGGAAACGAGCTGTGTATGTGATGTGATGGGAAAATCTATCTAGCCAGCAAAGGAAGCAATATGGACAATCACTATACATTAGTAAGCGCCTTGTGTTAAAGGGGTTGTCCGACATATCCCAATTTTCACCCAGACAGCCTCCCTGATATGAGCATTGGAGCATTTCATGCACTGATGCTCTCCTTTGTCCTGCACTGAATTGCACAGAGTAAATGCTTTTTTTGGATATTCGGTGACGTACCGGGCTCTCCATGGGAAAAGCTAGGCGGAGGCTTCCACCTACCAGTGAGCCCGGTGACGTCACCAGCACTAATGGACGGGCTTTAGCATTGCCCTAGCCTGTAAAACGGCTAGGGCAGTGCCAAAGCCCACCCATCAGAGACGGTGACATCACCGGCAACATTGCTAGGTGGAAGCCTCCACCTGGTAGTGTAAAAATATAAACAAAGAAGCCCTTGTCCTGCGCGATCCAGCACAGGGCAAGGTAAAGCATCGGATCACGAAATCAGAGGGGGCAGAGTGGTGAAAATGGAGATCTATCCAGGTTCAGCTTTGAACCCGGACAACGCCTTTAACGTCTACATTATAAATGCCATTTGCTGAAGTGAGACAACCCCTTTAAGAAGTAAGGGTGCATTCACATCACCGTTTAGCTTTCTGTTCTTCTGATCTGAGAGAAACAAAAAATACTGATCCTGCTGCATCAGTTATGCATAGGATTGCACAGGATCTGTTTTTTTACAGGGTCCAGTAAAAAAAAAACAGATCCTGTTGCATCTGTTGTCATCCATTTGAGACATTTCTGCCTGAGATCCATTTTTTAAGGTTACTTTCACACATGCGTTGTGAAGATCCGGCAGGCAGTTCCGTCGACGAAACTGCCTGGCGGATCCGTAAATCCATGTGCAAACGGATAGCATCCAGATCCATCTAAAAAAATGCATTGAAACACCGGATCTGTCTCTCCGGTGTCATCTGGAAAAACGGATCCGGTATTTTTTTTTTTTTGCATTTTTAAAGGTCTGCGCATGTGCAGACCGGAAAACCGGATCCATTTTGCCGGACCACTTGGTGCCGGATCTGGCATTAAAGCATTTCAATAGAAAATAATGCCGGATCTGGCATTCCGGCAAGTGTTCCGGAATTTTGGACGGAGAAAATACCGCAGCATGCTGCAGTATTTTCTCCGGCCAAATATCGTAAAAGTGATTGAACTGAAGACATCCTGATGCATACTGAACGGAATGCTCTCCATTCAGAATGCGATCAGTTTTTTTCCTGCATTGAGGCCATAGAACGGAACTCAATACCGGAAAACTTTAACGCAAGTGTGAAAGTACCCTTAGACGGAAACAAAAGTACTGCATGCAGGACTTTTGTTTCTGGCTAAAAAAAATAGATCTCAGATTGAAATGGCTCAAACGGATGACAACTAATGCAACCGGATCCGTTTTTTTACTGGATCCTGCTTTCTCCCCCCTATCTCTCTTCTTCTGACGGATCAGAAGAATCGAAAGCTAAATGGTGATGTCAGTGCACCCTAAGTGGCATAAATTTGCATTAAACATGAATTATACTTTAAACCAGAAAGCCTATTTATATAAAACACAATACTTATTATATAGATGTCAACATAAGAAATATTTATACTCCTGGCAACATTTGTCACATTGTCCTGTGGAAAGGATATTACGATCTATTCAAAATTACAAGGACCTTGGCAGCAGGAAAAAAAAAAAAAAGATAATACAAGGATTCTGTGACAAAAGGCAGACATGTCAACATGACCCCTTCAATCTGGAAGAGATGTATCTAGTCTATTGCTATCATTTTCACTTATTGAGCAGAGTTATGTATGCTATAAATTCCAGCAAAACAAGCAATTGCAACAATCATTGTGTAATTCAGTACAAAACCAAAGAAGCAGATAAAAACCATATAGGAACATGCAGCAATCGCTGTACAGGTCCTCTACAACATCGGTCCTTTTAGGAATAAGAAAAAAAACTAAAGACGATTCATCCAAAATGCAGAAAAATAAGACATAGTCATTTGTAATCGCAGGGCAGATTTGCCCGTTGTCCTCTTCACCAGCAGTAATGTTAAAAGGCTCCTTATTAAAGTGCCAGGGACATACATAGAAATCACTGGGCCCCATAGCAAGAATCTATATTGGGGCCCCATGGACTATTTATAGCCCCTCACACTACCCATTCATGGCCCCTCCCATTGCTCCATGAACTGTTCTTGCTGCTGTATGTTATATTGTGTGTCATGAGGTCTGGACTGGGATTACAGCCCCGGTACACAAACCCAGCAGCCCACATATGATATTGCATAAAAATAATTGTGTGCATTGCACACTGCAGGGTTGAATTTTGCTTTACTTGGTCAGGCCCTTATGTAAACAATTAATACAACAAAGAAAATAAAAGCAGCATACAAAAATGCCTAATCACATGGGCAGGGATATACTTTACTGTCCCTAACAACAACAAATACCATGATAAAGCTCAAAATACCTTCTCAGCAGCATTTGATTCCAGTGTGCATTGCCAAATTCCCTCCCCAAATTCACCATATATAAATATAATATTGCAGCACCAAATATCTCCCCAACAGCACCAAATAAATACCACCATGAAGTACAACATACTGAGCGTTATTTTCCCCTAAGAACCCCTCCTACACTGGCAGCAGAATTGTCCCCATTTAAATGTCTCACAGAACGTACAGAACAGGAGCAGCGAGCCTGGATTTGGAGGGAGAGAGCTTTCTGGTAGAATGGAGTGGGTAAAAGGAAGTGTGACGCAACAGATCATGTTGTCGATGGTCAGATAATAAGGGGTATAACAAACCCGAGTTCGGTACAAAGGTTTTTACAGTAGAAATGAATTAACAAAGTTATTACCCGAAGTCTCGCAATACTTTGCAAAGTAATAACTTCGACTCATCGGAGCCAATACATTCTAATACTGTATGGAGTGCTCACTCCGTACAGTATTCTAACAAGTTTTATGTACATATACATATGTACAGCAGTGTACTGATGTGAGAAGTAGGAGGTATAATAGATGTACGGTGTACAGATACAGTACAGACCAAAAGTTTGGACACACCTTCTCATTCAAAGAGTTTTCTTTATTTTCATGACTATGAAGGCATCAAAACTATGAATTAACACATGTGGAATTATATACATAACAAACAAGTGTGAAACAACTGAAAATATGTCATATTCTAGGTTCTTCAAAGTAGCCACCTTTTGCTTGGATTACTGCTTTGCACACTCTTGGCATTCTCTTGATGAGCTTCAAGAGGTAGTCCCCTGAAATGGTCTTCCAACAGTCTTGAAGGAGTTCCCAGAGATGCTTAGCACTTGTTGGCCCTTTTGCCTTCACTCTGCGGTCCAGCTCACCCCAAACCATCTCGATTGGGTTCAGGTCCGGTGACTGTGGAGGCCAGGTCATCTGGCGCAGCACCCCATCACTCTCCTTCATGGTCAAATAGCCCTTACTTTCAAAGTTTTCCCAATTTTTCGGCTGACTGACTGACCTTAATTTCTTAAAGTAATGATGGCCACTAGTTTTTCTTTACTTAGCTGCTTTTTTCTTGCCATAATACAAATTCTAACAGTCTATTCAGTAGGACTATCAGCTGTGTATCCACCTGACTTCTCCTCAACGCAACTGATGGTCCCAACCCCATTTATAAGGCAAGAAATCCCACTTATTATACCTGACAGGGCACACCTGTGAAGTGAAAACCATTTCAGGGGACTACCTCTTGAAGCTCATCAAGAGAATGCCAAGAGTGTGCAAAGCAGTAATCCAAGCAAAAGGTGGCTACTTTGAAGAACCTAGAATATGACATATTTTCAGTTGTTTCACATTCGTTTGTTATGTATATAATTCCACATGTGTTAATTCATAGTTTTGATGCCTTCAGTGTGAATCTACAATTTTCATAGTCATGAAAATAAAGAAAACTCTTTGAATGAGGTGTGTGCAAACTTTTGGTCTGTACTGTATATATGGTCAGTTATATATTATGGTCACTGTGTAAGGTAAATGAGGTAATAGTGGTTGTAACTGTCTGCAGTACTATAAATGAGTGAGATACAAGAGTAAAAACAGGGAATGGGGTGCAAATGAAGAGAAAAGGGGAGTAACCTCCTTTTACCACTCCATGCATCTTTCTAACCTGGAAACTACACAATTCTCTGTGCAGTTCCTTTACTAGATGGTGCAGAACCTGTGATAATGATGATGATGATGATTTCATCAAAAGTCCTGGCAGGTGAGGCTTTCTAACCTGGGAACTACACCATTCTTGGTGCAGTTCCTTTACTAGATGGTGCAGGACCTATGGTGATGATGTCATCACAGGTCCTGGCAGAGGAACCTTTCTAACCTGAGAACTACACCATTTTCTGTGCAGTTCCTTTACTAGATGTTAAGGACCTGTGATGACATCATCACAGGTTTTTTAGTTTTCTTCACTGATGATTGGGATTCTAGACTGGATATGGAGGGGAGCCTGTATTGAATGTTATTAGGGGCCTTCGGTTCACTGGGGGGGGGGCCCTCCTTCCCCACAGGCCTCATAGCAGCTGCGTGGTGTGCCTCTATTGAAGGTATCCCACTGTACTGTGCTATATATAACAGTTTTGTCTCTAACAGAACATCTCAGCTTGTCCAAAAATGTAACCAACTATAGCACAAAAGGTATAAAATAGTTAACAAAAACCAAACAAGTACCAATAGTCCTATGCTCAGTATTTTGAGCAAAATAACTTAGCTAACAACCTTCTACACTGTACTGATACCGTTGTTTTGTATTATGCAGGAAGTGCCTAAAGGGACACATATTCACATGTTCTATTTTATAAATTTTTTCACAAACAAAATGTTTGGTCTTTTTTTCTGGATATCATTTTTTGAAGTCACTTCATGTATACTAGTATACTACTTCCTATCCTAGCTCCTTAACTTAAGTGCAATGCTCTTCTATGAGCATGTTCATCTAGGCCTATAAAGAAAACAATGAAGAATTTATCCAAATTCTACTACTCTACTATTTTACCAACAGATAGCATATGTCCCTTTCACCAGCAGTAAACTAACAACAGATGACATACAGTACAGGAGGTCTTATCATTTGTGCTGACTGCTATAAAAGGACAATGTTCTATCTTTAATTTTCAATGGTATAGTACTGTCGAAATAAAAATAAAAAACTGCCAAAAATGTTAAAAAAACTATTTTCTATCAATATTGTGTTTAAAAAATACCACTTTCTGATGGAAGTGTCCCCATAGGATAGGATAGTGTCTCCATAGGATGGAATAAGTGTCTGATCAGCACAGGGGCCCGACCACTGAGATCCCTAGAACGAGAGCCTGTGATCCACAGCTTGAATGGAGCTGCGTTCACACATGCACACTGTCCCTACATTCAACTCTATGGAGCTGTCGAAGATCGCTGAGTTCTTCTGTGGCAGCCTCATAGAGTTGAATGGAGTGGCAGTGCACATGTGTGTCCCCCACTCCATTGAGATGGGGGAACATGGGCTGCCTTGCTAGTGATTGTTGTGGCGGACCCAGTGGTTGGACCTTCACTGATGAGACACTTACCAACTATCCTGTCAATAGGGGATAAATTGCTGTAAAGTGATAACCACTTTCAACCATAGAACTAGGGGCAGATGAAAATTAGGCCTCATTCAGACGAATGTATTTAAATACAGATTAGAAACAAATATGCCACATTTTGTCTGTATGTAGATGCCTGTTAGTATCAGACAATATTAATTTATATTGTAATAAATTATATGCATTGCCATGTTTGTCCATAGGATAATATAATGCGGCAAGACAGTAATTCTGGACTACTAATCCTATGGGTTTGACCTGGCAGAGGTTATGTTGATTTAGAGTATTTTTTGCTGATCCCCTCCTGCAATATGACCAGAGAGGTTACTGTGTGACGCCTGAGGACTTGGAAGTATGGAAGATCAGTCTCTGTCAGGAACATCAATACAAGACTGAGCCTCTCTGACATTTAAACCCACTTGCAGATAGCAAATAAATGAAGCTGTTAATGATCCCTGTGTTTTTAATATTGGATTAGAAGGAATTAATGCTGAGTGTCTCAGTCTTAGTCTCAGTATAAACTCCTCTCAATGCAATTTGCGATGTAAATATAAAGTATTAATCTAAATTTGTGCAGTTCTAGTAAAAAAAATAATGACTCATCTACAGCATAATGCATTATACAGTGAGGGACAGAAGTATTTGAACGCCCTGCAATTTTGCAAGTTCTCCCACTTAGAAATCATGGAGGGGTCTGAAATTCACATTGTAGGTGCATTCCCACTCTGAGAGACAGAATAAAAAAAAAATTCAGTAAATCACATTGTATGATTTTTAAAGAATTTATTTGTCTTGCACTGCTGAACATAAGTATTTGAACACCTGAGGAACAGCAAGAATTCTGGCTCTCAAAGACCTGTTACTGTGTCTTTAAAAAGTCCACCTCTACTCCACTCATTAATCTAACTTAGTAGCACCTGTCTGAGCTCTTTAAAGACACCTATCCACCCCACAGTCAGTCAGATGCCACCTACTACCATGGGCAAGACCAAAGAGCTGTCAAAAGACATCAGAGACATAATTGTGGACCTCCACAAGGCTGGAAAGGGCTACGGGGGAATTGCCAAGCAGCTTGGTGAAAATAGATCAACTGTTGGAGCAATTGTTAGAAAATGGACTGGGGCTCCATGCAAGATTTCACCTCATGGGGTATCACTGATGATAAGAAAGGTGAGGAATCAGCCCATAACTACAAGGGAGGAGCTGGTCAATGACATGAAGAGAGCTGGGTCCACAGTTTCAAAGGTCACTGTCAGTAGAACACTACGCCGTCATGGTTTCAAATAATGCATTGCACGAAAGGTTCCCCTGCTGAAGTCATCACATGTCCAGGCCCGTATGAAGTTTGCCAATGACCATCTGGATGATCCAGAGGAGGCATGGGAGAAAATCATGTGGTCAGATAAGACCAAAGTAGAACTTTTTGGTCTAAACTTCACTTGTCGTGTTTGGAGGAAAAAAGAATGAGGAGTTGCATCCCAAGAACACCATCCCTATTGTGAAGCATGGGGGTGGTAACATCATGCTTTGGGGGTGCTTTTCTATGAAGGGGACAGGACGACTGCACTGTATTAAGGAGAGGATGAATGGGGCCATTTATTGTGAGATTTTGAGCAACAACCTCTTTCCCTCAGTCGGAGCATTGAAGATGGGTCATGGCTGGGTTTCCAACATGACAATGATCCGAAGTACACAGCCAGGATAACCAAGGAGTGGCTCCGTAAGAAGCATATCAAGGTTCTGGAGTGGCCTAGCCAGTCTCCAGACCTAAATCCAATAGAACATCTTTGGAGGGAGCTGAAACTCCGTGTTGCTCATCGACAGCCCCGAAACCTGACAGATCTAGAGGAGATCTGTGTGGAGGAGTGGGCCAAAATCCCTGTTGCAGTGTGTGCAAACCTGGTCAAGAGCTACAGGAAACGTTTCACCTCTGTATTTGCAAACAAAAGGCTTCTGTACCAAATATTAACACTGATGTAAACACTTGAGTCTCAGTGATGTAAAAGATATACATGCCAAATTTCAAGAAGATTGGATAATATTTAGAGGTTGCACACTTTAATCAGTTTTGTAAAAGTAGGCAAAAAAGAAGATTTCTCAATGTTAATTACTTTTATTGGGAAAACTAGAAATCGCAAACTTAAAATAATATTAAAACTAGACACTAAGATTAATAGGTAGTATGATAGGCAAAACATGTGTTAAATTAATCAACTTTGAACGATGCAATCCCTTCTTTTGTTAGCTTGGTGATGACTTTTCTGTGATGCTCGACTACCCTCAACAAGAATTGTTTTTGTTGTTCATCCCTGACCAATTCGTTAAACTTTTTTATCAGAGCAATTCCTCTTTCTGTGGTATCATTGACCACCTTAAGAGCATTCACATGGCTTCTTGGAGAATCACTGCAGTATTCTGTTACGTCGTGGATCCCAAACAATTCAAATAAAGTCTTTGTTTTATTAGTAACAAAATGGCTCAGGTCTTTTCCTTCAAAAACTAAGTTTTTACCCTCTAATTGTTTCATTTCCTTTATCTTTGCAGGTTTAGTTTCTACTTTTTTAGTCATATATTCCTTAACAGCCTGAGTAATACATTCGTCCAAAAAAGCAAATCCTACATTTGTTTCTGACAGATACCAAAGGTGTCTCTTAGCAACTGTGAGAGCACTTTTTTTGACGTCTGCATCTGGGTAAGTGCTCAGAATCTGTAGCATATCCAAATCATTCTTTGGAGCCCATCAACTTACAATTGCCTTGTGCAAAAAGCAAACATATATAAGGCTGACAAAATGTGCAACCCGTTTCATTCCTTTCAATTATCGTTGAGGAATATTCAACTGTTTAGTGAAGATGACAATTTTAAGTGCATATATTGCCTTTGCCATCCACCTTGCTTGATGCAGAGCCCCTGGTATCCTGAAACTGAAGTCGTTTTTAGACCAACCTCCTAGGTACAGGAGTGAGAGTAGTAATAAAAGTGATCAATGTGTGCAACCCCTAAATATTATCCAATCTTCTTGAAATTTGGCATATATATCTGAGACTCGGGGCATAAGCAAAGTCATATGAAAATCACATCTTTGGAAAAATGAAACCCTATATATTGTGGGGATTCACTCTGGTAGGCAGGTTAGCAGACGCAGTATAGAGGCAACCACAAAGTCTTCAACTTAAACAGTTCAGTGTTTATTCACACAGAAGGCAAAAGAAAATGACAGTTCGCAGTCTTCGTGTTGGTTCACACCATGGAAAGTCCGCAAAACAAAACATTCACCTTGTGAGCAGTTTTTCATCAGTGGTCCCCAGCAGGCTTTAGAGGCCTGTTTTCCAGCATGCGGCTCTCAGCCCTTTAGCACGGCACACAGCTTCAGATCCCAAACACAGAGACTCCACAGCTTCACTGTGAGATGGAGGATAATCCACCACACCTGACAGCGCTGACTGCTTTTATAAGCCTCCCAAGACCCGGCCTGGAACGTGGGGATTAGCCACCCACCCAGCACTTTGGCTACTCCCAGTAAGAGCCGTCCCGGATCAGCTTTACAGCCATACTAATCAGCTGAAGTGTCAGACTGCAATAATGACATTTCAGGGGAAAAAAACGGCTCTTACCTCACCGAGGCCAGGAACCTCGGTGACACATACCGCCCATCAATGACGACCCATTGTTCCTTCCTGCAATATATATAGTGCTTGTATATTGAAGGGAATGTGTCAGTAGTTTTTGACTATATAGGGAAAACAGAACAAATTAACCTTTTGTGAAACATACCTTTGGTTGAGGAGTAGTGTGAATATGAATGTTTATTCTGCCAGGCTCTAGCTCTGCCCCTCAAGTGCCAGGAGGCGGAGCTTCAGTGTGACATGCTCCCTACATCTCTCTGCTGTGAGTGACAGCTGTAGTAGTCTCCTGGTTGAATGCTACAACCACAGTTCAGAACAGAAAGGAGGGTCTGTGAAGCAGAGAGCTTCACCTCCAGGGCCCTTTCAGGAACAGAACCTGGCAGAATACAACTCCCTATTGCCACTAATTTTATTATATAAGTTCCAAAAATAGTAATTTTGTCCTGCTTTCCCTAGCCCCTACTTAGTGGTGTTAGCAGTTAAATATTGTCAAAACTGCTGACAGACTCCTTTTAAAGGAATCAGCTGACATACACATTCTCAGACTGTCAATTAATATATATCCCCACACTAAATAAAGTGTCTTAGATCACTTTATCATAAATAGAAAATGAAATGGTTGAATTGAAGCAGTGGCTCTTCCATGACTAAGCCATTTGTACCATCAGACTCAATAGTGATAAATTGTCAGATGCTTACCCAGCCAAGATATTTTGCAGGGCTATGCTAGAGGGTTGGAATGCCAACAATTCAAGTCCCAGCTGGTCGGTCTATCACTGAGTCTGGAGGCCAAGCCAATCTGGTTCCTGGTTCAGCATCCAGTCCCAGAGCTAGGTGGGGGATAATTCTGCACTCTGTCATTTCTCAGCTGCTAGTGATTGTTGATTCTTTGTATCCTGGCTCTTTACTGTGTGATATCCTATTCTTATTTATTGACACTCCCAGTGAACTGACAACTTTTTCCTGTATTAACCCTGTGTCTGCTTATATTAATTCTCCTTGTAAACTGATCTTGACATGTCTCTGGAATAACCCTTGTTTACTGCATTGACCTTGTCTGTGTCTGTTGGTTTTTAAACTGCCTGTCGACATCTCTTTTTACCTCCCTGGTCATTCTGGTAGATCTGCCAGAAGTGTGCCTGCACCAGTTTTCTGATACCTACTCCAGAGACATAACCTGGATCCTTAGAAGCAAAGTCCATCCAACCTTGCGGTGAGCTCTGGTGAAGAACCTAGGGGTAGCCTTAGCTTGTTTTGTTTGGTAGCAGTTTTGGTATTTAATAGCTGAGGTCCAGATGGTAACCTTAGTATTTAATTATGTATATAAAGTTTATTACTCACTGAATGACCAGGAAAAGTCTGCACTATAAAGCCAACAGCAGCGCAAAATCAGTAACAAGATGCATGTGGGATATACAGATGACATAAGAATAACTATCTTATGCCCTATTCAGTTTGGTTCTTGGCACAATAGATCGAATGCCCTTAGAGGGCATCATGATATATGCCATCCCTGATGAATATGGACATTGCATAGAGACTATACTGACACGGGCTATTGCTTCAACTACACTGTGTGGTCAGATCCATCCATCCATTCTACTGAAAAACTGATTTTTGTGTTGTAATTATTCATTTGAGTCTTTCATACTCCCTAATGGATAAACTTTTGGTTCTTCTGTTTGCTAAGCAGCAACCCAAATAAGTTTAGGTTGTTGCTTAGCAACACAAGAGACTCTGTGTGGGTGGCCTATCTCCACACTCATGTGTCAGCCACATTGACTTGCAGTTTCGGCAGCTCACACTGATACACGCCACCGCTTTTTATTTCCATCAGTACATGTTTATTTCTATTTGTAAAAAAACGATTTAACAGAGGGACGCTGAAGACATATATTTGGTATTTTCTTTTCAAAATCATCTTAGGTACCTAAGCCAGCCAGTCACACCGGACCATTAGGGCTCAGTCAGACGGCCATATGCTGTCCGCAAAAATGCAGATTCTTTTTTTTGCAAACAGTTCAGCATGTCCGCAAAAAAACGGATTGCATTCAGTTTTTTTGCTGACCCATAGACTTCAATGGGGCCATGTCCTGATTTTCACTGACAAGTATAGGGTATGTTTCATTTGTTTTGCTGAGCCATTGAATGGAAGAAAATGGCCCCATAGAAGTGAATAGGGCAGCATCTAATCCGCCAAAAAACGGATCCGCATTTTTGCGGACAGCATACGGACGTCTGAATTAGCTCTTCCTGTGAGTTCACCCTTAATGCACATTGCTGTTGTGTTTCATAAAAAAAAAAATACTATAGAAACTATTAAAAACTTGTTTTTGCTTCATGCTTGCAATGTGGTATTTGCCCATGTAGTTTTTACTGGCAAAAGACATTAAAATAACAGCAATGCGTAAACCTGCTCTTACTGCATGGAATCAGGAAAATCATGCTTTAAAATATATCACCCTCAGAGCTCGACACAGACACATATCATTATCTTCTTGGTCAAAAGATTACAGCTGCCTAATATTCTGGAGAATAATGCTGGAATATTTTTAGGACGATATTGAATCAACCACTGAATATTACTGATGTGGCAGTAGTGTCCATTCATTTACATCATCTGTCCACATACAAAAGTGATGGTTGCAATTACTTTACAGATATGGGATATGAGAGGGCTAACAAACTATACAAATACTGTAGCTGCAAAGTAGACAGAATTGAATTCATGACCACAGCAGGGAGTAATAATTGTCTCAATGAATAAAGAGCACAGTAGAAAACGGCGGCACTACTTCGAATCGCTGAAACAACCCCCTCAGTACTGCTTTCAGTAATAATTGTCTATTGCCTAAAGTGATCCTGTTAAGAACAGTGCTGCTTTATCTATGGTCAGAATGGTATAGAACATGAGGATTTGAACATATTTATTTATTATAGTATTATTATAGAAAACATTCTGTATAATTTGTCATTTATTGGTCTAAATCTCTGCTTATTCTGAGCTTAGGAGTCCGGTTGGTGGTCCCATCTGAGCGGTGCAGATGTGAGAACACCACGCTCCCACACCCCTAACGGTGTTTCCCAGATGCAAGAAAAGTTAGACTAGCACTAAGCACATCCAATGTCACAGGTGCACATCCATAAAGCTAACATGCAGACAGCAAACAAAAACATATGGCAGCACACCATTACACATCCAAACAATAGAACAAGGGATTAAAGATTATTCTAGATTACAGTGGTACTATACCTATTATACATGAAAAATGGAAGCTCTTTGCACACATTTTTCATCAAACGTGTCGGGCCCATCTACCGACGTTGAGTTGACTTCTGCAGATGGGTACCTAATACTAACAGAACTGCCTCTCCTGGGCCTAACCTAAGCATACAATGTTCAGGGTGGTGTAGGAACCAGCTATATATCCCAACACTAACAGAACTGCCTCTCCTGGGCCTAACCTAAACCTACAATAATCAGGGTGGTGTAGGAACCATCAATGTTTATATTCTGCTCAGAAGCCCTAGGCAGATGGGCAGAGAGTGCTTGATCTAAAGGAGGGAGAGTTCCCCAGCTGACATCAGGGAAGCTGTTATGTGCTGGTGATCGCTAATACCCATCATTGAAATATTCCAATACAGGAAAGCAGATGGCAGCAGAGTATTGGAATACAGTGAATGGTGTGTTCTGTGATGGATATATACCCAAATATACCCACCAGAGAACACAGTTGGAAATATAATGATTGCTAGTTATAGTTACCTAGGTTGACAAAAAAAAGTTTAAAAAAATTAAATAAAGCTTTTAAAAATTATAAAAATTCACCCCGTTTTCCTCAAAATCAAAATAAACATAAATTAAAGGAAAAATAAGACTTCCAGGGTTCCTGCTGATGATACATTGGTAGATGTTGAAACGCGTAGAGCCTGAATACCTAGGGTACAGAGGTATGAGGTCTCCTAGGACTCAGATTTGTTTTATATCTTTTGGTTATCTTTAAAAAAATTTTTAGCTATATCATCCCCTCTTTAAGGCCTCATGCACACGACCGTTCCATTTTTTGCGGTACGCAAACCGCGGATCTGCAAAAAACGGAAACCACCCGTGTGCATTCCGCAATTTGTGGAACGGAACGGGCGGCCGTCAATATAAATGCCTATTCTTGTCCGCAAAGCGCGGACAAGAATAGGACATGCATTTTTTTTGCGGGGCCGCGGAACGGAGCAACGGATGTGGACCTAAACAACGGCCTATAGCATTGCTTATAGCACAGACCTTTCACTTACCAGTAGGAGGAGCGCCGGGCCGGTCACAGACATCGCAGGTAAGTATAATGCTTCTAAAATTGCTAAGTAACCATGGCAGCCAGGAATGCAGTAGCGTCCTGGTTGCCATGGTTACCGATCGGAGTCCCAGCGATTAAACTGGGACTCCGATCGGAACTCTCCTCTGCCACCAATGATGTGGGGTCGGTCATTTTAATTAGGGGGCGGAGGGGGGCCGGCCGCACTGGCCACCAATGAGTTAAAAACAGGAAGGGAGGGAGGGGGGGTCGGCCGCACTGGCCACCAATGAGTTAAATATAAGGGAGGGAGGGGGGCCGGCCGTACTGGCCACCAATGAGTTAAATACAGGGGAGGGAGGGAGGGGGGCGGCACTGGCCACCATTGAGTTAAATACAGGGGAGGGAGGGAGGGGGGGTCTGCCCCCTGCTGCTTGGCAGCACCTGCCAGGCAGCAGGGGGCAGTCATGTACACAGTACTTTTAGTATATTCTAACTTGAAGCGTCCCCATCACCATGGGAACACCTCTGTGTTAGAATATACTGTTGGATCTGAGTTTTTTAACGAAGTGAAAAATCAGATCTGAAAAAAACTGTTATGCAGACGGATCCGTTCTGAACGGATGCAAGTGTTTGCATCATAGGAGCGGATCCGTCTGTACAGACACCAGACGGATCCGCTCCTAACGCAAGTGTGAAAGTAGCCTTAATCAGTACTTTGTGGAAGCAGGTATATCGCAGGCCTCATTCAATATTTGGTATAAACAGGTATATCAAACCCCTTAATCAGTATTTTGTGGAAGCAGGTATATTGCACCCCTCAATCAATATTTGGTGGAAACAGGTATATCAAATCCCTTAATCGGTATTTTGTGGAAGCAGGTATATTGCAGGCCTCAATCAATATTTGGTAGAAACAGGTATATCGAACCCCTCAATCAGTATTTTGTGGAAGCAGGTATATCGCAGCCCTCAATCTGTATTTTGTGGAAGCAGGTATATCAAACCCCTTAATCAGTTTTTTGTGGAAGCCGGGATATCGCAGGCCTCAATCAATATTTGGTGGAAGCAGGTATATCGCACTCATCAATCAATATTTGGTGGAAGCAGGTATATCGAACCCCTTATTCAGTATTTAGTGGAAGCAGGTATATCACACCACTCAATTATTTTTTTTGCCACAACAGTTATATCACACCACCCTGTTTATTTGGGGCAACAGGTATATCGCAGCCCTCGATCAGTATTTTGTTGAAGAAGGTATATCACACCCCTCAATCAGTTTTTTTTGGGACAACAGGTATATCACACCCGTTGCAATTAGTTGATCCAATAGCATTTGTCCCTCTACATAGCTGTGGTATCGCAGCAGAACCGCACACAACTGTTGCACAATACAGATGCACTATAATATACTTACTATGTTAGAAAGTATAAGTATATCACACCCCTCAGTATATCGATAGCACACCTATACCAGTCCTTAAAAGGACTTTTGTGGCCCTATTAGCTAGCAGTTGGTGTCCCTAACAGCCTGTCCCTGCTCCACAAAGCAACCTCTCCCTACACTGGCAAAACACAGAATGTAAAATGGCTGCCAGATCGGGTTCTTTTATAGGGTGGGGGGTGTCCATGTGCTGAAACATCTCAATTGGCTGTCCTGTCCCACCTGAAGGATGTGTTATGGGTCAAAGTTTGGCGCAATGCAAAAGAATATGTCGCCGGCGGACATCGCCATATATTCGCATGTTCGACAAATTGCAAACGCGCAAAGTCCGCCGCGAAAGTTACTTTACAACACTGAGGTAAAGAGTTGCCTCATCTTCCTCTCTTGTTTACTTGTCAGGGAGTATGATCCTAAATACAGATGATAAGATCTTCAGCTGAATCTCTGTAGGAATAGAGTTTATGAGGAGACATGAAGTACAGAGAGGATGGACAGGACAGTCTGTAGTAATGGAGACTGCATACATGTGCTGCTGCTCATTATCTACACCCCCACTAATCTTCTTTGTACTTCATGTCTCCTAATTAACTCCATTCCTACAGAGATTTATCTGATGCAGCTCTTTAACTTGTTCTCCTGTGCTATTAGGACAGGTTTTGTGTGGACAAGTAGGATTGCGGCCATTTTATTTCTCCTAATAATTGCTCGCAGGACAAAACAAGCCATTATAACTAATTAAAAGTATTTGGTAATAAATATTTATAATGAAGTTATATTTAAGTATTTTCATTTTCTTAATTCCCAGAGAACCCCTTTAAGGTATGTGCTAGAGAAAAGCCAGAGTCCAGGTAGGACTGAACCTGGGTGTTCAGGAGGTTTGTCTCCGTTTGCTGATATGCATCAGCCTGGTGTCAAACATGAAAACATTGATCCATGTTGATGATACTAAACTGGCTCCTGCTGCTGCCACTTCTGCTGCTTGTGGGTGGTTGGGAGGTAGGTGATTCAAGTGGGGCAAAGAGAATCTTCAGTCAGATAAGTCAGATCAGTCAGATAAGTGGGTGACAGGCGTCTGCTCACGAAAAAGCTGCGGCAAGCTGCATGCACAGTGTATCCTGGTTAAAAAAAAAATCAATTTGGCCCCCCTTTCAGTAACAGCAAAACATTCCTTCATTTTACTTTGATAGCGAGGATATAAAAGCATGGCTAACCAGTAATCATCAGATTGCTTGATGTTAAGGATACACCTGTCATTATGTATGCAGGCAAGCATAGAGTTTACCATTCTCGCTTGACTAAGGACCCAGTTCTTTCTGGCTCCATCTCCGCTCATTTTGATGGTTGATCATGGCCGTTGTCATGGTCATCATCAAACTCATCCTCCACAAGTGACTCCTCCTCCTCTTCCTCTGCTCCTTCTCCAGTGGTAGGTCCCCATCCTTGTCCTCCACATTCTTCCCCAGCATTAGCGTCTGCTCTAACATAAATATCAGGGGGGTGACATGGTTGATGCTGTAGTTGTCCCTAGTGACAAATCTGGTAGCCTCTTCGAAGAGCCTGAGTATGCTGCCACTGTCTGACCTCAAAACAACACATGCTCTCTGCTGAGGTGGTCTGGTGCAGGACAAAATCATTAACCACATTACGCTGCTCACACAGAAGCTCTAGCATCTACAAATTACAATTCCAGCAAATTGGAACATTGAGGATCAAGCGGAGCAATGACAAATAGTTCTTGACACATGACAAGAGGGAGAGGGAGTAACTCTTTGCCCTGCCTCTGTGGAGGACAGGAAGATTTCCATGGAGGAGGACGCTGAAAAGGCAGATAAGCACCTGCTGTGAAAAACATGTACTGTCTCTGCCTGTAAGAGCTGCTCCAGGTGTCCACTGTGGTGCGTACCTTGTCGAACAGCGAGAATTGCAATGAGTGGCCCAAGTTCTCTGCCACATAAGAGTACAAGGCAGGATGGCTTTTTGGAGAAATTATGATGGCTAGGTATCTTCTAGCGAGGCTGAGCACAAAACATTAGTTTCCTAGAGGCAGCAGAATCCACTAAGTGGTACAGCAGTGACTACACCACCAGAAACTTTGCCAGGAGGGATTGCAGATTGCTGGGTGCATACAGTTGTTTTTAAGCCACACATTCTGTTATCAATGGCTGACTACATAGTGGGGAGGGGAGGAGTAGTCTAAGCAGGAGAAGCTATAACAGATAATGATGATAAGGACACTGTACTACACGTGGATGTGGCCTGGCTGCCGCATATAAGACCAGGAAAAGGAGGACACTGTTGTTGAGATAGCTGGAGACCATTTCTATTTTCTTACAGGTACTGGTGATGCAGCTTCCTGTGCTGCAACAGAGTCATGGTATATTTGTTTGTGAACACCTGTCACGGCCTATGGTGTGCGCTGTGACACTGTTGCTACACTTGCAGTTGCCCGCGGCAACGTGTTGCTGTGTGTGCATGCGGCGGCAGTGTCTCGGCCTTCTGGGTGATTGCTGTGACATGGTTGCCACGCATGTTGTTGCCTGCGGCAACGTGTAGCTTTCCATGCTTGTGTTTGCACTTCCCCTTTAAGTGGCTTCCTCCCCTTGTCTGGTGTTGGAAGGGTTAACTCCCTTCCTAGTGTTTTAACACTGGGTTTATGTGTGTGTGTGGGTGTGGCTGCTTGGGCTATTTAGCCTCTGCTGGATGCCTGAAGCTGGGGGGTACTCCAGCCATGGTGTATGCTGGAGCTATCTTCCTGGCATATTCCGTCTGTCCAGTGAGGGCCACCCTTGTGGTCATAGAAGATAGAAGATGTTTTTATGGTGTCTAATGTTTATTGCAGCTATGGCTGTCCGGGGTTCCTGTGTGGTTGTGGTGTGTGCTGTGTCCTTTTAATGTTGGTGTGGACACCAGCACTTGTGCACGGGTTCCAGTCAGTGTGTCTGTGGCAGGTAAGTGTGTTACTGGTTTCACTTACCTGCCATCTCCTTATAGCTGTATGTAATCCCCTCCTTGCAGCTTGGCCGGTGGAGACTCCTGTTCGTCCGTGTTGTGGAGGAACAGGTCGTCTTACCCTGCTCCTAGTCCAGGGATTTCCTGAGGGTTAGTAGGGCCCAGAGGTTCCGGAGTATGAGCCCTCCTACCATTGTTAGCGCAATTCATGCGCTTCTCCCTCTTCTTCGTGTGGTGCCAAATCAATTAGAAGTATAAGTATGTGCATGCCATACAGCTTTATAATGAGACCAGACAAACTAGGTGGTTTCATGAAAGCATCTTCTCATCTTCCCTGAGCCCTTGGTGGAAGAGGGGGCGAGAGCCTTTTATTCACAGTACATTCACTTAAATAGCAGACATGACATCACAAAAGGGGTGTTCCTTAAGAAGAGACTATTGGCTCCTTAACCTGATAGGAGTGGTTTCACTGAGTCTATAGGTGTATTTGAAGACTGTAATGTAATCCCCTCTTCCCCCTCCATTATTGACCTTCTCATACATATGGTTTGCGGCCATCTAGTGGACAGAAATGTGTACTACAGAATGTTCTAATTATATATGCGTAAAATAATAAATCCTTCTCTCACACCATCTGGGTTGGCTCATACGGCTAGGAGTCAGGGTCAGAATTAGGGACGCATTAGGAGGTGACCTGCTCCCTGATCCCGGCGTCCTGGCCTACCAGCTACCCGTTATCCCTTTGATACCGCACGGTGGGGGGTTTCCCCCACTCCCCGCCGTGACAACACCCATGGCTCATGATAATCCTACAGATCTTGCACAAGGCAATGCTTTCATCTTCCAGCGCTGTGGAGAAATACTGCCAGAGAGTCTGCACAAAGCTAGCAGCAGTCGAGCTTGGCTTAGATCTGGCATATTTTGAGCCTATGCCCACAGTGCAACATGCCACCCCCCAGGGCCGATTGTGTCCCAGGTTTATAGGAATGCCAAATGGTGTTGCGTGGCCCCTATAGTTTTTTGTGTGTGTCACGATGCTCGTACCTGTATACCATCGCTCCCCAAGGTTAGGCTCTGAAGCAATAAAGGGGGAAGTAATGGTGGAGGTGGAGAAATAGTCCAGACTTTTGTTAAATTCAACAGCTTTACTTGAATCAACTTGCATCCGTACAAGAAGTTGTGTTTCTCCTGGCTCCAGCAGGTTTTGACATAAACTGGCAGGCAAACTTGAATGTTCTGCTTTATCTCTCTCTCTGCTGTGCTAAACTCGGCTTTAGTCTGGCAGTTGTACTTTAGGACTGTTCTGGTACCTCTGGAGTGAGGTGCCTTTGGCTGTTGACCCCCTTGCAATATTTTGGCTGTAAATAGATCAGGAGTCATGGTGCTCTATGAGCTGCTTCCCTCTGGAGGGACTCCTGCTGCAGGAGGGGGGCCTCCCCTCGCTGCTACATCCTGGCGCATCTGATGCTACCCTGGCTTAGACTCACTAGACACTTCCTGCTGCCCTCCCTTGGTAGGAAACGGGACTAGCCCATTTGGCTAGTTCCATTCTATCTAAAGATCTCTCTGCCATATATACGCTGCCACATGCTGGTGAACCAGGCATACTACATGTACAAAACAGTTTCATAGCAAAATTATCAATGCACAGTGACAAAGGATCTGGAATCCATTCACAGATGATATTATGGTTAGCAATTAAAGACAGAAGCAAGGTGTAGAAATAGTAATACCACTGGGGTATTACACAAGCTTACCATAAAAAAAAGCAGACCTGGCTCTAGCAATTTTTTGGGGATGTGCATATTTTGTCTATGATCTTCATTGCTGCTGTGGTCACTACCGTCCTCCTCTGATGGTACCTCCTGCTCATCAGCACCCTGATCCAGGTCCCAGGTCCTGTCCAACACACAATTATCATCATTGTCATCCTCACCTTCCACGCCACTGTTATCAGACTGAGTCTTTTGTTTTACACACCATTCCATTTTCCCAGCCTTTTTATGTAGCCTATACAGTGGATTTGTTATGTTCAAATTTTTCCCTATCATTGTGCTCTGAACATCCCATAATGACAGTTAAAACAGTTAAAGTGAAAACAGAATGTTTTAAATCTTTGCTAATTTATTTAGGGAAAATTTAAATATTGCATTGACATAAGTATTCACACCCTTTACTCAGCACTTAGTTGGATTACTCTTTGGTATCATACTTCTTTGGTATAATGCCTCAAGGTTTGCACATGTGCATTTGGGAATGTTCTGCCATTCTTCTTTACAGATCCACTCGAGCTCTGACAGGTTGGATGAGGACCGTTGTTGGAAGCCATTTTCGTGTCTCTCCAGAGATGTTCGATTAGGTTCAAGTGAGTGTTTTGGCTCAAGGACATTCACAGAGTTGTCCCTAAGCCACTCCTGTGTTGTCTTGGCTTTGTGCTTAGACTCATTGGGCCAGATTTATCATTCCTCTGACAGCTCACTCCACTTTAACATATGGCTAAAGTCAGTTTTAGCCAAGTCAGATTTATGATCGGCCCTTTAAGACTGTAATAAATGTGGTTTGACGGTAGCAGTTTATCCGTCAGTAAGCAGCTTTACAAAAGTCGCACATCTTTACGAAAAAGTCTCACGTTTTTATGAAAAAGTCGCATGTTCTATTAAAAAGTCTCATAAGATAAGCATGGTCCTCACTGGAGTGAAATTGCAACTTTTTTGTGACTTTTTTGCGACTTTTTAAATAGTCCCAATAGTAAATCTGTCTAGAGATTCATTTACATAAGAAAACACGCCCACTTTCAGAAAACTGGCGAGCATAGTGCAGAGCAGAAAAAAGTCGCAAATTTGCGCGCAGTTTTAGCGTTTGGGACTTTTTTTGGGACTTTTTCACTCCATTATTCTGACCTGAGCTAATGATAAATCTGGCCCATTGACTTTTTGGAAGGTATACCTTTGGCCCAGTCTAAGGTCAAAGTGCACATTGGATCAGATTTTTATTAAGAATATCTCTGTGCTTTGCTCCATTCAGCTTTTCCTCAACTCTGACCAGTGTCCCTGTCCCAGCTGCTGAAAACACCCTGACAGCATGATGCTGCCACCATCATGTAGGAATGGTATTGGACAGTGCCTTGTTTCCTCCAGATATGATGCTTAGAATTGAGACCAAAAAGTTCAATATTGGTTTCATCAGACCTGACAATCTTGCTTCTCATAGTGTGAGATTTAGAGATGTCGCGAACATAAAATTTTCCGTTCGCGAACGCAAATTTACGCAAATGTTCACGAACCGGGCGAACCGCCATAGACTTCAATAGGCAGGCGAATTTTAAAACCCACAGGGACTCTTTCTAGCCACAATAGTGATGGAAAAGTTGTTTCAAGGGGACTAACACCTGGACTGTGGCATGCCGGAGGGGGATCCATGGCAAAACTCCCATGGAAAATTACGTAGTTGACGCAGAGTCGGATTTTAATCCATAAAGGGCATAAATCACCTAACATTCCTAAATTGTTTGGAATAATGTGCTTTAAAACATCAGGTATGATGTTGTATCGATCAGGTAGTGTAAGGGTTAAGCCCGCTTCACAGTGACAGACCAAACTCCCCGTTTAACGCACCGCAAACAACCGCAAAGAGTTGTCAATAGTTGACACACTCATGACATAAATTTTATTCCTCTATGCGTCAATCTTGGTGAAGTGATGACTGTGCTCGTGCGCACGTTCGGGAGATTGCAGGCGATGGCGGTTTTTACAAAGCCTATGGTCGTGCTGAGGTAGTTCAATGACACTTAAGTGACCCAGAAAACAATGATTCTGCAGTGTGGGCCCATTGTTGGCCTAGTAGGCTTTAATGATCACCTTAGATGATCACAAAGAAAATTAATGTTTTTTCTATGATAAATTATCCAGCCGATCGCTTTTGGTCTGTTCACAATGAAGCAACGACCTTATCATCTGGGGTGTGCCAACATTGCCAACACACTCATAGAGGTGATCAGTTCATTGTGATACGCAAGCCCCTTCACCACAACAAGGTAACGCTCACGAAGAGGAATTAACACATGTATGTGCCTTTTTTTTTGTTTTTTTTTGCAGCCACAGTGCAGCACCAGAGGCCAGAAAAATTAGGCATGTACACATGCCTGAAAAATTAGGTATTGTTGCAGCCGATGTTTTCCAGGCAGAAAGTGTACTAAAACATTGCGGCTTGAACCCTAGTTGGTGGCGGAGAAGTCACGCAAGTCATCCGGCATGCAGAGATTAAATACAGCAGTGTGGGGACCATTTTTAGCCCAAGGCATCTCATCAGGCCTTTTTTAGTCAAATTAATCCCCCACTGTCAGTCCCTTCGGGATCCATGCCTCATTCATCTTAATAAAGGTGAGGTAATCTAGACTTTTTTGACCTAGGCGACTTCTCTTCTCAGTGACAATACCTCCTGCTGCGCTGAAGGTCCTTTCTGACAGGACACTTGAAGCGGGGAAGGCCAGAAGTTCTATCGCAAATTGGGATAGCTCAGGCCACAGGTCAAGCCTGCACACCCAGTAGTCAAGGGGTTCATTGCTCCTCAGAGTGTCGATATCTGCAGTTAAGGCGAGGTAGTTTGCTACCTGTCGGTCGAGTCGTTCTCTGAGGGTGGACCCCGAAGAGCTGTGGCGATGCGTAGGACTTAAACAGCTCTGCATGTCCTCCATCAACAACACGTCTGTAAAGCGTCCTGTCCTTGCCGGCGTGGTCGTGGTAGGAGGAGGATTACTTTCACCTCTTCCCCTGTTAGATTCCCGTTGTGCTGTGATATCACCCTATACGCTGTGTAAAGCATACTTTTTAACTTGTTTTGGAACTGCTGCATCCTTTCCGACTTCCGGTAATTCGGTAACATTTCGGCTACTTTCTGCTTATACCGGGGGTCTAGTAGCGTGGCCACCCAGTACAGGTCATTCTCCTTCAGCCTTTTTATATGAGGGTCCCTCAACAGGCATGAAAGACCCCATTTGCACAAGGTTGGATGCCGAGCTACTCATGTCCCGTTCCTCGTCCTCACTGATCTCATTGAAGGTCTGTTCTTCCCCCCAGCCACGTACAACACCACGGGTCCCAGATAGGTGACAACGAGCACCCTGGGATGCCTGCTGTGGTTGGTCTTCCTCCTCCTCAAAGCCACATTCCTCCTCTGACTCCTCTTCCTCAGACTCCTCTTCCAGCATTGCCGCAGGTCCAGCAAGAGATGATGATAAGGCTGTTTCTGGTTGTGATGGTGACCACAACTCTTCCTCTTCACGCTCATCTACGGCCTGATCCAGCACTCTTCGCAGGGCACGCTCCAGGAAGAAAACAAATGGGATGAGGTCGCTGATGGTGCCTTCACCTCCTCAAAAGGACGCATGACCCTACAGGCATTGCGCATGAGCGTCCAGTATCGTGGCAAAAAAATACCCAGCTCCGCAGTGGCTGTCCTAGCACCCCTGTCATACAAATACTCGTTGACGGCTTTTTCTTGTTGGAGCAGGAGGTCGAACATTAGGAGTGTTGAATTCCAACGTGTCGGGCTGTCGCAAATCAAGCGCCTCACTGGCATGTTGTTTCGCCGCTGAATATCGGAAAAGTGCGCCATGGCCGTGTAGGAACGCCTGAAATGGCCACACACCTTCCTGACCTGCTTGAGGACGTCCTGTAAGCCTGGGTACTTATACACAAAGCGTTGTACGATCAGATTCAACACATGTGCCATGCACGGCACATGTGTCAACTTGCCCAAATTCAATGCCGCCAACAGATTTCTTCCGTTGTCACACACCACTTTGCCAATCTCCAGTTGGTGCGGGGTCAGCCACTGATCCACCTGTGCGTTCAGGGCATACAGGAGTGCTGGTCCTGTGTGACTCTCTGCTTTCAGGCAAGTCAACCCCAAGACGGCGTGACACTGTCGTATCCAGGATGTGGAATAGCCCCTGGGGAGCTGGGGGGGTGCAGTTGATGTGGAGCAAGACGCAGCAGCAGAAGAGGACTCAGCCGAGGAGGTTAGCGAAGAGGATGGAGCAGGAGGAGTAGAGGAGGTGGCAGCAGGCCTGCCTGCAAGTCATGGCGGTGTCACCAACTCCGCTGCAGAGCCACGCATTGCATGCTTGGCAGCCGTCAGCAGGTTTACCCAATGCGCAGTGTACGTGATATACCTGCCCTGACCGTGCTTTGCAGACCAGGTATCAGTGGTCAGATGGACCCTTGCCCCAACACTGTGTGCCAGACATGCCATGACTTCCTTTTCCACAATAGAGTACAGGTTGGGGATTGCCTTTTGTGAAAAAAAAATTTGGCCGGGTACCTTCCACTGCGGTGTCCCAATAGCTACAAATTTTTGGAACGCCTCAGACTCCACCAGCTTGTATGGTAAAAGCTGGTGGGCTAAGAGTTCCGACAGGCCAGCTGTCAGACGCCGGGCAAGGGGGTGACTCTGTGACATTGGCTTCTTACGCTCAAACATTTCCTTGACAGACACCTGACTGTGGGCAGATGAGCAGGAACTGCTGAAGGTGAGAGGCGGAGTAGCGGGTGGTTGAGAGGGGGCAAGGAGGACAGCAGTGGTTGACGTGGCTGAAGATGCTGGACCAGGAGGAGGCTGGTGGCTTTGAGTTTGTGTGCTGCTTGTACTCATGTGTTGATCCCATAGGCGTTTGTGATGTGAGATCATGTGCCTTCGCAAAGCAGTTGTACCTAAGTGGGTGTTGGACTTCCCACGACTCAGTTTCTTTTTGCACAGGTTGCAAATGGCATCGCTGTTATCAGAGGCAGACACACAAAAAAAATGTCACACTGCTGAGCTTTGCAATGACAGCATTCTGGTGGTGGCAACAGCATGCGTTGATTGGTGTGCTGTCTGGCTGACCCCGGGTGCCGATACATGCTGTCTGACTGTGGCACTAGCTCCTTGCGTCGACCTCCCCCTGCTTCCAACTCGTCTCCTCCTCCTCTCTGTCTCCCCATCTGAACTTTCCCCCTGTTCTTCTTCTCTTCGAGCAGGCACCCACGTGACATCCACGGACACATCGTCATCATCAACCGCATCACTTGTATCTGACAACTCAGCAAAGGAAGCAGCAGCGGGTACAACATCATCATCATCACACCGTACGTCCATGTGTGTAATGCTGCCTGACTGAGTATAATAGTTGCGCATCACTCATTTCTTCCAACTGATGTGTAAATAACTCCTCTGACAGATCAAGTGAAGTGGCTGTGGTGCTAGTGTTGGTGGTGGCGGCAGGCGGACGAGTGGTAACTTGAGAGGTGCCCGAAGCTGAGCTGGAGGAGGATGGTGCGTCAAGGTTCTGAGCGGAAGCTGTAGAAGATTGGGTGTCCTGTGTAAGCCAGTCAACTATGTCCTCAGAATTCTTCGAGTTCAGGGTACGTGGCCTCTGAATACTGGGCATTATTCTAGGGCCAAAGAAAATCACAGCACCACGACCACGACGGCCCCTGCGGGGTGGCCTGCCTCTGCCTGTCATTTTTTTTTAGATTAGTGGTACTATGCGTGCAAGGTACTGTGCCATCCTATATAAGTAATGGGCAGTGGGCACAGTACAGTCTGTGGGCCTGACACTCACTGGCAGGCAACTGCAATTATATTACAGAGGAAAAATTAAATGACTTTTTTCATCAGCAAGGTACTGTGCCACCCGATATGAGTGGTGGGCACTGGCAGTGGGCACAGTACAGTCAGTGGGCCTGACACTCACTGGTAGGCAACTGCAATTATATTACAGAGGAAAAATGTAATGACTTTTTATCTGCAAGGTACTGTGCCACCCTATATGAGTGGTGGGCAGTGGGCACAGTACAGTCTGTGGGCCTGACACACACTGGCAGGCAACTGCAAGTATATAACAGAGGAAAAATTAAATGACTTTTTAATCTGCAAGGTACTGTGCCACCCAATATGAGTGGTGGGCAGTGGGCACAGTACAGTCTGTGGTCCTGACACTCACTGGCAGGCAACTGCAATTATATTACAGAGGAAAAATTAAATGACTTTTTTATCTGCAAGGTACTGTGCCACCCTATATGATTGGTGGGCAGTGGGCACAGTACAGTCTGAGGGCCTGACACACACTGGCAGGCAACTGCAATTATATTACAGAGGAAAAATTAAATGACCTTTTTATCTGCAAGGTACTGTGCCACCCTATATGAGTGGTGGGCAGTGGGCACAGTACAGTCTGTGGGCCTAACACTCACTGGCAAGCAACTGCAATTATATTACAGAGGAAAAATTAAATGACTTTTTTTATCTGCAAGGTACTGTGCCACCCTATATGAGTGGTGGGCAGTGGGCACAGTACAGTCTGTGGGCCTAACACTCACTGGCAAGCAACTGCAATTATATTACAGAGGAAAAATTAAATGACTTTTTTTTATCTGCAAGGTACTGTGCCACCCTATATGAGTGGTGGGCAGTGGGCACAGTACAGTCTGTGGGCCTGGCACACACTGGCAGGCAACTGCAATTATATTACAGAGGAAAAATTTTATGGCTTTTTTATCTGCAAGGTACTGTGCCACCCGATTTGAGTGGTGGGCACTGGCAGTGGGCACAGTACAGTCAGTGGGCCTGACACTCACTGGTAGGCAACTGCAATTATATTACAGAGGAAAAATTAAATGACTTTTTTATCTGCAAGGTACTGTGCCACCCTATATGATTGGTGGGCAGTGGGCACAGTACAGTCAGTGGGCCTGACACTCACTGGCAGGCAACTGCAATTATATTACAGAGGAAAAATTAAATGACTTTTTTTATCTGCAAGGTACTGTGCCACCCTATATGAGTGGTGGGCAGTGGGCACAGTACAGTCTGTGGGCCTGACACACATGATAATGGCCGTAAGTTGGTGGCGGCTTTGGAGCTCGGCAAGCTCAAACACATACCATGCCTAGCTTATTTGTTCAACCTAGTAGTTCAGCGGTTTCTCAAAACCTACCCCAATTTGCTTGAGCTACTGGTGAAGGGGCACAGCATGTGTGCACATTTCCGCAAGTCACCGACAGCTTCAGACGGTCTGTCAACGCTGCAGCACCGCTTGAAGTTGCCAGCTCACTGACTGTTGTGCGACGTTAACACACTCTGGAACTCCACGTTCCACATGTTCGCCAGGCTTTGTGAGCAGCAGAGGGCAGTAGTGGAATACCAGCTGCAACATGGTCGTCGCCTTTCCAGTCAGCTTCCGCTATTCACAAGCGAGGAGTGGGCATGGATGTCTGACCTCTGTGAGGTTTTAAGAAACTTTGAGGAATCAACACAGATGGTGAGCAGTGATAACGCTATTATCAGTGTTACCATCCCACTTCTGTGTCTACTCAAACGCTCACTGCTCACAATTAAGGACGATGCTTTGTGGAAGAGGTGAAAATGGGAAAAGACATAACACAGGGTGATAGCCAGACCATCCTCAGTTCGTCTTCTCAGCATGAATTGGATGAGGATGATGAGGAGGAGGAGCAGGAGACGGTTGCCTCTGCTACAGAGGGTAGTATCCATGGAAGTTTTATTCCATCTGTTCAGTGTGGATGGGTAGAAGAGGAGGAAGAGGATGAGGGGATTGAGAGTCATCCTCCTGATTAGGACAGCGAAGTCTTGTCTGTTGGGACTCTGGCACACATGGCTGACTTTATGTTAGGCTGCTTTTCCCGTGACCTTCGCGTTGTACGCGTTTTGGCCAACACCGATTACTGGTTGTTCACCCTTCTCGACCTCCACTACAAAGAGAACTTCTCATCTCTCATTCCTTTAGTCGACAGGATGATAAAAATGGTGCAATACTAGAAGGTCCTTGTGGGAAAATTGCTCCAAATTTTTTTGAGCTGAGAACGCTGGTTGCAGTACGTAGTTCCTTGGAGGAGGGGAGACGAGGGGAACACACAGCAGTTACAACAGAGGCAGGGCAACACTCTCCAAGGCCTGGGACATTTTTATGACACCCCGGCAGCACCCTCAACCTGATGTGTGACCTAGTGTCACAAAGAGGGAAACATTTTGGAAGATGGTGAAGGAGTACGTAGCAGACCGTGTCAACGTCCTCAGTGATCCCTCTGTGCCTTACAACTATTGGGTGTCCAAGCTGGACACGCGGCACGAACTCGCTCTACGCCTTTGAGGTGCTGGCCTGCCCCGCCGACAGCATTTTGTCAGAGCGTGTATTTAGTGCTGCTGGGGGCATAATAACTGATAAGCGCATCCGCCTGTCAACTGAAAATGCTGACCAGTTGACTCTTATAAAAATGAACAAGGCCTGGATTGCCCCTGACTTCTCTACTCCACCAGAGGAAAGCGGCTGAACATAAAGGCACTCTAAATGTGGATTTTATGGTGTATTGAAAACACTGTATTCCCATGCACCCCTTCCACCACTAAAAAGGGAATATGAATCAATCTCCCTTTTCTCGTCCTCCTCCTCCTCCATCATATCATCATGCTTATTAGGCTGCCCTCGCTCCTAATGTTTTAGAGGCTCAGCTCAGCAGCAGGCCCTCACCCATAATGTTTTAGAAGGTCACCAGCAGGCCCTCGCCCATAATGTTTTTGAGGGTCACCAGCAGGCCCTCAACTATAATGTTTTAAAAGGCTCACCAGTAGGCCCTTGTTCTTAATGTTTTAGAGGATCACAAGCAGGCCCTCGCCCATAATGTTTTAAAGGGTCACCAGCAGGCCCTTGTTCATAATGTTTTTGAGGGTCAACAGCAGGCCCTCGCCCCTAATCTTTTAGATGGTCAGATCAGCAGCAGACCCTCACCCCTAATGTTTTAGATGGTCAGATCAGCAGCAGGCCTTGCCGCTAATGTTTTAGATGGTTAGATCAGCAGGCCCTTGCTCCAATAGTTTTTGAGGGTCACCAGCAAGCCATCAATCCTAATTTTTCCAGGGTTTGTATGATGCCCTCCTTTATGTGTAATAGGTTCCTTGTAATTTTTGGCAGCCCTTTCACAGTGCATTGGCCTTATGAGTGTAGGAGACCCATTACCTGAACAATTGTACCACAATGTGAATGAGGCCCTCCTTTATGTAATATATAGGTTCTATCGGAGTGCCTCTTCCTTGTAATTTTTGGAAGCACTTGCACTTTATATACAAGTAAATATACAGGAAAGAATGTTTCCTAACAATTTTTCCCATAAAATCGATTTTATCTTCGGTTTTGTGCCTATTATTGTCAGTCTGTAAAAGTGGCATACTACAACCTGGGAGTCCAAGATGCATCCAGACATCCTCCCCATGCTGTTCCCGAACCATTTCAGTGGTGTTTCCATCAATTTCTGACCTTTTCCTGTGAACCAGACACCCTCCCTTCTTCAGAGCAGGGAATGCCTGGTTTAATGCTCAGGTTCTCCCATTGACTTCCATTGTGACCTCGTGTTCGGTAGAGCACCCATGCATCCCAAGATGTTCTACTCGAGCACCCGAACACTTTGGTGCTCGACCAACACTAGTATTAAGTACAGATTAATGGGGGAAAACATAATCTTTTTGTATTTTAGTATAATGCCCCAACATTACAAAATGTGAAAAAGTGAAAGGGTCTGAAGACTTTCTGAATGCAGTGTGAATGAAAAGTCATGGGTTTAGTACACAGATTATTTAATAAAATTTAAAGTGTTTTTTTTTTTTGTAATTTAAAGAGAGAGGCATAATTAAATGTCCATCCCCTTCTACAAACACACTGCACATTGGCACTGACAATTTACTTTGGTGATAATGCAATTCCACCAAATTAAGTGTTTTTAAACTACTTGGTCTGTTACACGGATATAAGAATGCAATTTTGGCAGTAAAATCTCTTTAAACTACACAATCTGTTGCAGTAATGCATTCACTAACAATGCTGTTTTTGCAGTAAATATCTTTCAACTACATGGTAACGCAGTAAAACAAAACAAAAATGTTGCCGTAAAAATAAAATTGAGTTTAATAACACAACATATCTTGCAGTAAAATTCAATATGTTTAATAACATGGGTATAATAATGGTGTTATTACCTTAAAATGCTTTTGTTGTAACTACCCATTATCTTGCAGTAATACATAACACGTGGGTATAATAATGTCATTATTGCAGTAAAATGCTTTTGCTGTAACTACCCGTTATCTTGCAATAACAAGCACCGCATTTAATAACAGTTATAATGCACTAAAATGTTTTTAGAATGAAAAAAATTTGCACTTGCTCAGCGTTTGTAGCAGAATGCTATTGGGGTGCTGGCAATAAGCCAGGAACTGCAGAAACTTTAATATTTTTTGTTTGATTTGTTTTTTTTGTTTTTTATTTAAAGCTGTCTAGCTTTTCATATACAGAAGAAAGGAGTTTCTTTTTCTTGCAGATTGCCTGCAGCTATATTACCAGTACCTTATCCTCTATATATATGCTTTCCCTAATCAAACTCCCTAAAATATACCCAATTCTCCTTATACTCCTTATTCTCTCACTATACTATCCTATAGTGTCCCTATCACACTACATTAGTGTCTTGTGTCTGCAATTGTTTTTTGATGAAGGCTGGATTAGCTGAAACGCGTCCATTACTTTGAGATACTGATGTAATACAATAAAGTCTACATAAACTGAAGACTCCAAGAGCCATCTGCGATTTTTTGTACTACGTTCTGGGATTCTTTCCTTCCCATGCTGGCGCGCACAGGGATCGAGTTCCGGCTATTTTTTCGCTTGCAATCGTTTTTTGGCAGACAATGCCACAACACATCCTATCACATCCACAGCAGAGAGATGAATGGTGTCTGTTGCGTTCCCTGCATACAAACCTACCTCCACACCAATATGCAGAGTAAAATGGGCGCCATTTTCAAGCGTTTCATCCAAAAAGAATTGCCAAAAGTTTGGATTCAATTGGAAACTATTTTATTTTATTTTTTAATTCGTGGTGAATCCAATTAGTTTAGAATCAATTTGCTCATGTCTAAAACAGATACAGATACAGCCGAGCTAAAATTGATGGTTAGAATGTTAAGTAAAGAGTGGCAAGAAAATGTTAACTGACTTTTTTAATGGATTTTGTCACAAACTAACCAAGATAACAGTGTGATATCTGGTATCAGAATCAATTTAAGCTCGGCTACATCTGTATAAAAAGGTGATACAAATAGATACAAAGAGGTGATACAAATACTGTAGATACAGAGGTGATACAAATAGTTGATACACAGGGGGCCTACGTCTAACCACTTTCCCTGGCCCTATGACTCCCATTTTCAACAATCCATATTCTTCTTTGGGTATAAGAAAGACTAAAATTCTAGGCCTCTCTTTGGCAGAGGGGTCTCGAGTGCAACATTTTGTCCTGGACTCCTCTGTTCCCCCTATTGATTCTTTCCCGAGAGAGAGAGTGGCATTGCTTCAATATGCCCAATTATGTGGCTATCTTTCATCCCTCGGTCCATTTACAAAATTGTTTAGAGACCTAACTTATGCTTACAATCTTCCCCTCCTGTTCATATATTGTGTCTCTGGTCTATGGACTGCTGCAGGGAAATGTTTGATCTCTGACCTGTTTACCTTATATTGCTGCTTGGGAAAGAGAACTCAGCAGGTCCTTTTTTCCCGATCAGTGGACTAAGGTTGTTACACTTGTACATAAGTCCTCCATAAGCTGCAGGCTACAAGAGAAGAATTTTTAAATCCTCTCTTGATGGTATAGCAGTTTTAAAATATTTTTATCCCACCTGCACAGATATTTGCAGGAGAAGTGAGAGTGAGACAGGCAGCATGTCTCATATTTGGTGGCTGTGCAGCTGCATTAAACTTTTTTGGAGAACATTGAATGTCTTGTATCACAAAATGTGACTCTTGAGGTAGCTATCCTATGATGACGGGTTCCCTTTCAGTATTAAAAAAAGGCTTATTGAGTTTTTTTCATCAAGCCGCGCATTTGGTTTTCCCAAGATATTGGAAATTTCCTTACACTTCCCCTGGTTTGATACCTTTGAGATGATTAGACGGATGAAGGAATTAACCACTGAGGATCAGAGAAAAGTTGCTAATTATCATAAGATCTGGTCTCCTTGGATTATGTTCAAGGGCAGTCAGGTGTATGGTGATTGGCTGGTATCCAAAGATATTC
Organism: Bufo bufo; assembly: GCF_905171765.1. Taxonomy (NCBI): domain Eukaryota; kingdom Metazoa; phylum Chordata; class Amphibia; order Anura; family Bufonidae; genus Bufo; species Bufo bufo. The sequence continues at coordinate 157,997,412 of NC_053389.1, forward strand.
AAGCATCTACATAATGTTTTTTCTCCTTTCCCCCCTCTTTCCCCTTCTTCCCCACCAGTTCCGCCGTATGTGTCTTGTCCTGTCTTCATGTTCCATGTTGGATTTTATGCTCACTGTAAATATATACTTATATACAGCTTCTGTAACCTTGCATACATTTTTGTGACCCATGCTACTGTTCTATCTGCTGTATATTTTTGAACATTCGAGGATTACTCATTTTCACATGTGGTTTCTTTACAATAAAAGTTATTAAACAACAAATAGTTGATACAAATAAATACAAATAATAGAAAGTTTCATAACATTACCGTGAAGCAATGAAAAAAATTCATCTTTCACATAGATCTATTAATACGACTACAAGGACATTAGGTATAGTACTGAAAACGAATAACATAACATAGTAAAATTAAAATACAGTGATAAAATAAAAAATATTACCCAGCCTCCTAATAAAAAAAATAAATAAATCTAGATTGAAAAAATATACTGTATTCCTTCTGTAGATTACTGAGCTATGGCCAGTTAGACAAAGACTTGTGAACGCTGTCCATGGTGCTGCAGACATTTAATTATACAGCTTTCCAGTAGATCTGTAAACTATTCTTCTCTCATGTGAAAAAATAATTTCACATAGCGGCAAAAACCAGGACAGGAGGCATCGCTACAAATCAAGCTGTGGACAAGAAGTCAATTTAGAGTTGATTGAATAACAGTTCCTTAAAAAAAAAAATGACTTTGTTTTTTCATGGCCATTAAATTAGCCAAAATTATCACTTATTCTGATACCATCGCCTCTTTTCTTATGTGCATTGGGCATTGACCCCGTGTCCCTTGTCGCACTTTGACACTAATCAGTAAAAGCTGATCTCTGATTATATAAAGCTAGAGGGTCCTTTTCCTGCTATCTCATTGAGTCCTCCTCTGCTTGCCCCCACTGGAAGAGGCTGGTGAGTTAAGCAGCTCCCCTAGCCATTAATCCTAGCTCTAAATCTTACTTTTTGCAGAGCATATGCTGTCTGTAAGCATCAAATGCTGCTCAGCTTCAGGCGGCTTTGGCACTGGTGTGAAAGCAAACATCAGGATATTAGCACTTAGAAAGGAATGGGGTAGGAGATGACTATTATTAATATAGGGCAGGTTTTCTATATATTTTCAATGTAGTCAGTTCCTTACTACACCATAGTCTTGCTCTTCAGTAAAAGATTCGCTCCAGTAGAGATGAAAGAGGAATGGAAACTGTGACATTGTAAATATATTGCATTCCACTTTTTACAAAGTTTACTCCATCAGGTATCTCTATTCAGCTGCAAAACAACAGTCTCTCTCATTCTTTAAATTGCTCAACGTAGCCAGCAAACATTAAAAGACTGTCTCTCAACTTTCTCTATAAAATAAACTAAGGGAGGGGGGGAAATAAGTGAGAGCAACAAGTGAACATGGAAATGAACATTCTCAGGCATCACTCTGAAGAGAAGGGTGCAGGGGTGGGCAGAGGAGCACGCCCACTCCAATGTATTCTCTTCTTTCAATAATTAAAGAGATATCCCATGATTAATGTAAGAAACAAAATGAAAATCTGCCATGATATAGTACATGATAATCTGTTTCGAACCAGCTAGAAGCAGACCTTACATGGATCCAGAGATCTTTCCATTCATTACTCCAACTGCGCTGCTAGATTTATATGTAGCTGCCAGCTCAGGGGGAGTGTCCTGGTGACAGTTAAAAGATCTGAGCATGTGCAACCACCTCAGCGAGGTGGACAGAGAGATGAGGAAAAGAACAAACAGCAGGTGGTGCTATGGGGATGCATTTTATTGAATAACTCTGTGTTAAATGAATTGCTGAATATTGAAGTGTGAAACAACTTTCTATTACCCTTTGGGGGAAATGTATTTACTATGAAAGCCATTTTTCTGGCATACAAAAGTTGCAGTTTTTGGCGTAAGTGCCCTTTTGTGCCAAAAAAGTTTCTACCAAAAATTGTGATTTTTTTTTAATTTTTGTTGTCACCCTTTTCCACCTTCCCCATCACTTTTACATAAAGTAGGAGGGCCGTGGGAGGAAGGAGGCTTATAACAATATGTGTAATGGCACCCCGACGTCTCACGAATGCGCCATGACCTCACCTGCTCATTGATCCCCGCTGCTGTGAGCTTGTTTTCAGTGACTATATGAGCAGGAACAGGCTCAAGAATGTAGAGGACACGGCTTATGTGCGAGATTTTGGGCTTGAATCCGACATGACAAGAAAACAAAGGACATCAGTCAAACATTGAGTTGTGGGAAAGGTGACACAGCTTGACTTCAAATGAGAATTAATTTACATACCGCCTGGGGGGCAATGAAAGTATTTTTTCAGGGATTAGATGTATCAGACAGCAAAGACAAATGCAAATTTAGAAACAAGATGCAGACATCGGTAAGATGATGCTGGCAGTTTAATATGGGTTTTGTAGGTGACAGGTTCCCCTTCATTTGTATGTTGAAAATTCTTCCTCATTCTTTGCAATTTACCCACAAACCAGCTGAGCAATGCATAGAGAGGACTTGTCCTGGAGTCCTCTCATTATGTGCACAGGAGTCCTCTCAATTCATTCCATGGCTGGTTTGTGGCTGCACATGGGAATGGGGGTACGTATCGGCATACAAATTACTGATCTGGAGTTAGCAGTAGATTGTCTATACATGTATTACTATACTTGTTAGGGCTGGTTAGAGGTGACAGATTTCCATAAAAGACTGGCATTAGAGACACGAATCTTAATACATTTATATTTTAATTCCTTATCTTTTTCAAAGTTTCTGCTAGACCTCTCTATAAAGCCTAGTTCACGCTTCATGATAGATTCAATGGCACTCCAATTTAGGGGTGTTGATAGCAGGAGATGGTTCCTAGACCAACATAAATAGAAATAAAAAACTCCCGTACTTCACTGGATTACTAAAAGTTCTGTATTCATTTATTAGGTGGGTATCCAGTCAATAAATGAAGTTTTCGGCCAAAGGCCTTCATCAAAGTAGTGGATAAGCTGCCCCAGAGGGGATGGAGACAGCAAGGAAAAGAGGGCACTGTGGCCCTGGGAGTGTTGTGCTGATGAATATGAGAAGATGCCCTGGAAGGATGGAGCTGCCTTTCCAGGGCATCTATCCATATTCATCAGTACACCACTTCCAGGGCCACAGTGCCTTCCGTTCCTTGCTGTCTCCATTCCCTCTGGTGCGGCTTATCCACTACTCTGATGAAGGCCTTTGGCCGAAAACATTCATTATTCATTGGATACCCATCTAATAAATGAATATAGCACTTTAAGCAATCCAGTGGAGTAGGGGAGTCTTTTATTTCTAGTTCACACTTCAGTGATTTGATCAGTGATGTCCATCAGTGATTGAGATCCAAAACCAGGATTAGAGCCTCCACAGGCATAAGGTTTAGGCCTCATGCAAAAGATCGTTGTTGTGGTCCGCATCTGAGCCGCATTTTTTGCGGCTCGGGTGCGGACCCATTCACTTCAATGGGGCCGCAAAAGATGCGGACAGCACTCCGTGTGCTGTCCGCATCCGTTGCTCCGTTCCGTGGCCCAGCAAAAAAATATAGCATGTCCTATTCTTGTCCGCAATTGCGGAGAAGAATAGGCAAATACTATTAGTACCGGCAATGTGCGGTCCGCAAAATGCGGAATGCACATTGCCGCTGTCTGTGTTTTGCGGATCCCTGTATAACAGCTCTTTCTTCTAATGAACCATGGACCTTGGATATTTAGGCCTCCTGCACACAACCGTATCCTTTTTTTGCTGTCTGCAAATCACGGATCCACAAAACACAAATCCCGTCCGAGAGCTTGCCTCCATGTTTTTTTTTAACTCCTGGAGAAATGTCCTATCCTTCCTTCTCCGCAAAACAGACAAGAATAGGACATGTTCTATTTTTTTGCGGCCAGTGGAACGGACTTACGGATGAGGATAGCACATGAGAGATGAATAGGTCCACATCCAATCCGCTAAAAACGGGGATTGGATGCGGACCAAAACTATGGCCGTGTGCATGAGCCCCTACAGTCACTAACAGCAAGCAGTGATCTTGAAAAAGGTGACAAATTGAAGCACAAAGTATGTTTGAAAGCTGTCCTCAATATACAGTGAATAACGTTCTTTGGTCACCGCAACAAAACAGTAAATTTCCACAGACTGGCCAGTAAAAGGTCATGCCAATGCCACTGCTATTGGATGTATCGAACTTAACATTTTGATATTACTCCTTAGTGCCAACAAGCTAACAGTATAGGCCTCTTACATGGAGTGATAATCACAAAACCCAACATTCCCAATAACTGAACGGTACAAACATGTGCAGTCAGTGAATGATCAGGGATAATTTGCTTGTTTGTCACCGACTGCATCTTTTATGCGTATTCCAGCATTTGCAACTCTTGGTAACAATAATGGCTTGCTAATATTGTTGACGGGGCAGACTGGGAACTTAAAGTGGCCCCGAAAAAAATACTAAAAGTGGCCCCATTTTTTAGTCGGTTCCAAATTGGAAGGCAGGGCCAGCAATACCATATTGTGGCACATTATGCCACCCCAACAGAGCCAAACACCACAGTCCATCACAAAATACTGCCAGCAGCTCAAAATACATCCACAAGAACTTCCACTGGCCGGCCGGGAGGAGGGCCAGACGGCCCCCTGGGCATCGGCCCACCGGGAAATTTCCCTGTAAGGTCTATGGCCAGTCCGCCCCTGATTGTTAACCATTTTAGCAGTCTCTTTTTCCATGTAACAGGACTCTTAGGCCAGCTTCACATGAACACGTGGTCTGGGAAATATACTCTTTGTGAAGGCCCTAGGTCAATCGCTGCTAGACTGACCCGAACTCATTGCATCATAGTGACCTATCACTGTGTGATGTAATGAGCTCAGGTCACCCGAGCCATGGTCAGTTCAGAAAATATGTCCATAAGGGGGAGTTCACATCACCATTAGTTCTCCATTCTTCTGATCTCCTGCCTGCAGGAATTTTTTTTCGGTCTGAAGTAATGGATCTCTGACGGCTTAAACGGATGCTAAATGTGCCGTTTTTTTATTTACAGGATCTGTTTTTTTTATTTTTCTGTTCTTCTAATGGATCATAGTACCCGTGAATTGCATAACACTATGTGCAGTCCGCAGCACGGGCAAACACGCAAAAAAAAAAAAGGATCCTGTTGCATCAGTTGTCATCGTTTGGGCCATTTCGGTCTGAGATCCGTTTTTTTTAGACAGGAAAAAAAAGTACTGCATGCAGGACTTTTATTCCATCTAAAAAAATGGATCTCAGATGGAAATGGCTCAAACGGATGACAACTAAAGCAACAGGATCCTTTTTTTTTTACAGTAACTTGTTTTTTTTCTCTCTCTTCTTCTGACGGATTAGAAGAACGGAAAGCTAAACGGTGATGTGAACTAAACGGTCATGCACACGACCGTATGTATTTTGGACACGGAAAGAAAATATGTTCGTGTGCATGAGCCCATAGGCTGCTTTCTCGTGTGGTTTGTATATGCCATTTTTCAACACTTTTGAATTTTTTGCACTTGCGTTTTTGGTGCATTTTTTTTCAGAAAAATCGCCAGTGCAGATGCTAGCTGAAAGTGTATGGGAACTATGAAACACAGGTCACACAGCGTTTTTTGTTATCTGTGTTTTTTTTCATTAGGTGGCAGTTTTGCCTTTCTGATTTCTTTTTAAAAACATGGTATGTTGTAGCTCTGAAGTTGTTGTTTTTTTCAGGCTTTTTTACTTCTCTTTCAGTATAGGGGAAAAAGCCAGAAAAACATGCAGTTCGCAAGGCCATTTAGGAAAAGGGCCACTAAAAATGCCACAAAAACTGCAGCAAAAACACGAGTATCCTAAAAAACAATGCATGACCATATTCTGGCATATTGTACTGTAAATAAAAATCAAAATGCCCATAATAAAAATCTACTGAATATGCTGCCTCCATCGGATAAATTCAGTATGTGCAGTGACCCCATAATAACCCACCTTTTCATAATGGAGGGAAATGAACAAGCTTTCAAAGGAAATGAAAAGCCAGCCTGAAAACTAATGATTTATAGAACTGCTTTCAATATGAATGGCACGGTATCTAAAGCATAGTACTTGCCCTAGGGTTACATGAGAACAAAGGCTGAAACTTTTCTTCTTTCTGAGCTAAAATCTTCCAGTAAATGAAGATGTGAGTTTCTGCATGGGGACAGCAGTTATATCTAGTCACAAATCTCTGCTTTATTCAAGCATGGAGGAGAAACAGCGCAGATACGACGCGTGTTTCGGCTCGAATGCGAGCCTTTTTCAAGCATGGTAAATTACTGCATGAAACACATTTAAATAGTGCGCCCATATCGGCGTCAAACGTGATGACGTCACATCACCATAGAAACAGAAGTACACAAAACATAAAGCGCAACAATTACAAACATTGTTGCAACATGGTCCCAATGCTGTTGAACATTTAATTAAATCTTATAGCTTTAATTGGAATGGGCTTTACAGGAAAACGAAGCTAGCAGATGGCATGAGATGCAAAGATACAGCAAATACTATTATTGAAATAATTACCCTGAGAAATGAATCTCATACAGGCTACATATAACTTAGGGACATCAAATCTTGTTGCTTTTTTCATTTTTTTCATTTTCTCTGTGACTAGATAAATACAAAATATGTATTAAAATACAATGACAACTATTGTCTATTGCAAAAAAAGAAAAAACTTTTATATATCTTACAAGAATGCACTTAATTCGTATTCCCGATTTAAACCTCTTGGTTCAATGGTCTGCAGGGTATGAATCCAAAAACTTTCAAATTTTTTAAGTAATAGCAACCTGTTACCACCTCTGCGTGGTGGCAGCACCTGCTCGATGATCTGGAATCTTAGTTATGAAACATTGTGAGAACATCTGTCAAAATGGAAAGGAATAGGTAACAGTAGATTTTTCTTATGTATGGTGGATTTATGGTTACTGAACCTATCCTTCATTCTGGTAGATGTCTCACCAATGTACAACAAGCCGCAAGGGCACTTTAACAGATACACAACATAGTTGCTATCACAGGTAAAAAAAACTTTTACAGGAAATTTTTTACCAGTATGTGGATGGGAAAAGGATTCACCCTTAATTACCGCAGAACAGTGAACACACTGCAAACAGGGAAAAGTGCCCTTTTTTGGTGTGGAAAGGAAAAATTGTCATAGGTCCACTCTGTGGCCTCCTGATGCTGCCGCCACCTCCACACTCTGTCATTGTGCCGCTCTGTGGCCTCCTGATGCTGCACAGAAACCGCATGAGCACCGCGTCTCACTCTTCCAGCGCGGACCTACTTCCTCCACTATGTCCCGTTCATTTTAGATCACTCCGCCTCAGGCACCGTTGTTTTTTTTTAACCTGACAGCCCATAAGCCTCTGTTGAAAAGCTTTTAGTGGCGTATATGCCTGAAAAAAAATATATATACTCGGCGTTCACTGTTCTAGGTATATGTGGTAAAGCCTTTAGTGGCATATATCAGTAGAAAAAGAAAACCTTTTTCGGTGTTCAGCGCTGCAGTTGTCTGTTGAAAATAATTTTGTGGCGTATATACGTGGAAAAAGAAAAATATATTCGGCGTTCACTGTTCCAGTTATATGTGGTAACGCCTTAAGTGGCGTATATCAGTAGAAAAAGAAAAATATATTCGGCGTTCAGAGCTGCAGTTGTCTGTTGAAAAGCCTTCAGTGGCGTATATATGTGGAAGAAGAAAAATATACTCAGCGTTTACTGTTCCAGTTATATGTGGTAACGCCTTTAGTGGTGCATATTAGTAGAAAATGTTTTGGCCCCATGACTGCCCAAATAAGTGAAATATGCAGTAATTCTAAGAGCGATGACTGTCATTTGCATGTCATACTGACTCACAGTATTATTTCACGACCACAGCAGACTCCCTATGCATGTTTCTGCAAGGCACAGTGTTCTACACCCCTATAAAGGCTCTCTGCCGCCCGGAAATAGAAGTTTTTGAATGTAATTTGCCTCAAATACATTCGGATCGAAGCAAATCTTTTCGAAAAATTCGGCGAACCGGTCGAATCGTTTTTTTGAGAAATTCGATCATCTCTAGTTATATCTATACATGGCAAGACTTGGTCAGTGAGATTACTGTAAGAAGAAACAAGTCATGCAATGAGTACAAAGGGATGAGTGATTAATTGTGACTGCATAACATAACCGCATCTGAAATCACCAAGAATAAGATATAAACTGGATACCATTCTATTTCTTGTTCTGCTTTGAATCCTGGACAAATCTTCTGCCACTTGTGGCGTATTTCAGTACAAGAAGAAAAATATATTCTCAGTTCACTGTTGCAGTTATTTGCAGTAAAAGCGTTTAGTGGCCTATTTCAGTACAAAAATAAAAATATATTCTCAGTTCACTTCTGCAGTTGTATGTGGTGAAAGTGTTTAGTGACCTATTTCAGTACAAGAAGAAAAATGTATTCTCAGTTCACTTCTGCAGCTATATGTGGTGAAAGCATTTAGTGGTGTAAAATTACCTCAGTAGAACCAATGGTTGGCAACAATGCCTTGACAATAATGACTGTAGTGTCGACTGTGGGATATAGCGCCTTGAATGCATGTCTGGCCAGGTCCAAGTATAAGTGAAAGTTTATCCACCTGAAATTTTCATTTCCTGTAGTCCTGTAGCACAAATACATATGGGTTTTATTCCTCTAGGTACAACCAGAAGAGACAGGTTAACAAGCTTAATTAAAAAACTAAATTAATCAACCAATAACAAGCCAGGTCCACCCATAAAACCCTGACACCAGAGAAGCCTCCTTGTATTATAAAGAAGCAAAAAATGTAAATTTATTAAGGGAGGGAAGGTTGTGCTGCCTAAGGACTACAGGAAACGAAAATTTCAGGTAGGTAAATTTTCACTTTTCCTGGACGTCCTACGGCAGCACAAATACATATGGGATTTGAAAAGAAAAATGAATGGGGGGGTGTAGAATATGCTAACTTCAATACTCTTTTGCCAAAATTAGAGCCCTCTGCCTGCATCAGCTCCAATTGATAATGTTTCATGAAGGTGGAAGTCGAGGACCAGGCTGCCGCCGAGCAGATGTGGTGAAAGGACACCTGCGCTAGCTCTGCCCATGAAGATGCCGTTGATCTGGTTGAGTGCGTCTTGAAGTTAAGGAGATACTGAACTTCCTTCAGAGAATAGCTTCTTTCTATTGTACTGTGCATCCATGTGGAAAGGAAGAGTGGCCTTGCTCGCTCTCGTCGAGGGAGATACAGACTTCATTTACAGGTACATTTATGTCATATGTAGAGATTCTGGAGGTTTGGAAAACTATCCATCCGCAGTACAGCACTTGGCACTTTATGTAATGATCTTATGATATCTTGTGACCCCACATCTCTATTTATGTTTGCATTATATTTATTGATATTGTTTGCTATCCCCTGTGTGGCAATTTATTTGCCCTGTGTGTAGTTGCACCACCAACGTAATTTTAATTGTGTTTTATGTAATATGTATGAATAAAGAAATTTATTGTTTCCTATCCGGACTGCCTGTTTTTGGTGTTTGTAATTGGGGTAATATCCGGATGATATTGAGTGTTTCTCCCCCACATATTTCGGTGTTTACATTCTAAAAGGGGCATCACAGAAGAATTCCGAAGCTGCCTTGAGTAGGAGCAAATTTATTTTCTAGAAGAGCTTCTCCAGGTACTCCATCTTTAATGTCTTGGCCTAATTGACAGAGCCAAACACTTGGAGATCTAGCCACCTAAACTGAGGAAAGAAATTTTTTTAGAATTGGCAGCGGATGACATATACAGTCATGTGAAAAAATTAGGACACCCTTTGAAAGCATGTGGTTTTTTGTAACATTTTTAATAAATGGTTATTTCATCTCCGTTTCAACAATACAGAGAGATTAAAGTAATCCAACTAAACAAAGAAAACTGAAGAAAAGTCTTTTCAAGATCTTCTGTAAATGTCATTCTACAAAAATGCCTATTCTAACTGAGGAAAAAGATAGGACACCCTCACATGTATTCCCTCTTAAATTGGCTCAGATCTCACACAGGTATATCACACCAGGTGCACATAATTAGTAGATCGTTACTCTGCATGTTGAATGAGGCTTGCCCTATTTAAACCTCAGACATTTAGTTTGGTGTGCTCCTGACTGTTGAAGTGAGAGTGAGCACCATGGTGAGAGCAAAAGAGCTGTCAGAGGACTTCAGAAAAAAGATTGTAGCAGCCTATGAGTCTGGGAAGGGATTTAAAAAGATCTCAAAAGATTTTGAAATCAGCCATTCCACTGTCCGGAAGATAGTCTACAAGTGGAGGGCTTTCAAAACAACTGCCAACATGCCCAGGACTGGTCGCCCCAGCAAGTTCACCCCAAGAGCAGACCGCAAGATGCTAAAAGAGGTATCCAAAAACCCTAAAGTGTCATCTCGAGAACTACAGCAGGCTCTGGCTACTGTTGATGTAGAAGTACATGCCTCTACAATCAGAAAGAGACTGTACAAGTTTAACTTGCATGGGAGGTGTGCAAGGAGGAAACCTTTGCTTTCCAAGAGAAACATCGAGGCCAGACTGACATTTGCCAGCGATAAAGTTGACAAAGACCAGGACTTCTGGAATAATGTTCTTTGGACAGATGAGTCCAAAATTGAATTATTTGGACACAACAGCAGAGGACATGTTTGGCGTAAACCAAACACAGCATTCCAAGAAAAGAACCTCATACCAACTGTGAAGCATGGAGGTGGAAGTGTCATGGTTTGGGGCTGCTTTGCTGCAGCAGGACCTGGTCAGCTCACCATCATAGAATCCACGATGAATTCTACTGTGTATCAGAAGGTGCTTGAAGAACATGTGAGACCATCAGTTAGAAAATTAAAGCTGAAGCGGAACTGGACCATGCAACATGACAATGACCCAAAACATACTAGTAAATCAACCAAAGATTGGCTGAAAAAGAAGAAATGGAGACTCCTGGAATGGCCAAGTCAAAGTCCAGATTTGAATCCCATTGAGATGCTGTGGGGTGACTTGAAAAGGGCTGTACGTGCAAGAAACCCCTCAAACATCTCACAGCTGAAAAAGTTCTGCATTGAGGAGTGGGGTAAAATTTCCTCAGACCGATGTCGAAGACTGGTAGATGGCTACAAGAACCGTCTCACTGCAGTTATTTCAGCCAAAGGAGGTAACACTCGCTATTAGGGGCAAGGGTGTCCTATCTTTTTCCTCAGTTAGAATAGGCATTTTTGTAGAATGACATTTACAGAAGATCTTGAAAAGACTTTTCTTCAGTTTTCTTTGTTTAGTCGGATTACTTTAATCTCTCTGTATTGTTGAAACGGAGATGAAATAACCATTTATTAAAAATGTTACAAAAAACCACATGCTTTCAAAGGGTGTCCTAATTTTTTCACAAGACTGTATACTCTTTTCAACAGCGAGTCTGCTTCTTCGTCCATGGGATCTTTGAACAAAGAAACATCTTCTGATGGAAACAGATCTTTCGGATAATCTGGCCAAAGACAAGTCAACTTTAGGACACGAATCCAAATCTTCAGAGAACTTTTCTTGTAGTTTATATATAGACTTAAATCTAGCTCCAAGATCTGTTCTTTTCACTGGCTTATCCCAGTCTTTTCTCAGCTTCTCATCAAGGACTGGGTGACCAGGCAGCGACCAAACCTTGATTTAGCTCCTGGATTTATGTTGTACATCTTTTTCAGACTCTATGGTCTCTTTTGAAATCTTTAACAAGTTTATTTAATCTGACCTTCTGAAGAAGAAACAAGTCAAGTCATCGGACAATTCAGATACACAGAGACCTCAGAAGATAATTGCTGTGGAGAAAGATCACCAATGATGAGCGGCAGGGGCAATATTCAAATTTGCGATATCTTGCGAATATTTGGGCAAATATTCATCATATATTCGCGAATTCGAGAATTTGTGATCTCCAGTCATCATTTTCTTAATTGTGAAAAACGGCAATCGGAAAATTTGCAATAAAAATTTGTGATAAAAATTTGCGATTAGAATATTCGCGATCAACACTTTGGATCACGTGACTCTTTCCTCTGTCCTATATTTATGTGCTGCTTGAAATTCCTCAAACACAGAGTTTAGTTTGTTTTTAAACCAAGAAAACCTGGAGCAGAACAGACAGAGGAGACCGTGTCAGGAGACTGACACTGCAGTCAGACCTGAGATGTGAGCTCATCAGGTAAAGGATTATCACAGCTGATACATAATCTGGGCCTGGTTTTACTTCTCCTTTTCCTGCTGAGATGAAGGCATCTATAGGAAACAGAAAATACCATCAGGATGTTTTCTAGCAGCTAGAAAACTTAGGAAACAAAGGGTTAATCATCGCTGCATACTCTGCTACAGCAGATAAACACATATAGAACAGTAAACAAGATAAATAACAATATAGAACTGTTGAATTGAACTTCATAATCAAATAATACCAAAAGAAAGGAGGTAATCCTTCAAAAAAGATCAGTAAAGGTTAACTCTGCAAAGAGCAATGGTGCTAGTGCTCTATAAGCAGCCATAATTAGGACAGGAAGGCGTTAATACTTCAGGTATAAGGCTAGGTCTACACGACAATTTTTATAATTGCAGTCCATGGTGTTGCACTGCATTCGAGATGGATTTTTCTGCGACTGTCGCGTCGCAGTCGCAGCATGTCGCATGTTGCAGTGCGACACCATAGACTATCATTATAAAAAATTGTTGCAGTGTAGTTGTGCTCTATCTGTCGCGCGACAAATGTCGTCGTGTAGACCTAGCCTAACTCTGCAAACAGCAATGGTGCTCGAGCTCTTTAAACAGGAAATAATGCTGCCAGGAAGAAGTTTAAAGGGAGTCTGTCACCACATTTGAGCCTATTAGACAGATCCAATAGCGTTATATGTGCCACCCAGAAGTTTAAAACGGTACCTTTGTTGCATATACCGGAGTCTTGTTTCAGCCAAAAATGAACTTTGTAGGTTCTGTAAATGCGCCCTCTCAAGTGCCCAGGGCGGCGTCTCAATCTTCCGAGCGCAAGACCGGACCTCCCCAACGGCTCATAACCCCGCCCTCCGTGTGCCTCTGCCCGCCCGTTTACGCTCCTCCTCTCTCCTGCGGCGCAGTGGAAAAGGAGAGAGGAGCGTAAACGGGCGGGCAGAGGCACACGGAGGGCGGGGTTATGAGCCGTTATGGAGGTCCGATCTTGGGCTCAGAAGATTGAGACGCCGCCCTGGGCACTTGAGAGGGCGCATTTACAGAACCTACAAAGTTCATTTTTGGCTGAAAGAAGACTCCGGTATATGCAACAAAGGTACCGTTTTAAACTTCTGGGTGGCACATATAACGCTATTGGATCTGTCTAATAGGCTCAAATGTGGTGACAGACTCCCTTTAAGCCTTCAGCCCAGAAAGGGTTAACTCTGCAAACAACTATGGTTCTTGAGCACTTTAACCAGAAGTCCAGTACTGACAGGAATTTAAACCTTCACTTCCAGCAGATAGGCTCAGTAAGGAGGCAGATAACAGCACTTTGCAAAGGGTTAACCTGTGAGAAGTTCCTGCGAGCTCCAGCAGACAGTCAGGACAGCAACGCAATAAAACTTGAGACAAGCCATCACAGGCCGGCAGCCATACTTACTCTGACAGGCAGAGGGTTGAGCGGTCTGGCAGAGCGCATCTGCAGCTTGATCCTGCCGGGAAGATTTACTCCACACTTCCTGTCACATGACCGCTGGGCTTCCTTCCATGCCAGGCCTTCATGCTGGGCTTCCATGCATGCTCTATAAGTCCTGGCTCCCCACAGCCAAACAGCGCATGCACCAGCATCACTGCACTTGCTGGGTAATGCCCGCTCTCAGTCTGGCATGTGTGCACAAACTATGGCGCCTCATACACCGAGGAGGAGGTTAGTGATAGCGCAGTGCGTCAAGGCACATGCCCTGTGTAAAAGATGTGCGGTGGATTACCACCCAGGGAAAAGGCGCCATCTTAGTACACCTTCAAGCAGGGGCGTAACTAGAAGTGACTGGGCCCCACAGCAAATATTTGTAAGGGCCCCTCCAGCGCGCTTCGCACCTCCCTCCTCCTGTGTAAACCCCACTCCTTTGGCACAGTGTAGCGGTATACTGTATATTGTGTGGCACAGTGTAGCGGTATACTGTATATTGTGTGGCACAGTGTAGCGGTATAATGTATATTGTGGGGCACAGTGTATAGGTATACTGTATATTGTGTGGCACAGTGTAGCGGTATAATGTATATGTGGGGCACAGTGTATAGGTATACGGTATATTGTGGGGCACAGTGTAGCGGTATACTGTATATTGTGTGGCACAGTGTAGCGGTATACTGTATATTGTGTGGCACAGTGGATGCTATATGTGTATAACACAAACATATTTCATATAAAAACTTACAGTTACTTGACCCTTGGGGATCTCGGACACCACTTCAACACTTGGCCGGGGGGCTCGGCGGAGCTGATGTTGTGCTTTATCCTAATGAGAAAGATTTCATAATAAGGATTTGGAGAAGGGGCAGAGGGATAGCAGAGCAGGGAGAGGCTGGTGCTGCTACTAGGGGCTCATACCATGGGGGAGTAATAAAGTCCACTATAATGCCCCCCCCCCAGTAGTAATAATTCTCCTTATAATGTGACAGTGCAAAAATACCCCCTTGTAATGCCCCCAGTTGAGCTAATGTCCCCATAGTGCCCCCATGATGTCCCAGTATAAAATACCCCTATATAGTGCCCCCAGTAAATTCCCCCATAGTGCTCCTCTCCCCCCTTCCTGCTAGTGCCCCCCCATAATGTACCAGTATAAAATGCCCCATATATAGAGCCCCAGTAGATGCCCCTCAGTGTCCAGCCTCTGATAGGCTGCCGGCCTAGTGTCCCCCATAATGCCCCCCAATAATGTGCCAGTAAGTGTCCCCATAGATGCCCCCCATCATGTGCCAGTATCAAGTGCCTCTCTCCTCCCCCCCACATGTCCCAGTATCATAGTGCCACCCCCCCCCCCAATGTGCCAGTATCAAGTGCCTCTCTCCTTCCCACCCCCCATGTGCCAGTATCATAGTGCCAAACCCCCCCATGTGCCAGTATCAAGTGCCTCTCTCTCCCCCCCCCATGTCCCAGTATCATAGTGCCATCTCCCCCCCCCACAAAAAAGTGCCAGTATCAAGTGCCTCTCTCCCTCCACCCTTCATGTGCCAGTATCAGGTGCCAACCCCTCTCCCCCCATGTGCCAGTATCAGGTGCCAACCCCCCTCCCCCCCAGGTGCCAGTATCAGGTGCCTCTCTCCCCCCCATGTGCCAGGATCAGGTGCCAACCCCCCCTCATGTCCCAGTATCATAGTGCCATCTCCCCCCCCCCACAAAAAAGTGCCAGTATCAAGTGCCTCTCTCCCTCCCCCCCCATGTGCCAGTATCAGGTGCCAACCCCCCCTTCATGTCCCAGTATCATAGTGCCATCTCCCCCCCACAAAAAAAAGTGCCAGTATCAAGTGCCTCTCTCCCTCCCCCCCCCCCATGTGCCAGTATCAGGTGCCAGCCCCCCTCCCCCCCAGGTGCCAGTATCAGGTGCCTCTCTCCCCCCCATGTGCCAGTATCAGGTGCCAACCCCCCCTCATGTCCCAGTATCATAGTGCCATCTCCCCCCCCACAGAAAAAGTGCCAGTATCAAGTGCCTCTCTCCCTCCCCCCATGTGCCAGTATCAAGTGCCGCTCTCCCTCCCCCATGTGCCAGTATCAGGTGCCAACCCCCCCTCCCCCCAGGTGCCAGTATCAGGTGCCAACCCCTCTCCCCCCCCCCATGTGCCAATATCAGGTGCCTCTCTCCTTCCCACCCCCCATGTTCCAGTATCAGGTGCCAACCCCCCCTTCCCCCCCCAGGTGCCAGTATCAAGTGCCAACCCCCCTCCCCCCATGTGCCAGTATCAAGTGCCTCCCGCTCCCCCCATGGCATTAACAGTCGGGTATTAAAAAAAAAAAAAAAAAATACTTCTACTTATCTCCATGTCAGCGATGCAGCCTCTTCCTGTGTCCCGCCCTGTAATGTGTCCCGCCCTGTATGTCCATATATGGAGTCAGTGCTTGTATTTCAGAAAAGTTTCTGCTGGGATTCCACGACCTTCTGTATCAGAGGCAAAGCATCTAACCACAAGACCATAAGAGCTGCCTTGCTGCTGACTGAAAAAATATGAGACTTCTACTGTTATAGCTGGCTAAGTGTACATCTATACACATGACAGCTGCTGATATATAGAGATATAGCAGAGCTGAGTGTGCTGGCACAGCTGTCATATAGAGATATAGCAGTGCTGGGTGTGTTGGGGCAGCTGTCATGTGTATAGATGTACACTTAGCCAGCTATAACAGTAGAAGTCTCATATTTTTTCAATCAGTTTCAATGCAGCCTTTATGGTTGTGTGGATAAATGCTTTGCCTCTGATACACTGATACATCAGGAGACTTTAGGAGACCGTAAGATTAGATCACATTAGCGAGGGGGCCTGGTCAGCCGCTGCTGCTGTGAAGGGGCCCTGAACATTAAGACATCAATATTTAACTAACTTGAAAATAAACTGTGATACACGCTGCCGGGGCCCCGAAGCAGCTGCTTCCCCTGCTTCCCCGGTAGTTACACCACTGCCTTCAAGCTGAGGGAGAGAGAACGCTCCCTGTATTCAGTTTGGAAAGTTCTATATCCCTTAGGTTTTTAATTAAGCTTGTTAACCTGTCTCTTCTGGTTGTACCTAGGGGAATAAAGCCCATATGTATTTGTGCTGCCGTAGGACGCCCAGAAAAAGGGTGTCTGTGTCCCTTAGAGCAGCAAAATCTGAATGGATATAGTAGCAAATTATCTAGCTGACTCGAATGCTTGGCCAAGCAGATTCCAAGTCCTCTTTTATCTTCCTCTCTTTCTTTCTTTCTTTCCTTTTCTTTCTTTCTTTCTGTAGATCTTGCAGAGATCTGTTAGTCTCTGAAGCTCTCTGGGCCTAAAAGGGAGCATGAGGTAACTGCCTCTTCTCACTCTGTACTCTCCCTAGAACAACCTCAAGCTAGAGGTGGAGACAGCCACCCCCTAGCCTCCTACAAAGGCCGAGTCAAGATAGTTCCATAGCTATACTGGTTGTTGCAATATATAACATAACATTACATATCAGTATATAACAAACCATTTGAAGATACACCCTGCTTTGGGGTACTGCATTGGCAACCAATAAGATTCAACCTTTCATTTTTTCAAAGCTCCTTTGTAAAATGAACGGTAGAATCTGATAATTGCTATGGGCAACTAAGCCAGTTTTCCTTTGCACCAGTGAGTTTGATATATTACCCACTTACACAGGCGGTCTAGATCTGAACCGGATTTATCACAGAGGCTGAGGTTGGATGATAAATATGTGGTGCTTGGCTAAACACTTTTCTCTAACTCTATACCAACTATTGATCAGCTTAGTTTGAGATGTTTCTGCTAGAATAGTGGCACAGTTTTGGCGCAAAATTGCACTTCTTAGGCCAACTAAAGAGTTGCACCAATTTGTGCCCCCTTCCCTCCCCCCTCCCCCTCTTTATTTTTTTTGTCAGGGCCTGGAAGACCTGAAAAAATGCCACACCCAGAGCATTCAGCAATTTGAAAAAGATGCCAAGGAACCAATGTCTGGAAACTGTCTTACAACACCATTAACCCCTTCCCAACCAGCGCTGTAGTGGTACGGCGCTGGCCAGGTCTTTAAAGATAGCGCCCGCTCCCGAGCGCTGCGGGCGCCATAGCCGTGGTTGGCCGCCTGTTTCTTTTAGCAAACACCCACAGCAGTGCATTGGAGTCTATGAGAATAGCAATCTAATGATTACATGTTATAGTTCCCTATGGGAACCATAAAAAAGTGCAAGAAAAAGTTTTTAAAACATAAAAATTCAAATCACCCCCCTTTTCCCAAAATAAAAATAAAAGAAGTAAAAAAAAAAAACACATCATGGATGTCGCGATGTGCAAAAACGCCCATAGTATAAAAATATTAAAATATATTCCCCATACGGCAAACAGCAAAATGTAAAAAAGCGCCCAAATGGCCGATTCGCCTTTTTTGGTCGCTTCATTTTCTACAAAAAGTCATAAAAGTCATAAACACGTGAGAATGGTATCAATGAAAAGTTCAGATCACCCCTGCAAAAAATTAGCCCCCATACAGCTTCCGTACACATAATTTAAAAAAAGTTATAGGGTCAAAATATGGCGACAAAAAAATAAAACTGACTTTTTCACACTTTAAAAATTTTCAAAACGCAAGAAAAACTATACATATAAGGTTTCGCCAGATTCATACTGACCTGTAGAATAAAAGTAACCAGTCAGTTTTATCATACATCGAACGTCGTAAATAAAAACCCTGTAAAACAGTGGTGGAATAGTTTATTTTTTTTGCAATTTCACCCCATTTGGAATTTTTTTCCCGCTTCCTACTACATCATATGCAATATTAAATGGTGGCGTTAGAAAGTAAAACGTGCCCCGCATAAATCAAGCCCTCATATGGTTATGTGCTCAGACAAATAATAAAGTTATGGTTCTGGGAAGGCAGGGAGCGCAAAACGAAAATGCAAAAAAATAAAAAAAAAACTCCGGGGGTGAAAAGGTTGAAAAAGTGCAGCGCTTTTAATATCTTACTGGCCAACATTTAACATCTGGCCTAAAAAAAATGTTTATGAAACCAGCTTAATGGATGCCTTAAAAGCACATATTAAGGGCTCATCAACGCAAACGTATTTTTGGTCCGCATCTGATCCACATATTTTGTTGGTGGAATGCGGGCCCGTTCACTTCAATGGGGCCGCAAGAGATTTTTACACCACACCGTGTCCTTTCAACATCCATATGCCCGTTCAGTGGCATCAGCAAAGATATAGAATGTGTCCTATTCTTGTCCACATCACGGACAAGCATAGGACTGTTCTATTATGGGCCGGACATTCTGTTCCACAAAATGCGGAACACACACAGCCAGTATCCGTGTCAAGTGGATCCACAATTTGTGGACCGCAAAACAATCAATAGTCATGTGCATAAGCTCTAATAGTCATTAAGGGGTTAAAGGGAAAAAAATAATAATTATCATGAACACAATTAAGGAAATCTGCCTTCTAGTCTGCAGGAAAAACGCAATAACTCATCCTGACGCATCCAGCACTGGGTTTATCGAGCCATTGACATCTCGTTGTTTTATATATGTGATAAGATGTGCCGTCTTGCACACAACAGAAAGAGACTGCAAAGAGTGGTGAGTGAAATCCATCATCTTCAGCTAGTAATATCCCATCATTGCTCACACTATATATTACACAGCAGACAACATAGTAAATCCTCAGTTACACATACATTATGGGTCACCAGATGCCAGACTATTACAATCATATTTCTGAATTTGATATCCCATTATCAAAATATTTGGTAGCATGTCGAGATAGGCAAATAGACGATTTTAATGAATCTTAATTTTTTTATTTAATTTGGGAGAATACAGAGAAATATTTTTGCATTCATTTGGGACATTTTTGATTCTGGTCGAATTTATTTGCACCCAAATCGAATCGTTCTGCCAATTTTGACTCAAAACAAATTTTAAGAAATTTTTACATCTCTAGTAGCATGGCTAATCTATACGCTACAGAATATATATATATATATATATATATATATATATACACGTATATATGTGTGTATGTATGTATAGAAACATAGAATGTGTCGGCAGATAAGAACCATTTGGCCCATCTAGTCTGCCCAATATACTGAATACTATGGATAGCCCCCGGCCCTATCTTATATGAAGGATGGCCTTATGCCTATCCCATGCATGCTTAAACCCCTTCACTGTATTTGCAGCTACCACTTCTGCAGGAAGGCTATTCCATGCATCCACTACTCTCTCAGTAAAGTAATACTTCCTTATATTACTTTTAAACCTTTGCCCCTCTAATTTAAAACTGTGTCCTCTTGTGGTAGTTTTTCTTCTTTTAAATATGCTCTCCTCCTTTACCGAGTTGATTCCCTTTATGTATTTAAAAGTTTCTATCATATCCCCTCTGTCTCTTCTTTCTTCCAAGCTATACATATTAAGGTCCTTTAACCTTTCCTGGTAAGTTTTATCCTGCAATCCATGTACTAGTTTAGTAGCTCTTCTCTGAACTCTCTCTAGAGTATCTATATCCTTCTGGAGATATGGCCTCCAGTACTGCGCACAATACTCCAAGTGAGGTCTCACCAGTGTTCTGTACAGCGGCATAAGCACTTCACTCTTTCTACTGCTTATACCTCTCCCTATACATCCAAGCATTCTGCTGGCATTTCGTGCTGCTCTATTACATTGTCTTCCCACCTTTAAGTCTTCTGAAATAATTACTCCTAAATCCCTTTCCTCAGATACTGAGGTCAGGACTGTGTCAAATATTCTATATTCTGCCCTTGGGTTTTTACGCCCCAGGTGCATTATCTTGCACTTATCCACATTAATTTTCAGTTTCCAGAGTTCTGACCATTCTTCTAGTTTTCCTAAATCCTTTTCCATTTGGCGTTTCCCTCCAGGAACATCAACCCTGTTACATATCTTTGTGTCATCAGCAAAAAGACAAACCTTACCATCGAGGCCTTTTGCAATATCACTTATGAAGATATTAAACAAAATCGGTCCCAGTACAGATCCCTGTGGAACCCCACTGGTAACATGACATTGTTTTGAATGTTCTCCATTGACTACAACCCTCTGTTGTCTGTCACTCAGCCACTGCCTAATCCACTCAACAATATGGGAGTCCATGCTCAATGACTGCAGTTTATTGATAAGTCTTCTATGTGGGACAGTGTCAAAAGCCTTACTAAAATCTAGATATGCGATGTCTACTGCACCTCCACCGTCTATTATTTTATTCACCCAGTCAAAAAAATCTATAAGATTTGTTTGACATGATCTCCCTGAAGTAAACCCATGTTGTTTTTCATCTTGCAATCCATGGGATTTTAGATGTTCCACAATCCTATCCTTTAATAGGGTTTCCATTAATTTGCCTACTATTGATGTCAGACTCACTGGTCTATAGTTGCTCGATTCCTCCCTACTACCTTTCTTGTGAATGGGTACGACATTTGCCAATTTCCAATCTTCCGGGACGACTCCTGTTACTATGTTCCGCAAAAACTGAAAAACGCAACCATCCATTTCAACGAAACTTGGTATACACATCCCTTGCTACCTGGAAAGAAATCTAGCGGGGGGTCTCAGCTCTCTAGGACGTACCGTTCATGAGATATTCCCCAAAAATGACCTGCATTATCCAATACAAGCCTGCCAGCCTTTCACTTATATCCTAACTGCCATACACACGGTCACATGTCCCTTATTAGCCAATAGAAGCTCGCAGGTCCTACTCCAGGTTGCCATAGCAACTGATCACAGGTTTTAGCAGTTCGCAGGTCCTGAAATTTTCAGTCATATGATGTATGATGGCACATACACTGCTACATGCAGGGGCCACTATTAAACGGACGGGCACCGTGGAGTTCACTGTTAAAGGGGCGGTCACTGTGAAAGTCACTGGTAAATGGGCGGTCACTGGTAAATGGGCAGTCACTGTGAAAGTCACTGTTAACCCCTTGAGGACCAGGCTCATTTTCACCTTAAGGACCAGGCCATTTTTTGCAAATCTGACCAGTGTCAATTTATGTGTGAATAACTTTAAAACGCTTTTACTTATCCAGGCCATTCTGAGAATATTTTTTCGGCACATATTGTACTTTATGACACTGGTAAAATGGATTAAAAAAAAAAACATTTTTATTTATAAAAAAATACCAAATTTACCCAAAATTTTGAAAAATTAGCAAATTTCCAAGTTTCAATTTCTCTACTTCTATAATACATAGTAATACCTACAAAATTTGTTATTAATTTACATTCCCCATGTGGATCATTTTGGGAATGCCATTTTAATTTTTGGGAACGTTACAAGGTTTTGAAGTTTAGAAGCAAAACCCACTTTTTAAGGACTAGTTCATGTCTGAAGTGACTTTGTGAGGCTTACATAATAGAAACCACCCAAAAATGACCCCATTCTAGCTACACCCCTCAAGGTATTCAAAACTGATTTTACAAACTTTTTTAACCCTTTAGGTGTTCCACAAGAGTTATTGGCAAATGGAGATGAAATTTCAGAATTGCAATTTTTTGGTAAATTTTCCATTTTAATAAATTTTTTCAAGTAACAAAGCAAGGGTTAGCAGCCAAACAAAACTTAATATTTATTGCCCTGATTCTTTAGTTCATATAAACACCCCATATGTGGTTGTAAACTACTGTACGGGCACACAGCAGGGCGTAGAAGGAAAATAGCGCCATATGGTTTTTGGAAGGCAGATTTTGCTGGACTGTTTTTTTTTTACCATGTCCCATTTGAAGCCCCCCTGATGCACCCCTAGAGTAGAAACTTTGTAAAAGTGACCCCATTTTGGAAACTACGGGATAAGGTGGCAGTTTTGTTGGGACTATTTTTAGGGTACATATGATTTATTGGTTGCTCTATATTACATTTTTGTGAGGCAAGGTTACAAAAAATTGAAATTCTGAAATTTCATCTCCATTTGCCAATAACTCTTGTGGAACACCTAAAGGGTTAACAAAGTTTGTAAAATCAGTTTTGAATACCTTGAGGGGTGTCGTTTCTTAGATGGGGTCACTTTGATTGAGTTTCTACTCTAGGGGTGCATCAGGGGGGCTTCAAATGGGACATGGTGTAAATAAACCAGTCCAGCAAAATCTGCCTTCCAAAAACCATATGGCGCTCTTTTCCTTGTGCGCCCTGCCGTTTGGTCATACAGCAGTTTACGACCACATATGGGATGTTTCTGTAAAATGCAGAATCAGGGCAATAAATATTATTGGCTGTTAACCCTTGCTTTGTTACTGGAAAAAATTGATTAAAATGGAAAATTTGCCAAAAAATAGCTGTTTTGGCACCGTTTTTATTTCATTTTTTTGACTGTGTTCATTTGAGGGGTTAGGTCATAAGGTATTTTTATAGAGCATATTCTTGCGGACGCTGCAATACATAATATGTCGACTTTTTAAAATGTATTTACGTTTTACACTATAATATCCTTTTTTAAACAACAGAAAAAAAACATTTTAGTATCTGAGAGTGCGTTTTTTTTTTTTTTTTGGCCGATTTTCTTAGGTAGGGGCTCCTTTTTTGTAGGATGAGAGGATGGTTTTATTGGCACTATTTTGGGGTGCATATGACTTTTTGATCGCTTGCTATTACACTTTTTGTGATGTAAGGTGACATAAAAATGGCTTTTTTTACACTGTTTTTATTTTTTATTTTTTTACTGTATTCATCTGAGTGGTTAGGTCATGGGGTATTTTTATAGTTTAGGTTCTTATAGACGTGGCTAAACCTAATATGTCAATTTTTTTTTTTTTTTTTTTAGTTTTACAAAATAATATCATTTAAAAAAAAAATTATTAGTTTTAGTGTCTCCAAAGTCGGAGAGCTATAGTTTGTTTTTGTTTTGCTTTCTGGGCGATTGGCTGTGGCTAAATAAAATTAAAATTGGAGAAGGGGATTATAAATTCAGTACCCCATGGAAGTGTGGTACTCCCTGAAGCAACCGTCAATGCAGAGGCCCGGATGATCGGGGCACGTGTCACACTGAGTGGTGGTGTCCTCCCGTATCCCCCTCCTGTGACACACTCTACTTTTCTACTCTACTTTACGATCCAGTTCCTGAGGTACTCCGGCCTGCTCCTTCCCGGTCAGAAAAGATCAGGGCCTTGAGGACTGCCTTATAGAACTGCAGGAATCTCCCTGTGTTGCCAGCGCTCTGGGACAGCACAAAAGAGTTGTACAAGGCAACCTGTACCAAGTAGACCGCAACTTTTTTGTACCATGCCCGGGTTGGTGTTATGTGGCTTGAGGACTTGATAAGAGAGATCAACTCCTCCCATATGCCGATTGTAGTCGACGATACAATCGGGCTTGAGGACTGTTGCCACGGTACCTCGCACAGGGACAGGGGTGATGCCGTTACCGTGAATTGTGGACAGTACAAGGACATCCCTCTTGTCCTTATATCTGACCAGCAACAGGTTTCCACTGGTAAGGGCACTGGTCTCACCCCTGGGAATAGGTACCTGGAACGGGTAGGTAGGGAGGCCGCGATGATTTTTCCGCACGGTCCCACAAGCGGACGTGGATCTGGCGGCGAGGGACTGGAACAAGAGGATACTAGTATAAAAGTTATCCACGTACAGGTGGTAACCCTTATCTAGCAGTGGGTGCATAAGGTCCCACACAAGTTTCCCACTAACACCCAGAGTAGGGGGACATTCTGGGTGTTCAATACGGAAATATCGCCCCTTGTACACACAAAACTTGTAAGTGTACCCTGAGGTACTCTCACAAAAGTTTGTACAGCTTCACGCCATACCTTGCCCGCTTAAAGGGAACATACTGGTGGAAAATGAGTCTCCCCTTGAAAGCAATGAGAGACTCATCAACAGCAACCTCTCTTCCAGGTACATAGGCCTCCAAAAAGTTGGCCCCGAAGTGATCGATGACCGGCCTGATTTTGTACAGGCGGTCATAGGAAGGATCACCTCGGGGAGGGGGAGGGACATGCTGCATTATCTGCATAATGCAGGCATTTCCGAATGGCCTCAAAACGGTGATGTGTCATGACCATACAGTAGAGTGGGGTCTGTAGAGGATGTCCCCACTCCAGTACTGTCTGATACTGGGTTTTTTGACTAGGCCCATGTGCAGCACGAGGCCCCAAAACGTCCTCATCTCGACTGCACTGACCGGAGTCCAGCCACCGGACCTAGCCAAAAAGGAACCCGGGTGTTGAGCAATGAACTGTTGGGCGTACAAGTTCGTTTGCTCCACCATCAGATTCACAAAGTGGTCACATAAAAATTAAAAATAAATAGTCATATTCAGTGAAGCCCACTGTGGGAATCTGGATTCCTGGTTGGCCAACAAAGTCAGGAATCACGGGCTCAAAATCCTCCGGGGCACACCATGCAAGTTCACCGGTAGGGGGCTCAGGTGGACTTATCTGGTGGGCCGGAAAACTAGTACAAGCCCCAGAGCTGCTCGTACTAGTGTGGGCCACAGGGTCCCTGGCATGGGGGTCCCCTTGCTCCTTCTCCAATCTTTTGGGACTGCTGCTTACATTGTTCCTGACACCACACAGAAATTATATTTGGGTCCCCTTGCTCATCCTCATCCTCACTGAGGCTCTCGGAGTCGGAGGCAAGCAGGGCGTATGCCTCCTTGGCCGAGAACGTCTGGTAGGCCATAGGGGAGTGTGTGTGTGCATGTGTGGAAAACTTTATCTAGTGTGTGTGTGGGGGGGGGGGGTGTTCGCATACACTTATCCCTAAACCTAACAGAAAAAAATAAAATAAAATAAAATGAAAGCCCAAAAAAATGTGGAAAAAAATATATAAAGATTTAAACTCACTGATCAGCGGTCCAAAGCTGATCAGCAGGGGGTGGGCGATGCGCAAACAATGGCCGGACGCTAAGAGTGCCGGCCACAGTCAGGGCGGAGCAGGGGGCAAGCTGCAGCACCCCTGGGGGGTCTAGGGTCACACAGCTGAGTGTGCTGTGGACCCCAGACACCCGATCAGGGTGATGCTGAAAAAAAAAGCTTTTTTTTCCCTCTAAATTCTCCCTAATCTCCCTGCCTAATCTAAGCTGTCCCTAAACCTGTCCCTAGGTACCTGTGGTGGCTCAGATGGGGGGTGCTGGTCACAGATGAGGGGTGCTGGGCACAGAGATCGACGAGGCTCCTCTCTCTACGGCTCCAGGACGCAGAATGGAGGAGGAAAGCAGAGCTGGGGGAAGTCAGTCACCGACGCGCGGCGGTAATCGGAAATACACAGGGCGTACAGGTACACCCTGTGTCCTTAAGTACCGGGACATCAGGGCGGTCACTGTGAAAGTGACTTTTAAAGGGGTGGTCACTGTGAAAGTGACTGTTAAAGGGGTGGTCACTGTTAAAGGGGCAGTCACTGTGAAAATCACTGTTAAAGGGGCGGTCACCGTTAAAGGGGCGGCCATTGTGAAAGTCACTGTTATTTAATATAAAATTGTAATAAATAAATACCCGAGCAACGCCGGGTCATCAGCTAGTATATATATATATATATATATATATATATATATATATATATATATACAGTCAGGGCCATAAATATTGGGACATCAACACAATTCTAACATTTTTGGCTCTATACACCACCACAATGGATTTGAAATGAAATGAACAAGATGTGCTTTAACTGCAGACTCTCAGCTTTATTTAAGAGTATTAACACCCAAATCACGTGAACAATGTAGGAATTACAACAGTTTGCATATGTGCCTCCCACTTGTTAAGGAACCAAAAGTAATGGGACAGAATAATAATCATAAATCAAACTTTCACTTTTTAATACTTGGTTGAAAATCCTTTACAGTCAATTACAGCCTGAAGTCTAGAACGCATAGACATCACCAGACGCTGGGTTTCATCCCTGGTGATGCTCTGCCAGGCCTCTACTGCAACTGTCTTCAGTTCATGCTTGTTCTTAGGGCATTTTCCCTTCAGTTTTGTCTTCAGCAAGTGAAATGCATGCTCAATCGGATTCAGGTCAGGTGATTGACTTGGCCATTGCATAACATTCCACTTCTTTCCCTTAAAAAACTCTTTAGTTGCTTTTGCAGTATGCTTCGGGTCAATGTCCATCTGTACTGTGAAGTGCCATCCAATGAGTTCTGAAGCATTTGGCTGAATATGAGCAGATAATATTGCCCGAAACACTTCAGAATTCATCCTGCTGCTTTTGTCAGCAGTCACATCATCAATAAATGCAAGAGAACCAGTTCCATTGGCACCCATACATGCCCACGCCATGACACTAGCACCACCATGCTTCACTGATGAGGTGGCGTGCTTAGGATCATAAGCAGTTACTTTCCTTCTCCATACTCTTCTTTTCCCATCACTCTGGTACAAGTTGATCTTGGTCTCTTCTGTCCATAGCATGTTGTTCCAGAACTGTGAAGGCTTTTTTAGATGTCGTTTGGCAAACTCTAATCTGGCCTTCCTGTTTTTGAGGCTCACCAATGGTTTACATCTTGTGGTGAACCCTCTGTATTCACTCTGGTGAAGTCTTCTCTTGATTGTTGACTTTGACACACATACACCTACCTCCTGGAGAGTGTTCTTGATCTGGCCAACTGTTGTGAAGGGTGTTTTCTTCACAGGGAAATAATTCTTCGGTCATCCACCACAGTTGTTTTCCGTGGTCTTCCAGGTCTTTTGGTGTTGCTGAGCACACTGGTGCGTTCCTTCTTTATAAGAATGTTCCAAACAGTTGTTTTGGCCACGCCTATCTCTCTGATGGATTTGTTTTGTTTTTTCAGCCTAATGATGGCTTGTTTCACTGATAGTGACAGCTCTTTGGATCAAATCTTGAGAGTTGACAGCAACAGATTCCAAATGCAAATAGCACACTTGAAATGAACTCTGGACCTTTCATCTGCTCATTTTAATTGGGATAATGAGGGAATAATACACACCTGGCCATGGAACAGCTGAGAAGCCACTTGTCCCATTACTTTTGGTCCCTTAACAAGTGGGAGGCACATATGCAAACTGTTGTAATTCCTACACCGTTCACCTGATTTGGATGTAAATTCTCTCAAATTAATGCTGACAGTCTGCAGTTAAAGCACATCTTGTTCGTTTCATTTCAAATCCATTGTGGTGGTGTATAGAGTCAAAAACGTTAGAATTGTGTTCATGTCCCAATATTTATGGACCTGACTGTATATTCATAGAAAATCAACGCAGCACTCTTCTTGTAAAAAACGCAGTGTCTTTATTCACACATGTGACACAAAATAGGCAACGTTTCAATCCCCTTCCGGGATCCTTCTCAAGCCAAGTCACTTGGCTTCAGAAGGATCCCGGAAGGGGATTGAAACGTTGTCTATTTTGTGTCACATGCGTGAATAAAGACACTGCGTTTTTTACAAGAAGAGTGCTGCGTTGATTTTCTATGAATATACAAGCCTGTTGTCAAAGGCGAGACGCTTGCACCGGATAATCTCTATAGTGAGTGCTGCCTGAATTCACATACTATATATATATATATACACTCACCTAAAGAATTATTAGGAACACCATACTAATACGGTGTTGGACCCTGTTTTGCCTTCAGAACTGCCTTAATTCTACATGGCATTGATTCAGCAAGGTGCTGATAGCATTCTTTAGAAATGTTGGCCCATATTGATAGGATAGCATCTTGCAGTTGATGGAGATTTGAGGGATGCACATCCAAGGCACGAAGCTCCCGTTCCACCACATCCCAAAGATGCTCTATTGGGTTGAGCTCTGGTGACTGTGGGGGCCATTTTAGTACAGTGAACTCATTGTCATGTTCAAGAAACCAATTTGAAATGATTTGAGCTTTGTGACATGGTGCATTATCCTGCTGGAAGTAGCCATCAGAGGATGGATACATGTTCTCATTTTGCTGTTGTAGCCCATCCGCCTCAAGGTTGTGCATGTTGTGGCTTCACAAATGCTTTGCTGCATACCTCGGTTGTAACGAGTAGTTATTTCAGTCAACGTTGGTCTTCTATCAGCTTGAATCAGTCGGCCCATTCTCCTCTGACCTCTAGCATCCACAAGGCATTTTCGCCCACAGGACTGCCGCATACTGGATGTTTTTCCCTTTTCACACCATTCTTTGTAAACCCTAGAAATGGTTGTGCGTGAAAATCCCAGTAACTGAACAGATTGTGAAATACTCAGACCGGCCCGTCTGGCACCAACAACCATGCCACGCTCAAAATTGCTTAAATCACCTTTCTTTCCCATTCTGACATTCAGTTTGGAGTTCAGGAGATTGTCTTGACCAGGACCACACCCCTAAATGCATTGAAGCAACTGCCATGTGATTGGTTGACTAGATAATTGCATTAATGAGAAATAGAACAGGTGTTCCTAATAATTCTTTAGGTGAGTGTATATATATATATATATATATATATATATATATTGCATACCTAAAGTCTATTAAGAAGTACAGAATAAAGAGCATCTGTTTGCAGGATCAACTATTAAAATTAGCCACATCGTCTGGTAGGGTTAAGGCCTCTTTCACACTACCGTTTTTTTTTTTCGTTTTGCGGTCCGTTTTTTTGCGGTCCGTATACGGTCCGTATACGGAACCATTCATTTCAATGGTTCCGCAAAAAAAACGGAATGTGTTCCATATGCATTCCGTTTCCGTATTTCCGTTTTTCCGTTTTTCCGTTCCGTTGAAAGATAGAACATGTCCTATATTTGGCCGCAAATCACGTTCCGTGGCTCCATTAAAGTCAATGGGTCCGCAAAAAAAACGGAACACATACGAAAATGCATCCGTTTGTCTTCCGTTTCCGTTCCGTTTCCGTTCCGTTTTTTCTGAAACATCTATTGAAAATGTTATGGCCAGCCCAATTTTTTCAATGTAATTACTGTATACTGTATATGCCATACGGAAAAACGGAACGGAACGACGGAACGGAAACGGAAACACAACGGAACCAAAAAACGGAACAACGGATCCGTTAAAAACGGAACGCAAGATACTGAAATGGACATACTGTAGTGTGAAAGAGGCCTAATCCTGTGGATTAAAAAGACACTTGTTTTGTGAAATTTGGTTGTGACATTCCTGAGAAAAAACACTTAGGACCCATTTATTAAGAACAGCATTTTAGATGCCGGTCTTAATGGAGTTGTGTCTCTTCAGCAAATGGTATTTATTATGTAGAGAAAGTTAGTACACTTACAAATTTATTGTGATTGTCCATATTGCTCACTTTGCTAGCTGTTTTAATTTTTCCATCACATTATACGCTGCTTGTTTCCATGGTTACAACCACCCTACAATCCATCAACGATGGCCGTGCTTGGACACTATAGGAAAAAGTACCAGCCCATGTGTACTCCTATGGTCCCGGCCACCAGAGAGACTGGAACTTTTTTCTATAGTGTGCAAGCAAGGCCACCGCTGATGGATTACAGTGTGGTCGTAACCATGGAAACGAGCAGTGTATAATGTGATGGAAAAATGAATCCAGACAGCAAAGGAAGCCATATTGACAATCACAATACATTAGTTAAGTGCCTTGTATTAACTTTCTCTATATGATAAATGCCACTTGCTGAAGTGACACAACCCATGTAATAAAGCCCAATAGATGCCGGCCTCTCCATAACTTCGGCGCATCCGGTGCCAGTTCTAAATGTAAGAAGGCTTCCTAGCTGTCTTACATTTAGACCATTTTCTATACCTAAAACAGGCGCTGAAAATGTTCCATGCCACGCCTGCAATTTTAGACCTGGCCTGAGCAGGAAGAAGTCGCAGATAGCGGTTGGTTGCGCTGCCATCTGTGCCGGAAATGCGCTTAATTTAGGTGTATTTCAGTATAATAAATGACGCCCTTTATTCTTTATGCAAATTGGGGCATCAGAGCACCAAGAGGTGGGACCAACACTGGAAAGCTGAGGAGGTGAAGTACACGGAATAATTAGATGATCTGTTAGGATAGGCCATCAATATCTGATCAGCAGAGATCCAACACCCCATACCCCCAATAATCAGCTGGTCTGAAAGTCGGCACCGGAACTACACTGCTCTGTCAATTGTTTTGTAGATGGAGCTGGATACTGCAGCGCTGCTTCTATTACATAGAAACATAGAATGTGTCGGCAGATAAGAACCATTTGGCCCATCTAGTCTGCCCAATATATCTGAGTACTATGGATAGCCCCTGGCCCTATCTTATATAGAAACATAGAAACATAGAATGTGTCGGCAGATAAGAACCATTTGGCCCATCTAGTCTGCCCAATATACTGAGTACTATGGATAGCCCCTGGCCCTATCTTATATGAAGGATGGCCTTATGCCTATCCCATGCATGCTTAAACTCCTTCACTGTATTTGCAGCTACCACTTCTGCAGGAAGGCTATTCCATGCATTCACTACTCTCTCAGTAAAGTAATACTTCCTGAAATTACTTTTAAACCTTTGCCCCTCTAATTTAAAACTATGTCCTGTTGTAGCAGTTTTTCTTCTTTTAAATATTCTCTCCTCTTTTACCTTGTTGATTCCCTTTATGTATTCACTTCAATGAGAGCAGCACTGCAGTTGCTAACTCTGTCCACTAAACTGTGTGGTTCTGGCGCTAACTTCTAGCTTCAGAGCTGCTCTGGAATTGCTGTTCGTTAAGAGTCTAGGGAGTTTGACCCCTGCAGATGAGATATTGATCACCTAACCTAAAGATAAGTCATCAATAGTAAAAATCCTGGAATACCCCTTTAACCTCTTAACCCCTTAAGGACTCAGCCCTATTTCACCTTAAGGACTTGGCCATTTTTTGCAAATCTGACCAGTGTCACTTTAAGTGCTCATAACTTTAAAACGCATTGACTTATCCAGGCCGTTCTGAGATTGTTTTTTCGTCACATATTGTACTTCATGACACTGCTAAAATTGGGTCAAAAAAGTTAATTTTTTTGCATAAAAAAATACCATATTTACCAAAAATTTAGAAAAATTAGCAAATTTCAAACTTTCAGTTTCTCTACTTCAGTAATACATAGTAATACCCCCAAAAATTGTGATTACTTTACATTCCCCATATGTCTACTTCATGTTTGTAGCATTTTGGGATTGATATTTTATTTTTTGGGGATGTTATAAGGCTTAGAAGTTTAGAAGCAAATCTTGAAATTTTTCAGAAATTTAAAAAAAACCAATTTTTAGGGACCACTACAGGTCTGAAGTCACTTTGCGAGGCTTACATAATAGAAACCGCCCAAAAATGACCCCATTCTATAAACTACACCCCTCAAGGTATTCAAAACTGATTTTACAAACTTCGTTAACACTTTAGGTGTTGCACAAGAGTTATTGGCAAATGGGGATGAAATTTGCGAATTTCTTTTTTTTGCCTAATTTTCCATTTTAACCCATTTTTTCCACTAACAAAGCAAGGGTTAACAGCCAAACAAGACTGTATCTTTATTGCCCTGACTCTGCCGTTTACAGAAACACCCCATATGTGACCGTAAACTACTGTATGGCCACACAGCGGGGCGCAGAGTGAAAGGTGCGCCGTATGGTTTTTGGAAGCCAGATTTTGCTGGACTGTTTTTTTGACACCATGTCCCATTTGAAGCCCCCCTGATGCACCCCTAGAGTAGAAACTCCATAAAAGTGACCCCATCTAAGAAACTACACCCCTCAAGGTATTCAAAACAGATTTTACAAACTTTGTTAACCCTTTAGGTGTTGCACAAGATTTAATGGAAAATAGAGATACAATTTCAAAATTTCACTTTTTTGGCAGATTTTCCATTTTAATATTTTTTTTCCAGTTACAAAGCAAGGGTTAACAGCCAAACAAAACTCATTATTTATGGCCCTGATTCTGTAGTTTACAGAAACACCCCATATGTGGCCGTAAACTACTGTACGGGCACACAGTAGGGCGTAGAGGGAAAGGTGCGCCGTATGGTTTTTGGAAGCCAGATTTTGCTGGACTGGTTTTTTGACACCATGTCCCATTTGAAGCCCCCCTGATGCACCCCTAGAGTAGAAACTCCATAAAAGTGACCCCATCTAAGAAACTACACCCCTCAAGGTATTCAAAACAGATTTTACAAACTTTGTTAACCCTTTAGGTGTTGCACAAGATTTAATGGAAAATAGAGATACAATTTCAAAATTTCACTTTTTTGGCAGATTTTCCATTTTAATATTTTTTTTCCAGTTACAAAGCAAGGGTTAACAGCCAAACAAAACTCATTATTTATGGCCCTGATTCTGTAGTTTACAGAAACACCCCATATGTGGTCGTAAACCGCTGTACGGGCACACGGCAGGGCGCAGAAGGAAAGGAATGCCATACGGTTTTTGGAAGGCAGATTTTGCTGGACTGGTTTTTTTGACACCATGTCCCATTTGAAGCCCCCCTGATGCACCCCTAGAGTAGAAACTCCAAAAAAGTGACCCCATTTTAGAAACTACGGGATAGGGTGGCAGTTTTGTTGGTACTAGTTTAGGGTACATATGATTTTTGGTTGCTCTATATTACACTTTTTTGTGCGGCAAGGTAATAAGAAATAGATTTTTTGGCACGTTTTTTTTTTTTGTTATTTACAACATTCATCTGACAGGTTAGATCATGTGGTAATTTTATAGAGCAGGTTGTCACGGACGCGGCGATACCTAATATGTATAAAACAATTTTTATTTATGTAAGTTTTACACAATGATTTCATTTTTAAAACAAAAAAAATGTTTTAGTGTCTCCATAGTCTAAGAGCCATAGTTTTTTTTCAGTTTTTGGGCGATTATCTTAAGTAGGGTCTCATTTTTTGCGGGATGAGATGACGGTTTGAGTGGCACTATTTTGGGGTGCATATGACTTTTTGATCACTTGCTATTACACTTTTTGTGCCGTAAGATGACAAAAAATGGCTTTTTTTACACCGTTTTTATTTTTATTTTTTTACGGTGGTCACCTGAGGGGTTAGGTCATGTGATATTTTTATAGAGCCGGTCGATACGGACGCGGCAATACCTAATATGTATACTTTTTATTTATTTATTTAAGTTTTACACAATGATTTCATTTCTGAAACCAAAAGAATCATGTTTTAGTGTTTCCATAGTCTAAGAGCCATAGTTTTTTCAGTTTTTGGGCGATTATCTTGGGTAGGGTATGATTTTTGCGGGATGAGATGACGGTTTGATTGGTACTATTTTGGCGTACATGCGACTTTTTTGATCACTTTTATTACCTTTTTTGGGAAGTAAGGTGGGCAAAATTTCAATTTCCTAATAGTTTTTATTTTTTTATTTTTATGGCGTTCACCGTGCGGGGAAAGTAACATGACCGTTTTATAGATCAGGTCGTTACGGACGCGGCGATACCAAACATGTGTAGGGAATTTTATTTTTTTCATTTTTAATCAGTGATAAATGTGTTTTTGGATTTTTACATTTTTTTCACTTTTTTCACTTTTTTTTTGACCCAGACCCACTTGGTTCTTGAAGATCCAGTGGGTCTGATGTCTGTATAATACAGTACAGAACAATATATATTGTACAGTACTGTATTTTACTTACACTTTGTCTGAACAGATCTCTGCCTTTAGCACAGATCTGTTCAGCACCATGGACAGCAGGACGCCTGAGAGGCGTCCTGTTGCCATGGGAACCTTCCCCGTCTGCTCAGTAGTTGTCAGAACTTCGCAGACGGGGAAGGGTAAGCACAGGGCTGAGGGGGGCTGTCTGGGGGCTCTCTCCCTCTCCATCGGGGGGCTGCAAAGGCACAGCAGCCCCCCGATGGGAGAGGGAGGGAGCTCCCTCTTACTGTTAACTTTTTCCATACAGCGGTCCGTACGGACCGCTGTATGGAAAGGGTTAAACGGCTGACATCGCATCATCGATGTCAGCCGTTTATACCAGGGTGCCAGCAATGTGCTGGCACCCTGGTATACCCACTAGAGACCAACGATTATACAAGGGGAGGCGGGCGGGGGATCGCGATCCCGCCTGCCGCACCGCCCGCCTCCCGCACCGCCCCCACCGCCCACAACTCCCCCCCCTGCACCACCCGCCGGCAAAAAATCATGCAGGGGTGCAGGGGGGGTGTAAAATATATATTTTAGGGACACTAAAGCTTCTGATCCCCGCGGTCAGGGCCCGCGGGGATCAGAAACTGCACAAAGCGCAGCAAACCGCAGGTCTGCGATCGCCGATGCGGGGGGGTCAAATGACCCCCCCCTGCATTGTTACGGGATGCTGGCTGAATGATTTCAGCCGAAATCCCGTTCCGATTAACCCCTCGGGCGCCGGAATACAGATTTCAAGTTATGACGTACCGGTACGTCATGGGTCCTTAAGGACTCGGGATCCATGCCGTACCGATACGTCCTAAGTCCTTAAGGGGTTAAGGACATAGGGCGTACAGGTACGCCCTTGTGCCCTGGTACTTAAGGACACAGGGCGTACCTGTACGCCCTGTGTATTTTCGATCACCGCCGCGCTGCGGGTGGTGATCGGAACCCCGTGCCTGCTCAAATCATTGAGCAGGCACTTGGGGCAAATGCGCCGGGGGGTCCGGTGACCCCCCCATGTATGCGATCGCAGAAAACCGCAGGTCTATTCAGACCTGCGGTTTTCTGCGTTTCCGGGTTGTTCGGGTCTCTGAAGACCCGATAACCCGGAACAGGATGGTGATGGTGGTGTGATTTCACCCCACCAATCACCATCCAGCGATCCTGAGTGGTGATGGTGACATCACCACTCAGGATCGCTTTCTGATTGGTCTGTAGGCGGTCCGGCGGCAGATTCAAAAGAGGCTGCCTGCACGTGTGTCTGCAATCGCTGCCAGCACCCCCAGGACCCGATCTGTGCCCCCAGGACCCGATCTGTGCCCCCAGGACCCCCCATCAGGTACATAGGGACAGCACAGGGAAAGTTTGGTTTAGGCAGGGAAAAAAAAGGGAAAGTTAGTTTCTGAACTTTTCTAAACTTTGATTGCATCACCCTAGGTTAGGGTGTCTGAGGTCCACAGCACAGCTGTGTGACCCTAGACCCCCCAGGGGTGCTGCCACTTGCCCCCACCTTTTTTGGGGTGCATTTTTTATTTTTTTTGTGTACGCTGACTGTGGCCGGCACTTAGTGTCCGGCCACTGTTAGCGCATCGCACACCCCACCGCTGATCAACTTCGGACGGTTGATCAGCGGTTTTGAATTTTTTTTTCCCAGTTTTTTTGCCCTTTTTTTAGTTAGTTTATTTATTTTTTCCTGTTAGTTTTAGGGTTAAGTCCGCGAACACCCGTGCCCCCACACACACGCACACAAAATAAGGAGTTACACACACGCACATATACACGCAGACACACACTCCCCTATGGCCCCCCGGACGTTCTCGGCCGAGGAAGCATACGCCCAGCTTGCCTCCGACTCCGAGAGTCCCAGTGAGGATGAGGATGACCCCACATTCCTGTTGTCATCCGCATCCTCCTCATCATCTAGCGATGATGATGAGCCCCCAAGGCTGCGGAGACGCCGCCAGGCGGAGCAAGGGGACCGCCATGTTAGGGACCCTGTGGCCCACACTAGTACGAACAGCTCTGGGGCTCGTACTGGTTTCCCGGCCCACCAGTTAAATCCACCGGAGCCCCCTGCCGGTGAACTTGTCTGGTGTAGCCCAGAGCGATACGAGCCCGTGATTCCTGATTTTGTAGGCCAATCAGGAATCCAGATTTCCACAGTGGGCTACACTGAATATGACTTTTTTTGTCATTTTTTCAGTGACCCACTGGTAAATCTGATGGTGGAGCAGACGAATCTGTACGCCCAACAGTTCGTCGCTCAACACCCGGGCTCCTTTTTGGCCAGGCCCGGTGGCTGGACGCCGGTCAGTGCTGCATATGGGCCTGGTCAAAAAACCCAGTGTCAGGCTGTACTGGAGTGGGGACGTCCTATACCAGGCCCCACTTTACAGTACAGCCATGACACGCTCCCGGTTTGAGGCCATCCGGAAATGTCTGCATTATTCCGATAATGCAGCATGTCCCCCCTGAGGTGATCCTGCCCATGACCGTCTGTATAAGATACGGCCGGTCATCGATCACTTTGGGGCCAAATTCATGGAGGCCTATGTACCTGGAAGGGAGGTCGCGGTTGATGAGTCTCTCATTGCGTTCAAGGGGAGACTCATTTTCCGCCAGTATGTGCCCTCCAAGCGGGCGAGGTATGGCGTGAAGCTATACAAAATTTGTGAGAGTACCTCAGGGTACACTTACAAATTTCGTGTGTACGAGGGGCGAGATTCCCGGATTCAACCCCCAGAATGTCCCCCCACTCTGGGTGTTACCGGGAAACTTGTGTGGGACCATATGTACCCACTGCTGGATAAGGGTTACCACCTTTACGTGGATAACTTTTATACCAGTATCCCCTTGTTCCAGTCCCTTGCCGCCAGATCCACGTCCGCTTGTGGGACCGTGCGGAAAAATCAACTAGGCCTTCTGCCCACCCCCTCCAGGTACCTATCCCCAGGGGTGAGACCCGTGCCCTTACCACTGGAAACCTGTTGCTGGTCAGGTATAAGGACAAGAGGGATATCCTTATGCTGTCCACAATTCATGGTAACGGCATCACCCCTGTCCCTGTGCGAGGTACCGCGGCAACGGTCCTCAAGCCCGATTGTATCGTCGCCTACAATCGGTATATGGGAGGAGTTGATCTCTCGGACCAAGTCCTCAAGCCATATAATGCCATGCGCAAAACCCGGGCATGGTACAAAAAAGTTGCGGTCTACTTGGTGCAGGTTGCCATGTACAACTCTTTTGTACTATCCCGAAGCGCTGGCAGCACAGGGACATTCCTCCAGTTCTATGAGGCAGTCCTCAAGGCCCTGATCTTTTCGGACCGGGAAAGAGCAGGCCGGAGTACCTCGGGAACTGTAGGTGCCCGGATCGTCCCTGGCCAACACTTTCCAGGTGTGGTCCCCCATACTGGAAAGAAGGGACGAACCCAAAAAAAGTGCAGAGTGTGTTGCAGGAGGGGGATACGGAAGGACACGACTACTCAGTGCGACACGTGCCCCGATCATCCGGGCCTCTGCATTGACGGTTGCTTCAGGGAGTATCACACTTCCATGGAGTACTAATTTTATATCTTAATTTAGCACTGACATCGGATAAAAAAAAATGGTTCTCAGACTTAAGACACCCAAAAAAAAAAAAAAAAATGTATTAAAAGTAGACATATTAGGTATCGCCGCGTCGGTAATAATCTCCTCTATAAAACTACCCCATGACCTAACCCCCCAGATTAACACGGTCAAGGGGAAAAAAAAAAAAGGTGCAAAAAAAGTTTTTTTTTTGTCACCTTACATAATAAAAAGTTTAATAGCAAGCGATCAAAAAGTTATATAGCCCCCAAAATAGTGCCAATAAAACCGTCCGCTCATCCCGCAAAAAATGAGCCCCCACATGAGATAATTGGATAAAAAAAAAAAAAAAAATGACCCTTAGACTTTAGAGATACCCAAAAAATATTTTGTATCAAAAAAGATAATATAGTCTAAAACCTAAATAATTGTAAAAAAAAAGTAGACTTATTAGGTATTGCCGCGTCCGTAAGAATCTCCTCTATAAAAATACCCCATTACCCAACCCCCCAGATTAACACGGTCAAAAGAAAATAAAAATAGGTGCAAAAAAAGTTTTTTTTTTGTCACCTTACA
This sequence comes from Bufo bufo, assembly GCF_905171765.1. Lineage (NCBI taxonomy): Eukaryota > Metazoa > Chordata > Amphibia > Anura > Bufonidae > Bufo > Bufo bufo. The sequence continues at coordinate 158,035,895 of NC_053389.1, forward strand.
TAACAAAAAGTTTAATAGCAAGCGATAAAAAAGTCATATAGCCCCTAAAATAGTGCCAATAAAACCGTCCGCTCATCCCGCAAAAAATGAGCCCCCACATGAGATAATTGGATAAAAAAAAATTTAAAAAATGACCCTTAGACTTTAGAGATACCCAAAAAATAATTTGTATCAAAAAAGATAATATAGTCTAAAACCTAAATAATTGTAAAAAAAAGTAGACTTATTAGGTATTGCCGCGTCCGTAAGAATCTCCTCTATAAAAATATCCCATTACCTAACCCCCCAGATTAACACGGTTAAAAAAAATTAAAAAAAAACGGTGCCAAAACCGCTATTTTTGGCACTTTTCCATTTCAATCCGTTTTTTACGGTAACAAAACAAGGGTTAACAACCAAACAAAACTTAATATTTATTACCCTAATACTGCAGTTTACAGAAACACCACATTTGTGGTCGTAAACTGCTGTATCAGTAAAAGGGAGGCCGCAAAAGGAAAGGACCGACATGGTTTCTGGAAGGCCGATTTTGATGGCCTTTTTTATTGACACCATGTCCCTTTTGAAGCCCCCCTGATGCACTCTAGAGTAAAAACTCCCCAAAACTGGCCCCATCTAAGAAACTACACCCCTCAAGGTATTCAAAACTGATTATACAAACTTTATTAACCCTTTAGGTGTTCCTCAACAGTTAATGGCAAATGGAGATGAAATTTCAGAATTTCAATTTTTGGTAACCTTGCCTCACAAAAATGTAATATAGAGCAACCAAAAATCATATTTACCCTAAAAATAGTCCCCAAAAAAATGCCACCTTATCCCGTAGTTTCCAAAATGGGGTCACTTTTAGGGAGTTTCTACTCCAGGGGTGCATCAGAGGGGTTGAAACAGGACATGGTGTAAATAAACCGGTCCATAAAAATAAGCCCTCCAAAAACCAAACGGCGCACCTTTCACTCTACGCCCCGCTGTGTGGCCGTACAGTAGTTTACGGCCACATATTGGGTGTTTCTGTAAACGGCAGAGTCAGGGCAATAAAGATACAGTCTTGTTTGGCTGTTAACCCTTGCTTTGTTAGTGGAAAAAATGGGTTAAAATGAAAAATTAAACAAAAAAATGAAATTCTCAAATTTCCTCCCCATTTGCCAATAACTCTTGTGCAACACCTAAAGGGTTAACGACGTATGTAAAGTCAGTTTTGAATACCTTGAGGGGTGTAGTTTCTTAGATGGGGTCACTTTTAGGGAGTTTCTACTCTAGGGGTGCATCAGGGGGCTTCAAATGGGACATGGTGTAAATAAACCAGTCCATAAAAATCAGCCCTCCAAAAAACCAAACGGCGCACCTTTCACTCTACGCCCCGCTGTGTGGCCGTACAGTAGTTTATGGCCACATATTGGGTGTTTCTGTAAACGGCAGAGTCAGGGCAATAAAGATACAGTCTTGTTTGGCTGTTAACCCTTGCTTTGTTAGTGGAAAAAATGGGTTAAAATGGAAAATTAGACAAAAAAATGAAATTCTCAAATTTCATCGCCATTTGCCAATAACTCTTGTGCAACACCTAAAGGGTTAACGACGTATGTAAAATCAGTTTTGAATACCTTGAGGGGTGTAGTTTCTTAGATGGGGTCACTTTTAGGGAGTTTCTCCTCTAGGGGTGCATCAGGGGGCTTCAAATGGGACATGGTGTAAATAAACCAGTCCATAAAAATCAGCCTTCCAAAAACCATACGGCGCACCTTTCACTCTACGCCCCGCTGTGTGGCCGTACAGTAGTTTACGGCCACATATTGGGTGTTTCTGTAAACGGCAGAGTCAGGGCAATAAAGATACAGTCTTGTTTGGCTGTTAACCCTTGCTTTGTTAGTAGAAAAAATGGGTTAAAATGAAAAATTAGACAAAAAAATGAAATTCTCAAATTTCCTCCCCATTTGCCAATAACTCTTGTGCAACACCTAAAGGGTTAACAACGTATGCAAAATCAGTTTTGAATACCTTGAGGGGTGTAGTTTCTTAGATGGGGTCATTTTTGGGTGGTTTCTATTATGTAAGCCTCGCAAAGTGACTTGAGACCTGAACTGGTCCCTAAAAAGATTTGCTTCTAAACTTCTAAGCCTTATAACATCCCCAAAAAATAAAATATCATTCCCAAAACAATTCAAACATGAAGTAGACATATGGGGAATGTAAAGTCATCACAATTTTTGGGGGTATTACTATGTATTACAGAAGTAGAGAAACTGAATCTTTAAAATTTTCAAATTTTTCAAAATTTTTGTTAAATTAGGTATTTTTTGGTGCAAAAAAAAAATATTTTTTTGACTTCATTTTACCAGTGTCATGAAGTACAATATGTGACGAAAAAACAATCTCAGAATGGCCTGGATAAGTCAAAGCGTTTTAAAGTTATCAGCACTTAAAGGGACTCTGGTCAGATTTGCAAAAAATGGCCTGGTCCTAAGGTGTAAAAAGGCTGTGTCCTTAAGGGGTTAAAGGGAACCTGTCACATTGAACATGGTGTCTGAGCTGCAGGCAGCACGTTATAGTTCAGGAGGAGCTGAGAAGATTGGTATATAGTTGTATGGGAAAAGATTCAGGAAAAGGCCTCATGCACACGACCGTTCCGTTCCGCAAAACGGGGTTCCGTTGTTCCGTGATCCATTTCCCTTTTTGTTTCCGTGTGTCTTCCTTTATTTTTGGAGGATCACCAGACATGAAGGAAAGTAAAAAAAAAATCAAAGACAGGTTTGCCATGCAAATGATAGGAAAAAAACGGACTCGGGGACGCGGATGACAATCTTGTGTTTTTTAGCGGTCCCATTGACTTGAATGGGTCCGCAAACCGTTTTCCGCGAAAATAATAGGACGGGTTATATTTTTTTGACGGACTGGAACCACGGATCACGGAGGCGGATGACAAACGGTGCATTAGCCGAGTTTTCAACGGACCCATTGAAAGTCAATAGGTCCGCAGAAAATCACGAAAATACTCACAACGGACACGGAAATAAAACAACGGTCGTGTGCATGAGGCCTTAGTTGTATATCATTCATTGAAATTCCTGCTCATTCTGGGCTTTGAAGTCAAGGAGGCGGTCCTATCAGTGATTGACAGCTATTTCTGTATACACAGCCACAGAGGGAAGGCTGTCAATCACTGATAGGACCACCTCCTGGACTTCAAAGCCCAGAACGAGCAGGAATTTAAATGAATGAAATGCCAGTTATACGCAGAATTGTTTCCCACAAAACTGTGGGACACATTTATTAAGACTGGCGTTTTAGACGCCAGCCTTAATAAAGGCCCATAGCTGGCAGTGGATCCACCGGCCTCTACATAGCTTTGACGCATTCATCACCAGTTCTAAATGCAAGACAGCTTCCGAGCTGTCTTAGATTTAGACCATTTTCTACGCCTAAGGCCGGGTTCACACGAACGTGTGTGACCCGTGCCTGTGAAGCGGCCCGCAAATAGCGGGCCGCAATGCTTGTTCGCCGGCCGTAGGTCAGCCGCATCGGATCGCGGACCCATTCACTTTAATGGGTCCGCGATCCGGCCGTTCCGCGAAAAGATAGGACTTGTTCTATCTTTTAGCGGAACGGAACAACGGGACGTAACCCCAGGAGGCACTCCGTAGTGCTTCCGAGGGGTCCCGTCCCGTGCGGCCGTTCCGCGATTCCGGATTAGCGGACCCATTGAAGTGAATGGGTCCGCATCCGTGATGCGGAATTCACACGGAACTGTGGCCGTGTATTGCGGCCCGCGATTTGCGGGCCGCAATACGGCCACGGGTCACGCACGTTCGTGTGAACTTAGCCTAAAACAGATGTAGAAAATGATAAATGAGACTGGCCTGCCACCCCGTCCCCTTAGCTGCCCACACCATGTCTGCAATTTTAGACCTGCCGTGAGTGGAGTGGAGCGAAGTCGTAGAAATACGCCTAATATAGGAATATTTCAGAATAGTAAATGACACCCTATATATTAATCTTCTCAGCTTCTCCTGACCTATAATGTGCTTGTCATGTTCTTGGGTCACTAGAACACCTGAATATTTCACAAGCGAGTAATTTCCAACAAAAACAACCGACATCATTCCGGACAAACAGGGAACAGTGGCACATGTAGAACCACTGGCAAAGTAACCGGTTTGTCTTAGGGCCAAACCCTAAGGGCTCATGCACACGACAAGTATTTTGCGTTTAGTATACTTTTTAGTTCAGTATGCAGTACATATACTGAACCATTCATTTTGTGCATTCCATTTCAGTATTTCCGTACCGTGAAAAAATAGAACATGTCCTATTCTTATCCGCAAATCATGGTGCTTGGCTCCATTCAAGTCAATGGGTCCGCAAAAAAAAACGGAACACATACGGAAATGCATCCATGTGTCTTCCGTATCCGTTCCGTTTTTGTGGAACCATCTATTGAAAATGTTATGCCCAGCAAAAAAATTTATATTTAATTACTGTATACTGTATATGGAATACGGAAAAACGGAATGGAAAAACGGAAAGGAAACACAACGGAAACAAAAAATGGAACAATGGATCGGTAAAAAACGGACCGCAAAACACTGAAAAAGCCATACGCTCGTGTGCATGAGCCCTAAGGCCGATATTCTGGTGCTCCCCTGGTTTTCACCCTTTAACCATTATACAGGGATCTTGTCTTTGCAGCAGGTGATCGATCGGACCGCTACCTCCTGGGATGGTCCCGTTACACTTGGCAGAAACCTGCAAGGAAACAGACGCTGGTGCATAACACCAGTGGACCAGGCAAGTAACAAAACCAGGAACACAGGCAAACAAACAGGAACCCAAACAAACATGCAACATAGGACACTGTTCAGACACAGACCAAGTAACAGGAACACAGACGAGCCACATCATCAGGAACCCATGCAGAACTGGATAGAAGGAAAATGACGCTCGCTGACAGACAGGACAAACACAGAGACATACAGACATAGCCAGGACACCATGAGGTTACAGATACAGGGAGCATGGCATACACAGGCAGACCAGTACATACACACAACATAGAAACACGCCAGGACCCCAAGCGGATATAGATGCATGGTGGTCACTGACCGACATACAAACATGAAGACATAGTGACATGCCTGAACATCACGTAGAACTGGGTGCATGGTGATCACAGATTGCATATTAATTTGCATTTTACATGGTGACAGGTTCCCTTTAAATAACTCTTCAGCATTGCTTTGTGATTAAAATAAATATTAGAAAACACTTCTTCAAGTGAAAAAACAAATCAATATGTTGCATAGATGATGTCAGACTGACAGAAGGGAAGGAGTTTTAAGTCAATGAACATGTTTTTTAATAGAACATTAAAAATGCAGAATTTTATAAGACAGTCACAAAGATGTCTCAGGTTTTAATAACACAAATGTACTACTGCTGGCTGCAGCCTTGCATGTATTACATCTGTCTGTGCGCCACAAACTAAAATTGACATTAACTAAGGGCTAGTGTAGATTACAGCTAGAATTTCTGCCAATTTTCCATCATGAATGATAATAAGTAGAGATGAGCGAATTTCCGCTTATGAAATTCATTCACACTTCGTTTGTTGGTTAAAAGTTAATTGCGTTATGGATTCCATTACCATGGACCATAACGCAATTTTATGACGGAATGCATAACAGAATGCCTTTAGAGGCTTTCCGTTATTCATTCCGTCATAATAGAAGTCTATGGGCTGCAAAACGGATCCGTACCATTTCCGTCCGTACCGTTTCCGTTATGCAGGGGAGTACTCCCTGCATAATGGAAACGGGACAGATCCGTTTTGCAGCCCATAGACTTCTATGAGGCCTCTTTCACACGGGCGTTGCGGGAAAATGTGCAGGTGCGTTACGGGAACGCCCGCAATTTTTCCGCGCGAGTGCAAAACATTGTAATGCGTTTTTGCACTCGCGTGAGAAAAATCGCGTATGTTTGGTACCCAAACCCAAACTTCTTCACAGAAGTTCGGGCTTGGGTTAGGTGTTCTGTAGATTGTATTATTTCCCCTTATAACATTTTTATAAGGGAAAATAATAGCATTCTGAATACAGAATGCATAGTAAAATAGCGCTGGAGGGGTTAAAAAATAAAAATAAAAAATTTAACTCACCTTAGTCCACTTGATCGCGATGCCTGGCATCTCTTCTGTCTCCTTTACTGAACAGGACCTGTGGTGAGCATTCATTACAGGTCAAGGACCTGTGGTGACATCACTCCGGTCATCACATGATCCATCACCATGGTAAAAGATCATGTGATGGATCATGTGATGACCGGAGTGACGTCACCACAGGTCCTTGACCTGTAATGAATGCTCACCACAGGTCCTGTTCAGTAAAGGAGACAGAAGAGATGCCAGGCATCGCGATCAAGTGGATTAAGGTGAGTTTAATTATTATTATTTTTTTTTAACCCCTCCAGCGCTATTTTACTATGCATTCTGTATTCAGAATGCTATTATTTTCCCTTATAACCACGCTATAAGGGAAAATAATAATGATCGGGTCTCCATCCCGATCGTCTCCTAGCAACCGTGCGTGAAAATTGCACCGCATCCGCACTTGCTAAGTTGCGGATGCTTGCGATTTTCACGCAACCCTATTCACTTCTATGGGGCATGCGTTGCGTGAAAAACGCAGAATATAGAGCATGCTGCGATTTTCACGCAGCGCACAATTGATGCGTGAAAATCACCGCTCATGTGAACAGCCCCATGGAAATGAATGGGTCGGTATTCAGTGCGGGTGCAATGCGTTCAACTCACGCATCGCATCCGCGCGGAATACTCGCCCGTGTGAAAGGGGCCTTAGGCTTCTATTATGAAAGTCGCTCATCTCTAATAATAAGTATATCAAGCAGATGAGACCAGGCGGGTCCCCTTGATCTAAGCACTGACCACTTTTTGTTTGAAAGTGACATAAATTGCAAAAAGTCACAAAAAGCCTCAATATTTTGCCCAAACATTTCTGACTAGAGATGAGCAGATTTCTTAGTAGTTGTTTAGGGTTCCTTAGAATCAGAACTTCTTGAAAAATTCAGTTTGAATTTTTGAATTTTAAAATCAAAATCACTGATCTCAATTTGCTAATTTTGTATGCCAGTAAAAAAGACCATTGATTGATTTCCCATGCACAAGACCTGGTTGACATTTCAGGGGGTTCATTTCTTTTGCGAGGCACTACATACACACATTTTTTTCAGTATACAGTATTTTTAAGGATCATGTCTTTATTCACTGGTAACACAAACTATTTAATTCTCACCCACCATGACAGGTGTACGAAGCTAGCTGAACATGCTCTTTCTGAAATTACTGATTGCCAATTTGGTTTGTTACAAGCTGCAGAGCAGGGAAGAAAAGCTGTTACTAGCAGTAATCAATGCACTAAATTGTAGGCGCAGAAGCTTGACAGCCTGATAATCTGCTCATACAAGGACAGATCCGGAGTACCAAACAACTAAATCTGCCTTTATTTGGAAGCACACGTGCATGTTCAAATTAGTCAGATCATGTCCACTACTGAGCAAAAGGAGTGATGCATCACATCTGCACTGCTTAGGGTGGGTTACGTTATGGCTTTCTGTCATAACATAGTTATAACGGAAAATAACGGAATCCATAAGACGGAAGGATTGATCCATTCTTCTGCCCATAGACTTGTATTATGACGGAATGCAAAATGGAAGCCTTTCAAAGGCATTCCGTTTGCTTTCCGTCCTAATAGAAGTCTATGGGAAAGCATAACGGATCCGTCTGGGTCCCGTTATGCAAGACGGAAAACAAAGTCCTGACCACATAACAGGACCCAGACAGATCCGTTTTGATTCCCATAGACTTGTATTAGGACGGAAAGCAAACGGAATGCCTTTTAAAGGCATTCCGTTTTGCATTCCTTCATAATTCAAGTGTATGGAAAGAAAAACGGATCCGTCTTATGGATTCCGTTATTTTCCGTTATAACGGAAAGCCATAACGGAATCTCTAACGCTAGTGTGATCCCACCCTTACTCTTAGGCCGAGTTTACACGAACGTGTGTGACCTGTGCCTGTGCTGCGGCCCGCAAATAGCGGGCCGCAATGCACGATCGCCGGCCGTAGGTCAGCCGCATCGGATCGCGGACCCATTCACTTTAATGGGTCCGCGATCCGCCCGTTCCGCTAAAAGATAGGATATGTTCTATCTTTTTGCGGAACGGAAGTACGGGACGTAACCCCACGGAAGCACTCCGTAGTGCTTCCGAGGGGTCCCGTCCCGTGTGGCCATTCCGCGATTCCGGATTTGCGGACCCATTAAAGTGAATGGGTCCGCATCCGTGATGCGGAATGCACACGGAACTGTGGCCGTGTATTGCGGCCCGCGATTTGCAGGCCGCAATACGGCCACGGATCACACACGTTCGTGTGAACTTAGCCTTAAAATAAAAATGTGTTTGGATCAATTAAAATCCTTACAATCAGGCTACATGCACACGAACGTTGGTTTCCGTGTCCTTTCCGTTTATTTCAATGGGTCCGCAAAAAATGCGGACAGCACACCGTGTGCTGTCCGCATCAGTAAGTCCTTTCCGTAGCCCCGCAAAAAAATAGAACATGTCCTATTCTTGTCCGTTTTAGGCATTGTTACAATGGATCCGTAAAAAAAAAGGATGGCATACAGATGTCATCCGTTTTTTTTTGCAGATCCACAATTTGTGGACCGCAAAACACATACGATCGAGTGCATGTAGCCTCAATGTGCAGAATATCTCAGCATCATATTCATTTCCTAAATGTTCTCATTTCCTGATAATTCCAGCACGTGACTGGAAATGTTATGAGAAAAGGCTGCCCTGTGAGCCAACTGGAAATGTGTTAGAAGCAATATATACTGGTATATGCAAATATATTAGCAGAATAGCGGAAAAGCAAAACCAGACTGATGAAATAGTTCATTTTAAAGTATATTATACCTGCCATTATGCAATGGTTCCATTATTCTGAATGGACTCTGGTACAAATCTGTCAAATGGAAACATACCCTTATGCCAATTTTACAAAAGTGTAATACGGCCATGACAATGGTATTGGTTAGACCACTCGGGTCACCCTGACCCCCGACCTTTTAACTTCCCACCATTAAAATAACAGCCGGACAACAGTTCGGATTGAATCGGCCACAGCAGACATTTTATTAAATAACAAGTAAATAACATATAAGCATCCTACATAAATAACTGATATCCAACTGAGTAAAGAATGAGGGAGGTCCTAGAAGCCCCGATAACACCACTGCACCTAAATAAACTGGCAATTCCATCCAGCCCCCAACCGATGAACACCAGCTTGGAGGCACCAACTGATGAATGCCTAATTCCTTCACTCCAGTTCAACCTTGAGAGTCCAGCCCCACCTGTGGGGCCCTCCCATTCTCAACTATCACCATATTCCCCAACTTTGAGGACCTCCCCACCACCACGACTGCCACGACTACTAACCATAAAATAAAATAAAAAACGTTTACATATACCGTAAATATATATAATTTATTTTTTATTTTTTTATATGATTATCTCTACAGGGAAAGTGTTCTTGCATGGCAAGATTCGAACCAACACCTTATCTGGATACATGTCTACATCCTCCAGCTTCAACCCCCCAGCTCTATTAACACTACTACTCACCAATTCCCCCAACCTAAAAGCCCCAAAAAACACCATTGAAAACGCAGCCTTAAACAATCCAACCTCCCATGACGACCTTGCATAGTCCTGCAAGAAAAATTTAGTTTACCGAACAAGGCCTGCAAATCCCGCAATCTAATCTTTGCCAATCTCCTCGCCCTACTAATTTCCTGCCGCAAATTCAACAACTTGTCTTCCGGCAACCTACACTCCATTTTAACTGTGTCAATCACGATTCCCAGAAAGCACAATTCGGTCGCAGGCCCGACTGTTTTTTCCACTGCCAAAGGCACCCCAGTCTGTTCAAAAACTGACTTTATGGTATGTAACAACAACGAACAGACCCGTGAACCTGCCGGCCCAAGGCACAGAAAGTCATCTGAATAATAATGAATAATGGACGAGCAACCTGACACGTCAACTACCACCCATTCGAGGAACGAACAAAAAGTCTTGAAATAGGCACAAGATAATGAGCACCCCATAAGCAAACATCTGTCCACAAAATACCCCATCCAAAAAGCAACCTAACAAATGCAAACCATCTTGATGAACCGATAACAAGCATAACTCCGCTTCTATGTACTCCCCTTTCCAAATTCGCTCCCAAATTTCCTGCTTCAAATGTGCCCCTAGCTGACCCTCAAAACACACATATCCCTCGCCCTTAGCCCCATCGTCCACCCTTGACCTGTCCTCCTCCCCCCAGCCTGAGTCTGCACCGCCACAAACGCCCCTGTCCTGCTAGCATGCCCCCCTACTGACATCCCACTCACTGGACCCACTCCCCAAGCCGGCAGCGGTGACTCCCACCTTCCCCTAATCCTGTCAACCAACCCGCCAGACTCCCCAAAAGTTGCCCGAGACCCCTTCCCAGCTCTTCCGGACGTGCCGCTCCCCTGACGCCCCCAGGACAACTAAGAAGAGATAAAAGGGGACCCCATGATATCTTACCAGGCTTTATGGGCACTGTGAAACCACCCACCCGAGATCCTGTATCCCGCCGCTCCTGGTCGCCATCTTCCACGATCCTAGATGATGTTGCCATGCCGTCCCTCTAGTCTGGACTCCTGAGAGCATGCTTGCTGTACTTGATCTTCATTCCAACATGGCTCCTGCCACGTGGTGGGCGTGTCCTTCTCCCTCCTCACCAGCCAACTCCATGGGCCTGTGCAGCTCCCTGACCGCCTCCTGCACAGCCCATGCACCACTGCCTCCATACCTGTGCCAAGTGGACCTCCCAGAGGGGGGAACCCTGGGAAGGTCCACAGAAACTGGTCCTGCTCCAGACGCTCCTGCTGCAGAGAGGGGGGGATTCCTCTCATGGCGGGAGCGCATACTAACCGCCTGCCTCAACGCTCCCTGCCGGAGGAGCTCCTAAGCCGGCGTCGGACCCTGGGAGTAACCTCAGGGCTTAAGCATGCCGGCGGGTGTAGCCGCCGCGGCAGTCGAGCCCTGTCTGCAGGGGTAGCCACAACACTCATGGCTCCCTGCTCCAAGCTCTCCACTTGATCCCTGAGCCATCCTGGACCCAGAGCCTCAGCCTCCCTTCTGAAACTGGCTAGAAGCTCCTCTACTGACATGGTGAGTGCTCAGTTCACTAGTTCCCCTTGCTACCTAACCAAAATGGCGCTCCTTTACCCCCAGTCCCTCCTATATATATAGCCGCCAATAGGAGGTCTATTGGGGGTCTGATATTGAGGGGGTCAGACATGGAGGTCTAATAGGGGTCTGATCTGAGGTCTGAGAGATCTAATGGGTGTTTGATCTGAGGTCTAAGATGGGGATATCTGACATTGAGGTCTAATGGGGGTCTGATCTGAGGGAAGGGGGGAGGGGGCCAAAGCTGAACTCTTGCACCAGGTCCCATGAGCCTTTTACTGCGCCCCTGCCAGGATGCATTTTGTACTGACGCCTTTTGGGTATAGCCACACATGACATAAATACTGCTGATTCTTGGCAGCAGCAATGCGTACATAAAATCTGCAGGGTTTATAGTGTATCAAGCATGAGAATAATGACATCCAGAGGAGCAACCTAACAGACTGATTCCAGCAGCATTGGTGCATTGCAGCTCTGGGGTCCTAGGCACAGATATGACCAAAGACAACATCTACATGCAGTTTGTATGTTCTCCCAGTGTTTGCTTGGGATTCCTCCCACACTCCAAAGATGTACTGATTCCAGCCGTCCAGATTGCGAGCTCCACTGGAAACAGAAAGTGATGATAATGTCTGTAAAGTACTACAGAATATGTGATACATGGAGGCAAAATAATACTAAATTACTAATAGGAGTCCACAGAAAATCTACTACTAAATGAGATAGACAAGGCGGCAAATCATAATGAGGTGGTTATTATGGGGGACTTCAACTAAGCTGTACATCTCATAAAGGAAACAGGTTCTTGGCAATAACCATAGACTATTACCTTTCCCAACTGGTTCAGGACCCGACTAGAGGGACGGCCATACTGGACTTAGTATTAACCAATAGACCTGACAGAACAACAGATGTGCAGGTTGGGGGACACCTGGGAAATAGTGACCATAAAGTAATAACCTTCCAATTATCCTTCAAACGAGTGTTTCTACAGGGAGGAACAAAAATACCAAAATACAAAAAAAAAGCTAACTTTAGCCAATTAAGAGAGGCCATAGGCCTAACTAACTGGGACAAAGTCCTCAAAAATAAAAATACAGCCACAAAATGTGATATTTTTAAAAGCATCCTAAAATCTAATTGTGAGAGGTACATACCTTATGGGAATAAAAGGTTAAGGAACAAGAAGAAACCAATGTGGATAAATAGAACTGTAAAAAAGGCAATAAATGACAAAAAGAATGCATTTAAATCACTAAAACAGGAGAGTAGCGAGGAAGCACTGAAGAACTATAAAGGAAAAAAATAGAATAAGTAAAAAAATATATAAAAGCCGCCAAACTAGAGACCGAGAGATTAATTGCCAAAGAGAGCAAAACTAACCCTAAAATGTTCTTCAATTATATAAATGGTAAAAAGTATAAATCTGAAGGTGTCGGCCCTCTACAGAGCAATGAGGGGGGAGTTGCAGAGAGCGACGAGGAGAAAGCAAAGCTATTAAATATTTTTTTCTCCACTGTATTTTCTGAGGAAAATAAACTGTCAGATGAAATGCAGAATGTAAAAGTAAATTCCCCATTAAAAGTGCCCTGTCTGACCCAGGAAGAAGTACAACAGCGACTTAAAAAGATTAAACTATACAAATCACCAGGGCCAGATGGCATACACCCCCGTATCCTAAGAGAATTAAGTAATGTCATAGCCAGAACTTTATTTCTGATATTTACAGACTCTATACTGACAGGGAGTGTTCCACAGGATTGGCGCATAGCAAATGTGGTGCCAATATTAAAAAAGAGTGCAAAAACAGACCCCGGAAACTATAGGCCCGTAAGTTTAACATCTGTTGTGGGTAAACTGTTTGAAGGTTTTCTAAGAGATGCTATCTTGGAGGATCTCAATGAAAGCAAGCAAATAACATCATATCAGCATAGCTTCATGAGGGATCGGTCATGTCAAACTAATTTAATCAGTTTCTATGAGGAGGTAAGTTCTAGACTTGACAGCGGCGAATCAATGGATGTCATATATCTGGACTTCTCCAAAGCATTTTACACTGTACCACATAAAAGGTTAGTATATAAAATGAGAATGCTTGGACTAGGAGAAAACGTCTGTATGTGGGTAACTGGCTCAATGATAGAAAACAGAGGGTGGTTATTAATGGTACACACTCAGATTGGGTCATTGTCACTAGTGGAGTACCTCAGGGGTCAGTCTCTTCAATATATTTATTAATGATCTTGTAGAAGGCTTGCACAGTAAAATATCAATTTTTGCAGATGACACTAAACTGTGTAAAGTAATTAACACTGAAGAGGACACTATACATCTACAGATGGATCTGGATAGATTATAGGCTTGGGCAGAGAAGTGGCAGATAAGGTTTAACACTGACAAATGTAAGGTTATGCACATGGTAAGGAATAATGCAAATCACCCATACATACTAAATGGTAAAACATTGGGTAACACTGACATGGAAAAGGACCTAGGAATTTTAATAAACAGCAAACTAGGTAGTAAAAACCAGTGTCAGGCAGCTGCTGCCAAGGCCAATAAGATAATGGGTTGCATCAAAAGGGGCATAGATGCCCGTGATGAGAACACAGTCCTACCACTTTACAAATCACTAGTCAGATCACACATGGAGTACTGTGTTCAGTTCTGGGCTCCTGTGAACAAGGCAGACATAGCAGAGCTGGAGAGGGTTCAGAGGAGGGCAACTAAAGTAATAACTGGAATCGGGCAACTACAGTATCCTGTAATATTATAGAAAAGGATTCTTTACGGTAAGAGCATTGAGACTATGGAACTCTCTGCCTGAGGAGGAGGTGATGGTGAGTACAATAAAATTATTTAAGAGGGGCTTGGATGAATTTCTGGAGTGTAATAATATTACAGGCTGTAGCTACTATAGAGGGGTCGTTGATCCAGGGAGTTATTCTGATTGCCTTATTGGAGTCGGGAAGGAATTTCCCCCCCCCTTAAGTGGGGAAAATTGGCTTGTACCTCACAGTTTTGTTTTGCCTACCTCTGGATTAACTTGCAGGATAACAGGCCGAACTGGATGGACAAATGTCTTTTTTTGGCCTTATATACTATGTTACTATGCTATATATGTGATTAAAGTAAATCTATTGAAGTCTTCACATAAAAAATGTTTCCAGGCTCTTAGACTGTTGCCACACTAAATTTTTTTGTGAAAAAATAAATAAGCACCCAAAAACACCAGCCTTGTATTCTTGTGTTGTTTTTTATGGCATTTTTTTTTTTGCAGGCCATGGTGTTTGTGCCCTGCATCTGATGTCACCTCCTCTATAGATCAAACAATGGAATGGTAAAAAAAAATGAAAAAAAACACCATAAGAAATGGAAGATCTATTGACGTTGGCAAAAATGCAGCAAATTAATGCTAAAGTCTTTAGGGCATCTAAAACTAAATTTTAGATTTGTTCTGGTGTTTTTGCCACAAAAAAAGCCATAGAACTGCATCTTTCTTCTGTTGTCTCAGCTAATGGCCTTTATTTAATTGCATTTTGTTACATACTATACTAAGTGTACATTGCTTCTATCTAGTGGCCATTGTTATATTTGGATTATGTAAGTTAGGGTACTTTCACACTTGCAGTAGAGGATTCCTGCAGGCAGTTCCGTCGCCGGAACTGCCTGCCGGATCCGTCAAAACATATGCAAACTGATGGCATTTGTATGACAAATGCATTGAAATGCCGGATCCGTCTCTCCAGTATCATCTGGAAAAACGGATCCGGCATTTATATTTTTAAAATTTTTTGTGGTCTGAGCATGTGCAGACTGCAAAAACGGATCCGAGCCGGATCTGGCATTAATGCATGTCAATGGGAAAAAATGCTGGATCCGTCATTCCGGAATTCTGGACGGGGATAAAACAAAAAGACTGAACTGAAAATATCTTGAACGGATTGCTCTCCATTCAGAATGCATTAGGATAAAACTGATCAGTTCTTTTCCGGTATTGAGCCCCTAGGACGGAACTCAATGCCTGAAAAGAATAACGCTAGTGTGAAAGTACCATTATCTATGGTTGCATTTTATATGTCACTTATGTTATAACTGCTCCTTTCCTGTGAGCTCATATCCTGTGTCCTGAAGTATTTTCCTGTTTCTCAGACATATGGTACATCACAGAACTGGAGAGAGGATTTTCTGTTAACCTCTATCCTAATTTCTTAAACTGCTTTTGATAAGTTCCCTAAAGACATATCCATTGTATCTCCCTCAGTGGAGACTTCTCTCAAGTAAATTAGTGGCAAAAAAGTCAAAGGTAACAAAAGTCTACAATGTCTGCATATATACACATAGGGGCACATTTATTGAGACCAGCATTTAAATGGAACCTGTCACCTCTACTATGCTACCCTCACTGAGCATTTCTAAATGTTCATTGTGTTACCCTAAACATATAAATTACACTTTTAATTTCATTTGCAGATGAATTCAATAAGTATAATTGCCTTTTATGCAAATTAACATATAAAAGTGATATCTTACTTGTGTGACCAGAGAAGAGTCATATTTTCAAGCTCTGACTCATCTCAGGTTAATTTGCATATGTATCAAATAGTTTTATTTTACACAATAAAAGCACACAGAGCTATGGGGACTGGATATTGCGGATGTGCTAGCGGCCATCTAGCAACCCATGTCTTCAGCTCTATACACAAAATCCCGGTGACAGGTTCCCTTCAAACACCAGTCGTAACAAGGCCCTGAGCTGGCGGTCGATCCGCCAAAGTTATGTAGAGGCTCTGGCCTCTACATAACTTCTGTGGATCCACCGTTTCTAAATGTAAGACAGCTTTCTAGCGTAGAAAACAGGAGTAGAAAATGGTAAACGAGACGGACCTGCCCTGAGCAAAAAGGAAAAGTCGCACATTGCGGATCAAAGAACCTTTGCGCCATAAACTGTGCCAGAAATATGCCTAATAAAGATATATTTCTGTTTAATAAATGACCCCCATAATCTGCAAGTAATCTTAGAGGTGTCCACAGTGACCAGTGACTGTCCGCAAAGTACATCACATTCCTGAGTAATTCTGACATTGATAATGCTTCAGCAGGGCTAGCTGAAGGATTCTATTCCAAAGAAAGGATGCCTTAGTACAAGTTGCCAGAACTCCGCATCACACACCCTCAAGGGGTTAGATAACATTGATCAACTTCCACCAAACTAGCATCTCTATCTTCTAGATCTTCTTGTCTTGTTCTAAAAGGTTGGCATTATTTAAAAAGCTTATAGAATTCTGTGCCAATGCAGAAGAAGCTAGTGTTAGACCATTCTTTGCTAAGAAGAAATCAGAGGTAAGAGCAAAAAGGTTGCAAAAGGCAAGAATAGTGCAGGAAGAAGCAGAGGTATGGGCAAGATGGCACAGAAGGAAGCAGACGCAGCCCAAATGAAAGCCAAGTTAGAAATTCTACAAATGGAAAGGGAAGAAGCAACTGGCTTAGCTAAACTGAAAGTCTTTGAACAAGCATTATTCCAGGATACCATATATCCTCAACGCCTGATCTGGGCAAGTAGAGACTTTCGGCAGAAGGGCCACTGGGTACATTGTTTATTCAGTCAAGGGGAATACTCACATACACTTACCAATATTAATGTAGGCAGATAATGGATGAAAGAAAAAATTCCTACTCCAGAAGCTACAGCATCATCCTCACTTAAGGCACCTAGCTAATAAAATTCTTCCTATAGACATGAACACCAATATTATAATCTTGCTGAGGAGAGATATTCACAAAGTGTATAAGGTGCGCCAACAATGCAACGGTCCAGACGATGTCCCATACACACAGAGACTTGATTTAGGCTGGGTAATTGTGGGTAACATATGGCTAGATAAAAGCTATAAACCATCAAAAGTTAACTCCCTTAAAATGTTAGTGCTGAAAATGGTGAAAGAAAGTCTCTAACCTCATCCAGGTGCCAGATGGCATTCCTACATGCATAAATATAAGTGCTATACACATAGAAGTGATAGGATCCATGGACACTTCTAGTTTCATCAATGCCTTAGGATAATTTCTCACCATCAGAGGACCAGTAAAACTATTAAGATCTGACCGTGGAACCTACTTCACAGGTGCCTGTCGAGAACTGCAAATGAACTCTAAGCCAGTCCATGATTACTTGGCTGATAATGTTTGCATGTGGTTCTTTAACCCTCCCTGTGGTTTCTCATGGGAAAGTATAATAGGTATCACTCATAGCATACTGCATTCTCATGCATGCATGCTCATGGATTCATATTTCTCAAGGCTTACTCATAAGATTTTTACTACCTTCTTAGCTGAGGTGTCCGCTTTTGTCAACTCAAGGCCTCTTGTTCCTGTATCCATGGATCCCGAATCTACTTTTATTCTTACACCAGCGACTCTTTTCACTCAAACTTGGAACAGTTCTTAATGTAATGCCCCAGATAGGGTATCTGCAAATTATTTGGTTTGTAATTCTACTGTAATGTTTTTCTGTGTCACACACTGTTACACCAGCAGATGGTGTATGGGTGGCACTGGGAATGGAGTTAACCACTCCATTCCCCACCTGGTACAACTTCCTGTCAGGAGAGAGAGCTAGATAGGCTAGTGAGGAGACAGGGAGCAAGTCAATCAGCTCCTGTTCCATAAGGCCTTAGAACCAAAAACCCAGCTCAACTTTTTGGAACACTGCTCCAGGGAGACAGAAAAGTCCAAGGACTGTAGAAACCCATCAAGATATGGTGTTCCAGACAGCAGAGTGACCAGCTACCACAGGTTTACAGACACTGCTGCAAGGTGAGGGAGAATGAATTAAGACACCCATAACCCAATTCAGGCAAACCTGAAAGCCTGCATTACATAGGGGTCATCTACAGCCACAGGTGCCTACTTTATAGCCATAGTAAAAGGGAATCAGGGCAGGGAGACTGTCAGCTAGCATACTTCTGAGTGCCATCAATTGCCATCTAACCAGCCACCATACCTCACCATGTGGTGACAGAAACTGCACCTAGTACCTACTATTGCTGGATATACAGCAAGTTATCCTTTGCACTCAGTAAAGAGAGACATTTGATGTTCTCCTTTGTCTGCCTGATTCTTTCACACCACTTTTTCACTACACCGAATCCAATGGAGTGACGGCCTGAGAGAGTACACCATGACACAACATCAATGCCACTACCACTCCCATCTTCTGCACTGGGTCTTCAGGGGCTCAATGCACTAGTCTACCCAAAGACTCTACATCTGGTAACTTATATCAGAGGAAGTGGAAACGTGTTTCACATCTGGCTGTTCTGTAGTAGATAGAAAAGGGAAGAGTTTTCACTTCTTCAAGGACAAATAAAATGGCCACACTTCAAACTGAACTCACAGGTAGATCTTGTTCTCATGAAGGACAAGAAACTGGAAAGAAATTCATGGGCCATGGGACTTATCTCAAAGATCTTTCTTAGTGAAGACAACAAGGTTCGTAAGGTAGGAGTTAACATTGAAAACAAGGTGATTCTAAATCTTTAATCATGCCTGTATCTGAGGTTGTCTTACCCATTCAGAAGTAATTGTCTGTCAAGCCAGATGGAACTTGCTAAGAACTTTCAGTCAACTTAGGTGTTCATCCTGAAACTTGACTATTGAACAATGACTAGCCTAGTGCAGCTTATCCATATGAAGATGTTATCCGTTTCATTATATCACGAACAGTTGCCTACAGTTACAGAACCTTCGCTGAACATCAGACAGACATTATTCCTTCATGTCAGTTTATTCCCCCTTTCCATTGCTTCAGAGCCAAAGCCTGGGGTCCAGCAGTATCGAGATAGGAGCACCGTTACATATAAAGAGACATTTAGGCCGCATTATACCACTCAGCATTCCTACTAAACCTGGGTCAAAATATAATCCGCTATCTTTGCCAATGATGTTCTTCTTGTACAGTCAGAGCAGGAAAACAGGGAGCCGCCCAGCCTAAGAGCCCAAACAGTGACCTTGCCCACTGGGAACTGCCCAAGTCTAAGTGCAGGAAGTGAAGACTCCACCCTTGAGAATCCACCCCCCTTACCGTTTTTTGCCAGCCAGCCAGAGGAAAGCAACATGGTGCATCCTCTCAGGTCTAACTGGGGAGAGATGGTGTGGGGCGATGACCCAGAATTGCAAGCCACCCTGGAGAAAGTGAGAGTCTCCCAAGTACAGCGGAACCCGGAGAAAGAGGCCATGGTGTCCGCGGTGCCGGCTGGTGCAGTAAAGGTGGCTAAAGTGTCCACTCCACCACCCATTAAGAGCTAACTTTCTGCTCAGCTGAACCCCATGGTGCCACCGGAGTTGACGGCCCACACCCAGACGATGTGGGACTGCAAAAAGGCGATCAAGGACTGGGTAATCCAGGTTCTGAACCATCAACGACTGGGAGATCCGCAACTGGGGAGATGCTGGGGGACCGTCCTATGGTTTTCCATCGAGCGCGGAAGTGACTTTCTAGCAGACAATGAAGAAGGCGAGGAGCTGTTCGTAGGACGCAGGTCTGTAAAACGCCCCTACCTGTCCCAAACCTGCTACAGTCTGTATGCGGGGGATCATGTTGAGTACACCCCCATGAGCTCCCATATATAATGTGCCTGGTTCACCAGCAGGTGGCAAAAAACACGGCAGAGCTGTACTTAGATAGAATAGAACGCTCCATTCCATTCTAACCCCCTCTGTAGGGAGGTGGGATAGACCTTCTTCCTGAAGGAAGGGTGGGGACCAGTTAGCTTCAGTTTAGTTTACCCCCTGCAAGGGGAAGGGTGTGCAGGTGCACGTCTCTGCCAGAGCACTGTAGGCTCTGCTGGCCAGGGAGGCTGAAGCATAGAAGCCTCAGGAGCCAGGAGATTAGTTCCTTGCCTAAAACATAAGTCTGAATACAGAGAGAAGTGCAGCATAAAGAAGAAGCCAAGTTACCAAGTCAGCTTGTCAGTACAGCAGAGTGAGAGAAAGATATAGCAGAGTTGAGTTTGCCTGCCAGTTTAATGCTAAAGCCTGCTGGAACCAAGACAAAGCCTGTAAACTGTTTGAAGAAACGTTTATTCAAAGTAAAGCTGCCATTGAACTTCATCTCAAGGTCTAGACTCAAGTCCAATCCCTCAATTATTCCCCCTTTTTATTGCTTCGGAGCCAAAGCCTGGGGTCGAGCAGTATCCAGGTAGGAGCACCGTTACACATAAAGAGACATTTAGGTCGCATTATACCACTCGGCATTACTACTAAACTTGGGTCGCGATATAGAGGGCCCTGGGGGGAGGTGGTAGGTTGCACAAGCATCCCCACTGTCAGAAGTGCTGGTTCCTGAGCCACAGAGCGATGACTAGTGTTGGGTGTGTATATTTGAATCGTGAATATCGCCACTTCGAGAATTTGTGAAGATTTAGAATATAGTGCTGTATATTCGTATTCGCGATTATTCTAGATTTTTTCTTCATCTGAACCCATGATCCCTCCCTGCTTCTTGCTTGTGGGCCAATGAGAAGGCTACCATGTCTTTGTCTGAGCTTAGCAACATCCCTAGCAACCAATAGGAAAGTTGCCTACCCCTTACTATATAAGAACCTCCCCAGCAGCTATTTTCTGCAGTTTTTTGCAGTTCTGAGAGAGACAGCAGTGTCATTGCTGTGCTCTGTGCTTTGCTGTGTCATTACATTAGATAGTTAGTTAGTTAGTTAGTTAGTTATTTAGCTTTTATATATATATATATATATATATATATATATACACTGCTCAAAAAAATAAAGGGAACACAAAAATAACACATCCTAGATCTGAATTAATTAAATATTCTTCTGAAATACTTTGTTCTTTACATAGTTGAATGTGCTGACAACAAAATCACACAAAAATTAAAAAATGGAAATCAAATTTTTTAACCACTGGAGGTCTGTATTTGGAGTCACACTCAAAATTAAAGTGGAAAAACACACTACAGGCTGATCCAACTTTGATGTAATGTCCTTAAAACAAGTCAAAATGAGGCTCAGTAGTGTGTGTGGCCTCCACGTGCCTGTATGACCTCCCTACAACGCCTGTGCATGCTCCTGATGAGGTGGCGGATGGTCTCCTGAGGGATCTCCTCCCAGACCTGGACTAAAGCATCTGCCAACTCCTGGACAGTCTGTGGTGCAACGTGCGTTTTTGGATAGAGCGAGACATGATGTCCCAGATGTGCTCAATTGGATTCAGGTCTGGGGAACGGGCGGGCCAGTCCATAGCATCAATGCCTTCGTCTTGCAGGAACTGCTGACACACTCCAGCCACATGAGGTCTAGCATTGTCTTGCATTAGGAGGAACCCAGGGCCAACCGCACCAGCATATGGTCTCACAAGGGGTCTGAGGATCTCATCTCGGTACCTAATGGCAGTCAGGCTACCTCTGGCGAGCACATGGAGGGCTGTGCGGCCCTCCAAAGAAATGCCACTCCACACCATTACTGACCCAATGCCAAACCGGTCATGCTGGAGGATGTTGCAGGCAGCAGAACGTTATCCACGGCGTCTCAAGACTCTGTCACGTCTGTCACATGTGCTGTGTGAACCTGCTTTCATCTGTGAAGAGCACAGGGCGCCAGTGGCGAATTTGCCAATCTTGGTGTTCTCTGGCAAATGCCAAACGTCCTGCACGGTGTTGGGCTGTAAGCACAACCCCCACGTGTGGACGTCGGGCCCTCATATCACCCTCATGGAGTCTGTTTCTGACCGTTTGAGCAGACACATGCACATTTGTGGCCTGCTGGAGGTCATTTTGCAGGGCTCTGGCAGTGCTCCTCCTGTTCCTCCTTGCACAAAGGCGGAGGTAGCGGTCCTGCTGCTGGGTTGTTGCCCTCCTACGGCCTCCTCCACGTCTCCTGATGTACTGGCCTGTCTCCTGGTAGCGCCTCCATGCTCTGGACACTACGCTGACAGACACAGCAAACCTTCTTGCCACAGCTTGCATTGATGTGCCATCCTGGATAAGCTGCACTACCTGAGCCACTTGTGTGGGTTGTAGACTCCGTCTCATGCTACCACTAGAGTGAAAGCACCGGCAGCATTCAAAAGTGACCAAAACATCAGCCAGGAAGCATAGGAACTGAGAAGAGGTCTGTGGTCACCACCTGCAGAACCACTCCTTTATTGGGGGTGTCTTGCTAATTGCCTATCATTTCCACCTGTTGTCTATCCCATTTGCACAACAGCATGTGAAATTGATTGTCACTCAGTGTTGCTTCCTAAGTGGACAGTTTGATTTCACAGAAGTGTGATTGA
Organism: Bufo bufo; assembly: GCF_905171765.1. Taxonomy (NCBI): domain Eukaryota; kingdom Metazoa; phylum Chordata; class Amphibia; order Anura; family Bufonidae; genus Bufo; species Bufo bufo. The sequence continues at coordinate 158,058,488 of NC_053389.1, forward strand.
CTTGGAGTTACATTGTGTTGTTTAAGTGTTCCCTTTATTTTTTTGAGCAGTGTATATATATATATATATATATATATATATAATACAGATAGTTAGTGGGAGATTATCACTATCTAACCTACAGTGACTTAGTGTAGCTGATTCCAGTGTAGGGTGTTAGGTAGTGTGATAGGTTCTGCTGTCCATAGTACATACCGTATTTTTCGCCGTATAAGACGCACTTTTTCCCCCGCAAAAGTGGGGGGGAAATAGCAGTGCGTCTTATACGGCGAATGCTGTTGATTTTGCTGAGTTTTCAATGATACACCCGCCGCAATGCCGTGCGGCGGGTGTATCAGCTGTGAGGGAGGCGGGACTGGGGGCCGGCATCTGCTTTTATAATGACAGCAGGGCCCGTGCAGTGACTGTATTCTACTACACGGGCCCCGCTCACTGTATAATCCTATGTCTAATAGTTAATTGTAATTGTATGTAATCGCATAAGGAGCGCTGTGTATTACCAGTACTTACAACTACAAGCGCTCGCCGCTCGGTAGGTAGCAGAGAGGAGGGAGGAGGCAGGCTGGGAGGACGGACGCTGCGTGAGTCATACGTCATGCGCCTGCGCCGCCCACTTTATGAATGAAGCAGGCGGCGTGGGCGCATGACGTATGACTCACGCTGCCAGCGTCCGTCCTCCCGGCCTGCCTCCTCCCTCCTCTCTGCTACCTACCGAGCGGCGAGCGCTTGTAGTTGTAAGTACCGGTAATACACAGCGCTCCTTATGTGATTACATACAATTACAATTAACTATTAGACATAGGATTATACAGTGAGCGGGGCCCCTGTAGTAGAATACAGTCACTGCACGGGCCCCGCTGTCATTATAAAAGCAGATGCCGGCCCCCAGCGTGTATTGAGGGTCATTCACTACAGGGACACTTATGGAGGGGATCTGTGGATGACACATAGCATAAGATGCTATATATGTGTCATCCACAGATCCCCCCATAACTGTGTCATCCACAGATCCTCATAACAGTGCCATCCAGACAGCCCAATAAGAGCTACCCACAGATCCCCCATAAGTGTCACCCACAGATCCCCCATAAGTGTCACCCACAGATCCCCCATAAGTGTCACCCACAGATCCCCCATATGTGTCACCCACAGATCCCCCATAACAGTGCGTCACCCACAGATCCCCCATAAGTGTCACCCACAGATCCCCCATAAGTGTCACCCACAGATCCCCCATAAGTGTCACCCACAGATCCCCCATAACAGTGCGTCACCCACAGATCCCCCAAAACAGTGCGCCATCCACAGATCCCCATAACAGTGCCATCCACAGACCACAATTAGTTCAAAACCCACCAAAAGCACACCTTTTGGTTCAAAATATTTTTTTTCTTATTTTCCTCCTCAAAAACCTAGGTGTGTCTTATGGGCCGGTGCGTCTTATAGGGCGAAAAATACGGTACATACAGACATAGTGCTGTGATGTCACAAGTTCACAACAATACTTAGTGCACCAATCAGTAATATGTAGTCAGACCTGCTCAAATGTGAAGTTGCACGTATTGCACCAAAATATGCGCATCATTAATTGCTGATTTGCGCAATCACAAATATATTGGAGCACTCTGTCTGCATATAAAGCTATTGTAATGTTCTGCCATGCCAACCATTTTCTCCAGTCTCATGAAACTTCTAGCAGCTTGAAAAATGTAGCCAAAGTGACCCATGCCTGTAATTCGCGACTATATGACAAATAGTCTACAAAATATTTGTGAAATATCATGAATTTGAATATTGCCCATCACTAGCGACGATGCCATATTGTACACAGACAGGTAACTGCGTAACATTGTTATTACCCAGGAGCACTTCCTATTTGGGATTTCCTGACTGATAAAAGGAGGAGTACCCTTGGTGTTGCTGGAGGTGAGGTGAACAGACAGACTGAAGGTAAGGAAGGAAGGTTGTGCAGTATGCCAGACCAAGCAGGGGAATTATACGTGAGGTCACGGTGTGAGCAATAGGTGGGCCGAGGTAAATACAGTTCTGGTTACTCACGGTTACGTCGTCCCTGGGCAGGCTCTCATAAGTGAAGAGGAGAACGGCACAAGAATTCTCTGGGGCACACTCTGGTGTAAGGGACACAGGCCAGATAGTGGTTTGAGGTGCCCTTGATGGTCTGTATTAATGTGCCTATGGCAAGGTTCCTTATAGTTGTGACGCCAGTACCTTTTGTGGTGGTACAACCATTTACTGTAGTGTTAATTGAGGAAATGAAGACTGAGACGAGGATGGTGTAATTCAACTTAGAACTTTTACTGAACGTTGCTCCTGGTAACAGTAACATCTAAGTATAAAGCAGTCTCTTTAAGATGGACAAAGGTAAAGCTGCTACAGGACCACTGATGACAGGTGTAGTGTCTCTCTAGCTCTTAAATGATACAGATTTATTATGTGCTTACTGGTAGAGGACTTTTATCCTGGTCCTTGCTATCCCAGTGCAGGTTAGTGAGGCTGCCAGAGGCTGGTGAATCCTTCACTTTTGAATCCAAAGGTCCTAAGGCACTTGTAGAGATGGCCGTAACCCTTTGGGGATCTCCTTCTTTTCTATTCTTTGAATTAATATCCTGCTGAGTGAATGGAGTGAATGGAGCACTCAAATCTCCAGACTGAACTGGACAGAACTAGACTCTAGACTGACACACCCAGACTGCACACTCCACTAGGCCTGAGCTGAACTATATATATGGGAGGAATTATCTCCCCCTAGTGGTAGGCTCAGTGTAATGCAATCTAAATACAGCTGTAAGCAGGGATTATACATAAAGATGCATTGCAGCATAAAACAGGCTATATAAGGAATACAAAGCATAATACAACAACTTTGCCGTAGTGGGACACTACAGTTGCAGCCAAGCATAAAAAAACACAGAAGCTTTACTAAAGTTTTAGGTAATCTTCCATAAAGTGGAGGTACATTTTTTTCAACAAAATTACAGCAGGTTCTGCGACTGAATTGATTATTTATCTCCAGGAACTCCCGTATAGAGTTGCACTTTTAAATAAATGGCAATATGCCTCCCAGCCAAGGGTTGCAATTTCTCACAAAATGTCCACAATTCCCAATGCAGGGTGTACACCCTCTAAAACAGCACTTGCAAACTGCCACAATAATAATATGACTGAGGTCTTTAGACCCAATCAAGGCCTGTGAAATCCAGGAGCTTAAAAGGGTTCTCTGGGAATTATCTAAAATGGGGGCTAGCAACCTGTCCTAGAATGTGAACATTACTGGTTGCCGCTACTTGTAGAGCAGCCTAGGGGGATGAGGGGGCATGGCCTCACTACACACTGCACTCTGGCACTTGCATATACTACTTATTGGCAAGTTTTCCTGTCAGGCTGCTCAGCCATGATGGCATATCATAGGCAGGATAATATCATTACCATCTGCAATGTGTATTGAGGCCCCGCCTCCTCACTCCCTAGGCAGCTCTGCAAGTGGAGGCAAGCAGGCCTATTGACATTCTAGTACAGGAAGCTGACGGCCATTTTAAACTTTTCCTGGAGAACGCAGGTGAGCATTACCGTCACAGATTTCATGAATACCCTCTTTTTATGGCTGCACAACCTTCTAAATGTTCTGCTCCACAATCTTTCTCTGGGGTGTTTTCAAGGTTACTTTTGTGAGTCCCAAACTTGGCTGAAACTGTAGACAATAGCTAAGGGACTGGGCTTAAAGGGGCTTTCTGACAGTAGCGCTGCTGCCTTCTCTCAGCTTTCCCTTTCATCGGTCACATGGCCTAGGCATAGCTCAGCCCCAGTGAAGTGAATAATATACAGTACAATGTATGGTGCTCCATCTGGTAATCTGATAGAAGGCCATGATATTACTGTAAGCGCCTGTGCTTTCTTAAATAACTGATTGGCGGGGGTCTCGGGTGATCAGATACTGATGACCTATCGAGAGGACTATTAAATAAAAATATATTACTAAAATTACTTAAATATTAATTTCTTATAATTACATTTCCAAATACCTTTCATTAGTTGTAATGGTTCCTTTTGCCTAGGGAGCAATCATCAGGGGAAATAAAATGGTCGCCGTCCTATTGGCACACACAAAACCTCACACAGCAGGACTAGTTACTGAGACCTGAAATAAAGCATAAACTCTGTAGGATTGGAGATTATGAGGAGACAGCTGACTGTATAAGGCCGAATGCACACGGCCATGTTTCACGGCCGTGAGCGGTCCGTGGTAACACGACCTGGATTTCGGCTAAGAGCAGGAGCGCACTGCGTCATTGGTTGCTATGACGCCGCACGCTTCATGCCGCCGCTGCACTACAGTAATACACTCACACGTGTATTACTGTAGTGCACCGGCGGCATGAAGCGCACGGCGTCATAGCAACCAATGACGCCATGCGCTCCTGCTCTTAGCAGAAATCCAGGCCGTGTTACCACAGACCACTCACGGCCGTGAAACACGGCCATGTGCATTCGGCCTAAAAGTAGAGCAGTCAGAGCCCTTAGGCTTGTTTCACATTAGCAGCAGAGATCCAGCACCGGATCTCTGTGCACTCCATCATTGCCACAGGTATATAAGGCTCTCTACAGCCCCATTAACTATAATGAGAACCGACATAGATCTGGCTGCATTCCGGCAAATATGCGAGAGTCATCAAGAAGAAACATGATGTTTGTGATGGTTTTCTCCCGGCCAATTCTCAGAATATTTGCTGGAATATGGCCGGATCTCAACTGGTCCCCATTGTAGTTCATGGGGACGGGCTGAGATTTAAAAACCTCCGGCAATGCTAGAGTGCAAAGACATCAGGCATCAGGTAAAGTGTGTGACATGCAATAAATAACAGTTACATAGCACTTTCTGAACAGACATGGAAACAAAAGGCATAGTAGTGTCACACATTGGTTAGGCATTAGGGACAGTAGCAGGTTGTAGGAAGGGCTCTGGGGTGCTACACATGGCCCAGGCACATGTAGTTGCCCCATTTCAGTTATTACTTTAGTTGCCCTCCTCTGGACCCTCTCCAGCTCTGCTATGTCTGCCTTGTTTACAGGAGCCCAGAACTGTACACAGTACTCCATGTGTGGTCTGACTAGTGATTTGTAAAGTGGTAGGACTATTTTCGTATCACGGCATCTATGCCCCTTTTGATGCAACCCATTATCTTGTTGGCCTTGGCAGCAGCTGTCTGACACTGTTTTTTGCAGCTTAGTTTGCTGTTTATTAAAATTCCTAGATCCTTTTCCATGTCAGTGTTACCCAGTGTTTTACCATTTAGTATGTACGGGTGACTTGCATTATTCCTTCCCATGTGCATAACCTTACATTTGTCAGTGTTAAACTTCATCTGCCACTTCTCTGCCCAAGCCTCCAATCTATCCAGATCCCTCTGTAGTAGTATACTGTCCTCTTCAGTGTTAATGACTTTACACAGTTTAGTGTCATCTGCGAAAATTGATACTTTACTATGCAAGCCTTCTACAAGATCATTAATAAATATATTGAAGAGAATAGGGCCCAATACTGACCCCTGAAGTTCCCTACTAGTGACAGTGACCCAATCTGAGTGTGTACCGTTAATACCCCACCCTCTGTTTTCTATCATTGAGCCAGTTAATTATCCACATACAGACGTTTTCTCCCAGTCTGAGCATTCTCATTTTATATACTAACCTTTTATGTGGTACAGTGTCAAATGCTTTGGAGAAGTCCAGATATACGACATCCATTGATTCGCCGCTGTCAAGTCTAGAACTTACCTCCTCATAGAAAATGATTAAATTAGTTTGACATGACCGATCACCTCATGAAGCCATGCTGATATGGCGTTATTTGTTTATTTCCGTTGAGATGCTCTAAGATAGCATCTATCAGAAAACCTTCAAACAGTTTATCCACAACAGATGTTAAACTTACCGGCCTATAGTTTCCAGGCTCTGTTTTTGGAAGCTCCTCCCTCCTGCAGTAGGAGTCTTTTAGGGGAAGCAGCTCATAGAGTGCCCCAACTCCTTGCAGTTTATAAATTGGGAATTATGAGGGGGTCAACGTGCAGTGACCTGGAACGGGTTCACTGACGCCACTTTTAGTGCAGTGGTCGTGTCAGGTGGATAATATTCTGTATTTGTTTGTGACGCCAATTGCAGCATGCGCTAGGTACAATACTATCCCAGGGCCCTTCCAAGGTGTTATAACGCATGTCCTAGATTAGGAATGCTAGAGTGGTGTAATGGCCTATAATGTCTCTGTAGGATAGTGAAAATTGTGTCACGGTGTCTCCTACCTGGGTACGGCCAGACTCCTGGCTCCTGGCTCACTTGCAATAAATTTGAGTGTAGTGATAGTAGGAGTAATAGAGTAACTTGGGAGAATAAATGATGTCCAGACCTTTAGATGAAGTTTAACCGTTTCTTTACTTGAGGTAACTTTCATCCAAGCAGTGTACAGCTTTGGTCTCTTGGTCCCAGCAGGTTTTGGCAATCATTGGCAGGAATTAGTACTTCTGCTTTAACCCCTTAGTGACCAAGCCTGTTTGGGCTTTAATGTCCAAGCCAAATTTTGGAAATCTTACATGTGTCATTTTAGCTTAGAATAACTTTGTAACGGTTTTGCACATCAAAGTAATTCTGACATTGTTTTCTCGTCACATATTGTACTTAGGTGGTAAAATTCTACCGATAAAATATGCGTATCTTTATTAAAAAGGTGAAAATTTATGAAAATTTTTAAAAATTAGCACATTTTCCTATTTTTAACTACAATATTTCACATACATGCATAAATACTATTCAATATTTTTACTTTATTTTGGCTGCACTCACAAAAAATTTTTCCTTTTTTTAATTTTTTTATTTAGGAGACAACATTTTAACATAAATGTAAAAAAATTTGAAGTATATATTTTCTCCTGCAACAAGCCAAGTTTGCAGAGGCTTATAAGTGTCAGAATAATAGAACCCCCCAAAAGTGAACCCATTTTAAAAACTAGGCCCCTTAACGTATTTATCTATGGGTGTAATGAGTTTTTTGACCCACTAGTTTTTAAAGAAATTAATGCTAAGAAGGTGCAAATAATACAATTTTCATTTTTTTACACAAAAGTATTAATTTAAAGACATATTTTTCCTACAGAGCACATTATTATTGGTCCCTGATGGTTACTGTGCTGAAGGCAGATCTTCAGCACAGTAACCAGTGCGCATGTCTGCGCAATTTTTAATAACTATTTTAATAACTTTATTTAACATATCTGGGGGCCATATTGCCGGGGTGCTGGGGGACCCGATCGGGGCATAATTTTAACTTCTCTCTCCTCTCCTGAGGAGAGAGACCTTACTGTGAGCGGCGGTGAGCGGCGGCGGCCGGCTTTCAGTCTGCGCATGCGCCGGGCCGCCGCCGCCATCTTTCTTGAGGGTAAGGGGGGTGGGGGTGAGGACCGGGACCCAGCTTAGGACCAAAAGCGCTGGGGGACCCAATCGCTGCACCGGAGACTTTCTCCCTCCTCTCTTACATGAGAGGAGGGAGAAAGTTTAGTGTGGGCAGCTCCGCTGCCGGCATTTTCTGTGATCGCCGTGATAAAGTGTATCACGGCGATCACGTGATCAGAGACCACTTGTCACGGTCTCTGATCACTGCCCCGAGCCCTCAGCTACCTCCGGTAGCTGCAGGCATGGAGCTACAGCGATTGATTTTATCGCTAACTTGGGCTGAAGTGCCGCCGTAAAAAGGCGGCGCTCCAGCCCAAGGCCCCTTAGTGACCGCCGTAAAAACACGTATGGGTGGTCACTAAGGGGTTAAATGTGGAGTTAGCAGGATAAAACTCTGCTTGGTAGCTCTTTAACTATGGCAGGATTAGCTTCTGCACTTATCTGGTACCTTCTGCTTTCTGGGGCCAGACTAGCTGAGGGGGAATTGGCTTCTTCTAGGCACTGGTTTACTGCAAAGTCTGTCTCTATGGACTTAATTCCCATTGGGGTGCACCACTTCTTATTATCTCGAACCCGGCCACTGCAGCAGCAGAGTTTATGAGATCTGAACACATTCCATCCCCCTTGCCTAAAGTTTCCACAATGAATTGTGCATTAAACTGAATATGTGGTGCATATTTTAAATCTACAACTTTAAGAGGTAAAATCCACATGATTTTTTACAGATTTCCACCAGATACACTGTAGTTTTTCATAGACCTATCACTTGTGCCCATAGCCTACGGGATCAAATGTTTAGTCCTCTACTACAGAAAGCTTAGTTTTTGAGAGCTGTTAAAATTATGTCATCACATTGGGTACAGTGGGTGGAATTTTACACATCCTGCAATCCAGAATTCAAAAATTTGCAAAACAGGGCATTTGCAACTTTTTTGGGTCACATGTGTAGTACCCCAGAGCCCTTCCTACAACCTGCTACTGTCCCTAATGCCTAACCAATGTGTGACACTACTATGCCTTTTGTTTCCAGGTCTGTTCAGAAAGTGCTATATAACTGTTATTTATTGTATGTCAAACACTTTACCTGGTTGTCCAGCAGGTGGCAGTGTATCTGGCAGAGGGAGATGTTTAGATAGCATGGAATTTACCATTCCATTCTCCCCCTTTTGGGCAGAAGTGGACTAGTCCTGCTTCTTACCAAGAGAAGGGTTGCAGGAAGCTAGTTGAGTTGACAGCTGGAAGGAGAGGGGACATGGGACAGTGAGGGGAGCTCCTCCCTCCTGCAGTATGAGTCTTCTAGGGGAGACAGCTCATAGAGTGCCCCAACTCCTTGCAGTTTATAAATTGGGAATTATGAGGGGGTCAACGTGCAGTGACCAGCAACAGGTTCGCTGACGCCACTTTTAGTCCGGTGGCCGTAATGGCCTATAATGTCTCTGTAGGATAGTAAAAATTGTGTCACGGTGTCTCCTACCTGGGTACGATTGGACTCCTGGCTCCTGGCTCACTTGCAATTAATTTGAGTGCAGTGATAGTAGGAGTAATAGAGTAACTTGGCCGAATAAATGATGTCCAGACATTTAGGTGAAGTTCAACCGTTTCTTTACTTGAGGTAACTTTCATCCAAACGGTGTACAGCTTTGGTCTCTTGGTCCCAGCAGGTTTTGGCAATCATTGGCAGGAATCGCTACTTCTGCTTTAAATGTGGAGCTTGCAGGATAAAACGTCTACCTGGTAGCTCTGTAACTATGGCAGGATTACCTTCTGCACTTATCTGGTACCTTCTGCTTTGTGGGGCCAGACTAGCTGAGGGGGAATTGGCTTCTTCTAGGCACTGGTTTACTGCAAAGTCTGTCTCTATGGACTTAATTCCCATTGGGGTGCACCACTTCTTATCATCTCGAACCCGGCCACTGCAGCAGCAGAGAATTGGCTTCTCCTAGGCACTGAACTTACTAACAGATGGATTCTCAGGGGATGCTTTCTTCCTGGAACTCTGGAGGTTGTCTGTAGTTTCTGCTTTTCTCATCCAGCAGAGCTGACGGTGCTCTAACTGGGAATATGGCCAAGTCTCAGCCGAGACTAGGTCCTTGCTGTCTTCCCTATGCAGGGGAGCTCCACACACACACATCCTACCCCTAGCAGGGGGTGGGCTACACTCCTACCTAACTTCTTTCTCCACCCATGCTGCAGAATGTGGTTCCAGCCCACCTCTATACAGAGGGGAGCTGAGCTGGAATAATCCATTCCAACTCAGATACACTAGACTGTAGCTTGTACCTGCCAATGTGTTGCAGCCACCTACTGGTAAACAGGCAAATTACATGAACAATTACATTTAACATAGGTTTATATGCACATTTGTGGAAGACATGAGCAAAGTCACATCAGATGACACTATAAAGGCTCTTAGAAGATAGTAGCGGGGTAGAGGCATGTAGTAACACAACTCTGGGGTGTTACAAACGGCCAAAGGCACCCCTCTCAACGTTACCAGAACTGCTAAAAAATCCAGTTACCAGAGCCAGAGATTAGTACAGCAGAGAAAGGCAAAACAAAATGTCCGAGCTGACCTGCCAGTGCACCCTAAAACCTGCCAGAGAAGGATCAAATATTATCTGGATGCAAGTTTATTCAATCAAAATGGTTGAACTCGGCTTTTTCCTCTAACTACAGCTCCTTTGAATGCTTCAGAGTCTAACCCTGGGAAGCAACTGTATCCAGGTAGGAGCACTATGACACACAGAAATAGTAAGGCCGCATCACACACTGGGACCCCGATTGTAACCTGGGGGAGGGCGGCACGTAGCGCATCACTCCAGTTTTAAAAAGTAGGTAGAAAGTGGGCATGGTTAGCTATGCTTATGAGTTTCACGGCAGATTTATCACTGCAACTGTGATAAATAGACGTCAAATCTTTTAGCATACATTATATGTTATGTGATTTTATGAGTTATGTCATATGTCCCATTCTATGTATAAAGGCCGCTTTACACGAGTAGATAATTAATTCGATCAAGCGACAAACAAGTAGTTATTCGAGTCGTTAAAGAACGACAACCATTTAGATGCGCAGAGTATTGTGTGATGGATCATTTGTCAGGCGGTTGCATTTCCACTCACTGTAGAAACATCCATGCTGGAAACTATACCTACAAATGCAGTCATAGTAAAAATGTGTTAACTAGATGTGATAACTCACCAAGTGTGACTGTTAACTCTGCTACATCTGTATTTACACTTGTGGAATTCTGAACCACGAACAAAGATTTAGGTGTCTACATCAGCGATTGCAAGAATGACAAACGAAATGATTATCGCTTGTTGTTCGGTGCTTTTACACTACTCGATAATTGATCACTTTCACTCAATTTCACAATTTTTCAAGTGATTTTCTACTCATGTAAAGGGGCCTTAAAGGAAATGTGTCACTAAAATTTTTGACTGGCAGACAGTGACACATATCCATATTTTCCTGTTTTTTATTTCTGATTTTATTTTTTTCTGAACATGACTATGGGGGCTGCCATCTTACCTGAGCTGTTCTTAACAGCATTGGATCCTGTGTTATCTATACACAGAGGTGATATGTCATTCTAATCCTCCCTGTAATGATAAGCAGATAACTGCAGTAAAGTGATCTGTACAGACCAAGAAGTAGTGCCTAATATTAGGCTTAGTGGCCAATGTGAAAACTGCAGCATTATATGTTTTTTGTTTAAATATAGATTAACATGGAAAATTAACAAAGCCACTAAAAATGCTTTAAAAATTTATTTTACATAAAATTCCAATTTAAACAATAGGTAATTTTTGATGACACATTCCCTTTAAGGATAATATGGTATATTGCTTGGGATTGAGTCCATATTGTCCTTAGCTGGTCTTATGTGTATGGTAACGAGGCCCCTTAGGCTTCGCTGGGTCTGGGATGCTTTGTGGTGGTATGGACATTTTCAAGACTCTGTGATCCAATTTGCTTCTGATGCTAATACTATTTGGTGATCTAATTAGGTATGCTGAGGGCCCAGACATTGGGTTCTCACTCACACCAAAAGGCCTAGACGCATGCATGGCTTTACATAGGAATATGAGTGTATATATAATCATTAATGTTATAAATAATTTCTGTTAAGACCTATGTGTTAATAATTTTCAGAATCATCATAATCACGCTTGGTACATCATGGGCCTCACATGAAGCCCTAACACCTCATACCTTACTGCATGTGTCCCCACTTAACAAGGAATCCATCTTCTATAGACACTACATGTCTCATAATTAGTGTCTATACGATCTGTATGATGAAATATGACTTATGGAAGTATGCCTGGGACGCCTTCTGTACACGCTTGGGGTCATGTTTTTGTTCATATTTCATATCGACCAGCTGTTCCATTCTGCAAAATACGGAATGTATACAGACGTCATCTGTATTTTCAGCGGACTGCAAAATACATACGGTCATGTACATGAGCCCTTGGGATGCCTTCACAAGCGGCAGATTTTGTGGCAGAAAATTCCGCAACTGAAAATCAGTTCCATTCACTTGAATGGGGCAGCAAGTACATGGATTTCTGCGAGCTCCATTAAGGTGAATGGAACAGATTTTCAGTTGCGGAATTTTCTGCCACAATATCTGCCACTTGTGAAGGCACCCTTAGTGATAAATCTGAGTGAAACTCCTTATAGGGGTTCTCCGGCCTCTACTTGAAAATTGTCCATCTTCATTACCTGTGGAGGGAAGGTTATTACACCAATACTTACCCTCCACAGCGCAGCCCTTCCTAGGATACTCTTCACGGTCACGTGACCGCTCCTGAAGCGTTTTGAAGTCTTCCGGTCCAGTGTCGTCCTCTTCTTTTCCTGCCTGAGGCAGGAGACGGAACGTCATCACTGACGTCACCGCCTCCTGCCAGCCTTCTTCGGTCCCTGTGCAGGGACCACCGTTCGTCTTCTGAGTGAAGCCTGTACTGACTCATGTACAGCTCGATGTAAGCGCTGTACATGAGTGACAGCATAGCGATCAGCCACAGAGGCTGTGGAGGTCATTGGGGGAGCTGTGCATGGCACATGGGGGACACTGTGAATGGCACATGGGTGCCCTTGTGGGCACTGTAGATGGCACATGGGTGCCCATGTGGGCACTGTGTCTGGCACATGGGGGCACTGTAGCCGGCACATGGGTGCACTGTAGCTGGCACATGGGGGGACTGTAGCAGGCACTGTGGATAGCACATGGGGGCACTGTAGCAGGCACTGTGGATAGCACATGGGGGCACTGTAGATAACATCTAGAGTGACCCCATAACAGTGATATCCACAGTACTCCCATAACAGTGACACTGGTATGGGGGCGCTGTGGATGTCACTGTTATGGGGGCGCCGTGGATGTCACTGTTATGGGGGCGCAGTGGATGTCACTGTTATGGGGGTGCCGTGGATGTAACTGTTATGGGAGTACTGTGGATGTCACTGTTATGGGGTTACTGTGGATGTCACTGTTATGGGGACACTGTGGATGTCACTGTTATGGTGGCCCAGTGAAGAGGGGATTTTTGTCTCTTGGAAAATGGAGATTTATGTATATCTCCGTTTTCCATCCCTTCTATTCTATTCCTAGCAAATTGCCTTTGTTTCCCATACAACCCGATTATCCTGTGTAAAATTACACCTCTTCCAGTCCTTCATATATCTCAGGAACAACACACAACCCTCGCAGATACTTATATATAAAAATAGTTTACTGATAACATAGAGATGACAAAGCAATGGACATTATACATGGAGATACAGATAACACAATACATAGAGGACACCACCACACACAGCCACCTCTGTTCCTGCCCACCCTGGATGCTAAGCAAATGCGGCTAATAATGTGTATGTATATACAGTATATCCAGAGTCCACCAATATACAGTACTCACCTCCAGTACCTGACCATTAGTACATGTACATATAGAGACTCATGCATAAACAGCATATAATCTAACTGGTAATACAATTGCAGACTGCTAATATCTATATGTACATATATAAAGTCTACTGGGATATTATACTTATATACATACCCAGATACGCACACATATAACTTAGCTTGCTCCTGCATCCATCGGTGTCCAGGAAAAGAAGCCCCCGCCTCACTCCCAACTTTCACCTATATCTTGCTGTGTCCCAGCCCCCCACCATAGACTCCACCCTGTGACCACCCAAATATCTCCCCCCATCTCTTGGTCAAGAGGATGTTGTTCAACTGCCTAGGATATGCTAACAAGGTGGCTTCATGATGGGTACAGATGTCTGGTCATCTTCTTAGATCAAGGGCAATCATTGTGTCTCTAGGCATTTCTCCACCTGGAATCATATTAAACAGTCTGCTCCTCAGGGGAGCACACCTCAACAGCTGCAGTTCTGAAAATCCATCAGGAGATATCATGGCCTCCCCCTGTTGACAGTATCTGTAGATAACACTTGGCACTCTTAGTAGGTACATTACAAATTGAGGCTATATATCACAACCCAGTGGGAGCTCCTACTTGCAACGGCTGCGCCCAGGTTCCGCGCCTGACTGGACAGTCGCAATTTATACAAAGCGCCTCTGCGGATCACTGTGGGGTCATCCCACTCCCTCGCAGAATCCCCAATAGGGAGAGCTATGCCCCACAACCTACTGGCTGCGCCGCGGACTTTGTGGGCTAGCACCCAAATTACACGGCATGTATCCATGGTAGTTAGTTACTACCGTTAATGGGCCCAGTCAGTTTTGGCCTGACTGAACGCCTACTTATAAGTGCCAGTGACAGACAGGGAGATAAACTGCCATTTCTCCATACTCTTTAGTGACCCAATTCAGAAGCTGACAGTACAGGGTTTACTTGAGTAAGACACACTGGAGATATGCAACGACATGCCCTTAACATGCCCTTATGATGACACTCTGAGCCAAGTTAAGGGAGCAACAGACCTTGGCACGAAAAATTAGTTTTTTATTTTAAGGTACCTGCCCAACATGAAAAGAGCACTCCCAGACTGAACTGTCTTATTATGCAAGAAGTTATCCTTTATGAACCAACAGTATTGCCAATTGATGCAAGCAAAAGAGCTCATCTAATATCCATTGTCTCCTCATGGTTGAGGGACAATACCATCTGTTCGTGAGCTGTATGGCCTTAAATTCCTAACAGCTCCCCCAACAGACACCTGGGTGTAGAGATTAAAGACAAGAACTCTATCACATTTGCATTACACACTGAGGACAAACAAACAAAAGGTTCTGCAACAGTAAACCTAACCCCCCTCCCTGTGTTGGTGACCATGCACTGGGGCTATTATGGGTTTACATTGATTGCCTGCTCTGGCCAGTATATGGGGGATCCCTGAGTTACATATTATGGACAGATCTTTAGGGATCCCCACCACAAATCTATTATAACAGATTCCCAGTAGGGATATCTGTTGTAATGGTGTCTTTTTGCAGCCCTGTTTCATGTGTAGCCTGTTGGCTCACAAATGAAACAGGTCTCTGTCTCTGCAATTGTATGTGTGGTTGAAAGCCACCCCTCCTTACATCTCTGTGCGGACAGAGTCGTTTAATGTGTCCAGATTGCAGACAATGGAAACACTGTATATTCTCCCACTTTCTTCTTTGAAGAGCACTAGAATACACAGATATTTTGTTAGCTGCCATCCCCTTTAACTTGCAGCCATCTTGCATTTTTTTATTAAATGCTACCTTCTTCCTGATTGTTATAGATTTGTGACTCTTTAGCAAATCCTGCCTGACCTGCTCTATTACCATTGCTGCTTCAATCAGTGATGTCTCCTTAGCTGCAGTTAAACGAATTGTGGTATCAAGATATGGAAACTTCTCCACAAACATACGTATCATGCCTTGTGGGGCTCCTACACCATGATCCTTTGTCACCTTCCTATACATAACTTCAAACCTTCCACAAATCGACAAGGGCTCATCATGGATGGTAGGCCTGAAGTTACTTAGGACCTCTGGGCTGACGTCCGCATGCCCTGTTACCAATTTCATGAGGATGGAAAGCCTGTCTTCCTCATCATGAAATAGGCCATTCCTGGAGGCAATTTTTTCTATGACCTCATATCTTTGAAAGAGATGTGTAGGCAACCAAAGCTTGAACAGTTCCATGCGATATTCTGGAGGGACAGAAAATTTCTGGCAATGTCCGTCAAAAGTATCACAGGAAGTGAAAGGATCTGCGTCTGGATCATATGTAGGAATCAGTTTACATATCTTTAGCAGAAATTGCATCCTCTCCATGTTATGGAAAGAATGCAATTCTGTCGCATTGCTGTGACACGTCTGTGAGTTGGAAGTGGTCTGTCCCATGCCACCTCCTAATCCACGAATGGTGTCACCAGCAGCCCTATGTACAGTTATTGGAGTGGAATCAGTCTGATTGGAGGCAGCCATAGGAGCGCTCTCACTCTCATCTGTCCCCCTGTTTGCACTCAAAACACAAATTTGCTTTGAGTGCAAATCTTTGTGATGTGAGAGCTCAGTTATGGTCTTCTGCATATTACTAATTGTCTCATCTCTCTTTATTAACTCGGTCCTCAAGTCAGCAATTATCACCTCTGTAGAGGCTGCTTTTTCCTTATAGCCCGTTATCTCCATATACAGCTGTATAAAAACTTTATCAACATCTGCATAGTATTTTTCTTTCTCAGCTAACTGAGACTGCAGCAGGCTGATCTGACTGACTTTTTCTTTGTGTTGTGTTTCTAGACTAGAAACCTGTTTAACCGCTTCTGCACAACAACAACAATGCAAATTTAAAGGGGGCTTTGTGATAGGGATCATGCAAACTACTGTGATCAGCCCAGGAATCCATGGCTCAGTCCATGTATCAGCCACAATTTCCAGGCCAACCTCGGGTCCCCGACCACATAAGAGACTGGCTGTATCATACATTACTGTCATATCATCAGTTCGGTCAGGAGAGTGCTGTCGGCCTGGGAGATGTGGCGACACACGGACCGTGTTTCCCAGGCTGATCATGGTCTTATCTCACGTGTATCACATATGATGGCCCAAGATAAACCCTTCAGCAGTCAGGACCAAAAAAGATAGGATTAGGCCTCATGCACAGGACCGTATCATACAAAATGGAATTAGATACACAGCTCAGAAGGCTGTATCATAGAAGATGGGATTAGATACACACTTCAGCAGGCAGTATCGCATACAACAGGCTATGTATTAGGCACATGTTAGGATTAGATACAGATGTGTTTGTATATAATGTGTTTATTACACTCTGGAGATGGTGAGGGAAGATCCTGTGGACGGTCAGTGATGAGATTTAGACACTGGATGAGAAGTAGATTTATGTCTGGGTGTAGTAACATGGACACAGGAGTTGTAGTGGGTTGAGCCGCTGCAGGCAGAGCAGTGTGGGGGGCGTGTCCAGCCTGTGACATCACTATGCAGTGCAGCCAGGCTTGTGTATTAATAAAGTTATGTATTCAACAAAACAAGAAGGGGAGAAAGTAAACAAATCTGCCAGGATAATGTCATGTCTTCCAGGGAGGAAGGAAAGCTCAGACATGAAAAACAGGTATTGTGGGCATATGTATGGATGGTGAGGGGTGTTAGGAGCACATGAAAAGAATTTTGATTTTGGGACCGGACAACCTCTTTAACCTCTTGGGGACACAGGGCGTACAGGTACGCCCTGATGTCCCGGTACTTATGGACACAGGGCGTACCTGTACACCCTGTGTATTCCCAATCACCGCTGCGCGGCGGGCGGTGATCAAATTAGAGTGCCTGCTGAAATCATTCAGCAGGCACTCTGTGATAATGCCGAGGGGGTCCTGACCCCCCCCTCCCCCCTCCGTATCGGCAATCGCTGCAAACCGCAGGTCTGAGTTGAGAATACACAGGGTGTACAGGTCTGAGTTGACCTGCGGTTTGCAGCACTTTCGAAAGTTTCTGATCCCCGCGGTCCGTGACTGCAGGGATCAGAAACTTCAAAATGACAGAACTTTTCATTTTTAATCCATCCCCCCTGCAGCCCTCATTCTTATGTGCCAGCGGGCTGTGCGGGGAAAGGGGGTGCGGGCGGTGCTGGGGGGGGCGCGCGATAATCTGCCCGCCCCCTCTCTCACGATGGCCAAGCGGTTAGCAGAGTGGCAGCACATTGCTGAAACTCTGCTTGAAACGGCTGACATCTGTGCTCACAGATGTCAGCCGTTCAACCCCTTCCATGCCACGGTCCGTAGGTGTAACGGTCGCGTACACACACACACAGGGGGGAGGGAAGTGACCACTGCGCTCCACCCTTACCCCTGGCCCTGCCTACTTGCCTCGCGAGTCCTAATCACAGGGGACAACTGGACGGTAATCCCTAACTTGGAGTAAGTGCAGGGATGACAGACAGACAAACAACAGGACGTGAACGGACCGAGTCAATACCAGGAAAGCTGCAAAGTACAAATGGAGCAAGCAGAGAATTGTCAGGAGAAGCCGGGGTCATAAATACCAGGAGAGCAGAGAAGTACAAGAGGAGTCCTAAGAGAGTAGTCAGGTGGGAGCCGAGGTCACAATACCAGGACGGATGCGCAGTACAGGAGGATCAGGCAAAAGGATGGTCAAGGAACAGGATCAGGTAAGTATTCAGCAGTCCAACAAATAGCCAGGAACCTAGAAATTAACAGGCAACCTGTAGCCAGCAGGCTGCCTGTATTTATAGTGGGGAGTGAGGGTCATGTGACGTGGCCAGCCTCACATGACCGACAGACCAACCAGTCGAGCACCGAGTGATCAGCTCGGCGCTCAAGGCAGACTTAGGAGCAAGGAGCCACCCAGCTAGTAAAGCCGCCCTGGGAATGAGGTCAAACACAGAACCTCATTCCAAAAGCTAAGCAACAGTTCTGCGGGCAATGGGGGACCGAGTGCACCTTCGGAACCCCGTGACAGTACCCCCCCTTTTACGAGGGGCCACCGGACCCAAGACTTCAGGCAATGGCTTTTCAGGGTGTTCTAAATGAAATTTACGAACAAGTCTAGGAGCATGAACCTCCCTGGCAGGTACCCAAGATCTCTCTTCAGGTCCATACCCCTTCCAGTGAATCAGGTACTGCAAGGAATTACGCACCTTCCTGACATCCACTATTTTAGACACCACATACTCGACAGCATCATTAACAAGAACTGGCGGAGGCGAGGCTTTTGATGGTACTACCGGTTCAAAATATTTTTTAAGCAGAGATTTATGGAACACATTATGAATGTGGAATGACTCAGGCAGCTCCAACCTAAAAGATACCTGGTTAATCACTTCCGTGATCTTATATGGTCCAATAAAACGAGGAGCAAATTTTTTAGAAGTTACCTTGAGAGATAGATTCTTGGAGGACAACCATACTTTATCCCCAACCTGAAAGTTTACCCCCCTTGAACGTCTCCTATCGGCCTTGAGTTTTTGAGAACATTGAGCCTTTTCTAGGTTCGATTGAACCCGGGCCCAAACTGTGCACAGTTCGGAGGAGAGTTTATCAGCTTCAGGGTTAGAGGAGGAGACGGACGACCCAGAATGAAAACGGGGATGAAAACCATGGTTACAAAAGAAAGGGGAGACCCCAGCAGAAGAATTGACACGGTTATTCAGAGCAAATTCAGCCAACGGAAGGAATTTGACCCATAATTGCTGGTCATCAGCAACATACAACCTCAGGAATTGTTCCACAGACTGATTAAGGCGTTCAGTCTGCCCATTACTCTCAGGATGGTAGGCAGAAGAAAAAGACAACGAAATTTTACATCTTTGACAGAAGGCCCTCCAGAATTTGGACACAAACTGCACACCCCTGTCCGAAACAATATTTTCCGGGATACCATGCAATCGAACAATTTCTTTCACAAAAATAGACGCCAGGTTTTTGGCATTCGGGAGTTTAGACAGGGGAATGAAATGGACCATCTTGCTAAACCTATCCACCACTACCCACACTACAGTCTTACCCTCCGCCAGCGGTAGGTCAGTTATAAAGTCCATCGAGATATTGGACCAGGGTCTACTGGGAATGGGTAGGGGTCGTAGGTTACCAGCAGGGCGAGTCCTAGGTGTCTTGGACCTGGCACAAACCTCACAGGCTGACACATAGGACTTGACATCCCTAGTTAGAGTGGGCCACCAATAAGATCTAGAAACCAGATCCTTAGTGCCCTCAACACCCGGATGTCCACAAAAGGCAGAATCGTGACACTCACCCAACAGCTGGAGACAAAATTGTATGGGAACAAACAACTTATCTGTTGGGGTGGATACCGGTGCCAGATGTTGTTCCGACCTAATGCGAGCCGAGATATCCTGAGTAAGAGCTGCTAAGAAGATTTTTGCTGGTAGGATGGATTCAGGTGGTACCTCAGTAGGTTGAAAAGCCTGGAAGCTCCGAGATAATGCGTCCGCCTTCACATTTTTACTTCCCGGCCTGAACGTGATGGAAAAATCAAAACGAGTAAAAAACAGAGCCCATCTGGCTTGACGGGGATTCAACCTCTTAGCAGACTCGATTAACATAAGGTTTTTATGGTCAGTGACAACAGTTACACAATGCCTTGCCCCCTCCAGAAAATGCCTCCACTCCTCAAATGCCCATTTAATGGCCAGCAGCTCCCTATTCCCTATGTCGTAGTTTCTCTCCGTGGGAGAGAATTTCCTGGAGAAGAAGGCACATGGTCTCAGATTAGTGAGGCTGGCAGGACCTTGTGAAAGGACTGCTCCTGCGCCGTCCTCGGACGCATCCACCTCCACAATAAAAGGTTTCTCCTGATCAGGCTGGATCAGAATGGGAGCGCTACTGAATGCCTTTTTTAATTTTTCAAATGAAGAAACGGCCTCAGTAGACCAATTCTCCAAATCCGCCCCTTTCTTAGTAAGGTCGGTCAACGGTTTAGCAATTATGGAAAAATTCATAATAAATTTACGATAGTAATTGGCGAAACCTAAGAACCGTTGTAAGGCCTTTAAGGATGAAGGTCTTACCCATTCCTTAATTGCTAGTACCTTACCAGGATCCATCTTGAAGGCGTGAGGAGTCAGAACATGCCCTAGAAACAGAATCTCCTGCACACCAAAGACACATTTCTCTTGTTTAGCGGATAGCTGATTCTCCCTCAACACCTCTAATACTTGTCTAACATGAGACACATGGGATTCGAAGTCAGGAGAGAATATCAAAATGTCGTCAAGATAGACAATAACAAATTTACCTAAGAACTCCCAAAGAATGTCATTCATGAAGTTTTGGAACACAGCTGGGGCATTGCTGAGTCCAAAAGGCATCACCTGATATTCAAAGTGTCCTACCGGAGTATTGAACGCCGTCTTCCATTCGTCTCCCTCCTTGATTCGGATTAGATTGTATGCCCCTTTCAGGTCAATTTTGGAAAACCAGGTTGCCCCCAGGACCTGGTTAAATAAATCCGGAATCAATGGGAGGGAGTATCTATTCTGGACAGTGATTTTATTTAATCTCCGGTAATCGATACATGGCCTAAGACCACCATCTTTTTTCTTAACGAAGAAAAATCCTGCCCCCATAGGAGAGACAGAAGGTCTAATATGCCCTTTACCAAGGCTCTCCTTAATATAATCTTCCATGGCCTTGCGTTCGGGCATAGAAAGATTATAAATTCGTCCTTTAGGAAACTTGGCCCCCTCTACTAGCTCTATGGTACAATCATAAGGTCTATGGGGGGGTAGAACCTCCGGGGTTGGTGATGAGAATACATCAGAATATTCTCTAACAACAGAGGGTAAAGTATCAGACTTTACTGAGACCCCAGCCTGTACCACGGACAGGCACGAGTCACACTTAGGCCCCCATCTCACCAACTCCCCATTGGACCAATCTATAGTGGGGTTATGTAGTCGGAGCCAAGGCAACCCTAGTACCACCTCAGCAGGTAGGTTCTCCAGGACTAGAAGCGAACATCTCTCTGAGTGGCACACACCCACGGTTAGAGAAATCTCCGAGGTACATAAGCTCACCGTACCACCAATAAGAGGAGTAGCATCAATAGCCATGACATGGATAGGAGTTGGTAAGGCAAACATAGGAATACCCAATCTAACAGCATACTCAGAGTCAATAAAGCTAGCCGCTGAGCCAGAATCAATAAAGGCCTTACCCGGCCATTTATCTACTCCCAGAGAAATCGTAATGGGTACCGAAAGCTTACATTTAGAAAATTCAGGGTGTACCTGGTCTTTAGGTTGCCTTGCCTTAGGAGACTTGACAGAGAGGACCTTCTTAGGACACTGGTTGATCCAATGGTCAGAATCTCCACAGTAAAAGCATTCTCCAAGTCTGCGGCGAAGATTCCCTCGGGTCATGCCAACCTGCATGGGTTCCTCGGTGGAGACCTCAGCATTGTCTCTGGGATAGGCCTCTGGCTGGACCACCATCTGGGAAGAGAACTGTTGTTCCTGTCGTCTCTCTCTAACCCGTCGGTCAAGTCGGACAACAAGGGTCATCATCTCCTCTAAGGTCTCTGGAAGTTGATAACTGACCAGAAGATCCTTTAATTTATCAGACAGACCTGACCTGAACTGACTCTTCAGGGCTGGTTCGTTCCATCCTGAGGGGACACACCACCTTCTGAATTGGGTGCAATAATCCTCCGCTGGTAAATTGCCCTGAACCAGTGCCTTTAGAGCCGTCTCGGCTACTAGAGCCCTGTCTGGTTCATCATAGAGGGTACCTAGGGCCTGAAAGAACCCCTCCACAGAATATAAACAACTGGCGCCAGCAGGTAAAGAGAACGCCCAGTCCTGGGGATCACCCTGTAATCGGGAAATGATAATGCCCACGCGTTGACTCTCGGGGCCAGAGGACACGGGGCGCAAACGGAAGTAAAGTTTGCAACTCTCCTTAAAAGAGAGAAACTTCTTCCGGTCTCCAGAAAAGGTTTCTGGGAGCTTAATCTGCGGCTCAAAATGCGGACTGGAGGCCTGAGGAGTGGAAGAGCCTTGCCCTAACTCAAAAGAGCTGAGTTTTTCCCCTAACTCCTGCACCATCTGCGTCAGATTAGAGACATAGTCAGTCAGGGTCACCAGAGGATTCATAATACAGTGGTTATTGGGCCTGTTAATCTGTAACGGTCGCGTACACACACACACACAGGGGGGAGGGAAGTGACCACTGCGCTCCACCCTTACCCCTGGCCCTGCCTACTTGCCTCGCGATTCCTAATGACAGGGGACAACTGGACGGCAATCCCTAACTTGGAGTAAGTGCAGGGATGACAGACAAACAAACAACAGGACGTGAACGGACCGAGTCAATACCAGGAAAGCTGCAAAGTACAAATGGAGCAAGCAGAGAATTGTCAGGAGAAGCCGGGGTCATAAATACCAGGAGAGCAGAGAAGTACAAGAGGAGTCCTAAGAGAGTAGTCAGGTGGGAGCCGAGGTCACAATACCAGGACGGATGCGCAGTACAGGAGGATCAGGCAAAAGGATGGTCAAGGAACAGGATCAGGTAAGTATTCAGCAGTCCAACAAATAGCCAGGAACCTAGAAATTAACAGGCAACCTGTAGCCAGCAGGCTGCCTGTATTTATAGTGGGGAGTGAGGGTCATGTGACGTGGCCAGCCTCACATGACCGACAGACCAACCAGTCGAGCACCGAGTGATCAGCTCGGCGCTCAAGGCAGACTTAGGAGCAAGGAGCCACCCAGCTAGTAAAGCCGCCCTGGGAATGAGGTCAAACACAGAACCTCATTCCAAAAGTTAAGCAACAGTTCTGCGGGCAATGGGGGACCGAGTGCACCTTCGGAACCCCGTGACAGTAGGGACCGCTGTATGGAAGGGGTTTACAGGGAGGGAGCTCCCTCCCTCTCCCATCGGGAGCTGCTGTGCCGTTTCAGCCCCCGATTCTTGATGGGATCACAGAGGGAGGGGGCCCCCCTCCCTCCCCATCACCCGCTGCTCTGTTGTGGCAGCGGGTGATGGTTACCATGGCAACCGGAAGTCTTCACAGGCTTCCGGCTTGCCATGGTAAGGCTAAGTCTGATCAGACTTCTGCTAAAGGCATATGTCTGATCAGACTAAGTGTAAAGTGAAAATACAGTACAGTACACTATATAGTGTACTGTATTGTATTATACAGACATCAGACCCACTGGATCTTCAAAAACCAAGTGGGTCTTGGACAAAAAGTAAAAATAAAAAAACATATTTATCACTAATTAAAAAAAATTAAATAAAATGCACTACACGTTTGATATCACCGCGTCTTTAATGACCTGATCTATAAAACGGTAATGTTACTTTCCCTGCATGGTGAACGCCATAAAAAATTAGAGTGCCTGCTGAAATCATTCAGCAGGCACTCTGTGATAATGCCGAGGGGGTCCTGTGACCCCCCCCCTTCCCCCCCGTATCGGCAATCCCTGCAAACCGCAGGTCTGAGTTGAGAATACACAGGGTGTACAGGTCTGAGTTGACCTGTGGTTTGCAGCGCTTTCGAAAGTTTCTGATCCCCGCGGTCCGTGACTGCAGGGATCAGAAACTTCAAAATGACAGAACTTTTCATTTTTAATCCATCCCCCTGCAGCCCTCATTCTTATGTGCCAGCGGGCTGTGCGGGGGAAGGGGGTGCGGGCGGTGCTGGGGGGGCGCGCGATAATCTGCCCGCCCCCTCTCTCAGGATGGCCAAGCGGTTAGCAGAGTGGCAGCACATTGCTGAAGCTCTGCTTGAAACGGCTGACATCTGTGCTCACAGATGTCAGCCGTTCAACCCCTTGCATGCCACGGTCTGTAGGGACCGCTGTATGGAAGGGGTTTACAGGGAGGGAGCTCCCTCCCTCTCCCATCGGGACCTGCTGTGCCGTTTCAGCCCCCGATTCTTGATGGGATCACAGAGGGAGGGGGCCCCCCTCCCTCCCCATCACCCACTGCTCTGTTGTGGCAGCGGGTGATGGTTACCATGATATCACCGCGTCTTTAATGACCTGATCTATAAAACGGTCATGTTACTTTCCCCGCATGGTGAACGCCATAAAAAATAAAAACTATGATAAAATTGAAATTTTGCCCACCTTACTTCCCAAAAAAAGGTAAATAAAAGTGATCAAAAAAGTCGTATGTATGCCTAAATAGTACCAATTAAATTGGCACCTCATCCCGCAAAAAATGAGCCCCTACATGAGACAATCGCCCAAAAAGTAAAAAAAATATGGCTCTCAGACTATGGAGACACTAAAACATTATATTATTTTTTTTTCAAAAAAGCTGTTATTGTGTTAAAGTAAAATAAAAATAAAAAAACTATACATATGTATCGCCGCATCTGTAAGAACCTGCTCTATAAGAATATCACATGAGCTAACCCCTCATGTTAATACCGAAAAATAGAATAAAAAATAGAATAAAAACAGTGTCAAAAAAGCCATTTTTGTCACTTCACATCACAAAAAGTGTAATAGCAAGCGATCAAAAAGTTGCATGCCTCCAAAAATAGTACCAATTAAACCGCCATCTCATCCCGTATAAAATTTGCCCCTACATTGGACAATCGCCCAAAAAAATAAAAAAAATATGGCTGCTCTATAAAAAATATCACATGACCTAACCCCTCAGGTGAATACCGTAAAAAATAAATAAAAAAGTGTAAAAAAAAGCCATTCAAAAAGTCATACGCACCCCAAAATAGTGCCAATCGAACCGTAATCTCATCCCGCAAAAATCCTACCCTACCCAAGATAATTGCCCAAAAACTGAAAAAACTATGGCTCTCAGACTATGGAGACACTAAAACAATATTTTTTTTGTTTCAAAAATGAAATCATTGTGTAAAACTTATATACCGTATTTTCCGGCGTATAAGACGACCCCCAACTTTTCCATTTAAAATATAGGGTTTGGGCTATACTCGCCGTATAAGACTACCCCTGAATGCCCAGCCCTCCCTGTCTTCAAGATGATCTTCTCTAGTCCAGGGAACTGACTGGGATCTGTGGATGGCACTGTTATGGGGAGGGGGATCTGTGGATGACACTGCTATGGGGGGATCTATGGATGTGACTATATAGCATCTTATGCTATATGTGTCATCCATAGAGATGTCCCGAACTATTCGCCGGCGAACAGTTCCCGGCGAACATTGCTTGTCCGCCTTCGCCGCGGCGGGCGAACATATGCGATGTTCGGTCCGCCACCTATACGTCATCATTGAGCAAACTTTGACCCTGTACCTCACAGTCAGCAGACACATTCCAGCCAATCAGCATACCCTCCCTCCCAGACCCTTCCACCTCCTATCAAAAAGCAAGGACAGCATCCATCTTAGATTCATTCTGAAGCTGCAGTGTTAGTTAGAGAAGGGAGAGTGCTGCTGCTGCTGAATTAATAGGGAAATCGTTAGCTAGGCCAGTGTTCTGTGTCCACTCCAGTCCTCAAAGACTCATCTGCTGTAAGGACAGCGTCCTGACAGCACCCCAAAAAGCCCTTTTTAGGGCTGGTACATCAGTCTGTTTTTTTTTTATTTTTATATATATATATATATATATATATATATATATATTGCAGTTGCCTGCCCATGTGTGAGAGGCCACAGGCCCACAGACTGTACTGTGTGCACAACACTCATATCGGGTGGCACAGTACCATGCAGATAAAAAGTCATTTAATTTTGTCTCTGTAATATAATTGCAGTTGCCTGCCAGTGAGTGTCAGGCCCACAGACTGTACTGTGCCCACTGCCCACCACTCATATCGGGTGGCACAGTACCTTGCAGATAAAAAAGTAATTTAATTTTTTCTCTGTAATATAATTGCAGTTGCCTGCCAGTGAGTGTCAGGCCCACAGACTGTACTGAGCCCACTGCCCACCACTCATATCAGGTGGCACAGTACATTGCACGGCGCACGCGCAGTGCCCCAAATTGGAATTGAGAGGACCGACCAACCATCTTTTTCCATCTCCCAGTTCCTAAAATCTATTCCATACACCGGCCCCTGATAGGGGACGTAACAGGGATTAAACTGATAGGAATAGTACTACTTAACACACCACTCATGTAGGGTGGCACAGTACATTGCACGGCGCACGCGCAGTGCCCCAAATTGGAAGTAAGAGGACCGACCAACCATCTTTTTCCATCTCCCGGTTCCTAAAATCTATTCCATACACCAGCCCCTGATAGGGGACGTAACAGGGATTAAACTGATAGGAATAGTACTACTTAACACACCACTCATATAGGTTGGCACAGTACATTGCACGGCGCACGCGCAGTGCCCCAAATTGGGAGTAAGAGGACCGACCAACCATCTTTTTCCATCTCCCGGTTCCTAAAATCTATTCCATACACCGGCCCCTGATAGGGGACAAAACAAAGATTAAACTGGTAAGAACAGATTTTTTTAATTAAAAAAAAGAGGACAGCCTCTGCGAAGCTGGGTATTTTTTGGCCGCGTTACTGAACGCTCATGCACAATGGCTGTAGGCTCATGCGTCCTTTTGCGGACCTGACAAACCTGGTCAGTCAAACCCAAGGCAACATCATCAACTTCATCCCATATGCGTTTTTTCTGGAGCGTGCCCTGCGAAGAGTGCTGGATCAGGCCGTAGATGAGCATGAAGAGGAAGAGTTGTGGTCACCATCACCACCAGAAGCAGCCTTGTCATCGTCGATTGCTGGACCTGCGGCAACGCAGAGAGAGGAGTCTGAAGAAGAGGAGTCAGAGGAGAAAGGTGGCTTTGAGGAGGTAGAAGACCAACCACAGCAGGTGTCCCAGGGGGCTTGTTGTCACCTTTCGGGGACCCTTGGTGTTGTACGTGGCTGGGTGGAGGAAGAGACCTTCAATGACGTTAGTGAGGACAAGGAACGGGACATGGCTAGCTTGGTATCCAACCTTGTGCAAATGGGGAGTTTGCGGTTGTGCAAATCGACTGTTTGCGGTGCGTTAAACGGGGAGTTTGGTCTGTCAGAGTTTGGTCTGTCACTGTGAAGCGGGAGTAACCCTTACACTACCTGATCGATACAACATCATACCTGATCATATACAGACACTGGATGTTTTAAAGCACGTTATTCCAAACAATTTAGGAATGTTAGGTGATTTATGCCCTTTATGGATTAAAACCCGACTCTGCGTCAACTACGTAATTTTCCATGGGAGTTTTGCCATGGATCCCCCTCCGGCATGCCACAGTCCAGGTGTTAGTCCCCTTGAAACAACTTTTCCATCACTATTGTGGCCAGAAAGAGTCCCTGTGGGTTTTAAAATTCGCCTGCCTATTGAAGTCTATGGCTGTTCGCCCGTTCGCGAACATTTGCGGAAATTCGCGTTCGCCGTTGACAAATGGAAAATTTTATGTTCGCGACATCTCTAGTCATCCACAGATCCACCCCATGACAGTGTCATCCACAGATCCCCCTCCCCATAACAATGCCATCTACAGATCCCCCCTAAACAGTGCCATCCACAGATCCCCCTCCCATAACAATGCCACCCACAGATCCCCCCTAAACAGTGCCATCCACAGATCCCCCTGCCCATAATAGTGCCATCCACAGATCCCCCTCCCCATAACAGTGCCATCCTCAGTTCCCCCTGCCCATAATAGTGCCATCCACAGATCCCCCTCCCCATAACAGAGCCATCCACAGATCCCCCTAAACAGTGCCATCCACAGATCCCCCTCCCCATAACAGTGCCATCCACAGATCCCCCCCCATGACAGTGCCATCCACAGACCCCCCTCCCCTAAACAGTGCCATCCACAGATCCCCCTCCCCATAACAGTGCTATCCACAAATCCCCCTCCCCGCTGCTCACAGGAGTACATTTATAAACTGTAATCCGTAACTTTAACTTTAATCAGCGCTCATCTCTTTACTAGGGTACCTTACTCTCAGCTCTGGTAACAGGCAGTGCGGGTGGCGCTCACTCACTGACGTCACTCGCCTGCGCCGCCTAGTGGGAGGAGCAGGCACGTGATGTCAGTGAGTGAGCGCGCACTGCCTGTTACCGGAGCTGAGAGTAAGGTACCCTAGTAAAGAGATGAGGCTGGTTAAAGTTACGGATTACAGTTTATAAATGTACTCCTGTGAGCGGCGGGGCCCTGTATATTCTAACCCCCAGGAAAGCGTCCCCGTCACCATGGGAACGCCTGGGGGTTAGAATATACTATCGGATCTGAGTATACCCGGCGTATAAAACGACCCCCGACTTTTAAAAATAATTTCTAGTGTTAGAAAGTCGTCTTATACGCCGGAAAATACGATAAAAAAAAAAAAAGCAGACATATTAGGTATCGCCGCATCCGTAATAACCTGCTCTATAAAAATATCACATGACCTAACCCCTTAGGTGAATACCGTAAAAAAAAAAATACGGTGTATAGAAAGCTATTTTTTGTCACCTTAAATCACAAAAAGTGTAATAGCAAGCGATCAAAAAGTCATACGCACCCCAAAATAGTGCTAATCAAACCGTCATCTCATCCCGAAAAAAATTAGCCCCTACACAAGACTGTCGCCCAAAAAATAAATAAAACTATGGCTTTCAGAATGTGGAGACACTAAAGAATCATAAAAAAAAAATGCTTTGTTATGTAAAACTGAAACAAACCTGTAAAACGTGACAACCTGCTCTATAAAAATACCGCATGATCTAACCTGTCAGATGAATGTTGTAAATAACTAAAAATAAAAACGGTGCCAAAACAGTTATTTCTTGTTACCTTGCCTCACAATAGAGCAACCAATAATCATATGTACCCTAAAATAGTACCAACAAAACTTCCACCCTACCCCATAGTTTCCAAAATGGGGTCACTTTTTTGCAGTTTCTACTCTAGGGTTGCATCAGGGGGGCTTCAAATGGGACATGTTGTCAAAAAAACAGTCCAGCAAAATCTGCCTTCCAAAAACCGTATGGCATTCCTTTCCTTCTGCGCCCTGCCGTGTGCCCGTACAGCAGTTTACAACCATATATGGGGTGTTTCTGTAAACTACAGAATCAGGCCCATAAATATTGAGTTTTGTTTGTTCCTTGCTTTGTAACTGGAAAAAATGAATTCAAATGGAAAATCTGCCAAAAAAGTGAAATTTTGAAATGTTATCTCTATATTCCATTAATTCTTGTGGAATACCTAAAGGGTTAACAAAGTTTGTAAAATCAGTTTTGAATACCTTGAGGGGTTTAGTTTGTAAAATGGGGTCATTTTTGGGTGTTTTCTTTTATGTAAGCCTCACAAAGTGACTTCAGACCTGAACTGGTCCTGAAAAAGTGGGTTTTAGAAATTTTCTGAAAAATTTAAAGATTTGCTTCTAAACTTCTAAGCCTTCTAACGTCCCCAAAAAATGAAATGGCATTCACAAAATTATCCAAACATGAAGTAGACATATGGGGAATGTAAAATAACTATTTTTGGAGGTATTACTATCTATTATAAAAGTAGAGAAATGGACATTTGGAATTTTTTTATAAATAAAAATTAATTTTATCAGTGTCATGAAGTACAATATGTGACGAAAAAACAATCTCAGAATGGCCTGGATAAGTAAAAGCGTTTTAAAGTTATTCACACATAAAGTGACACTGGTCAGATTTGCAAAAAATGGCCTGGTCCTTAAAGGGGTTGTCCGAGTTATGGAAAAAAAAAATATAGCACTCAAAATCTGATGGGCAGCAATATATAACTAAGCTAAGGAAGTTTCAGGCAAAAAAAAATATATATTTCCTAATTTCCCTGGTTCTCTTCTCGCCCTTGTTTACATGCAATAAAAACTATCTCTGCCCCTCCCCCTGCACTGCTAAGGGAGTGGATACAAGAGCTGCCCTGAGTGCTGGGAGAATCAGCAGCATCTTGTATGTGTAGAACTACAAGTCCCAGCTGTATAATGACACTGCTAAGGGAGTGGATACAAGAGCTGCCCTGAGTGCTGGGAGAATCAGCAGCATCTTGTATGTGTAGAACTACAAGTCCCAGCTGTATAATGACACTGCTAAGGGAGTGGATACAAGAGCTGCCCTGAGTGAAATATCTGCCTGCTGGGAGACTCAGCAGCATGTTGTATGTGTAGGACTACAAGTCCCAGCTGTACAATGACACTGCTAAGGGAGTGGATACAAGAGCTGCCCTGAGTGCTGGGAGAATCAACAGCAACTTATAAGTGTAGAACTACAGGTCCCAGCTGTATAATGACACTGCTAATACACACAGGATCTTCCCCCTACCTTCTTGTGCAATGCTCTCTCTAGTCTGTCAGCTCCTGTGCCCAGCATTGTCTACTCACTGCCTGCAGCTACCCAGTGTGTGCAGTTGAAGGGGTTCATAATCCTAGGAGAGAGCAGTGAAGGGGGGCGTGGCCAGCACAGCGACATCTGTTTACAGGCTTGTAAACAAACTTTATCAGAGCAGGGAGAGAAGCTGACATCACAGGTCATGTGACCCTCAGTGAAATCTGAGAAACCAGCCACTGGAGATAAAGTGAGTTAATTGGAAAGCTGTTACATTTGCCTAGTTAGGAACATAGAAAGAACAAAAAAATAACTCGGACAACCCCTTTAACCACTTTCCGTCCGCCCATAGGATATAAACGTCCTATGGGTGGATCACTATTTCTGAATGGACGTTCCAGAACGTCCGTTCAGAAAGTGCAGCTGCACGCTAATCGTGCAGCTGCTGATCGGGTTGCCCGCTGACAGCAGGGCAACCCTTAGAGAAGGCAGGGACAGTGCCCAGGTGTCCCTGCCTTCTGGATCGCTGCATACACAGTGCTCACCGAGCCCGGCGGTCATGTGACCGCCGCGACCGGAGAGTGCAGGAGCTGTGTGAGGTCTTTCACAGACCTCGATAAGCCCTGCACTGAGGCTGTACAGCGCTGACTTATGCTGTACAGCCTCTCTGGGGGGTGTATTTCCACTGTAACTAGGGCTACTATGTCAGCCCCAGTTACAGGAGAAATCAACAGTAAAAAAAAAAGAAAAAGTGAAGTAAATGTCCCCCAGAGGTCTTGTATGACCTTATGGGGGACGAAAAGTGTAAAAAAAAATAAAAAAAAAATAAAGGGTTGTAAAATCAAAATAAAAAAAAGTTTCACATGTAAAAAAAAAAAGTCCCCAAGTAAGGAATAAAAAGTTTTTTGAAAAATAGAAAAAATAAAAAAAAATAGACATATTTGGTATTGCCGCGTCCGTAAAAACCAGCCTTTATAAAAATATCACATGACCTAACCCCTCGGGTGAACACCGTAAGGAAAAAAAAAAAAAACAGTGTCAAAACAAGCAATTTTTGTCACCTTGCATCACAAAAGGTGCAACACCAAGTGATCAAAAACGCGTATGTCCCACAAAATGGTACCAACAAAACCGTCACCTCAACCCGCAAAAAATGAGCCCCTACATAAGAAAATCTCTCAAAAAATAAAAAAACTATAGCTCTTAGAACATGGAGACACTAAAACATAATTTTTTTGGTTTCAAAAATGCTATTATTGTGTTAAAGTGAAACAAATAAAAAAAAGTATACATATTAGGTATTGCCGCGTCCGTAAAAACCAGCTCTATAAAAATATCACATGAGCTAACCCCTCAGGTGAACACCGTAAAAAAAAAAAAAAAAACTGTGTCAAAACAAGCAATTTTTGTCACCTTGCATCACAAAAGGTGCAACACCAAGTGATCAAAAACGCGTATGTCCCACAAAATGGTACCAATAAAACCGTCACCTCATCCCGCAAAAAATTAGCCCCTACATAAGAAAATCTCTCAAAAAATAAAAAACTATAGCTCTCAGAACATGGACACATTAAAACATAATTTTTTTGTTTCAAAAATGCTATTATTGTGTAAAACTTTAATAAATGAGAAAAAGTATACATATTAGGTATCGCCACGTCCGTAATAATCTGCTCTATAAAAATGTCACTTGACTGAACCCCTCAGGTGAACGCTGTAAAAATAAATAAATAGAAACTGTGCTAAAACAACCAATTTTTTGGTCAACTTGCCCCATAAAGTGTTATAATGAATGATCAAAAAATCATATGTACCCAAAAATAGTACTAATAAAACTGGCACCTTATCCCCTAGTTTCCAAAATGGGGTCACTTCTTGGGAGTTTCTACTGTAAGGGTGCATCAGGGGGCTTCAAATGGGACATGGCATCTAAAAACCATGTGGAGTTCCTTTTCTTCTGCGCCCTGCCGTGTGCCCATACAGCAGTTTATGACCACATGTGGGGTGTTTCTGTAAACCACAGAATCTGGGTAATAAATATTGAGTTTTGTTTGGCTGTTAACCATTGATGTGTTAAAGAAAAAATTGTATTAAAATGGAAAATCTGCCAAAAAAGTGAAATTTTAAAATTTGATCTCCAACGCCTAAAGGGTTAACAAAGTTTGTAAAATCGGTTTTGAATACCTTGAGGGGTGTAGTTTCTACAATGGGGTCATTTATGGGGGTATCCACTATGTAGGCACCACAAAGTGACTTCAGACCTGAACTGGTCCTTAAAAAGTGGGTTTTGGCAATTTTCTTAAAAATTTTAAGAATTGCTTCTAAACTTCTAAGCCTTCTAACGTCCTAAAAAATTAAAATGACATTTCCAAAATGATGCCAACATAAAGTAGACATATGGGGAATGTTAAGTAATAAATATTTTATGAGGTATCACTTTCTGTTTTAAAAGCAGAGAAATTGAAATTTAGAAAATTGCGAATTTTTCAAATTTTTGGGTAAATTTGGGATTTTTTCATAAATAAAGGTGAAATATTTTGACTCAAATTTATGACTATCATGAAGTACAATGTGTCACGAGAAAAACAATCTCTGAATGACTTGGATAAATAAAGCCGTTCCAAAGTTATTACCACACAAAGTGAGATATGTCAGATTTGCAAAATTAGGCCTGGTCAGGAAGGGGGCAAATGGCCCAGATGGCAAGTGGTTAAGGTGAAAATGAGCCCGGTCCATAAGGGGTTAACACAGCTAACCACGCCCACTTCCCCACCCATATTTCAAAACTGGAGTTGAAAACTTTTTGATGCCAGAATTCTGGAGTGAAGACACAATTTTTTGCATTTTTACACCATTCACAGATCCCCCTAAACAGTGCCATCCACAGATCCCCCTCCCCCTCCACCTTAAGAGGGCACCCCCGGCGCTCCACGTCCTGCATCTTCACCTTCTGCTCTCTCCTCCCATTTGTCCTTCACTCCACCTTCCACCGTGCCGTTGTCGCGTTCATCTGGCAGAAGGCAGGCTTCCGTGGCCCAAATGTTCGAGCGTAAAAAGTCGAATACGCCGGATAACCCTCTTGCCCAACGGCTGACCGCTGGCTTGTCGGAACTGTGAGCCCGCCAACTACTGCCATATAAACTGGTTCACTCGGAGGCCTTTAGAAAATTTGTGGGCATTGGCACACCGCAATGGAAGGACCCCCAGAATATTTCTCCCAGAAGGGCATGCCAGAACTATATAGCCACGTTCAGCGGCAAGTGAATATATCTCTGGCACACAGTGCTAGTGCCAAGATACATCTGACCACAGACACGTGGTATAGCAAACACGGGTAGGGAAGGTACATAATTTTTACTGCCCACTGGGTAAACCTTCTGACGGCCATCAAGCATGTAACCCGTGGCTCCCGTGTGGATTTGGTGTTACTGCCAAGGATTGCATGCAGGCCTTCCTCTTCTTCTCCTCCTCCTACTTCATCCTCCGTCTCCTCCTCGGCTGACTCCTCCTTTTCCACTGCTACTGCCTCTTCTGCTGCACCCCCCAAGCTCCCCAGAACCTATTCGACGTCCCAGGTGACACGTTGCCATGCTGTGCTGCGGCTGTTGTGCCTGGAAGCCAAGAGCCACACCAGTCCTGCACTGCTTTCAGCTCTGCGGTCCCAGGCCGATCAGTGGCTAACCCCGCTCAATTTGATAGTTGGTAAAGTGGTGTGTGACAATGATGCCAATCTGCTGAGCGTGCTGAAACAGGGCAAAATGACACACGTGCCGTGCATGGCACACATCCTGAACTTAGTCGTGCAGCGATTTGTTGCCAAATACCCTGGGGTCCAGGACGTCTTGCGGCAGGCCAGGAAAATCTCTGGCCATTTTTTAAGATCTTACACGGCCATGGCTCGTCTTGCTGACGTTCAGCGGCGACACCACTTGCCCGTCAGATGTCTGATTTGTGACAGCCCGACACGCTGGAACTCCACCTTGTATATGCTTGATAGGCTGCTCCAGCAGCAACGTGCCGTTAACGACTACCTGTACGAACTCTGCAGTAGGACAGGTTCTGGGAGCTTGGTTTCCTTTCACCGTGCCAATGGCCGCTCATGAGCGACACATGCAGACTTCTGCGGCCATTTGATGAGATCACCAAACTGGTCAGTCGCAGCCAGGGTGCCATCAGTGACATCGTACCTTACGCCTTCGTTCTGGAGCGTGCATTGCGTCGTGTCATTTATCAAGCCGTCTAGGAGCATGAATGAATGAATTCGCAGGGGGGGGCTACTCCATCTGACACAAGTCAGCAGAAGTCTGAAGAGGAGTCATAGGAGGATGGTGGCTGGGGTAAGCTGGAGGAGGAGCAAGAAAAGCAGGCCTTGAGGGAGACTTTAAACTTTTCGGGGATCCCTGGTGTTGTCCGTGGCTGGAGGCAGGAGACTGAGGATGACATTCTCCTGGGCGATGAGCAGGAGCCAGAGCGCTCCACCGCTTCAAATTTAGTGCAAATGGGGGCCTTCATGCTCCAGTGTTTGAAGAGGGACCCCCGTATAAAAAGCATAAAGGACAAGAACCAGTACTGGGTGGCAACGTACTTAGACCCCCGGTACTAACGCAAAATGGCGGACATGTTTACAGCATCACAGAGGGCTGGCAGAATGCAGCATTTCCAGGCTTTGCTGTGAGAGAGAAGCGGCATTCTGCTGTTGTGGGTGCTGGCAGAGGAATTTCCACCCACAGCGAAACAGGTGCAGGTACCAATCCTACCGCTCCTGCAAGAAGAGGGTGGTTTGAAGATGTGTTGGGCACTTCGGATATGAGATCATTCTTGCATACAATCCATCGACAGCTACCCTCCAGCCTCAGGGAATGCCTAGACCGACAGGTGTCCGACTACATCGGGTTAACGGCCGATGTAGATGCTCTGAGAAGCGAGGAACTCCTGGACTACTGGGTGTGCAGGCTTGACCTGTGGCCAGAGCTGGCACAATTTGCCATGGAACTCATTTCTTGCCCCTCGTCGAGTGTTATGTCCGAAAGGACGTTCAGTGCAGCAGGGGAGATCGTGACCGATAAGCGCACTCGCCTAGCTCACGACAGTGTGGACTACCTCACATTTCTAAAAATGAATGAGGCATGGAACTCTGAGGAATTCAACACCTGTGACGACCACATGTAATTGAATTTCCTCATGCCAGCCCACACATATCCGCCACTACACAGAACAAAGAATGGTCCTTGTCTTATGTATATACAGCGGCATAAAAAGCATTTTCTGTCAGATGAATGCCTAATTTTTGGGGCCTGTACTGGGCTACAGTAAAATTTGTATCCAGTGACCGCCTAATGTACCTCCAGCCACATCATCACAAGTTCTTTTCTGTCAGGTGAATGCCTAATTTTGGGGGCCTGTACTCCAGTGGCCTACAGTAAAATTTTTAGACAGTGACTGCCTAATGTACCTGCAGCCACATAATCACAATTTCTTTTCTGTCAGGTGAATGCCTAAATTTTGGGACCTGTACTGGCCTACAGTAAAATTTGGATCCAGTGACCGCCTAATGTACCTACAGCCACATCCTCATAAGTTCTTTTCCATCAGGTGAATGCCTAATTTTTGGGGCCTGTACTGGCCTACAATAAAATTTGTATCCAGTGACCATCTAATGTACCTCCAGCCTAATAATCACAAGTTCTTTTCTGTCAGTTGAATGCCTAATTTTTGGAGCCTGTACTCCAGTGGCCTACAGTAAAATTTTTAGCCAGTGACCACCTAATGTACCTCCAGCCACATAATCACAAGTTCTTCTCTGTCAGGTGAATGTCTAATTTTTGGGGCCTGTACTGGCCTACACTAAAATTTGTATCTATTGATCGCCTAATGTACCTCCAGCCACATCATCACAAGTTCCTTTCTGTCAGGTGAATGCCTAATTTTTGGGGCCTGTACTGGTTTACAGTAAAATTTGTATCCAGTGACCGCCTAATGTACCTCCAGCCACATAATTACAAGTTCTTTTCTGTCAGGTGAATGCCTAATATTTGGGGCCTGTATTTGCCTATAGTAAAATTTGTATCCAGTGACCGCCTAATGTACCTCCAGCCTAATAATCACAAGTTCTTTTCTGTCAGGTGAATGCCTAATTTTTGTGGCCTGTACTCCAGTGGCCTACAGTAAAATTTTTAGCCAGTGATCGCCTAATGTACCTCCAGCCACATCATCACAAGTTCTTTTCTGTCAGGTGATTGCCCAATTTTTTGGGCCTGTTCTGGCCTACAGTAAAATTTGTATCCAGTGACCGCCTAATGTACCTCCAGCCTAATAATCACAGGTTCTTTTCTGTCAGATGAATGCCAAATTTTTGGGGCCTGTACTGGCCAACAGTAAAATTTTTAGCCAGTGAACGCCTAATGTACCTCCAGCCACATCATCACAAGTTCTTTTCTGTCAGGTGAATGCCTAATTTTTGGGGCCTGTATTACCTTGGCCTGAAATAAAAATTTTCTAGGCTTCAGCAGGGCACATTTTTGAGAGTTTCCCTTTAAGACGCATAAAAATGGCCCCTGATTAAAATACATATTTTTTGTGGGAATTTTTGCCAATGATCCCCCTCTGGTATGTCACTGTCCATGTTGTGGGACTATTTGTGCACTTCTAGTAAGTATTTGGTGGCTGAAGGTTTTTCAGGTTCGTCTGCTATTAAAGTCAATAGGGCCCGCCGAGAACACCCGGTTCACGAACATTTGATTGTGAACGCACGTTCGCATTCGCGAACCGTCCCGGACGATGTTCGTCCATCAGTAGTAGGGATGAGTGAACTTGTGTTTTATTAGTATTCCGATATGGATTCGGTTACCACGGGCCGTAATGGAATTCTATGACGGAATGCATAACGGAAAACAGACAGATCTGTTATGCGGGCCAAAGATTTCTATTATGACGGAATGCAAAATGGAATGCCTCTTAACCCCTTCACGCAACATCACGTACATGTACGTGGGGGAATGTGGTGCCTCACCGTATCCCCACGTGCATGTACGTGATCGGCTTTCACTGTCAGCGCAGGGAGCGAAGCGCTGAAGCTTCAGTGAAGCCGGCGTGCTGGGGTTGCTAGGCAACCAGAGAAGCCGGCAGGAGCTGTATAGGCGCTCTGACCCGCCCGCGATCGTTGTGATTGGTCCATTACTGCAGAGGGACCAATCGCAGCGCATCGGGGCAGGTAAGGGGGGGTTAGGGAGGGACTATGTGCTTCTCCTTCTCTGATCGCCCCAATTCCTGTCAGGGAAGCGATCAGAGAAGGAGATAGTGTGAAAATATTCCCGACCTATGACGAGTATACTCGTTATGGCGCACTGCTACTTAGCGCGCCATGATGAGTATACACGTCATGGCATAAACTGTCACCATGTCTGCAGACATGGTGACAGCGCTGAGATCCCGGCTGTCACACACAGCCGGGCACCTTGGGTCAATACCGAGGGGGGTCCTGTGACCCCCCCCATGTCGGCGATCGCTGCAAACCGCAGGTCAATTCAGACCTGCGGTTTGTAGCGCTTTCTGCAGTTTCTGATCCCCGCGGTCCCTGACCGCGGGGATCAGAAACTTTAGTATGTCTAAAATAAAGCTTTTTCACCCCCCCTGCACCCCTGAATGATGGTCTGTGGGCGGGTGGTGCAGGGGGGGTGTCGCAGGCGGTGCGGAGGTGCGGTAAGGTGCGGGAGGCGGGCGGTGCGGCAGGCGGGATCGCGATCCCCCGCCCGCCTCCCCTTCAATAATCGTTGGTGTCTAGTGGGTATACCAGGGTGCCAGCACATTGCTGGCACCCTGGTATAAACGGCTGACATCTGCGATGCGATGTCAGCCGTTTAACCCTTTCCATACAGCGGTCCGTACGGACCGCTGTATGGAAAAGGTTAACAGCGCAGGGAGCTCCCTCCCTCTCCCATCGGGGGGCTGCTGTGCCTTTGCAGCCCCCCGATGGGAGAGGGAGAGAGCCCCCAGAGAGCCCCCCTCAGCCCTGTGCTTACCCTTCCCCGTCTGCGCAGTTCTGACCAGTACTGAGCAGACGGGGAAGGTTCCCATGGCAACAGGACGCCTCTCAGGCATCCTGCTGTCCATGGTGCTGAACAGATCTATGCTAAAAGGCATAGATCTGTTCAGACAAGTGTAAAATACAGTACAGTACAATATATATTGTTCTGTACTGTATTATACAGACATCAGACCCACTGGATCTTCAAGAACCAAGTGGGTCTGGGTCAAAAAAAAAGTAAAAAAAAGTGAAAAAAGTAAAGTTTAAAAAAAACACATTTATCACTGAATAAAAATAAAAAAAATAAAATACACTACACATATTAGGTATTGCCGCGTCCGTAACGACATGATCTATAAAACGGTCATGTTACTTTCCCCGCACGGTGAACGCCATAAAAATAAAAAAATAAAAACTATGAGGAAATTGAAATTTTGCCCACCTTACTTCCCAAAAAAGGTAATAAAAGTGATCAAAAAAGTCGCATGTACGCCAAAAAAGTACCAATCAAACCGTCACCTCATCCCGCAAAAAATGAGCCCTTACATGAGACAATGGCCCAAAAAATAAAAAAAAACTATGGGTCTCAGACTATGGAGATACTAAAACATGATTTTTTTTTGTTTCAAAAATGATATTATTGTGTAAAACCCTGATAAATTATAAAAAGGTAGACATATTAGGTATTGCCATGTCCGTAAGAACCTGATCTATAAAAATACCACATGACCTAACCCCTCAGGTGAACACTGTAAAAAAAAAAAAAAAAACGGTGTCAAAAAAGCTATTTTTTTTGTTACCTTACATCACAAAAAGTGTAATAGCAAGCGATCAAAAAATCATATGCACCCCAAAATAGTACCAATCTAACCGTCATCTCATCCCGCAAAAATGATACCCAACCTGAGACAATCGCCAAAAAACTGAAAAAACTATGGCTCTCAGACTATGGACATTTTTTTTTTTTGTGTCAAAAATGATATTATTGTGTAAAACCTAAATAAATAAAAAAGTATACATATTAGGTATCGTCACGTCCGTAAGAACCTGCTCTATAAAAATAGCACATGATCTAACCTGTCAGATGAACGTTGTAAATAATAAAAAATAAAAACAGTGCCAAAACAGCTATTTTTTGGCAAATTTTCCATTTTAATTCATTTTTTCCCATAACAAAGCAAGGGTTAACAGCCAAACAAAACTCAATATTTATTGCCCTGATTCTTTAGTTTATAGAAATGCCCCATATGTGGTCGTAAACTGCTGTATGGCCACACGGCAGGGCGCAGAAGGAAAGGAGTGCCATATGGTTTTTGGAAGGCAGTTTTTGCTGGACTGGTTTTTTGACACCATGTCCCATTTGAAGCCCCCCCGATGCACCCCTAGAGTATAAACTCCAAAAAATGACCCCATTTTGGAAACTACACCCCTCAAGGTATTCAAAACTGATTTTACAAACTTTGTTAACCCTTTAAGTGTTCCACAAGAGTTAATGGCAAATGGAGATGAAATTTCTGAATTTCTATTTTTTGTCACTTTGCCTCACAAAAAAGTGTAATATAGAGCAACCAAAAATCATATGTACCCTAAAATAGTACCAACAAAACTGCCACCTTATCCCGTAGTTTCCAAAATGGGGCCACTTTTTTGGAGTTTCTAACCTAGGGGTGCATCAGGGGGCTTTAAATGGGACATGGTGTCTAAAAACAATCCAGCAAAATCTGCCTTCCAGAAACCATATGGTGTTCCTTTCCTTCTGCGCCCTGCCGTGTGGCCATACAGCAGTTTACGACCACATATGGGGTGTTTCTGTAAACTACAGAATCAGGGCCATAAATAAAGAGTTTTGTTTGGCTGTTAACCCTTGCTTTGTTACTGGAAAAAAAATATAAAAATGGAAAATCTGCCGAAAAAGTGAAATTTTGAAATTTAATCTCTATTTTCCCTTTATTCTTGTGAAACACCTAAAGGGTTAACAACGTTTGTAAAATCAGTTTTGAATACCTTGAGGGGTGTAGTTTCTTAGATGGCGTCACTTTTATGGAGTTTCTACTCTAGAGGTGCATCAGGGGGGCTTCAAATGGGACATGGTGTCAAAAAAAACAGTCCAGCAAAACCTGCCTTCCAAAAACCGTATGGCATTCCTTTCCTTCTGCGCCCTGCCGTGTGCCCGTACAGCGGTTTACGACCACATATGGGGTGCTTCTGTAAACTACAGAATCAGGGCCATAAATAATGAGTTTTGTTTGGCTGTTAACCCTTGCTTTGTAACTGGAAAAAAAATATTAAAATGGAAAATCTGCGAAAAATGTGAAATTTTGAAATTGTGTCTCTATTTTCCATTAAATCTTGTGCAACACCTAAAGGGTTAACAAAGTTTGTAAAATCAGTTTTGAATACCTTGAGGGGTGTAGTTTCTTAGATGGGGTCACTTTTATGGAGTTTCTACTCTAGGGGTGCATCAGGGGGGCTTCAAATGGGACATGGTGTAAAAAAAACAGTCCATAAAAATCAGCCTTCCAAAAACCAAACGGCGCACCTTTCACTCTACGCCCCGCTGTGTGGCCATACAGTAGTTTACGGCCACATATGGGGTGTTTCTGTGAACATCAGAGTCAGGGCAATAAAGATACAGTCTTGTTTGGCTGTTAACCCTTGCTTTGTTAGTGGAAAAAATGGGTTAAAATTGAAAATTAGGCAAAAAAATGAAATTCTCAAATTTCATCTCCATTTGCCAATAACTCTTGTGCAACACCTAAAGGGTTAATGACGTATGTAAAATCAGTTTTGAATACCTTGAGGGGTGTAGTTTCTTAGATGGGGTCACTTTTAGGGAGTTTCTACTCTAGGGGTGCATCAGGGGGCTTCAAATGGGACATGGTGTAAATAAACCAGTCCATAAAAATCAGCCTTCCAAAAACCAAACGGCGCACCTTTCACTCTACGCCCCGCTGTGTGGCCGTACAGTAGTTTACGGCCACATATTGGGTGTTTCTGTAAACGGCAGAGTCAGGGCAATAAAGATACAGTCTTGTTTGGCTGTTAACCCTTGCTTTGTTAGTGGAAAAAATGGGTTAAAATGAAAAATTAGACAAAAAAATGAAATTCTCAAATTTCCTCCCCATTTGCCAATAACTCTTGTGCAACACCTAAAGGGTTAACAATGTATGCAAAATCAGTTTTGAATACCTTGAGGGGTGTAGTTTCTTAAATGGGGTCATTTTTGGGTGGTTTCTATTATGTAAGCCTCGCAAAGTGACTTCAGACCTGAACTGGTCCCTAAAAATTTAGTTTTTGTAAATTTCGGAAAAAATTTCAAGATTTGCTTCTAAACTTCTAAGCCTTATAACATCCCCAAAAAATAAAATATCATTCCCAAAATAATTCAAGTATGAAGTAGACATATGGGGAATGTAAAGTCATCACAATTTTTTGGGGTATTACTATGTATTACAGAAGTAGAGAAACTGAAACTTTGAAATTTGCTAATTTTTCCAAATTTTTGGTAAATTAGGTATTTTTTTGTGCACAAAAAATAATTTTTTTGACTTCATTTTACCAGTGTCATGAAGTACAATATGTGACGAAAAAACAATCTCAGAATGGCCTGGATAAGTCAAAGCGTTTTAAAGTTATTAGCACTTAAAGTGACACTGGTCAGATTTCCAAAAAATGGTCTGGTCCTTAAGGTGAAAATGAGCCTGGTTCTTAAGGGGTTAAAGACATTCCATTATGCATTCCTTCATAAAATTCCATTATGGCCCGTGGTAACGGAATCCATATCGGAATTGTCAAAAAACCCGAACCCCTAACTCAAACTTGTAAAACATAAGTTTGCTCATCCATATCCGTCAGTCCATGGACCTGATTGAAATCTGCACCAGCTCACAGATAGAACATGTTTGTAACACGGAGAAGGCAATTCTTTAACTATGGCCAGCTTTATGGGACAGCTCTCTGCAATGGCTCATTTAAAAGATCACTTGATTTAGCTAAGTGTGTAAAGTCTATTAGCCCTTTTAAATCCTTGATTTATTTCCTTCCCCAGCCATTGACTTTATCACAGTCCATGAAGCCCATATATTTGACCATCCTTACTGTCCTACAACTGGGTAAACACAAAGAAACAGAACGGAAAGGATCAGATAAGCTTATTAAAAAGATTGAACCTGATGTGTCTTCTTTCAACTTATGTAACTATATAACTATTTCACCAGACAGATTCTTTCTTGCCGCTCTGTCACTGTATAAGGGCTTAGGCTACATTCACTCGAATGTAAAAAATGGCCGTGTGATGGCAGTTTAAGTGACCCCATCACAAGGCCATTTTTACAACCAATTGAAGTCTATTTGGCCATATACATAGCCGTTTTTTTAAGGGCCATTGAATAGCAGCTGTTTTCATAGGCAGATGGACCACTGAAATCAATGGACCTGTTTTTAACAGCCGTTTAGACAGCAGTTCACTCCCAGGAGTGTCTAATGGCTGTTAAAAATGGGTACACTGTAATAAGGGGTAAAAAAATGGGTTAAAGTAAAAAAAAAATCACCTCATCCACTTGCATGGACGCACACACCCTGGTGACGCCACATGATCACAATGTGTGTTTCAAGTCCTGCTGCTTTCAGTGGATACACATGGATGAGGTGAGAATATAATTTTTTTTGCCAGCAGCAGAGTGTGTTTTTAGTTATTTACAATGGGGTCCAATGTGGAGGGCATCACTAACAATAGGGGGCACAATGGGGGACATA
Source organism: Bufo bufo (assembly GCF_905171765.1). Taxonomy (NCBI): domain Eukaryota; kingdom Metazoa; phylum Chordata; class Amphibia; order Anura; family Bufonidae; genus Bufo; species Bufo bufo. Next base: position 158,101,966 of record NC_053389.1, read on the forward strand.
ATACATACTGAGGGCACTGCAGGGGTTGGGATTAAAACAAAAAAAGCCAATAAAATGTATTCATTTTTAAAGGACATTGTTCAATGATCCTTAAAAATGAATGCAAAATGGCATTTTACTGTCGTGTGAGTGTGGCCAAAGGCTACATGCCCACAACAGTGAAAAAGACAGCCTGCTTTAAACACTACGGTACGAAACATAAATGTAAAGGCTTACTTACAGAAATCTGGGGCTGAGAACAGTGTACACCATTAGGCCTAATATATGGGACAACTTTCAAGTTTCCCTATGTTTAAAGCCTTTAACAACTCTGGGGTCACTTAAGGTGGATTTACACAGCTAGATATTCAGGGTATTAGGCTCCTGGGCCTAACTTAAGCCTACAATGTTCAGGGAGGTGTAGGAACCAGCTGTTACACTAACAGAACTGCCTCTCCTGGGCCTAACCTAAACCTACAAAGTTTGGGGCGGTGTAGGAACCATTGATATATCCTAACACTAACAGAATTGACTCTCCTGGGCCTAACCTAAACCTACAATGTTCAGGACATTGTAGGAACCATTGATATATCCTAACACTAACAGAATTGCCTCTCCTGGGCCTAATCTAAACCTACAATGTTCAGGGCGGTGTAGAAACCATTGATATATCCTAACACTAACAGAACTGCCTCTCCTTGGCCTAATCTAAACCTACAATGTTCAGGTCGGTGTAGAAACCATTGATATATCCTAACACTAACAGAACTGCCTCTCCTGGGCCTAATCTAAACCTACAATGTTCAGGGCGGTGTAGGAACCAGCTATACTGTATATCCGAACACTAACAGAATTGCCTCTCCTGGGCTTAACTTAAGCCAATAATGTGCAGGGCAGTGTAGGAACCAGCAATATTTATACTCTGCTCAGAAGCCTTGGGCAGATGTCCTTTATCTAAAAGGAGGCAGCTACCCTCGAAACACACAACAAGAAAATCCATAAAGCCAACATACAAACAGCAAACAAAATATGTCAGCACACTGTTATACATCCAAACAATGGGATTAGGGATTAGAGATTATTCTGGATGACATTGTTACTATACATAGATATTATACATGAAAAGGGTATGAAAAACGTTTGATCAAAAATGTGCTTGAAGAGCTTCCATTTTTCATGTATAATAGGTATAGTAACAATCATCCAGAATAATCCCTAATCCCATTGTTTGCATGTACTGTATAACAGTGTGCTGCCATATTTTAAATGCTGTTTGTATGTTAGGTTTATGGATGTGCACCTGTGATTTTGGTTGTGCTAGTCTAAATTTTCTTGCTGTGTAACTTAAAGTTCTTCAGCCACAATACAAATTCTATAAATGTCATACCCTACCTGAGTCCTGGGCCCAAGTGGTGTATAATGGACAGCGCATTGACCCATATATTCTAATGGGGCCATGCACACATCCATTTTTTTACTTCTCTGGTTGGCCATTCCAGTTCATATAATCAACATCCTATTCTGATATGTTTTTCCGTAAGTCTGAAGTCTTTGGGACTGTGAAGAAAATGGATTGCAAATGGATGGTTTCCATTTTCAGTCCGATTGCAATAACTGATCAGTTTCCTAGTAACACCAAAAGTGACACCACGAAGTAGCTTCAAAGCAGCCAGGTATACACCTGTACATCACAGGAGACACTTCTGAGGACCTTGTTTCAGCACCACAAGCCAAGCTTAACACTCTTGTAGACCATGCCTTGTTTAGTTGATGCCGAGAGGCTTGCAAGTTTAGATGAAGAAAGGCCTGAGTTATAGGACTCAACCATTTGCACAAAGATGCACCATATGTAACAAAAGAGACTCTTTCTGTTGCAGTTTTGGAAGCCAAAAGCAGAAGTAAATTCCAAAAAGATGAGAAGTCCTATTTGTCCTTTATACTTTCTCTCCTTTTATGATCTACTCCTGAGTTTGGCTTCCAAAACTGCATGCAAAAACCAGACCGTGTGGCTTTACCCTAAAAAATGGATGTAAAACGAATGGGAAAAAAAGTAACAGGAACAGACACAAAACAGATGCAACTGGGATAAAAATGGACAGCATTGTCAATTTTTTTAAGGAAAAAAGTACTCTGTCATGTGTATGAGTGCTAAAAGATATCTCTGTAGGGTTTGTATAATTATAGTGGAGCAGGTGAAGTAAACATTCTCAGTTGAAGAAAAGAACATTAAAATATATTTTTAGAGAATGTACTTGCGAACATAAAATCTCTTATCTGTAGGACTGCAAGGGCTTTTTCAGCTTGTGCAGTATATTGTGCAGGATTTAATCAAATCAAAGTGACTCTTTGTGTAAACTCACAGGTTCAATAATCTTAGAATGAAGGGACCAGAGGTTAGAAGCAAACCCAAGCTGTGATTAAACATGGAACAACGAAATAAAAAAAGAGAGGAGCAGATATAGATAAATGTCCACTTAATGACCATAAAACTGCCTGTCTTACAAAGTAATTGAGATCGGCTCATTCTAACAAAAGTTTTGTCTGTCATGGATCATGGTGCGGAAATTGTCTCCTCACTGAAATTTATATGATCATTTGAAAGACTGCAAGAAAGGAAAGGATGTAATTATATCCTAATGTGCTGTGCAGACTATTCTCCAGATGATACTCACATGTAGATAGCCCTCATTCAGGACTATCACTTGTCCATCAGCTATCTAACCTCTACAGTAGGTCTATTATAAACTCAGCAATGTACAGTATATTGGCATATTTTTTTCATTATTAAAGGGGTATTTCAGCCACAAACATGTATTGCTTATCCACTCTACATGACAGAGGTATTAGTTATTCTCCGCTCGACCCCTATTAACTACTTAACTAGCCCAAGCCTCCCCCAAGCTCCCCGTAACCCGGACTTGACCAACCCATTAAGACACGGACACCATGTTGGATTATATCGGCCACAGCAGCCGTTTTATTAAATACATATAAATAACCTTTTAAATACTATAACCATAACATATGTATAACATATATATACCTGAATCCAAACGGGTGAGGTCCTTGAAGCCCCAAACAAAAAAGGGGGTTACCCCGCCAGGTTGAGCCGCCTTGCCTCCAGCCGTTAAGCTCCAGCTCGGAGGCATCACTGACGGCCCCCCAAAATTCCGCCACAACCGACCACCAACCATGGGTGTCCAGCCCCAACCGTGGAGCCCTCCCATCCTCCTAACCTGAGAATCTCTCCAATTTCAAGGACCTCCCACCGCCACGAACGCACAGGCTTGACTCCTTAAGCCTGCGCGTCCCTCCACATCCACACAGCATTTACGATGCCCTCCTGTAAGGCCAGACACCACATATCCAGCCCTAAAGCATTCAGGTGAACGCCATCAGCCCGCCAAAACTCCCCAACCACTTTCTCCAGTTCCATGTGTCTCACCGCCACTCCCCCATTCTTTGCCATAAAGTGCCCAATTGCCCGATTAACCTTTACTCTAGCCTTGTTGATTACTTCCATCGAGCGCGTGCCCCTCCACACTTTCCGTGGAACTATATCTGACCACAGTCACAAGCCTCGGAAACACTGGATCTGTACCGGACCAACGAGATAAACAAAAACACCAAGAAGCATCCCACAGAAAACAGAGGCTACATATAAACATTTTTTATAAAAAAAAATTATAACCCATTATCACAACCGCTCCGGACAGATATATGACCGAAACTGAATAGATTCCCACCTCCCTATTCTTTTTATGACATCCTCTCCCAGTCCCCATCGAGCTGCCTCCATCGCAGCCTCAATTCTGAATGAATGACTAGAATAACCCACTAGCCCTATGCCCAAATGGACCAAACACTTCTTGAAAACCGCTGTGAACTGAAAACGGGAAAGGAAAGACCCATCCGCATGTACCAAAAAAGGAGAAGCTTCCCCACATACCTCCGCTCCATACTCCCGCAAGCAATGTACCGGACACATCGCACAACCGGAACCGCGAACAGGAGGACTACCCTGCGACCTCTTCATCGATCTCCTAATGAGAAACTCCACTCTATCTGGAAAAAGGTCCATATCGTCCCCAAACAACCCACCCCTTTTACGAGCCGTTGGACATACCAGTTCACCTAAAGGCAGCGCCCCAAAAAACGCCAGTGAAAAAGGCAAACGAAACGGCCATAACTCCCACACTGCAGTACAAACCTTGCCAAGCTGTTCCTCCAACCTCAGAAGCAAGGCAAATGACACCGGCCTCCGATCATCCTCCCCCACCAGCAACGCGACTGGCGTCAACCTTTCAACGCCCTTACAACTAAAAAAGACTTTGTGACATCCGGCAATTTTCGCAGCCTAAAACCAAAAGCTAATCCCGAAATACAAATATTCATTTTCAAAACGGACCAAACCTTCTACCTACAATGACCTATAAACAACAACATTGGTATCTCCAAATCATCTTTCTCAACCCCCGATCTAGCCCTCCACTCCTCCCAACACTGCCAGGCTTTCAAGTATGTCTCAGACGTACCGGGCGCCAGTAATGACCGGATGAGCCCCACTACGGTGCCTCTAGAAGTTCCCATAGGCAGCTCGAGCAGTCCCGCCCACCCTCCTCTGCCTCTGGAGCCAGCTGACGCAAGAGCTCCCACTGCGAATGAGAGAGAGCATCAGCAATACAGTTGTCGACCCCGGGTACATCCACAGCTACCACCCACACGTTAAGTGACAGACACTCCAAGACCAGCCTCTGTAATAGGCGCACTACTAACGTTGACGAGGCCGACAACCCATTAATTGCCTGGACCACTCCCAAATAGTCACAGTGAAAACGAACCTTCTTGTTTCGGAAATTTTCCCCCCACAACATTACCGCTACTACAATAGGGAAAAGCTCCTGTAAGGCCAAATTCCTCACCCAGCCCCTCCTTACCCAGGTCTCAGGCCAACCCCCCCGCACACCATTGACCCCTGCAGTAAACTCCATAGCCACCTCCCCTGCCGCATCAGAAAAAAGCTCAAAATCAAACGCATCAATCACCACCCCCATGAACAGTGAACGACCATTATAACATCTCAAAAATGAACCCCAAACTTGTAAATCCCCCCTTAACTCTCGACCTAACCTAATGAAATGGTGCGGTGCCGCTATCCCCACTGTCGCCCCCGCCAGCCTCCTGCTAAAAATCCTTCCCATGGGCATAATCTGACACGCAAAATATGGCTTTCCCAGAAGTGACTGAAGCTCCTCCAACTGTATCTTTTTTAACCACTGTGCCCTTGCAACTTCCCTTTTTAAATCCTCCAGCTTATACGGGGGTAAACTAGATTCCATCCACACCGGCTTAATCACTATTCCTAAGAAGCTCAATTCCGTTGTCGGTCCCACCATCTTCTTCGCCATCAGGGAAACTCCAAATGAATCAAACAGCATTCCCAGCATGTGCAGCAACAAAGAACACACGCGCGAATCCGGGGGGCCAATACATAGGAAATCATCCAGATAGATTCACATCCATCCATGACCGCCCATTCTAGAAATGAGCTGAAGGTCCCAAAATACTCAAATGACAATGAACAGCCCATCGGCAAACAACGATCCACAAAGAAACCCCCATCCCAAAAGCACCCCAACAAATGCAGACTATCAGGATGCACTGGCAATAACCTGAACGCTGCCTCAATGTCCGTCTTCGCCATTAGCGCCCCTTCCTCGAACTTCTTAACCCACTACACTGCCGCATCCAACGAGGTATAGATTACCGAGCATAAGGTCAGATCGATACCATCGTTGACCGACGATCCCTTCATAAAAGACAGATGATGAATAAGGCGGAACTTATTTTTTTGGGACCAACCCCAATGGCGATAAACGCAAATCCACCAGAGGCGGTTCCGAAAATGGGCCAGCCATCCTACCTAGCCTATCGTCCTTTTCCAACTTTTCCCCAACTACGCCTGGGTGTTCAATTGCCGACCGCAAGTTCTTTTTAACTAACACCGCATCAGACGGGAACAAACGGAATTCGAAACCCCAACAAAAACCCCTCCCGCAACAACTTTGCAGCCCTTTTATCCGGGTATCTATCGAGGAACGGCTCCATCTATTCCAGACGAACCGGCGTTTCCTGCTTTGCTAGTACCCTCGCCCCCTCTCTGCCTGCCACCGCTGAAGCACCGCGTGGCTCCATGGGACCCACAACAAGTGGAGCACTCGTGCCTGAACTTGCACTTGGCTCCAAATTTACACCCCCTTCATTAAATAAGAAGCACAATCCCTTTGCGGATGCTGCCGCAAAGCCAGATTGTCCCCCAACCCCTGATCCCCCCCGAAAGGACTGAACCGACCTAACCGGCGCCATCATTTTTAACCACAAAGCTATGTCTCTGTGATCCCATCTAATATTCGGACGTACCGCCTTCCGCTGTCTAAATTGCTCATTGTAACGCAGCCATGGCAGTCCCCCATACACCCGGTAAGCTTCCCCAATTGTGTCCAAATAACAGAAAAGCGCACTCGTCACATGCTGGGAAGGCCTGCCATGGCCTGCTCATGGGCTCCGCCTACTGGCCAGATTCCTTCCACACCTGGGCGTGCGGGCAGGAGCTGTACCCGCCGCCTGCAGGCGTGAAGGGTCCTGGGAAGGGCTCCGTCTGCAGCGCTGAGCCCGAGGGGAAGACAATTCTGGGCTGAGGCGTGCCGCGGGGCGGGCCCACCGCGGCCGTAATGAAGATGGCTGAGGCGAGGTAGGTGCCTGGGCCGCTCCTCTCAGCAGTTGCTGGACCTGCTCCTGTAGCCAGCGGGCTCCACGTACCACTGCTGTCGCCCTCAGCTCTGCTAGCATCGCATCCAGCCTGCTAACATTGCGTCCAGCTACATCACTGTAAGTACTTGGTAACAGTGTTAGCAGCTAAAGCTCCAAGCAAAATGGCCTCTTTCTTCCCCAAACTCCAGCTACTTAACCCCTTGGCTCCCACCCCCTTAAATTTAACTAGCCAATCGCCACCCCGGGGTCTCCTTTAAACCAACCCCCCGTCATGATAGCCTCCCCTAAAGGCTACCGCCCCCTAGTCCGGCCATTACCGGCAATTGTTCCACAGCAAATACGCAACAAATCTTCATCAGTACCATGTGGATTCACCACGGACTTCACCCTGAGGAGCGAAGGGTGAAAATCTGCAACAGAAATTTATATGTGGATCTGAGAATGCTATTTCCAGTAAACCCCTTTTTTATCCACTCTGTTTCTTAAGCAGCAGCATGAACCATGGAGCCATACATGGGTCACACATAGGTTTTTCAGGTGCTTTTGAGAAGTTTTTTGTTCTGTTTTGTAGTGGCTTATTTTTACCCATGAGGTGTGGTTTTTGGGTCAATGGGTACATTTCAGCATATTCTGGGCCTGGTGTTTTTTTTCTCATTGCCTGGCATTTGCCTTAAAAAAAAAAAAAAGCTTATGCACAGTGCATAGTGGCGTTTTTTTCTAATGATTTTTTTTCCCCTTACAGCTCAGCAGTGGATGTGACTTTACGGTTGAGAGGGGGAATACTTTCCGAAAAAAAAAAAAAAAAGCTAGGCATTCACAAAAAGACATCAAAATCGGCAGGTTTTAAAGCACACTATATGGACAAAGCTCATCAAAAAAATTCTACAACAAAGTCATTTTATCTAGCCCAAAAAACACTAGGACCAAAGCTGTGTGAGTCAATACAATGTTTTTTTTTTATATTGTCACAGTTTGAAGGGTTGGGTGTGGGGAGTGTGGGTTATGTTGGACTTTAAATATGGGAGAATTCTTGCTTGACTCTCTATACCCAACCCATTCCTGATTAAATAGTCCTCTATATGGACTGTACAGTAAGGGCATATATGAACAGATCAGTGGCACTGTAGAGGGAAATATCTAGAATTTATGACTTACTCTATGGAGACCTGAACTCATTGCTTTCATTCATGGTCAGTTCATTTGAATTAAATAATTATAATGCTGCTGGGAAAAGGGTAATTTATTTTTCTACTTCCTGAAATGTCAGTTATGAATATTTAATATTCTGACATCTTCTTTTGTCTGTTTGTTTTACAGTTCTATTTCCACGGTGTTCTCCCTTCCATTATTCCAGGCAAATAGCATCTTATCTGGAAAAAGAAAGAGAAGGATATAGTTTACACAATAAAATAAAATTGCGGTGTCCCAGAGGAGCACTGAAAAGGGTTAATTACTGCTAAAAAGATTAATGTTACTGAGGTAAATATTGTGATTTCCTGTTAAAACATGTATATCTTTATTCACTGTGTATACCTAATATCAATGTATGGGCAATAGATAGTTAATACCTGCAGATTTGTTTTGGTTGCCAGGGTGATGGACTTGATCCGCCACCTGGTTAGTTAGTGAGTTGGAGTTGTTCAGATCTACAGACAAGACCTACATATGCAAGCTTCTGCAGACTATGCCCAAGTTCAGAGAACCTCTCTCTGAGACTACAGCTGCCAAAGGAGCAGCTTTATCATCACCAGCCATCTTCGAAGGTCTAGAACAGGCCGTACAAAATAAAGATAGCAAGGTGTTCACTTGTTTATGGCAGAAAGACTTTGCTGCTGTGGAAAGGTTTCATTGCCTCGGACACCCACTACAACTTGAGGTGGAATGACCATTTTGATCTAGATCTACACCCCTCAGCCTGGGAACTGCATAATGAGTTAAAAAGTACACAATAGCACCCCCATGCCCTTAGTAGCGGCAGGGATCACTACTGTTACCATTATTGTTGTTGCCCATACATTGGGAGGAAACTATACTGTAAATACTTTGGAACTGTGCCTGTTGCTATTAGATTTAGCTTGGGGATGATGCTGACTCTCTTTAATGACACCACCTGTGTATGGAGGCATTTTAGCAGTGCTCCATGGTATTGAGACTTTTTAGGAATGCTGCATGGGAAAAATATTCAAAAAGATATTTCCCAAAGAAGAGAACCATCTCTCTAGCACCACCTTCTAGAAGTGGCTCCCTATGAGTCAAAGTCCAACTTTTTAACAAGCCTTGGAACATGACAAGGGAAAATAACCAAGCCAAATATCCATCGGCAGACAACTGTTTCAGGGTGCTTGCCTCTCGGCTATATGTACTACTACTCCCATCATCAATTTTGTAAAGAAAGACTTTATTTACTGCAACCAACCGGCCTGATTGACTCCATCTTCCATACGCTGGCCCTGCATCTGTACTCCTGGCTTGCACCCTGTCAACCAACAAGCATCAAGGGCACCCAACAACTATCAGGCAGGAGATTCAGAAAGTCAGGATGTGCCCCAAGGGAAGAAAGTGTGCATCCTCCATTCACAGTGCAAGGACCAGGGAGTGCGAAATTGAGGACCGCCACTGTGAATCGTGAACACTACTACCACCATCATAGCCAGTGCCACTCCGATCCTCCCCTCCCCTCTGGGTTGCTCCAAAGTCTACATTCACCTTAGACCAGCATTTTACATTTAAGGCTCTGTTCACATCTACATTGAAGATTCTGTCATATTTGACAGGAAAAATAGAATGGAAGGCAACACTGCTTTGCCTGTTAAAGTGACTGATGCCTCAGTAGAACCTGATGGACAACATTATAGGTCAGCGAGGTCTACTAGGATTTAATGGTGTCTGTTGTGTGATGGAAGCAGCAGAGCATTGTGGCTTCTAGTATAAACAGAAGCCACAACCCAAAAGTGGAACTATATACATGGAATTAAAAAGGTTTTGAAGCCAGGAAATGGTAAGGAGTTTTCCTCAGGATATGTTGACGTTACCATTGGTAAGGGTCTGACGCTGGGCATCCTCACCGATCAGCTACCAGTATCAGAGACTAAACAGTGGACGGAACAGAAGCAGAATACTACATCTACTGTGTAGTGGACATACTGGCGGACTAAGGCAAGTGAATAACTAAAATACATTGCGGTGAACTGCCGTTAGGCCATATAGTTGAAAGCAGCCTTAAAGGGGTTGTTTAGCCATGGGACCCTCTACAAGCCCCCCCCCCCAGCATGGCTGGAGCTGTGGATGAAATTATACTTACCTGGTCCCCTCAGCGGGGTTTCGTCTTCATTGTTGTGACCGCCCCCCGCCCCCCCCCCCCCCCCCCCCCCCCCCCCCCCCCAAGCTCTGCAGGTCCTGGGTCTCCTTGCGTCGAAATGTATGATTCGGGTCACGGGACCACTGCAGCCACTAACTGGCTGCAGCAGTGACTTGTCCTCCATGCTTTATGTCACTGGGTCACGTGACACATGGGTCATTCATTGGCTGCAGCAGTCCATCTTCAAAAATGTTGAAAAGAGTATAGTTTTATGCTAGAAATACACACGTTCAACAGCTTTTCCTGACTTTTGGTAGACAATTGGTTCATGGGATAAAACCTTTATTATTTTCTTTCAATCCTTCTGAAGATGTCAGCTGAGCTGGGGACTGTCAGCATATTGGGAAACTACGCCACTGAGGACAAATCTATGATGTTGTGTGATCGTCAGAAGTTGAATAGGAGATTGGGGGATGATCTTGTTTTATTAGAACTGGCCTACCTGCACACTTCGCAGATTACACATGGTCATTCCACTTGCATTTTCATGTAGAAAAAGAGCAATGTGCCAGGAAAGTGAATGAAATTTGACAAATCTCATGTACAATTTGCTTATACCTTCCATGAGGAAATTGACCTGCAGTATGGATTTTAAAAATCCACAGCATGTCAATTGTTTCTATGGATTTGCAATGCAAAGGGTGGGATTGGGAAAAACCCCATTAAAATAAAAAATCTCCATCAAAATCTACAAGAAAATCCGCAAGTAACACCTAATGCGGATTTGGTGTGGAAACTCAGAGAAATTTGAATGAAAGTCCTTGCCGAAATTATGTTTATTAATAATAATAATAATAATAATAATAATGATCTTTATTTATCAAGCACATATTCCGCAGCGCTTTACAATTCAGAGGTTCATGTACAAACAGTCATAAATAACATAGCAACAAACAAGCCAACAATCTAAACAAGAGGAGTGAGGGCCCTGCTCACAAGAGCTTACAATCTATGAGGAGATAGGGGTGACACATAAGGTAACAAGTGCTTGTTTTGTACAATGGTCCGGCCATCTTAACACAATAGGGGGGTAGAGATAAGGCTGCATGAGCCAGTCGCCAGCCGATATCTGTAGTGCTTCTGAGTGCATGGGGTGTGGATATTTGGCAATGGGTCAGGTTCCAGAGAATGATGCTGAAGGGTGGTATGGTGGGACGGTGAATAGAGGAGAGTAAGATCAGGAGATGTGATAGGCTAACCTAAAAAGTTATGTTTCTTGGGAGCACCTAAACCTGTGGATGTTAGTTATTAACCTAATTGCTAGGGGTAGGACATTCCAGTTTATAAAAACCTGCAGCCATGTGCAGGTATTTCTACAGCCTATTATTTATGATGAATATACCAGAGGAGAGGAACTACTGAGTTATTAAGGTGAGATAGCAATCAGAGCTGCCCCTCTCATTCGGCCCATTAAGTGGATGAATTATTGCTATTCAGTCTGGCTCTGCTGCACTGTGGTGATCTATTTCAAGCAATAAAAAGTGGTCAGTCACATTTTCTCATAACCCAGACTGGTTAAACTGACAGTCATTGTATTCAATGCGATACGTTCCTATAAAAGTGTTGTAAAAAGACACGTGCAAAAATGACACATATTTTCATTCATAGCAATAAAAGTCACTAAACAGTTCAAAATAATAATAATGATTATAATAATAATAATAGCTGTTATTATTATTAGTTACTTTTAAATGTTTTTGATATGTCCATCTTCAGACACTACATTTCGCAGTTTTCATATAGAATTAACCTACATAAACGTTGAGTCACTGTGTACATACATTACTTATCCTCTACTGATCCTGAGTTAAGGTGGGTTTACACAGGCCAAGGAGCAGTTAATTCCCGACAGTCAGCTGCGCATTCAGTGAAGGAGACTGCTGCATTTACATGCAGCAATCTCCTTCACAGTAATGAGAATGAGGAATCGTTAATGCAATCGCTCATCCTCATAGAGCTTCATTGTTTCTGGGCAGCAGATTGCTGCTTAGACAGCACAATCTGCTGCCCAGAAATGATAATGTATTTGCCTGCATGAATGACAGAATCACACGATGAACGAGCGTTTTGCTCGTTCATCGGGTGATCGGCGGCACATTTAGACGGGCAGATTGTCAAGGAATGTTCGTTCTCGATAATCTGCCTGAATATCGGGCTGTGTAAATCCACCTTTACATCCTGTATTACACTCCAGAGATGCACTCACTATTCTGCTGGTGGAGTCACTGTGTACATATGCAACGACCGGACACCCTAGGGGTGATGTGTGTGAGTGTACTAGTAATAAGGTGCCGAGGATAGTAGTACTCACGGTTAAGTTGTCTCTTGGGGCCGGCGTGCAGTGGATGGGAAGACATCTTGAAATCCTCCCGGGAACTCTCTGTTGCAGGGAACACCAGCCAGATGGAAGTTGAGGTGCCCTTGATGGTGGTGGTGTTTAGGGTGCTTGTGGCGGCTGGGCCCCTGGTTCGTGACACCAGCACTGTAAGGTGCAATGAGGATATGAAGTGGAATGATGAGAGAGGCAGTAATTGAACCAAATGGGAACTTTACTTGGCAGTTGTAATCTTGCAGTGAATAGCCTTTGGTAGCAGCACTTTGTAATGCATGAAATTGGCAAAGATAATAAAGCTGCAAATTCCTATTAGCAGGCTCTGTGAGGCGCTGTATGTAGTTTCCAGCTCAACTTACTTATGCAGGAGTGGTGAAGATACTCTACTTGGTTCCTGGTCTCAGGCTTTCTATCCTTGCAATATGAATATTAAACATAATTTGGTACTTAGTTGTCAGGTGGTGTCCAGGCGCCGGAAGCGTCTCCTGGTCACTTAAACTTTGTACTTAGTTGTCAAGTGGTGTCCAAGCGCCGGAAGCTTCTCCTGGTCACTTGGTGCTGTGGAGTCCTTAAGATTAAAGCCCAGGAGGACAGAGACAGAGTCTGTCTCCTAGAGTCCTCTCCTCCCTCCTTCTAACTTCTCTCTCCCCACACCCTCTAACTCTAACTTCCTGTGGCTGGCCTATTTTAAATGATGTAATAGAGACCTCTAGTGTTGGCAAAGTGTAGTGCGTTTGAACAGCCTGAAATAGGAATTTAGCAGCATATGAAAAAGGCGAATACAGTAATGAGTGCAAAATGACATTAAATGGAAATAGCCTTTTGGAGTGGCCCATGCACACATAAGTGGGACACTACATTCCCCAATGCTTTAAATAAAGTCAGCCTCAACTTTTTGGGTTTGCTAGTTGCTGTGGATCTCCTCGCCATCACCTGGAAAACACCAAAACATGCGCCACACTCATATATACTTCAAAGTTCAGCATTATATTATATATGATTTTTCAAGTTAATCCAGTACATTCAAGTGCATAAAATAGGTTGCATATAAATACACATTATCAAAATATCACAGGTAAAAGACTTTGGCGCAAAGGGAAGATGGGTGTGGTTCACTTTTCTTTGCTTGACAGTGAGAAAACTGGGTGTAGGTATGAAACAAATAATACAGTCCATAGCAAAAGTCCATAATGTGCAAAGTCCAACTCAACATTAAGGTAAAACATTTATAGTATGAAGGGTTAAAGTGCAAAAAGTTATGGTGTTGTAAACATGAATATTGCATAAAACAAGCACATTAAATGTCCTTCTGGGTACATAACTTAAAATGTAGTGTAAAGTTTCTGAATTAAAGTCTCAGTAAACCTGAGAAGGGGGGAAAAAGGGGAAAAATGTAGCGCAAACAAAAACAAAAATGCGCAAACAGGGAATTTTTATGTTTTTGCTCTGCTGCAAGTCCAGCAGAGTAATGATGGCCAGTTCACATTGTTCGCCCGCGAACATATGCGGGCTGCCATCTTTTTTCACAAGTCCGGCGAGGCACAGGTAAGCCCTTACCTGTGCCTGTGCCGCGAGCCGGTCTGAAAACAAATGCGGTCACCGGGAGCAGGCAGTTTCGAGAACAGCCCGATGAAGGCCCCCGGTGGCTGTTCTCGGAACTGCCTGCTCCCGCTGACCGCACTTGTTTTCAGACTGGCTCGTGCACAGGTAAGGGCTTACCTGTGCCTCGCCGGACTTGTGATAAAAGATGTCAGCCCGCATATGTTCACGGGCGAACAATGCGAACTGGCCATCACTGATCCTGAGTATATTCAAAGGGTCCCAGTAGTCTATGTAGTGGATATAGCAAACTACCACTCAGGGGTGCAAGTAACACAAGTTCTACATGGGTAGAAAACACACCTTTTTTTTTTTCTTTTGAAGTGGCCATTCAGCCTACTTACAAATAAGTGTCCTCTACTTCAGGAACTACAATAACGGGCACCAGCCACCAGGGGAGATTCTCGGCGACAGGACCTCAGGTCGAGACCCTGTAGCATGCGGAGGCCTCCAAGGATTTCTGCTTCGGGGCGGATCCCGTGTCTGGCATAAGTCAGTCTCTCTGGTCTCCATCTCTGCGGTGGGTCCAGTACAATGGCATCCGTGGTGGCGGAATCCACTTCTGGCTTGTGCACAGGGGGTTCATGCTCCAGCCCATGGGGATTGTTGTCGCGCTCTGACTCCGGGCGGCCTCGTCCAACACCCATTCGCTGCTGTACGGCGAGTTGTCTTTGGCCCACCTGGTAATCTCTGAATCTCTCTCTGGCTTTGGCTACGGCAATATCTTCAGCCCTCCTACTAAGGTCAGGCGACTGGTAGGGCCTATCTGCCACCTCCACTCTCTCCGGCTGCCAGAATATATTAGCCCAACGAAGGAAGCTTGGTGCTGGTATGTGGCCCGGACAGGCGCTGGTGTGGCTGCTGATTCACTACTAGTCTCAGTGCTGTCATCCAGCTCTTCCCAGTTTTCCGGCTCTGGCAGTAGTCGGGATACCCTGGTGGCGTACGGGCCTCGCAGGCCCTCTGCGGGAGTAAATTCCACAGACTCTCCCACCTGGAGGTTATGTAGCCAACCGGGGAGGTAGGTCCTCTTGACAGACCGCCGATTCACAAAATAGTCTTTGCCCGTGCCCTGGTCTTTTAGAAATCCGAACCCCTTCTCTTTGTCAAACGACAGCACAATTCCTACTCGCCTCTCCAGCTGAGGATGACGTTCTCCTGGGTGTTCTATCAGCCGTTTGGTAAGTTCCTCAAAATAGACCTTAGTCTTGTTGGTTCTGGCGATATTGGCATCATGTACCTCCGCCATTAATGTCTGCCATAGGGGGTCAGCTGTCCTAAACCCAGCCGGCCTTTCTGGGGCCCTGGGTTGCTCAGCGACAGGCTCCAGAATGGATCTCTGGTAACACCAGTTTCCACCTTTTATAAATACAGTTTCCACCTTTTGGCTGCCGATAGGGGTAAGGCGGCAGCTCCTCACTCCGAGGATCTTCTCGTGGATCGCCAGACATACTTGCTACCTCAGGCTGCGACGCCATGTTCCTCTCTTCCTCCAATACCGCGGGCAGGAATAGATCTAGCAAGTACTTCCACTGTTCACAGAGACCCCTCCTTTCTTTTAGTTTGCCCCCTAGGTTCACTTGCATCAGGGGGGCGGTGCAGACATTGTAATCCATGTTAAGGAAATGGTGGTGCAGCAGAAATTTTTTCCCCCCACATCTTCAAGGGGTGGCACTCAATTTTCCCGCCGAACAAGGCGTATTGCACAGTGATGGCGCAGCACAAATTAGTAAAGAAGCTTCAGGTGGCCGTCTTAGGTGCATAGGAAAGTCCATTCAATGACAGCAATCAATTGTACTGACAAAAAAATATATGATTTTCCCATTTTCAATGATGCAATTCGACAGTAGGGGTCTTGTACAGTATCCCCGTGCAACTTTCAAGTGATTTGAGCAATTCTGCAGCTTAATAAAGATGTTTGTATTCAAGCACATATAAAGTCTCTTAACTAGGCTATAGATATGATCAATACACGGTGTACAGTTCATTTAAAGGCACAGAGGCGTTTTTAATATCCTGTTTGTGGACACCAATTCTGATGCAACGATCGGACACCCTAGGGGTGATGTGCGTGAGCGTACTAGTAATAAGGTGCCGAGGATAGTAGTACTATCATTACATTACTTATCCTGTGCTGATCCTGAGTTACATCTTGTATTATACTCCAGAGCTGCACTCACTATTCTGCTGATGGAATCACTGTGTACATACATTACTTATCCTGTACTTAACCTGAGTTACATCCTGTATTATACTAAGAAACTACACTCACTATTCTGCTGGTGGAAAATGTAGAAAGAGACCGCAGCACTTTGAAGTCTTCAAAGATAGACTTGAGAGTGCTGCAGTCTCTTTCTACATTTTTGAACAACGGGGGAACTACAGACTGGTACCCATCACTGCCGGCACCACCACCATATTGGCTATATAACTTTTTCTGTAAGTGCTGCTACAATCTTTTTATATTTTTATTCTGCTGGTGGTGTCACAGTGTACATACATTACATTACTTATCCTGTGCTGATCCTGCGTTACATCCTGTATTATACTCCAGAGCCGCACTCACTATTCTGCTGATGGAATCACTGTGTACATATGTTACTTATCCTGTACTGATCCTGAGTTACGTCCTGTAGCATAGCCGGCCAAACCTAATCATGTGGGACAGTGCCAGATTTCAGGTGCTGTGCATGCAGGTCTGCCAAATGTTCCTCTCAATTGCACCATCCTTTTTGCTGGGCAGCAATTGGTGCAAAAATTGATTGCTCACAGTGTGCTGGGCATCTTGTGCATCAGTGACAGAGACATGCGCCAAGAAAGTCCAAAAGAGTAGTGGCAAGTACTGTCAGAGACAGGAAGAGAGGGATCAACATGAAGCCGGTTTGGCTGAAGATGTCCACTCTAGAGAAGGTGGTGGTAATAATAGGGTGAATGCATACAATGTATATTATATATCTATATCCTCACACACTTAGTTATAATGTCATACAAATAATCTTTTACAGAGGCAAGACTGATAAAAGCAAATTCCACTGGGCTAGGTCCTGGTGTCTAGTGGTGTGGACTTTGTGCCCCAAATGTCATGTGGTCTGTTGGATTTGTTAGAATGAGAATTTCTGAATTTTTGAATGGATTCAATCATCTCTAGAACTGATCAGTTCTTGGTGAGCTCCCTGCCCTCTTTGCTACCACCGAGACATCATGTGACAAGGAGTGTGCCATAAAGTGACACTACATCAGTTGCAAAATGACAGGAAGATCCATGAGAAGCTCGGTTGTTGAAGGATGACCCTGCCTGAAGTTAGGACCTAGTCTAATGCCAATATATGATAAAATACAGCCTGTAATAATACTTATTTTTTATAATGGTCTCATCCACTGATTATTTCAGCTTCCAGTTCTCCTCAAACCTTGACCTTGGATGCAGGGCCATTACATGACCTGAGGATAGAGGACAATGTCAGCCCGGAGGCAGAACACACTAGGCAGGTACTCCTGTTCTTCTTACTTCCACACTCGCTTTTTGTGCGATCTGTCATGGACAGATCCGTTCAGATAATACAACTTTCTGCATCCGTTCAGAACGGATCCGTTTGTATTATCTTTAGCATATCCAACACAGATCCGTCTTGAACACCATTGAAAGTCAATGGAGGACGGATTCGTTTTCTATTGTGCCAGATTGTGTCAGTGAAAACTGATCCGTCCCCATTGACTTACATTGTGTGCCAAGACAGATCCATTTGGCTCAGTTTCATCAGACGGACACCAAAACTTGTCCGTCTTCAAAGCGGAATGGAGACTGAACTGATGCATTCTGAATGGATACTTTTCCATTCAGAATGCATTAGAATGCAAACTGATCCATTTTGAACTGCTTGTGAGAGCCCTGAATGGATCTCACAAACGGAAAGCCAAAACGCGAGTGTGAAAGTAGACCTATATTGGTTAAGTGATCAGGGGTGCTCCTAGCCTTTCAGCTGCCTGAGGCGAAAATGGAAACGGCGCCCAACCCCCCAATGCCAATTTATTAACCTAATCCTTTCCCTCCAGCCCTACTGGTAAAGGCAAACTTGGAAAACATTACTTACAGCGCTACAAAACATACAGGGTAATACTGTGCCCACTGTGCTTCCCGATACTATACTGCATAAACAGATAATCCCCCTTCCTTTGCCCTTACCTCATGTTGCCTGAGGCAATCGCCTCACCTTGCCTCATTGGTGGTGCACTCCTGCAAGTGATTCCTGGGTTCAGAAGCCCATGTAATAAAATCAGGGACGTGGAACAAAAAGTCTTGTGCAACGGGCGCCTCCCTCCCCTAAAATGTCTCTTTATGTGTGCCACGGTGCTTCTACCTGGATACAGCTGGACCCCTGGCTTTGGCTCCGAAGAAATAAATAGAGGAAATAATTGAGGGATTAGCGAAGAACTTGAGTCCAGACCTTGAGATGAAGTTCAATGGTAGCTTTACTTTAGTAAACATTTTTCCAAAACTGATTTCAGGCTTTATCTTGGTTCCAGCAGGCTTTAGCATTAAAATGGCAGGCAAACTCAACTGTGCTATATCTGACTCTGTTGTCCTGACAAGCTTAATTAGTGTCTTTGCTTTCTTCGTGATGCTGTGCTTCACTCTTTGGTCGGGCTTATATTCAGTCAAGCGATGTGATAGAATTTGGTGAGCTCCAACATGGAGTCCCTACTAGCACACACACTACCACTCGCACTAGAACTAGAACCGGTTCTAACTGGTCCCAACCTTTCCTGCAGGATAAAGGACTCTCCCACTTCTCTCCAGAGGAGGGTTAGAATGGAATGATTGGCTCCTTTCTACTTAATTACAGCTCTGCCGAGTTTGCTGCCACCTGCTGGTGAACCAGGCATATGACAAGTTATAAACAGTTGCAAACATTATTATAGATGTACATTATGGAGAACCTGGAATAAATGCATAAGATGACATGGGGTTAGACCAATAAACACATATTATAACATTATTATAACCAACTGACTAGTATGTGTCTCCGGACTCATGTCGCAGTCCACATTTTGCAATTTCTTATGAATAGGATGACAATGGGATTTGGTAGCTAATATAACACAGAGCGGGAAACTACCGTGGATAGCAACTATTGATTGCATTATGTTCGCTACAAATTTTCTCTGATCACCTGACATGCGTAGATCTTAGCCTCAGTTCACACCATGCGATATTTCGTAAGCATGGTATTGGCCAAATAATGACATCACAATACATGAATGTTTTCACTATAACCAACTGATCAGTATGTGTCTCCTGACTCATGTCATAGTCCACATTATGCGATTTTCTATGAACATGATGACAATGGGACTTGGAGGCTAATACAACACAGCTGGGGAGACTACCGTGGATAGCAACTATTGATTGCATCGTGTTGGCTACAATTTTTCTGATTACCTCATATGTGCAGATCTTAGCCTCAGTTCACGCCATGCAGTATTTTGTAAGCATGGCGTTGGCTGAATAATGACATCACATTGATCTGTCTCCATAAAAATATATATGCTGCTGGTAGGACTATATTAAGCGGACATTAGTTGGAGAACCATATAAATAATAATACAAAATAAAAAATAAAAGATAATACATGAAACACGATGCAACCAATTTTTAGCTGAATATACTTCTATGAAACTATCATTTCAGTCCATCTTCCACAGGTATAATTAATGTCATCTGTACTATGTAGGGTTATTACATCTATATCAACAAGGAAAAAGCTATATGGTTTTATATTTTATATTTTGTACTGCATATTGCAGTGCTGTTGGGTTGGTTAATATATGTCACGGGTGAAAATGTTTGTACAGGTCTTTCACGTGAACCTAACTGATTTAGTGTCCACCCTGCTTCCCTTTGCTCCTCCTTGGGGGTGGGAATGCTGGAGTTGAACCCTATTTCAGTTCGGAACATGTCAGACACCTTGGATCATGACTAAGAACACTACTGTTCGAAACGCGTAGATCTATTGGGAATAAGTGGGAGCCAGTGCCACTGTTTGCTGTATCTACCTGAATTTGATGATGAATAAAGATCGGGATTTTTTGTAACGTCCATTTCTGGTGCTGGAGCCTTCTTTCTATTCTGTCAATAAAGACAGTAGCAAGGTGCAGAAGTGGCAACATCACTCTAGGGCAGGCATGCTCAACCTGCGGCCCTCCAGCTGTTGCAAAACTACAACTCCCAGCATGCCCGAACAGCCTACAGCTATCAGCCTACAGCAGGGCATTGTAGGAGTTGTAGTTTTACAACAGCTGGAGGGCCGCAGGTTGAGCATGCCTGCTCTAGGGTGTTACACTTGCACCTCCCATTATAGAGCTCCTGCAGGGATAGCAAATAAAAGAAAAAACAGCAAAAACAATTTTTTGATATAAATAGGCATTCAGAATTCTGCTGGTTATAAAGCTGCAATTTTCCAGAACTACCTTTCTGTCAGTGGATTTTTAGGGACCATTAGTAGGAGATGCTCTGGGAATGCCTTTTTCAGCCTAGCAGAGCATGTAGAATATAGATGATGCATTTTAGACAAAAACCTGACACATGGACCAACAATAGACCCTTCAAGTCACCGCGGACACGGATGTGTGGCTAAGGCCCTACAGTCATTAAATCCCATTTCTGGAAAATAAGTAAATTTTGTATCGTAAATGCAGCCATGTAAATGAGTTTATCCCTAACTGTTGCACTAAATTCAGCTCTTCCAGTAAATCACTTTTTTTTGCTTTAATTGGATAAGAGATCTGAAGGAGATGGAAGATAACAAGGTGTTAGCGCAATAATATCTTAATGAAGGAGCAGGTTTACGCATCTTAAATAATGGCAAGATGAAAGTTTCATTTTTTTCAACTGGTTTTAGAGTTTTGATTTAATCAGTGAAAGATGCTTCACCATCATGGGAATAAATTAGAAACAAGAAAATGTCCATCTTCTCGTCCTTTTGATTGCATACGGACTAACGAGGGAGTTGTTTGGTAAGATAATGGTATACATCTAGGGGTTTTAAATTCCTCTCGGGGGGATAGAGCAGCACAATTTACCTGTGGTTATGTAGATAAATTGCTTGCCTTAGTTTTAAAGGAATCCAGAGTCTGCGTTTTTCCTCCCTTTGTAGCTCAGCCATTAAGCAATCTCTCATTAGCTCGCCATCAATTGATGTCACGTGCTTCCTCTGGGAAGGATATTCAGTGGCAACAAACACTTACGTTTTTTTTTTCCTCTCTCCTCATGACATTATAAAAGCCTCCTTAATTTGTTCAGTCGTACAGAAATGCTATTAGTCATTATTCGGGTGACTTGTACACTGTGTTTTCATAGTGGCTCTCTTGTGTTGCTGCGCTCATTGTCTGACAGACTACGATGAATTATAGGTTCAGTACGTGCGCCTTTCTTTCGACTGCTCTTTTGTTTCTCATTTCTTGTAATGATTAAAGAATGAGGTGGCTATATGCGCTGTCAATTTTTATGTAATTAATTCTTTCCAATCAGGGGCATAGCGAGAGGGTCAGCATAGGGGAGGCGGCAAAACACATCCGAGGCCTGAGTGGGTTCCAAACCAGGCAATGCCACACCGTTACCACCACCAATACCTTGAAATGGTCACCGAATAATATCACCACCATAAGTTACTAAATAACGCACATTACACCATGACCAGTATTACCATCTTGCAGTCACTATCTGGCTGGACTTCCCATCTGGCAGTTTTGACAAATGTTCTGGTGCTAGAGTGGGCCACCTGTTGGGTCCAGGCCAGAATATTCGGTGCTTGGGCCCTAGCTGTTTTGCCCAGGGCCGAGAAAGTAGTGGCCACTACACAACTGTATCGCAGTCCTCAGAATGAAGATACAGTTGAACAGTACAGCCGGGCATGGGAACTAATATTTTACCGGCCCTGCCATTCACTCTGTTGCTGCCACATCTGCCCCTATTACTGTACCTACTGTATGGTGTGGTGTCCCCAAATATTATTCTTCATAAATAGTGTCATAACTATAATTATCCCATATGCCAGCTGCAGTTGTCCATAAAATTATATGCCAGCCACAGATGCCAAAAAAATTATATGCCAGCAGCAGATGTCACAAAATTTATATGCCAGCAACAGTTGCCACCATATTTTCATGCCAGTCACAGATACTCCAAAAATAATAAACATTATACTCACCTCTCCAAGATCCCCCATCAAGCACTGCACCTGAGTCACTGCACATGTACTGTATGCCTCATTTTCAAAAAGTTTATCCTAATGAAGCAAACCCTTTAACTGTATGGCTGTATGAAGGGAGGAGATTTGGAGCAGTGGGAACAGTGGGAACACTGTGGACTGTGCAAATCAACCAGAAAAATCTATTAAAGGTGCAGTGACCCTCTGGTTCACTGCTACAAGGCTAATGTTAGGGTTCATTATTAAATTGGTATAAGTGTTCGCTGGATACTGACTGCGATCTATGCTGCACTATGCAACCTACAACGACTATGTATAGGTAGGAAACAGTTAACTGGCAGTTTCTTATTATTAGTTGCTAAGTTATGGGCTGGTCCTATTGTAAGAGTCAGTCCTGAATCAACCAGCAGCATTTCCAGCACTTATATCTATGCAGACTGTCATGTTTCCCTCCGGCCACCAGAGGCCACTGTGACTAAACAGGAACCTGAGTTGTGCTGGCCAGAATAAGAAAGAGTTAAGAAGTTTTTCCCGGGCTGTTCCAGAAGTTTCTGGGGCCTTGCTGAGATAACAGGGAGAGATGGACTGCTGAGAGATAACAGTAAAAGACTGGAGCAGCAGGAGGCTATATTAGCTGAGATTTTCCTGACAGCTGTGGAGCTGCACACAGAGGACTTCACTGTGTGTTCCAGAGGAGTGGGACCGTGTGTAGAGACCAGTACAAGCCGGATCCTTCCTGCCAGAGCTGGAACTAGGTGAAGATCTGCATCTGTTGTGACCAGAGAGAGAAAGACAGCCAAGCAAGCGACCGGACCTGGATCCAGACTGCATCTTATTGTACCCAGGAGAATCTGCAGAACTGTGAGTGGCACCGGTGCTTTCCTGTGATAGGTTATAGAGTCAGGAACTTAGTCAGTGTGCTGTAGAAGCGTCCCCTGGGTAGCAAGGCTAGATAGAAGATTGGTAGTGAGAGTAGCTTGCAAGCTGACTGTTTACTGTTTAGCTCATTCTGTGTATATGCAAAACTCCATTGCCATTGTTGTTCATTTATGTTCACCTGTTAATACCATTCCTGTCTTTGACCCATTGTTCTCTGGTGCGGTGGTACTGTATTGTTTACTCAGGTTTTCCGGCAGTTTCATTTCGGTCCGTAATAAAGCCGGTTTTTGCTTCAGTCTCCTTGTCCGCTGTAATGTACTTGAATCCTGCTTTGCGGTCTCTCCCTCCTCTGACCGCTACACTATTTCCCCTGGTTAATAGATACTCCACTGCTGAACAAGGAAGAGAGATAAAGGGGGTCATTTACTAACCAGAAATACGTCTATATTAGGTGTATTTCTGGTGCACATAGCAGCTCAAAAGTTATTTTTGCCACAATGTGCGACTGTTCCTTGCTCACGTCAGGTCTGAAAAGGGGGCATGGCTTGGGCGGGGAAGGGGATGGGCCAGCAGACCACTCTCATTCATAATTTTCTATGCCTTTAGGCATAGAAAATGGTCTAAATCTAAGGAGCTGGCATAGATTTCGAAGCAGCGGTGGATCCGCCGAAGTTATGTAGAGGCCGGCCCCTCTACATAACTTTGGCAGACCACTGCCAGCGCAAGGTCTAAAACGCCGGTCTTAATAAATGATCCCCAAAGTGTCTAGTGTGTGCTGCTGTCCAGTAGGCCAAGACCGAATTGTGCTCCAGGGAAACACCATTCTGTGAGTTAGAGCTGTTAGAAAAAAACAACTTTGCTAAGGATTAACCTCTGAGAGAAGGAAGCATTGCATTACTGAAGATGGTTGAGGATCATGAGGGCCATGCTTGGACTGAGTTAGTAAAGGTAATGTACTCTTACAGCTTTAGACATTACTGACCACGGTTTGGGTTATTTGCTTCTGACATCTGCTACACTTCTGCGACAGACTGCCATCCGATCTAGGACTGCACCCAGCAGTTCGGCACTGCAGAGAAATATTGAGGAACTGAATGCCTTTGATCATTTTGGGAGGATTGCTAGAGGGAGCTCCCCTGATGATCAGCTATTTAAAAAGGCGGCATACACTTCTTCACAACATAACAAGCACAGCTCCGTACATTGCATTATGGCAGCCCAGGCCCGTTCACTTGAATGGCACTGAGCTGCAAATAGACCATGTGAGCAATGAACGCGATGCAACTAGCCTAGAAAGCGGCCACGGCATTCCAAAAACTGGACATTCAACAATCAGATATTGATGACCTATCTTGAGGATAGGTCATCAATATTGTACAATCAGAAAATCTTTTTAACCTGTCAGACTTGGACTGTATTACCTTTCTGATTTTGGCACAATACTTAGGTTATTAGCAGACTCATCTTGTAGAGAAATCTAAAATTCAATTAAAAAAAATTTTGCTTCCTTTTCAGCTAGTGAAGTAAAAAATGGTATGAAGGATATACCTTTAGGAGGAGACCCTGATGTCTACAACCGTATTGGGCTTAGACGACTTTTCACAGAGGGAATTCTTTTCCACCACTGGCTGGTAGAGGCAGGACATTGTATTAACGATTTAGACTAGGGCTACACGACGACATGTGGATGGATTTTTCTGCGACTGTCGCAACGCATGTCGCAGTGCAACACCGTAGACTATCATTATAAAAATTGGTGCGCGACATTGGTGCGACATCAATGTCGCGCGACATGTTGCAGTGTAGTTGTGCCCTATGTGTCGCGTGACTTATTGTCGTCGTCGTGTAGCCCTAGCCTTAGGGCTGATTTATGGTGGTGTCTCATGTAGATGAATAGTGGCAGAAGCTTTTCCGTACAGTAGCATTTGATTTGTTGAAGGTTACTTGTTAGACTGCAATGAACATAAAAAAGATTTGTCTTGTTCACTATGCATTTTCTTTGCCACAACTGTCATTTTAATGACCAGTAAATCGACGGGTGCCACAAAGATACAGCAAACCAGGCTATCAGCAGTGTCTTCAGATTTGACATTTGACCAGTAGCAATACAAAGGTGCCTTAGTGCAGTTTAAATTCAGATTAAATGAAAAAAAATCTGGCTAGTCCCATTTCTTTATTTTGTCTGGCCACACCTGGGTAGTGATTCACCTTTTGGAGATCAAGAAAATGGTGGAAAGCTTTAACCCCTTCCTGACATGGAGATATTTTTTCTTTTTTTTGTGTTTTCCTGGATACATAACTTTTTTATTTTTCCATTCACATAGCTGTATGTGAGTTTCTTTTTTGTGGGACAAGTTGTACTTTCTAAAGGCACTATTTTATACTGCATACAATATAGTGGGAAGCTGGGAAAAATTCCAAATTGGAT
Source organism: Bufo bufo (assembly GCF_905171765.1). Classification (NCBI taxonomy): domain Eukaryota; kingdom Metazoa; phylum Chordata; class Amphibia; order Anura; family Bufonidae; genus Bufo; species Bufo bufo. The sequence goes on from NC_053389.1 coordinate 158,127,519, forward strand.
AGAATTGGAAAAAAAGGAATCCATCCATCAACGTTTTATAGATTTTGTTTTTACAGCATTCCCTCTGCAGTAAAACTGACCTGTTCTTTTTATTCACCAGGTCAGTACAATTACAGTACTAGCACATTTTTTCTTGTTTTAATACTGAAAAAAAAAATTCTGTTACGGTATGTGTGTAGGTTATTGTCAAGCTCTGACACATGAGCCTTAAAAGAGAACAACAAGGAGGGAACCCACTGGCGGGTAGCAGCCAGTAAACAAGGCACCAAGGACACTTCAACAAAAATAGTCAGGTAAATCCCAGGTCGAGGCAGAAGGCCAGAAGGAAACAACAAGGAAGGTATCTAGGGAGCTTAGTATGTCTCACCAAGAGATGGAATAACTCAGCACTGAGCCAGGGCTCTGATCAGGTTTTTATAGCCAGAGGATGTGTGTGTCTGCCCCTGGTCTCAAAGGTGACCAGGAAACTTCCTCTCCTGTGGCCCAATAGCAGGTGAAGGCGTGTATGTGTGGGCCGGGAAACCTTCTCCAGCAAGGTCCACAGCTGAGGACTAAATGAGCGCATTAGCGGCTGGGACGCCTGTGGATCTGCCAGGCTGATGGGAGGTTCGTACCCTACGCCGTACCCTCCGACCCCGGGGAAAGATGATGTCCTTGTCTTCCTGACAGAGACCCCCACCAAGGAGTGGCCTCCGGACGCGACTTTGGGAAGGTCTCTGGGGATAGGCCTGTTGGAACGCCCGCACCTTGGCATCTACGTGAACCCCGTCCTAGGGCTCCCAGGAACGCTCCTCGGGACCGTACCCCTTCCAGTGGATGAGATACTTAAGGACCCCCGCCGGCGGGAGTCCACGATCTCCTGGACTTCGTATTCATCATTGTTATCCACCTGGATGGGAGGAAGAGGATCAGGTACTCGTCTGGGAACGGATTGGCACGGTGTGGCTTCAATAAGGATACATGGAACACAGGGTGGATGCCCAGGGAAGCGGGTAGCTGGAGCTTAGCAGTAACCCAGTTGACCATGTCCATGATGGGAAAAGGACCAAGGTAACGGGGACCCAACTTCTTGGAAGGGCAGGAGAGCCTGAGGTGCTGGGTGGACAACGACACTTTGTCCCCTTTCTCTTACCGCAGGGATCCTACCCTCTGGCGGTCGGCTTGTATCTTCTGGCGCCGTTGGGTAACTCGGAGTTGCCGGAGCTGGGTCACCTCTGGTACTGGGGCGTCAATAGGTAGATCTGGAAGGGTTATAGGATGATAGCCGTAATTGGCAAAAAAAGGAGAGAGGCCCGTAGATGAATCTTGTTGGTTTTTGTACGTGAATTCTGCCAGGGGGAGATGACTCACCCAATCATCCTGCAGATATGAGGAGTAACATCTGAGGTATTGCTCCAGTGTTTGATTGGTCTTCTCAGTTTGTTCATTGGTCTGTGGGTGATATGCAGAAGATAGACTGCGGGTGAACCGTCTATAGAAATTGGCAAAGCCAGTGAATTGTTGAACCATCCGACGGTTACGGGGCACAGGCCACTCCAGGACAGCCTGAATTTTCTTAGGGTCCATCTCCACCCATCCTGGCAATAGAATGTAGCCAAGGAACTCAATGGACGTTGCTTTAAAGGTGCTTTTTTCCATTTTCCCGTAGAGTTGGTGTCTCCGGAGGCGGTGGAGGACCAACTTAACCTGTTTTTCGTGTTGCGGCAATGTCTGGGAGAAGATGAGGATGTCGTCTAGATATACCACCACAAGGGAGTCGAGAAGGTCACGTAACACGTCGTTGATCAATTGCTGAAACGTGGCTAGGGCATTACAGAGTCCAAAGGGCATTACGAGATACTCGTAGTGCCCAAATCATGAGAGAAAGGCCGTCTTCCATTCATCGCCCTGCCGAATGTGAACAAGATTGTAGGCCCCTCGGAGGTCAATTTTGGTGAAGAACCTGGCGTCCTTCACCCTATCCAATAAGTCCGGAATGAGGGGGAGCAGGTTCCGGTTCTTTTTGGTGATATCGTTGAGAGCTCTGTAATCCACACAGGGGCGGAGTCCTCCATCTTTTTTCCCCACAAAAAAAATATAGGCCCCGACGGGTGAAGTAGAAGGGCGGATAAACCCCTTTGCCAGGTTCTCATCTATATATTCCTTCAGGGTCTTGGACTCTGATTATGAGAGATTATACAGGCGTCCGAATAGCAACGGGGCAGGTCTATAGGGCAATCATAAGGCCTGTGGGGTGGCAAGGTCTCCGCACCCTTTTTCTCAAACACATCCGTGAACTCCTGGTATTTGTCTGGTAGGGTGTGTTCGAGGGTACCCAGGGCCGTAGAAGGCTTGTTGATGGAAAGAACGCTCTCCACGAAGCTGGGAGGGCAATGAAAGGTGATGGATCCAGCGGCCCAGTCAATCAGAGGATTGTGTCTCCGGAGCCAGGGGATACCCAGGATAACAGGGAACAATGGAGAAGGCACGATGTCCCAAGTGACCTTTGCGGAGTGGTGGTCGCCGATACGAAGGAGCAAGGGATGGGATTCCATGGCGATAGGACCGGTTTGGAGGGTGCTGCCATCCACCATGTGCAGCTGGGATGGATTACTCTTCTGGTGCAATGGAATTCCCAACTGCAGGGCCAGATCCTCATCCATGAAACAGCTGCTGGGGCCTGAGTCGATAATGGCGGAGAGATTAATGCCATTCTTGTCCAACTGTAGAAAAACAGGGATGGTAAGGTGAGATGACTGGTTGTACCCTGGCAGGGTGACACAAGGTGGAGATACGTCTGGCCTACCTGCCGGAGGTTTGGTGGGGCAGTCCTTCAAGAAGTGGCCTGGCTTGGCGCAGTATAGGCACAGATGCAGTGCCCACAATCTGATATTTTCCACCACAGAAAGAGGGCCACTAATAACCCCAATCTGCATGGATTCTTCTGGGGTGAAGTCTCCGATTGTGGAGGCAGGAACTGGCACCGGGAGAGGCAGGGGGTCTGGTCGTCGTACCGGTGGGTGTTGTGTCAGTTGCCTCTCACGACACCTCTCGCGGAAGCGTCGGTCCAGGTGAGTGACCTGGTGCATCAGGGCCTCTAGGGTATTAGGTACTCTGACGCGGGCAAGTTCGTCCTTCAAAGGCTCTGACAGTCCGATCCGGAACTGGTCTATGAGAGCGATCTCGTTTAATATAGCATCCGGGGAAATTTCATGGACCTCGGTAATATAGTCCTCAACTGGACGTTTGCCTTGGCGGCGATTGCGCAGAGTACTCGTGGTGGAGGCCCGTAGCAGATCATCATATAGCCTCTGCATGGCAGTGACAAAGGACTCCCAAGTAGAGAGCACCGGGTAAGTAACTGGTTTGCCCAGGTCTGGGGAGGCCCTAAAAGTAGAGAGATAGCCATGCGTACCTTGATATAATCAGTGGGATACGTGCGTGGCTTCAGGGAAAAGAGGAGTTCACAGGAGTTGATAAATGAGCACCGGGAGAGGCACCGGGAGGTACCTTCTGATCACCTGCGAAGCACTCCTGAAGGCCGATCGAGGGTTCACTGGCGACCATTTCTACGGCATGGTCCGGAGTAGGTCGAGGTGAGGGTGGCAGCGCGGTGGCTTCCGCGCTGCGTTGCTCTTGTGCGACCATCCTTTGGAATAGATGTCTTCCTCACAGTTATATATAATGTATTTATGTGTGTGCAGTGTGTATATCATGCATTTATATATGTGTGTATTGTGTATATATGGTGTATTTATGTGTGTGTATTGTGTGTATGGTGTATTTATGTATGTGGCCACTGCACAAGCTGTGTTTGGCCTCCCTTTTTGGCAACAGGAAAACATTCCTCCATTTTTATTTGATAAGAAGGGTCTAAAAGCATGGCTATCCAATAATTATCAGATTGCTTCATGGGAGCAATATGCCTATTAGTACGTAAGCAAACAAGCATAGAGCTTGCCATTCCCAGTTCTTTCTGGCTTCGCTCCCCACTGAGATAATTGGTCATCACGGCCAGTGTCGTTGTCATCATCAGCATCATCCTTCTGCATAAACTACTCCTCCTATTCCTTCTCCTCCATTGGCAGTTCTATTTTACCACAATTCACTCTACTGACAAATCTGGTGGCCTCTTCGATGGGCCTCAGTACGTGACAGGGTCTCTGAAGAGCTGCCGGTGCCTGACCTCCAAACAACACATGCTCCTTGCTGAGCTAATCTGGTGCGTGAAGAATTCATTCACCGCTTTACACTACTGATATAGACACTGTAGCATATGCAAGGTGGAATTCCAGTAAGTTGGAGTGTCACAGATCAAGCAGTGTAATATATATTGTTATGTTGTTGCAAGTGGAGGAAGGAGTACCTTTCTACATAAGAATGGCTGAAATGGGAGGACAGTCTCATGGACATGGCTATCTCACCTTTTTCAAGCTACAGTACTTTTTCTAAAAGGATTGTACGACTAGATTTATCATGTGCGTCATGCAGAGAGCATGCGTTATTTCTCCCAAATGCAGCATGGCCATGATGTTCCTGCCATTGTTGCTTACCATCTTACCCAGTTGGAGTTGACGGGGAGACAGCCAGTGGGATTTTTGCTATTTGACGCACTTTAGCAAGTGATGGCTGTGTGGCTACTGTCATCCAGGCTGATCAGCTCTAACACAGCTGACACATATGATTGAAGATAGATTGGGAGTGGGAGAGATGCCCTGCCCTGCTTCTTTCAGGGATAGGATGATGTCCATGGAGGAAGACATGGAGGAGGCGGATAAGCATATCGTGTGGGAAACAGACTGACACAAATATGGAGATATCAATAAGACTTGCTCTTGTTGCTGCAGTGCTGCCTCACCACTGCTGCGAACAAAATTGACCCAGTAGGCACTTGAAAGACATGTACTGTCCCTGCCTATAATTGCTGCTCCAGATGTCCACCATGGCATGCACCTTGCCACACAGGGAGAACTGCAAGGAGTGGCCCACAGGAATGCCTTTTTTTGAGAAATAACGCTGGCTAGGTATCTTCCAGCCAGGCTACACGCCAGCAACTTTGCCAGGTGAGAGTTAAGCTTGCGCACCATCTGATTGCTGGGTACGTAAAGTTGTTTCCTGGCCACACATTCTGTTATCAATGGCTGACAACAGAACAAAGAAGGAGTCTGAGTGAGAGAAGCAGTAAAAGATGATGGTAATGATGACAAGGACACTGTACTGCATGTGGATATGGCCTGGCTTCCCCAAAGAAGTTTAGGAGAAGGAGGACGCTGTTGTTCACATTGCTGGCGGACAGTTCTATGTTCCCGCTGATTCGGGTGATGCCACTTATGCTGTAATAGAGTCGTAATTCCTAGCGGCAGCCGAGCTTGGCTTAGGTCTGGCATGTTTTCAGCCTATGCTCACAAGATCAGCAGCATCACCAGATCTGGCCCTGGCAATTTTTTGGGAGGTTGCCTCTGCTCTTTATTGCTGCCACCCAACCACCCTCCTCCTCCCCACTAGGAGAGGGCAGTAAAGACAGAGAGGATGCAAGGAGGAGCAGGAGGAATGCTTTGAGCTATTGCTCCAAAGCACAGTGTCAGAATCAGAGGTGACCTTGACATCATCCTGATGTGACTGAGAGAGCCACCCAGTCCAAATTCTCATCCTCTTTGTCTTCAATAATAATGTGATGCCTATTGAAAGCCAAGGAGACCTGTGGCCTACTAATACTACTACTGGCCAGATGGCTGGTACTACTGCTGCTACTACTCACACACTGACTCTTGGATGACAAGGCATGTGTCTTCCATTTTGCAGTCTTTTTTGCCAGATATTTTATTATGCCCATATTATGAAATCAATTTCACCTTCTATTTTCAACTAAGTGTCTCTTTTTTATCTCCATCTGTGGGTGGTTTCTTTCTGTACTGCATTGGAACAAACACTGCCAGCTTCCATACTGTTGAATCCATGTAGGAAGATGTAGAGACATATGAGAGTTTCTCTGCAGATTATCCCATAGCCATTTGCTTCAGAACAATTTAACATAATTCATTCGATATAAACATTACAGTGCTTAGGAGTAGGATTTATTTCCTGGGTATAAGAAGGGTATATTCCAATGCAGGTTCCATAAATGAGACAAAATGCCGATCCTGTAAGAACAGGCTGTTCCTCAAAGCAGCATTTCTTCTTAATATTTTCCAGATAGTCTACTCAGATTATTAATGCAGATTTGTACAGCATATCAATAAAATATACTCCTAGGTTATGCAGAAATAAAAAGGTCTGAAAAATGAATGTGGGAGGCACATATTATTTATGAAGAAGAAATAAAGAGATCTACATTTGTAGAAGGAACATGACAGTAATTCTTCTACTCTAATCATTTTCATTGTGCACTAAACTCTTAAAGGGCTACTCACTCCTCATTGTTACATGGATACACACTGCCTCAGGCTATATACAGGTGCATCTCAATAAATTAGAATATCATCAAAAACTTTATTTATTTCAGTAATTTAATTCAAAAAGTGAAAATCTTATATTATATAGATTGATTACACACAGAGTGAGCTGTTTCAAGCATTTATTTTAATGTTGATGATTATGGCTTACAGCTAAATGAAAACCCAAAAGTTTGTATCTCACAAAATTAGAATATTATATCAGACTAATTATAAAATGATTTTTATTACAGAAATGTTGACCTACTGTAAAAGTACATAAACGTATGTACAATATATGCACTCACTTTTCCATTAATTACTGCATCAATGCGGCGTGACATGGAGGTGATGAGCCTGTGGCACTGTTGAGGTGTCATGGAAGGCCAGGTTGCTTTGATAGCTGCCTTCAGCTCGTCTGCTTTGTTGGGTCTGGTGTTTTTCAGCTTCCTCTTGACAATGCCCCATTCTCTATGGGGTTTAGTTCAGGCAAGTTTGCTGGCCAAACAACCACAGTGATACCGTTGTTATTAAATCAGGTATTGATACTTTTGGCATTGTAGGCAAAGTGCCAAGTCCTGCTGAAAAATGAAATCAGCATCTCCATAAACCTTGTCAGTAGAGGAAAGCATGAAGTGCTCTCACGTTTCCTGGTCAACCGCTGCGCTGACACTGGATATGATATACAGTTGTGTTCAAAATGATAGCAGTGTGTTTAAAAAATTTAATAAAGCTCAAAATCCTTCTAATAGCTATTATTTCCATACATACAAATGCATTGGGAACACTACACATTCTATTCCAAATCAAAACATGAAGAAAAATATATCAAATGTGTGTTGTTCCTCTAAATAAATTTAAGAAAAGTGAATATTAGACTGTTCAAAAAAATAATAGTGTTTGTATACAAACTCAAACATTCACTATATAAACTGAAAAATGTTTGAAGATTTTGCTTTCCTTTGAATCACTTAACTAATATTTAGTTGTATAACCACTGTCTCTGAGAACTGCTGTACATCTGTGTTGCATGGAGTCAACCAACTTCTGGCCCCCGTGAGCAGGTATTCCAGCCCAGGATGATTGGACTACATTCCACAGTTCTTCTCGATTTCTTGGTTTTGCCTCAGAAACTGCATTTTTTATGTAACCCCACAAGTTTTCTATTGGATTAAGATCCGGGGATTGGGCTGGCCACTCCATAACGTCAATCTTGTTGGTCTGGAACTAGAGGTGGGACGAATCCAATATTTTTCGAATCCGAATCCAAAAAGGTTCTCGAATATATCGAATCTCAAATCCTGTACATAAGAATTATGTGAACGGTGTAAGAAACAAAGTGATCCAAACACTTATGGGGGGATCTGTGGATGACACTGCTATGGGGGGGATCTGTGGATGGCACTGTTATGGGTGGGAATCTGTGGATGGCACTGTTATGGGGGATCTCTGGATGGCACTGTTATGAGGGATCTCTGGATGGCACTGTTATGGGGATTTCTGGATGGCACTGTTATGGGGGATCTCTGGATGGCACTGTTATGGGGGATCTCTGGATGGCACTGTTATGAGGGATCTCTGGATGGCACTGTTATGGGGATTTCTGGATGGCACTGTTATGGGGGATCTCTGGATGGCACTGTTATGGGGGATCTCTGGATGGCACTGTTATGGGGATCTCTGGATGGTACTGTGATGGGGGGATCTGCGGATGACATATATATAGCATCTTATGCTATGTGACATCCACAGATCCCCCCCATAACAGTGTCCCTGCAGTGTGAATGACCCCCAATACAGGGGCTGGGGGCCGGCATCTGGATTAGGAATGACAGTGAGGACTGGTGCAGTCCCTGTATTCTATTGCACCGGCCCCGCTCACTGTTGTATAATCCTATCTAACCTGTAGGCATTGTTAAAATATAATAATAATTTGTAATCCAGCTGTATTACTTACAACTAAGTTCCATAGCAGAGGGGAGGGAGGAGGCAGGCCGGGAGGCTCACTACGTCACGTGCCCGCGCTGCCTGCTTCATTCATAAAGTGGGCGGCGCAGGTGCATGACGTAGTGAGTGACGTGCCGCCCGCCTCCCGGCCTGCCTCCTCCCTCCTCTGGAACTTAGTTATAAGTAATACAGCTGGATTACAAATGATTATTATATCTTAACAATGCCTACAGGTTAGATAAGATTATACAACAGTGAGCGGGGCCGGTGCATTAGAATACAGGGACTGCACCGGTCCCCGCTGTCATTCCTAATCCAGATGCGGCCCCCAGCCCCTCCTCCCTCTGTTGATACACCCGTCCACCGCGCTGTGCGGCATGGCGGCGGACGTGTATCATTAGGTAAACTAATCGCAGCATTTTTGGGTTGGCCAAATCGCCATATCGCGTCGCGGGATTTGTCGGATTCGCAATTTTACTAAATTAAGCCAGGATTAGAGTCCACGAATCCACCTCTATCTGGAACCAAGATGTTGCACGGTTACTGGTGTGTTTGGGGTCGTTTTCTTGTTGGAACACCCATTTCAAGGGCATTTCCTCTTCAGCATAAGGCAGCATGACCTCTTCAAGTATTTTCAAACTGATTCATGATCGATGGTATGCGATAAATAGGCCCAACACCGTAGTATGATAAACATCCCCATATCATGATGCTTGCGCCACCATGCCTCACTGTCTTCACTGTGTACTATGGCTTGAATTCAGTGTTTGGGGGTCGTCTGACAAACTGTCTCCGGCCACCATACCCAAAAAGAACAATCTTACTTTCATCAGTCCACAAAATGTTGCGCCATTTCTCTTTAGGCCAGTCATTGTGCTCTTTGGCAAATTGTAACCTCTTCAGCACATGTCTTTTTTTCAACAGTGGGACTTTGCGGGGGCTTCTTGCAGATAGCTTGGCTTCACATAGGCGTCTTCTAATTGTAACAGTACTCACAGGTAACTTTAGACCCTCTTTGATCTTCCTGGAGCTGATTGCTGGCTGAGTCCTTGCCATTTTGGCTATTCTTCTATCCATTTGAATGGTAGTTTTTCGCTTTCTTCCACGTCTTTCAGGTTTTGGTTGCCATTTTAAAGCATTTGCGAACATTTTAGCTGAGCAGTCTATCATTTTCTGCACTTCTTTATATGTTTCCCCTCTCCAATCAACTTTTTAATCAAAGGTACGCTGTTCTTCTGAACAATGTCTGGAATGACCCATTTTCCTCCGAATTTTGGAGAGAAATGCACTGTAACCAGCATGTACAACATGTGCTGCCTTCCTTCCTTAAATAAGGGCAATAATTGCCACCTGTTTTTCAAAGAATGAATGATCTCACTAATTTAACTCCACACTGCTATTATTTTGAACATGCCCATTTCAATTAGTGATTCAATTACACAGAATCAGCAGCATGCATGTCATGACTGTTGGGTCTGTTGGATTTCTATTACTCTACTACACCTGCTAGTAAATTATTTGCCATGTAGAAATATCATTTCTACCAAAAACTGTGATTGATCAGGTTAGTGATGTCTGACTGCTAATATTTTGAACACAACTGTCACTCAGTGGACCAACACTGCAGATGACATGGCTCCCCAAACCATCACTGACTATGGAATTCACACGGGACAAACAACTTGAATTGTGTGTCTCTCCACTCTTCCTCCAGACTCTGGGACCTTGATTTCCAAATTAAATTCTAAATTTACTTTCATCTGAAAACAGGACTTTGGACCATTGAGCAACAATCCTGTCCTTTTTCTCCTTAGCCCAGGTAAGACGCTTCTGATGTTGTCTCCGGGTTATGAGGGGCTTGATAGAAGGAATGTGACAGTTGTAGCCCATGTTCTTGAAGCACTGACTCCGCAGTCCACTCCTTGTGAATCTCCCCCAAAATTCTTGAATGTCTTTTTCTTGACAATCCTTTCAAGGCTGTGGTTATCCCTGTTGCCTGTGCACCTTTTTCTGCCACACTTTTTCCTTCCAGTCAACTTCTCATTAATATGCTTATATACAGCACTCCAGTGACCTTTTGTGGCTTACCCTCCTTGTGGAGAGTGTCAATGGCCATTTTCTGGACAATTTTAAGACAGCAGTCTTCCCCATGATTGTGTAGCCTACTGAACCAGACTGAGGGACCATTTAAAGGCTTAAGAAACCTTTGCTAATTAGAGTGTGACACCACATGAGTCTACAATACAGAATTTTTTCACAATATTCTAATTGTCTGAGATACTGACTTTCAAGTTCTCATTAGCTGTAAGCCACAATCATCAACATAAAAAAGAAATAAACGCTTGAAATAGATCACTCTATATGCAATGAATTTATTTAATATGTGAGTTTGACTTTTTGAATTGAATTACTGAAATAAATTAACTTTTCGCTGATATTCTAATTTATTGAGCTGCACCTGTAGCTTGCGAACCACTGGAGACTACATGCAACATTTAGACCTAGAATAATTTAATACAAAGCGATTTACTCTGATGTGTATAACATTATTACTGGGACAACAAATTGGTATTTGAAATCAAGCAATTATCTGTAAGTAGTCAATGTGCAGTATTTCAAGTGCTTGTTCAGATGAACTTGCAAGGTCCAGCTTCTGATAAGACACCATGAAGACACTTAAAAACATTTACTTGACAAGGTTATAGAGAAGTACCAGTCAGGGAATGGATATGAGAAATTACAAACTTCTTAGACGACAATCAGGCCACCATTACAAATTAAAAAGAATACAAAATGTGAATTAAATGGGTTTTCTAGGAGTTTAGTATTGATGGCTTATCCTCAGGATAGGTCATCAGTATCTGATCAGCTCTTTGAAAACGCATACCACTAATGTACCACTATATATAGCAGCTCTGCTCAGTATTCAAGCTCATGTCCATTAACTTGTGACCAATGTACATGACATCACTGGCTTAGGAAATGAGTGCCGTGACCTCTTCAAACAGCTAATCGGTATGGGTGTTTTGAATCAGACCCTCATCAATCAGATATTGATGACCAATCCTGAAGATAGGCTATAAATATCAAACTCCCTTAAAGTCCTCTTCAAAGCAGGAATGAACATACAAGGACAACAGAGATGAGAGGCACTTTGCACCGAGAGCTTCACCACAAGCAGGAGACAACAGAGCCTCTGAGAATTGAGACCCCCACAGTTGTCAGGAGAACCATTATCAGACACGGGATTGTACATGTAGTCACACCAAATGCATAACCAAGAGGTGCAGATATTAAACATTGCACCCAGGCTGTGGTGCTTGAGGAAACCCTAAAATCCTTTAGAATTATGTATGGCAGTTGTTTTTTTTGTGTGCCTAAGGCCTCATGCACACGACCGTTGTGTGCATCCGTGGCCGTTGTGCCGTTTTCCGTTTTTTTTCGCGGACCCATTGACTTTCAATGGTTCCGTGGAAAAAACGGAAAATGCACCGTTTGGCAGCCGCATCCGTGAGCCGTGTTTCCTGGCCGTGAAAAAAATATGACCTGTCCTATTTTTTTCACGGCCAACGGTTCACGGACCCATTCAAGTCAATGGGTCCGTGAAAGAACACGGATGCACACAAGATTGGCATCCGTGTCCGTGATCCGTGGCCGTAGGTTAGTTTTTATACAGACGGATCCGAAGATCCGTCTGCATAAAAGCTTTTTCAAAGCTGAGTTTTCACTTCGTGAAAACTCAGAACCGACAGTATATTCTAACACAGAAGCGTTCCCATGGTGATGGGGACGCTTCTACTTAGAATACACTACAAACTGTGTACAAGACTGCCCCCTGCTGCCTGGCAGCACCCGATCTCTTACAGGGGGCCGTGATCAGCACAATTAACCCCTTCAGGTGCGGCACCTGAAGGGGTTAATTGTGCTGATCACGGCCCCCTGTAAGAGATCAGGGCTGCCAGGCAGCAGGGGGCAGACCCTCCCCCCCCCCTCCCCAGTTTGAATATCATTGGCGGCCAGTGCGGCCCCCCCCCCCTCCCTCTATTGTAATAATTCGTTGGTGGCACAGTGTGCGCCCCCCATCGGCCCCCCCTCCCTCTATAGCATTAACAACATTGGTGGCCAGTGTGCGGCCTCCCATCTCTCCCCCCCCCCCCCCCCATCATTGGTGGCAGCGGAGTTCCGATCGGAGTCCCAGTTTAATCGCTGGGGCTCCGATCGGTAACCATGGCAACCGGGACGCTACTACAGTCCTGGTTGCCATGGTTACTTAGCAATAGTACAATAGTAGAAGATTCATACTTACCTGCTCCAGGCTGCTGCTGCGATGTTCGTGTCCGGCCGGGAGCTCCACCTACTGGTAAGTGACAGGTCTGTGCGGCGCATTGCTAAATGAACTGTCACTTACTAGTAGGAGGAGCTCCCGGCCGGACACGAACCTCGCAGCTCCCAGGTAAAGTATGAATCTTTTACTATTGTACTATTGCTAGTAACCCGCTGCCACCAATGATCGGGGGGGGGGGGGGGGGGGAAGATGGGAGGCCGCACACTGTGCCACCAACGATTTATTACAATAGAGGGAGGAAGGGGGGGGGGGGCACACTGTGCCACCAACGAATTATTACAATAGAGGGAGGGGGGGGGGGCCGCACTGGCCACCAATGATATTCAAACTGGGGAGGGGGGGGGGGGGGCCCTGCTGCCTGGCAGCCCTGATCTCTTACAGGGGGATATGATAGTACAATTAACCCCTTCAGGTGCGGCACCTAAGGGGTTAATTGTGCTGATCACGGCCCCCTGTAAGAGATCGGATGCTGCTAGGCAGCAGGGGGCAGTCATGTACACAGTTTGTAGTATATTCTAACTAGAAGCGTCCCCATCACCATGGGAACGCCTCTGTGTTAGAATATACTGTCGGAAATGAGGTTTCACGATCTCACTCATATCCGACAGTATATTCTAACATAGAGGCGTTCCCATGGTGATGGGGACGCTTCAAGTTAAAATATACCATCGGATTGGAGAAAACTCCGATCTGATGGTATAAAAGGGACTCCAGACTTTACATTGAAAGTCAATGGGGACGGATCCGTTTGAAATGGCACCATATTGTGTCAACGTCAAACGGATCCGTCCCCATTGACTTGCATTGTAATTCAGGACGGATCCGTTTGGCTCCGCACGGCCAGGCGGACACCAAAACGACTTTTTTTTCATGTCCGTGGATCCTCCAAAAATCAAGGAAGACCCACGGACGAAAAAACGGTCACGGATCACGGGAAAACGGAACCCCGTTTTGCGGACCGCAAAAAAATACGGTCGTGTGCATGAGGCATAAGTCAAATACCCTGTTCCTGAAAAAAAAAGACATCAAACTGCTCCTAAATCTATGATCAAACAATGTGCTATCTAATAAAGCACATCAGTAAAGTACAGTATGAGTATGGTGGCTCAGTGGTGAGCACTGCTGCCTTGCAGCACCGAGGTCCTAGATTTAAATAACATTTTCAGTACCCCAGACCTGGGGGTATCTGCAATTATTTTAAATAGTTATGTATTATTATGTATTGTATTGTTTATGTGTTGGCCGTAAGTACCAGTAAGTTGATGATTGGCAAATCGTTGACAGGAACAGTGCTAACCCTCCTGTTCCTCCCCTGTTGGTAGGAGTGGACTGGTCCTGCTTCCTGCCAGGAGGGGGAGTTCCTGTTGACAGACAGAGAAGAGAGGAAGCACACTGCAGAGCTTCTGCTCCTGCCAAGGATTCCCCATAGAGAACAACTAAATTCATCCTCAAGCAAATTCTTGGAAATCAGACAGTAGAATGAACACCTGAAAACCTGCTTTAACCACCTCAGCCCCCAGTGCTTAAACACCCTGAAAGACCAGGCCACTTTTTACACTTCTGACCTACACTACTTTCACCGTTTATTGCTCGGTCATGCAACTTACCACCCAAATGAATTTTACCTCCTTTTCTTCTCACTAATAGAGCTTTCATTTGGTGGTATTTCATTGCTGCTGACATTTTTACTTTTTTTGTTATTAATCAAAATTTAACGATTTTTTTGCAAAAAAATGACATTTTTCACTTTCAGTTGTAAAATTTTGCAAAAAAAACGACATCCATATATAAATTTTGCTCTAAATTTATTGTTCTACATGTCTTTGATAAAAAAAAAATGTTTGGGTAAAAAAAAAATGGTTTGGGTAAAAGTTATAGCGTTTACAAACTATGGTACAAAAATGTGAATTTCCGCTTTTTGAAGCAGCTCTGACTTTCTGAGCACCTGTCATGTTTCCTGAGGTTCTACAATGCCCAGACAGTACAAACACCCCACAAATGACCCCATTTCAGAAAGTACACACCCTAAGGTTTTCGCTGATGGGCATAGTGAGTTCATAGAACTTTTTATTTTTTGTCACAAGTTAGTGGAAAATGATGATTTTTTATTTTTTTTTTTCTTACAAAGTCTCATATTCCACTAACTTGTGACAAAAAATAAAAACTTCTATGAACTCACTATGCCCATCACGAAATACCTTGGGGTCTCTTCTTTCCAAAATGGGGTCACTTGTGGGGTGGTTATACTGCCCTGGCATTCTAGGGGCCCAAATGTGTGGTAAGGAGTTTGAAATCAAATTCTGTAAAAAATGACCTGTGAAATCCGAAAGGTTCTCTTTGGAATATGGGCCCCTTTGCCCACCTAGGCTGCAAAAAAGTGTCACACATCTGGTATCTCCGTACTCAGGAGAAGGTGGGGAATGTGTTTTGGGGTGTCATTTTATATATACCCATGCTGGGTGAGAGAAATATCTTGGTCAAATGCCAACTTTGTATAAAAAAATGGGAAAAGTTGTCTTTTGCCAAGATATTTCTCTCACCCAGCATGGGTATATGTAAAATGACACCCCAAAACACATTCCCCAACTTCTCCTGAGTACGGAGATACCAGATGTGTGACACTTTTTTGCAGCCTAGGTGGGCAAAGGGGCCCATATTCCAAAGAGCACCTTTCGGATTTCACAGGTCATTTTTTACAGAATTTGATTTCAAACTCCTTACCACACATTTGGGCCCCTAGAATGCCAGGGCAGTATAACTACCCCACAAGTGACCCCATTTTGGAAAGAAGACACCCCAAGGTATTCCGTGAGGGGCATGGCAAGTTCCTAGAATTTTTTATTTTTTGTCACAAGTTAGTGGAAAATGATGATTTTTTTTTCTATTTTTTTTTCATACAAAGTCTCATATTCCACTAACTTGTGACAAAAAATAAAAACTTCCATGAACTCACTATGCCCATCAGCGAATACTTTGGGGTCTCTTCTTTCCAAAATGGGGTCACTTGTGGGGTAGTTATACTGCCCTGGCATTCTAGGGGCCCAAATGTGTGGTAAGGAGTTTGAAATCAAATTCTGTAAAAAATGACCTGTGAAATCCGAAAGGTGCTCTTTGGAATATGGGCCCCTTTGCCCACCTAGGCTGCAAAAAAGTGTCACACATCTGGTATCTCTGTATTCAGGAGAAGTTGAGGAATGTGTTTTGGGGTGTCTTTTTACATATACCCATGCTGGGTGAGATAAATATCTTGGTCAAATGCCAACTTTGTATAAAAAAATGGGAAAAGTTGTCTTTTACCAAGATATTTCTCTCGCCCAGCATGGGTATATGTAAAATGACACCCCAAAACACATTCCCCAACTTCTCCTCAGTACGGAGATACCAGATGTGTGACACTTTTTTGCAGCCTAGGTGGGCAAAGGGGCCCATATTCCAAAGAGCACCTTTCGGGTTTCACAGGTCATTTTCTACAGAATTTGATTTCAAACTCCTTACCACACATTTGGGCCCCTAGAATGCCGGGGCAGTATAACTACCCCACAAGTGACCCCATTTTGGAAAGAAGAGACCCCAAGGTATTCGCTGATGGGCATAGTGAGTTCATGGAAGTTTTTATTTTTTGTCACAAGTTAGTGGAATATGAGACTTTGTATGAAAAAAAAAAAAAATCAGCATTTTCCACTAACTTGTGACAAAAAATAAAAAATTCTAGGAACTCGCCATGCCCCTCACGGAATACCTTGGGGTGTCTTCTTTCCAAAATGGGGTCACTTGTGGGGTAGTTATACTGCCCTGGCATTTTCCAGGGGCCCTAATGTGTGGTAAGTAGGTAAATGACCTGTGAAATCCTAAAGGTGCTCTTTGGAATATGGGCCCCTTTGCCCACCTAGGCTGCAAAAAAGTGTCACACAAGTGGTATCGCCGTATTCAGGAGAAGTTGGGGAATGTGTTTTGGGGTGTCATTTTACATATACCCTTGCTGGGTGAGAGAAATATCTTGACAAAAGACAACTTTTCCCATTTTTTTATACAAAGTTGGCATTTGACCAAGATATTTCTCTCACCCAGCATGGATATATGTAAAATGACACCCCAAAACACATTCCCCAA
This sequence comes from Bufo bufo, assembly GCF_905171765.1. Classification (NCBI taxonomy): domain Eukaryota; kingdom Metazoa; phylum Chordata; class Amphibia; order Anura; family Bufonidae; genus Bufo; species Bufo bufo. The sequence goes on from NC_053389.1 coordinate 158,144,331, forward strand.
CTTCTCCTGAGTACGGCGATACCAGATGTGTGACACTTTTTTGCAGCCTAGATGCGCAAAGGTGCCCAAATTCCTTTTAGGAGGGCATTTTTAGACATTTGGAAACAAGACTTCTTCTCACGCTTTGGGGCCCCTAGAATGCCAGGGCAGTATAAATACCCCACATGTGACCCCATTTTGGAAAGAAGACACCCCAAGGTATTCAATGAGGGGCATGGCAAGTTCATAGAAATTTTTTTTTTTTTGGCACAAGTTAGCGGAAATTGATATTTTTAATTTTTTGCTCACAAAGTCTCCCGTTCCGCTAACTTGGGACAAAAATTTCAATCTTTCATGGACTCAATATGCCCCTCACGGAATACCTGGGGGTGTCTTCTTTCCGAAATGGGGTCACATGTGGGGTATTTATACTGTCCTGGCATTCTAGGGGCCCTAAAGCGTGAGAAGAAGTCTGGAATATAAATGTCTAAAAAATTTTACGCATTTGGATTCCGTGAGGGGTATGGTGAGTTCATGTGAGATTTTATTTTTTGACACAAGTTAGTGGAATATGAGACTTTGTAAGAAAAAAAAATAATAATTCCGCTAACTTGGGCCAAAAAAATGTCTGAATGGAGCCTTACAGAGGGGTGATCAATGACAGGGGGGTGATCAATGACAGGGGGTTGATCAATGACAGGGGGGTAATCAATGACAGGGGGGTGATCAGGGAGTCTATATGGGGTGATCACCACAGTCATTGATCACGCCCCTGTAAGGCTTCATTCAGACGTCCGGATGCGTTTTGCGGATCCGATCCATCTATCAGTGGATCCGTAAAAATCATGCGGACGTCTGAATGGAGCTTTACAGGGGGGTAATCAATGACAGGGGGGTAATCAATGACAGGGGGGTGATCAGGGAGTCTATATGGGGTGATCACCACAGTCATTGATCACGCCCCTGTAAGGCTTCATTCAGACGTCCGGATGCGTTTTGCGGATCCGATCCATCTATCAGTGCATCCGTAAAAATCATGCGGACATCTGAATGGAGCTTTACAGGGGGGGTAATCAATGACAGGGGGGTGATCAGGGAGTCTATATGGGGTGATCACCACAGTCATTGATCATGCCCCTGTAAGGCTTCATTCAGACGTCCGGATGCGTTTTGCGGATCCGATCCATCTATCAGTGGATCCGTAAAAATCATGCGGACGTCTGAATGGAGCTTTACAGGGGGGTAATCAATGACAGGGGGGTAATCAATGACAGGGGGGTGATCAGGGAGTCTATATGGGGTGATCACCACAGTCATTGATCACGCCCCTGTAAGGCTTCATTCAGACGTTCGGATGCGTTTTGCGGATCCGATCCATCTATCAGTGCATCCGTAAAAATCATGCGGACATCTGAATGGAGCTTTACAGGGGGGTGATCAATGACAGGGGTGTAATCAATGACAGGGGGGTGATCAGGGAGTCTATATGGGGTGATCACCACAGTCATTGATCATGCCCCTGTAAGGCTTCATTCAGACGTCCGGATGCGTTTTGCGGATCCGATCCATCTATCAGTGCATCCGTAAAAATCATGCGGACATCTGAATGGAGCTTTACAGGGGGGTGATCAGGGAGTCTATATGGGGTGATAACCACAGTTATTGATCATGCCCCTGTAAGGCTTCATTCAGACGTCCGGATGCGTTTTGCGGATCCGATCTATCTATCAGTGGATCCGTAAAAATCATGCGGACCTCTGAATGGAGCTTTACATGGGGGTAATCAATGACAGGGGGGTAATCAATGACAGGGGGGTGATCAGGGAGTCTATATGGGGTGATCACCACAGTCATTGATCACGCCCCTGTAAGGCTTCATTCAGACGTCCGGATGCGTTTTGCGGATCCGATCCATCTATCAGTGGATCCGTAAAAATCATGCGGACGTCTGAATGGAGCTTTACAGGGGGGTGATCAATGACAGGGGGGAAATCAATGACAGGGGGGTGATCAGGGAGTCTATATGGGGTGATCAGGGGCTAATAAGGGGTTAATAAGTGACGGGGGGGGTGTAGTGTAGTGTAGTGGTGCTTGGTGCTACTTTACTGAGCTACCTGTGTCCTCTGGTGGTCGATCCAAACAAAGGGGACCACCAGAGGACCAGGTAGCAGGTATATTAGACGCTGTTATCAAAACAGCGTCTAATATACCTGTTAGGGGTTAAAAAAAACACATCTCCAGCCTGCCAGCGAACGATCGCCGCTGGCAGGCTGGAGATCAACTCTCTTACCTTCCGTTCCTGTGAGCGCGCGCGCCTGTGTGCGCGCGTTCACAGGAAATCTCGCGTCTCGCGAGATGACGCGTATATGCGTCCAGGCGGAATGAATCAACCACCTCCAGGACGCGTCTGTGCGTACAGCGGTCCGGAGGTGGTTAAAGAGACTGCTGTAAGTTGAGGGACTACAGTTCAGACACCCATCATCCAAGACTACTACTATGTCAGTTAAAGGGGTTGTTTATTGATGACCTATCCTCAGGATGGACCATATATCGATCGGCACAAAGGTAAGTTTGGAATGGCGGTGCGCGCATCCTAGGGCCGGCGTCCCGTGGAGATAGAAAGAAAGGAGGATCGGCAATTGCTGTTGGTATATAATATTGCTCTGTTTATTGCCACATAATAGTGACGCGTCACTATTATGTGGCAATAAACAGCAATATTATATACCAACAGCGAGTGCCAATCCTCCTTTCTTGCTATCCTCAGGATGGGTCATCAATATCAGACCGGCGGGGATCCGACACCCCTGCCGATCAGCTGTATTAAGAGACGGCAAAAGCAGTGCACGCATGCCGTCTCCCTTCTCTCTTCCTGTTCACCTCTGCTGACTATAGCAAAGCAGCAGTGAACAGGATGAAAGATGGGAGACGGCACGTGTGCACTGCGTGCCCTCTCCTCATACAGCTGATTGGTAGGGGTGCTGGGTGTCATACCCCTGCCGATCTGATATTGATGACCTATCCCAAGGATAGGTCATCAATATTAAAAGCCAGGACAACCCCTTTAAATCTATAGTATAGACCATATAGTGGATATCTACACCCACAAGGGTTAAATTGCAGTCATACAACCTGCCTTTATATTCCTTACTGCTGCCAGAAATTGCATTTGAAACTTGTTGGCATTGAATATACCAAAAGTTATATGCTGCACTTAGTAAGAGACTTCTTTATGTTAAAGTGGTTATCCAGTATCTACAACTTACCCCACTCCCCATTCCCTGCGCCGCTCCTGGTCCCAGCACTGCCGCTGCTGCTTCTCCCTGTACACAGATGAAAACATCCGGTGTCGGGGGGAGCAGCCAATGGCAGGCGGGGACGTGGACAAGCCTCTGTAGCATTACCCGTGATGCTAGGAAGGCATCTTCCCAATTGCCATTGGTTACCCCCCCAAACACAGTTTTTTTTTTTACCCGTGTACAGGGAGAAGCAGCAGTGGCGGTGCGGGGAGGGGGATAAGTATATTCCCTCGGAGGGGCCCGGCACGGGGGGGGGGGGGGGGCTGTTGTAGATACTGGATAACACCTTTAACATATAGAAGTCTCTTTTACTAAGTGCAACATATAACTTTTGGTATATTCAATACCAACAAGTTCCAAATGCAATTTCTGGCAGCAGTAAGGAATATAAATGCAGGTTGTATAACTGCAATTTAACCCTTGTGGGTGTAGATATCCACTATATTGACTATACTTGAGCATTAAAGGGGTTGTCCAGGCTTTTAATATTGATGTAATCACTGAAGGTATATTGCTAATTGATCCTTGCTAATGTATATATTGTATCACTGAGGGCAAGGACCTAAAAGTTAACTTTATTTATAATCACAATAAAAGAAAATTACAACTTGGATAAAGCATCCTAATTGGTGCGTAGAAAGCTATTAACGGTAAACGAAGGGCAGTAAAAGGCTGAGAAACTGGGATACAGGGAATAACTATCCCTAAACTTTCCCTCCACAGCTGCTCAACTCTGCCGAATTGTTTTGCCATAAACTCTGTATCTTAGGAGTACATGTGTGTACCACTGGTTCCATTTCTGTGCGTTTTGCCCCTATATCAATGTGCTGTTAGTCCATTAAGAGGCCGCACACTTTTTCTGTATTGACCCATTTAGGTTTTGTCCCTTGATGAACCCTCTGTTGCATTAAGAGGGGGAAACGCGTTGGGACCTGTGAAATTGGGATACATCTTGTAATAGGGTCTTTTCAAGGACAGTTCAGTCCTAGGTACGTGGACAGAGTACACATATAGGGTTCGGACCGCGCGTGTCATAAATAGATGGTATACAAACAGTTTTTTTCTCCTTCTCGTTTTAGAAAAGTACCGAGGTCTGCAGATGTCCTATTTGTAGATATCCTGCAACTTATAAAAATTATAATAGTGTAAATCCGTACGGTTGTGCTGCCCTGCAGTGCACAGATTGTACTTACACGGCACTCCACCAACAACAGGCGTATCTAAAATATCCTCCGTGGCTTGTTAGGTTTTTCGCGGCGAAGGTCCACGTTCATACACCACCACACAGGGCTCAACCACTGACTTAATTCCAGAACACACCAGATGAGTCTGCTAGTATTCCCGACTTCTTTTAATTAAAAATTTCTGTGGATACAAGTGGCTCCTACCATAGTGAAGCTCCGATAACTATTTTAAAAGGTTTATTAGTACATACTTACAAACATGCACTTTAAAATTCGCATTAAAAAATCCCAGTGTCTTTTTCTTTGCCGTGGTTGGCTGTGTGGTGGTGTATGAACGTGGACCTTCGCCGCGAAAAACCTAACAAGCCGCGGAGGATATCTTATCGCATGTCGAAAACTCAGGATGGATGGGGTCACTGGTACAGAATTTGCATTTGGACTTAGTCAAGCTATAACTCTGAAGTTAAAGGGGATGTCTTATTATGATATCCCCTTTTTATAATGAAAATGGACCACAATCAGCTGATTTTCTGGGTAACTATACATTAGCCATTCTATAATCTTGTAATAAATGGATTGGGGGGGGGTCTGCAAGAGCCTATCTTTGTTAATGACTCTAGCCTATGGCTAATATAAGAGGGTTATGAGTGGTGGAACATATGGAAAGGGGTTGTCATTCTTTTAGAGGTATTATCCAACATTAGGGCGGATTAGCAATGCATCCTGCCAGGAAAATTCCCGGTAGGCCAATTGCCTTTATCATGCCAGGCCCGCCGGCCTGCCCAGTATTTCCATGAGGAAGACAGTGGCGGTAAAAAATTTTCACCAGCAATGATAAATAGTTAAGGCTGCGTGCAGCCTGTAATTGTGGGAGGGGCCAGGTCCCCCTTCTTAAACCCCCTCGTCCAGCTCACCTCACCGCGCCCGCCTACTCGCACTTCCTGTGACTCCCGTCACTTCCGGTAAGCACGCCTCCCCAGGTAAGCACCGCCGCACGCCGCACGCCTCACGCCTCCCGCCGTGCACCTCGTACCTCGTGTCTCCGGTCCGTCCGACTCAGGATCAGGGTCGCCCGCTGGTCCGCTCCCCCTCACCGCATCCGGCTTCCCTGCACCGCGAGCTCCCTCCACCGTCGTCCTGCCAGACGCGTCCGTCCTCTCGCGAGAGGTCGGGCGCATGTGCAGCCGGCTCCCGGTCTCTGCTGCCGTGTGCCGCACTGAGCGCTGGCCGCTGGGGGGGGGGAACGGAGGGGGAGTCCCGCTCACTGCCTCCATCCCTCTTCCACGGCTGGGCCGCACACCACGGCCGCCCCCGCCTCCCACGCTCCTGTCAGTGCCGCGGCGGCAGGAGCCTATCCCTGATGCGTTTTTTCCCCAGTCGGGGTAACAAGGTCACATTTGGCTCCCACCCACCGTCCCCAGCTCGCCACACCATCCGTGCTCATCTGGCGCAACCCCTGCTTGTGCTGGCGTCCTGCCCGCAGTGCTGTCCGTGCCCCCAGAGAACAGGTCCCCCCCCCCCCATACGTGGGATGCAGGTCCGCATCCCTTCACGTCTCACGCTGCTCCATACAGCTCGCCCGTTCCTGGCTCCTGTGTCCAACCACCAGGCCATCCGCATCCGCCAGGTCGGTACGTCCCACAGGCTCCTCCACGCCCACCCAGGTTTGGACCCATGGCCCTCCAGGCCCATTCACACCCCTGCCAGCCACGCACCATCCTGCGGTCCCACGGCCTTCCAGCCTGGCCTCGCGGGGCTACGGCCCTTGCTGCTCCCATGTTTCACATTTGTGTTCCTTTCCCAGGTGCCAGTAGCGTTCGTGGTCCCCGACGTGTCTTGTCTCGACTTCCTGACGTCAGGTTTAGAATTGTTTTTCCGACAGGTCCTGCAGAAGGTCGCTGCCGGCCACTCGCGGGAATTCTCAAGCTTGAGGGTTTTCAGGTAGGTAACTCTGGGCTGCACCCAGCAGTTCCTCTTACCTGCATCCCGGGTTGCCTCCCCTGAGGCTCTCAAAAGATGTTGCTCTCTTACTTAACCTGAGACGTTCAGGTGTCCTCCCTGTCCAGGTACCCTGAAGCGTTCAGGTGTCTTCTCTGTCCATCTTAGCCTGAGGCGTTCTGGTGTCTTCTCTGTCCAGGTACCCTGAAGCGTTCAGGTGTCTTCTCTGACCATCTCGGCCTGAGACATTCAGGTGTCTTCTCTGTCCAGGTACCCTGAAGCGTTCAGGTGTCTTCTCTGTCCATCTTGGCCTGAGGCGTACAGGTGTCTTCTCTGTCCAGGTACCCTGAAGCGTTCAGGTGTCTTCTCTGTCCATCTTGGCCTGAGGCGTTCAGGTGTCTTCTCTGTCCAGGTACCCTGAAGCGTTCAGGTGTCTTCTCTGTCCATCTTAGCCTGAGGCGTTCAGGTGTCTTCTCTGTCCAGGTACCCTGAAGCGTTCAGGTGTCTCCTCTGTTCATCTTAGCCTGAGACGTTCAGGTGTCTTCTCTGCCCAGGTGCCCTGAAGCGTTCAGGTGTCTCCCCCGTCCACTGTTGCCTGTAGCATCAGGGTCTCGTTCCTGGTTTCTTTAGCTCACGGTGTGCAGCCACCATTTCTGTAGTTAGTGCGTCAGGTGTCTCCCAGTTCCCACGTATCTTGCGGCACCCAGGCAACCCTGCTAACGTCCCCAACCTGAAACGTTCAGGTCACTCCTCGCCACTCATCCTGGAACATCCAGGCCTCCTTCATACCGCAGTCTTCGACTCCGCCTCCTGGCTCCCCAGATACCCCTCTGTTCTTGGTTTCATCTTTCATCCACGTCTCCCTGTTTTCGTTATTAGCTGACACAGCGGTGTGTCCGCATGCATCAGCATTGATTTTTAGGTCCCGCTCTGCAATTTTCTCACGTCGCTCCTAACGTTTCCAGTCCTCAGGGCCAGCCGGGTCGTTCCCGTCGATCCTCAGACGGTAAGGCAAGGGTGTTGAATCCACGCTCTCAGGTACGTCCTCAAATATGTTCGCCCGCGGCCTCAGTAGTCATGGTACACGGTCCCCATGACCTCTCCAGCTGCCATATTGTTGTCTCTAATTCCAGGTCTCGCATAAGGTCTCTGCTATCTTCCGAGCCATGTCTCAGGTGTCAGATGTCGACGACGCATTGTCCCTCCCGGGTACTTCGGTCTCTGGCCAAGGCGGCCCAGTAGCCCTCCGAAGATGGACCGTACCAAGGCTCATTGCGGAGTTGGGCAGAAGGGGTATCAGGCACCCAGCGTCAGCCAGGAAGGCCGAGCTATACAGGCTGTTGATGACCGAACCCGGTCCTCCTGAAAGAGAAGATCCACCCCCAGCCATCCAGCAGTCCTTGGTGCAGTTACAGGCCTCCAGCAGTCTCTTTAAAGCAGGTTTTCAGGTGTTCATTTTACTGTCTGATTTCCAAGAATTTGCTTGAGGATGAATTTAGTTGTTCTCTATGGGGAATCCTTGGCAGGAGCAGAAGCTCTGCAGTGTGCTTCCTCTCTTCTCTGTCTGTCAACAGGAACTCCCCCTCCTAGCAGGAAGCAGGACCAGTCCACTCCTACCAACAGGGGAGGAACAGGATGGTTAGCACAGGAACAGTGCTAACCATCCTGTTCCTCCCCTGTTGGTAGGAGTGGACTGGTCCTGCTTCCTGCTAGGAGGGGGAGTTCCTGTTGACAGACAGAGAAGAGAGGAAGCACACTGCAGAGCTTCTGCTCCTGCCAAGGATTCCCCATAGAGAACAACTAAATTCATCCTCAAGCAAATTCTGGAGAAATCAGACAGCAGAATGAACACCTGAAAACCTGCTTTAAAGAGACTGCTGTAAGTTGAGGGACTACAGTTCAGACACCCATCATCCAAGACTACTACTATGTCAGTTAAAGGAGTTGTTTATTGATGACCTATCCTCAGGATGGACCATATATCGATCGGCACAAAGGTAACTTTGGAATGGCGGTGCGCGCATCCTAGGGCCGGCGTCCCGTGGAGATAGCAAGAAAGGAGGATCGGCAATCGCTGTTGGTATATAATATTGCTCTGTTTATTGCCACATAATAGTGACGCGTCACTATTATGTGGCAATAAACAGCAATATTATATACCAACAGCGAGTGCCAATCCTCCTTTCTTGCTATCCTCAGGATGGGTCATCAATATCAGACCGGCGGGGATCCGACACCCCTGCCGATCAGGTGTATTAAGAGACGGCAAAAGCAGTGCACACGTGCCGTCTCCCTTCTCTCTTCCTGTTCACCTCTGCTGTCTATAGCAAAGCAGCAGTGAACAGGATGAAAGATGGGAGACGGCTCCTCATTTAGCTGATTGGTAGGGGTGCTGGGTGTCATACCCCGCCGATCTGATATTGATGATCTATCCCAAGGATAGGTCATCAATATTAAAAGACTGGACAACCCCTTTAAATCTCAAGTATAGACCATATAGTGGATATCTACACCCACAAGGGTTAAATTGCAGTCATACAACCTGCCTTTATATTCCTTACTGCTGCCAGAAATTGCATTTGAAACTTGTTGGCATTGAATATACCAAAAGTTATATGCTGCACTTAGTAAAAGAGACTTCTTTATGTTAAAGTGGTTATCCAGTATCTACAACAGCCCCCCCCCCCATGTGCCGGGCCCCTCCCTGGGAATATACTTACCCCACTCCCCATTCCCTGCGCCGCTCCTGGTCCCAGCACTGCCGCTGCTGCTTCTCCCTGTACACAGATGAAAACATCCGGTGTCGGGGGGAGCAGCCAATGGCAGGCGGGGACGTGGACAAGCCTCTCTAGCATTACCCGTGATGCTAGGAAGGCATCTTCCCAATTGCCATTGGTTACCCCCCCAAACACAGTTTTTTTTTTTTACCCGTGTACAGGGAGAAGCAGCAGTGGCGGTGCGGGGAGGGGGATAAGTATATTCCCTCGGAGGGGCCCGGCACATGGGGGGGGGGGGGGGCTGTTGTAGATACTGGATAACACCTTTAACATATAGAAGTCTCTTTTACTAAGTGCAACATATAACTTTTGGTATATTCAATACCAACAAGTTCCAAATGCAATTTCTGGCAGCAGTAAGGAATATAAATGCAGGTTGAATAACTGCAATTTAACCCTTGTGGGTGTAGATATCCACTATATTGACTATACTTGAGCATTAAAGGGGTTGTCCAGGCTTTTAATATTGATGTAATCACTGAAGGTATATTGCTAATTGATCCTTGCTAATGTATATAATGTATCACTGAGGGCAAGGACCTAAAACTTTACTTTATTTATAATCACAATAAAAGAAAATTACAACTTGGATAAAGCATCCTAATTGGTGCGTAGAAAGCTATTAACGGTAAACGAAGGGCAGTAAAAGGCTGATAAACTGGGATACAGGGAATAACTATCCCTAAACTTTCCCTCCACAGCTGCTCAACTCTGCCGAATTGTTTTGCCATAAACTCTGTATCTTAGGAGTACATGTGTGTACCACTGGTTTCATTTTTGTCTTGTTTTGCCCTTATATCAATGTGCTGTTAGTCCATTAAAGAGGCCGCACACTTTTTCTGTATTGACCCATTTAGGTTTTGTCCCTTGATGAACCCTCTGTTGCATTAAGAGGGGGAAACGCATTGGGTCCTGTGAAATTGGGATACATCTTGTAATAGGGTCTTTTCAAGGACAGTTCAGTCCTAGGTACGTGGACAGAGTACACATATAGGGTTCGGACCGCGCGTGTCATAAATAGATGGTATACAAACAGTTTTTTTCTCCTTCTCGTTTTAGAAAAGTACCGAGGTCTGCAGATGTCCTATTTGTAGATATCCTGCAACTTATAAAAATTATAATAGTGTAAATCCGTACGGTTGTGCTGCCCTGCAGTGCACAGATTGTACTTACACGGCACTCCACCAACAACAGGCGTATCTAAAATATCCTCCGTGGCTTGTTAGGTTTTTCGCGGCGAAGGTCCACGTTCATACACCACCACACAGGGCTCAACCACTGACTTAATTCCAGAACACACCAGATGAGTCTGCTAGTATTCCCGACTTCTTTTAATTAAAAATTTCTGTGGATACAAGTGGCTCCTACCATAGTGAAGCTCCGATAACTATTTTAAAAGGTTTATTAGTACATACTTACAAACATGCACTTTAAAATTCGCATTAAAAAATCCCAGTGTCTTTTTCTTTGCCGTGGTTGGCTGTGTGGTGGTGTATGAACGTGGACCTTCGCCGCGAAAAACCTAACAAGCCGCGGAGGATATCTTATCGCATGTCGAAAACTCAGGATGGATGGGGTCACTGGTACAGAATTTGCATTTGGACTTAGTCAAGCTATAACTCTGAAGTTAAAGGGGATGTCTTATTATGATATCCCCTTTTTATAATGAAAATGGACCACAATCAGCTGATTTTCTGGGTAACTATACATTAGCCATTCTATAATCTTGTAATAAATGGATTGGGGGGGGGTCTGCAAGAGCCTATCTTTGTTAATGACTCTAGCCTATGGCTAATATAAGAGGGTTATGAGTGGTGGAACATATGGAAAGGGGTTGTCATTCTTTTAGAGGTATTATCCAACATTAGGGCGGATTAGCAATGCATCCTGCCAGGAAAATTCCCGGTAGGCCAATTGCCTTTATCATGCCAGGCCCGCCGGCCTGCCCAGTATTTCCATGAGGAAGACAGTGGCGGTAAAAAATTTTCACCAGCAATGATAAATAGTTAAGGCTGCGTGCAGCCTGTAATTGTGGGAGGGGCCAGGTCCCCCTTCTTAAACCCCCTCGTCCAGCTCACCTCACCGCGCCCGCCTACTCGCACTTCCTGTGACTCCCGTCACTTCCGGTAAGCACGCCTCCCCAGGTAAGCACCGCCGCACGCCGCACGCCTCACGCCTCCCGCCGTGCACCTCGTACCTCGTGTCTCCGGTCCGTCCGACTCAGGATCAGGGTCGCCCGCTGGTCCGCTCCCCCTCACCGCATCCGGCTTCCCTGCACCGCGAGCTCCCTCCACCGTCGTCCTGCCAGACGCGTCCGTCCTCTCGCGAGAGGTCGGGCGCATGTGCAGCCGGCTCCCGGTCTCTGCTGCCGTGTGCCGCACTGAGCGCTGGCCGCTGGGGGGGGGGAACGGAGGGGGAGTCCCGCTCACTGCCTCCATCCCTCTTCCACGGCTGGGCCGCACACCACGGCCGCCCCCGCCTCCCACGCTCCTGTCAGTGCCGCGGCGGCAGGAGCCTATCCCTGATGCGTTTTTTCCCCAGTCGGGGTAACAAGGTCACATTTGGCTCCCACCCACCGTCCCCAGCTCGCCACACCATCCGTGCTCATCTGGCGCAACCCCTGCTTGTGCTGGCGTCCTGCCCGCAGTGCTGGCCGTGCCCCCAGAGAACAGGTCCCCCCCCCCCCCATACGTGGGATGCAGGTCCGCATCCCTTCACGTCTCACGCTGCTCCATACAGCTCGCCCGTTCCTGGCTCCTGTGTCCAACCACCAGGCCATCCGCATCCGCCAGGTCGGTACGTCCCACAGGCTCCTCCACGCCCACCCAGGTTTGGACCCATGGCCCTCCAGGCCCATTCACACCCCTGCCAGCCACGCACCATCCTGCGGTCCCACGGCCTTCCAGCCTGGCCTCGCGGGGCTACGGCCCTTGCTGCTCCCATGTTTCACATTTGTGTTCCTTTCCCAGGTGCCAGTAGCGTTCGTGGTCCCCGACGTGTCTTGTCTCGACTTCCTGACGTCAGGTTTAGAATTGTTTTTCCGACAGGTCCTGCAGAAGGTCGCTGCCGGCCACTCGCGGGAATTCTCAAGCTTGAGGGTTTTCAGGTAGGTAACTCTGGGCTGCACCCAGCAGTTCCTCTTACCTGCATCCCGGGTTGCCTCCCCTGAGGCTCTCAAAAGATGTTGCTCTCTTACTTAACCTGAGACGTTCAGGTGTCCTCCCTGTCCAGGTACCCTGAAGCGTTCAGGTGTCTTCTCTGTCCATCTTAGCCTGAGGCGTTCTGGTGTCTTCTCTGTCCAGGTACCCTGAAGCGTTCAGGTGTCTTCTCTGACCATCTCGGCCTGAGACATTCAGGTGTCTTCTCTGTCCAGGTACCCTGAAGCGTTCAGGTGTCTTCTCTGTCCATCTTGGCCTGAGGCGTACAGGTGTCTTCTCTGTCCAGGTACCCTGAAGCGTTCAGGTGTCTTCTCTGTCCATCTTGGCCTGAGGCGTTCAGGTGTCTTCTCTGTCCAGGTACCCTGAAGCGTTCAGGTGTCTTCTCTGTCCATCTTAGCCTGAGGCGTTCAGGTGTCTTCTCTGTCCAGGTACCCTGAAGCGTTCAGGTGTCTCCTCTGTTCATCTTAGCCTGAGACGTTCAGGTGTCTTCTCTGCCCAGGTGCCCTGAAGCGTTCAGGTGTCTCCCCCGTCCACTGTTGCCTGTAGCATCAGGGTCTCGTTCCTGGTTTCTTTAGCTCACGGTGTGCAGCCACCATTTCTGTAGTTAGTGCGTCAGGTGTCTCCCAGTTCCCACGTATCTTGCGGCACCCAGGCAACCCTGCTAACGTCCCCAACCTGAAACGTTCAGGTCACTCCTCGCCACTCATCCTGGAACATCCAGGCCTCCTTCATACCGCAGTCTTCGACTCCGCCTCCTGGCTCCCCAGATACCCCTCTGTTCTTGGTTTCATCTTTCATCCACGTCTCCCTGTTTTCGTTATTAGCTGACACAGCGGTGTGTCCGCATGCATCAGCATTGATTTTTAGGTCCCGCTCTGCAATTTTCTCACGTCGCTCCTAACGTTTCCAGTCCTCAGGGCCAGCCGGGTCGTTCCCGTCGATCCTCAGACGGTAAGGCAAGGGTGTTGAATCCACGCTCTCAGGTACGTCCTCAAATATGTTCGCCCGCGGCCTCAGTAGTCATGGTACACGGTCCCCATGACCTCTCCAGCTGCCATATTGTTGTCTCTAATTCCAGGTCTCGCATAAGGTCTCTGCTATCTTCCGAGCCATGTCTCAGGTGTCAGATGTCGACGACGCATTGTCCCTCCCGGGTACTTCGGTCTCTGGCCAAGGCGGCCCAGTAGCCCTCCGAAGATGGACCGTACCAAGGCTCATTGCGGAGTTGGGCAGAAGGGGTATCAGGCACCCAGCGTCAGCCAGGAAGGCCGAGCTATACAGGCTGTTGATGACCGAACCCGGTCCTCCTGAAAGAGAAGATCCACCCCCAGCCATCCAGCAGTCCTTGGTGCAGTTACAGGCCTCCAGCAGTCTCTTTAAAGCAGGTTTTCAGGTGTTCATTTTACTGTCTGATTTCCAAGAATTTGCTTGAGGATGAATTTAGTTGTTCTCTATGGGGAATCCTTGGCAGGAGCAGAAGCTCTGCAGTGTGCTTCCTCTCTTCTCTGTCTGTCAACAGGAACTCCCCCTCCTAGCAGGAAGCAGGACCAGTCCACTCCTACCAACAGGGGAGGAACAGGATGGTTAGCACAGGAACAGTGCTAACCATCCTGTTCCTCCCCTGTTGGTAGGAGTGGACTGGTCCTGCTTCCTGCTAGGAGGGGGAGTTCCTGTTGACAGACAGAGAAGAGAGGAAGCACACTGCAGAGCTTCTGCTCCTGCCAAGGATTCCCCATAGAGAACAACTAAATTCATCCTCAAGCAAATTCTTGGAAATCAGACAGTAAAATGAACACCTGAAAACCTGCTTTAAAGAGACTGCTGTAAGTTGAGGGACTACAGTTCAGACACCCATCATCCAAGACTACTACTATGTCAGTTAAAGGGGTTGTTTATTGATGACCTATCCTCAGGATGGACCATATATAGATCGGCACAGCGGTAAGTTTGGAATGGCGGTGCGCGTATCCTAGGGCCGGCGTCCCGTGGAGATAGCAAGAAAGGAGGATCGGCAATCGCTGTTGGTATATAATATTGCTCTGTTTATTGCCACATAATAGTGACGCGTCACTATTATGTGGCAATAAACAGCAATATTATATACCAACAGCGAGTGCCAATCCTCCTTTCTTGCTATCCTCAGGATGGGTCATCAATATCAGACCGGCGGGGATCCGACACCCCTGCCGATCAGGTGTATTAAGAGACGGCAAAAGCAGTGCACACGTGCCGTCTCCCTTCTCTCTTCCTGTTCACCTCTGCTGACTATAGCAAAGCAGCAGTGAACAGGATGAAAGATGGGAGACGGCACGTGTGCACTGCGCGCCCTCTCCTCATACAGCTGATTGGTAGGGGTGCTGGGTGTCATACCCCTGCCGATCTGATATTGATGACCTATCCCAAGGATAGGTCATCAATATTAAAAGCCAGGACAACCCCTTTAAATCTCAAGTATAGACCATATAGTGGATATCTACACCCACAAGGGTTAAATTGCAGTCATACAACCTGCCTTTATATTCCTTACTGCTGCCAGAAATTGCATTTGAAACTTGTTGGCATTGAATATACCAAAAGTTATATGCTGCACTTAGTAAAAGAGACTTCTTTATGTTAAAGTGGTTATCCAGTATCTACAACAGCCCCCCCCCATGTGCCGGGCCCCTCCCTGGGAATATACTTACCCCACTCCCCATTACCTGCGCCGCTCCTGGTCCCAGTACTGCCGCTGCTGCTTCTCCCTGTACACAGATGAAAACATCCGGTGTCGGGGGGAGCAGCCAATGGCAGGCGGGGACGTGGACAAGCCTCTCTAGCATTACCCGTGATGCTAGGAAGGCATCTTCCCAATTGCCATTGGTTACCCCCCCAAACACAGTTTTTTTTTTTACCCGTGTACAGGGAGAAGCAGCAGTGGCGGTGCGGGGAGGGGGATAAGTATATTCCCTCGGAGGGGCCCGGCACATGGGGGGGCTGTTGTAGATACTGGATAACACCTTTAACATATAGAAGTCTCTTTTACTAAGTGCAACATATAACTTTTGGTATATTCAATACCAACAAGTTCCAAATGCAATTTCTGGCAGCAGTAAGGAATATAAATGCAGGTTGTATAACTGCAATTTAACCCTTGTGGGTGTAGATATCCACTATATTGACTATACTTGAGCATTAAAGGGGTTGTCCAGGCTTTTAATATTGATGTAATCACTGAAGGTATATTGCTAATTGATCCTTGCTAATGTATATATTGTATCACTGAGGGCAAGGACCTAAAAGTTAACTTTATTTATAATCACAATAAAAGAAAATTACAACTTGGATAAAGCATCCTAATTGGTGCGTAGAAAGCTATTAACGGTAAACGAAGGGCAGTAAAAGGCTGAGAAACTGGGATACAGGGAATAACTATCCCTAAACTTTCCCTCCACAGCTGCTCAACTCTGCCGAATTGTTTTGCCATAAACTCTGTATCTTAGGAGTACATGTGTGTACCACTGGTTCCATTTCTGTGCGTTTTGCCCCTATATCAATGTGCTGTTAGTCCATTAAGAGGCCGCACACTTTTTCTGTATTGACCCATTTAGGTTTTGTCCCTTGATGAACCCTCTGTTGCATTAAGAGGGGGAAACGCGTTGGGACCTGTGAAATTGGGATACATCTTGTAATAGGGTCTTTTCAAGGACAGTTCAGTCCTAGGTACGTGGACAGAGTACACATATAGGGTTCGGACCGCGCGTGTCATAAATAGATGGTATACAAACAGTTTTTTTCTCCTTCTCGTTTTAGAAAAGTACCGAGGTCTGCAGATGTCCTATTTGTAGATATCCTGCAACTTATAAAAATTATAATAGTGTAAATCCGTACGGTTGTGCTGCCCTGCAGTGCACAGATTGTACTTACACGGCACTCCACCAACAACAGGCGTATCTAAAATATCCTCCGTGGCTTGTTAGGTTTTTCGCGGCGAAGGTCCACGTTCATACACCACCACACAGGGCTCAACCACTGACTTAATTCCAGAACACACCAGATGAGTCTGCTAGTATTCCCGACTTCTTTTAATTAAAAATTTCTGTGGATACAAGTGGCTCCTACCATAGTGAAGCTCCGATAACTATTTTAAAAGGTTTATTAGTACATACTTACAAACATGCACTTTAAAATTCGCATTAAAAAATCCCAGTGTCTTTTTCTTTGCCGTGGTTGGCTGTGTGGTGGTGTATGAACGTGGACCTTCGCCGCGAAAAACCTAACAAGCCGCGGAGGATATCTTATCGCATGTCGAAAACTCAGGATGGATGGGGTCACTGGTACAGAATTTGCATTTGGACTTAGTCAAGCTATAACTCTGAAGTTAAAGGGGATGTCTTATTATGATATCCCCTTTTTATAATGAAAATGGACCACAATCAGCTGATTTTCTGGGTAACTATACATTAGCCATTCTATAATCTTGTAATAAATGGATTGGGGGGGGGTCTGCAAGAGCCTATCTTTGTTAATGACTCTAGCCTATGGCTAATATAAGAGGGTTATGAGTGGTGGAACATATGGAAAGGGGTTGTCATTCTTTTAGAGGTATTATCCAACATTAGGGCGGATTAGCAATGCATCCTGCCAGGAAAATTCCCGGTAGGCCAATTGCCTTTATCATGCCAGGCCCGCCGGCCTGCCCAGTATTTCCATGAGGAAGACAGTGGCGGTAAAAAATTTTCACCAGCAATGATAAATAGTTAAGGCTGCGTGCAGCCTGTAATTGTGGGAGGGGCCAGGTCCCCCTTCTTAAACCCCCTCGTCCAGCTCACCTCACCGTGCCCGCCTACTCGCACTTCCTGTGACTCCCGTCACTTCCGGTAAGCACGCCTCCCCAGGTAAGCACCGCCGCACGCCGCACGCCTCACGCCTCCCGCCGTGCACCTCGTACCTCGTGTCTCCGGTCCGTCCGACTCAGGATCAGGGTCGCCCGCTGGTCCGCTCCCCCTCACCGCATCCGGCTTCCCTGCACCGCGAGCTCCCTCCACCGTCGTCCTGCCAGACGCGTCCGTCCTCTCCTCTCGCGAGAGGTCGGGCGCATGTGCAGCCGGCTCCCGGTCTCTGCTGCCGTGTGCCGCACTGAGCGCTGGCCGCTGGGGGGGGGGAACGGAGGGGGAGTCCCGCTCACTGCCTCCATCCCTCTTCCACGGCTGGGCCGCACACCACGGCCGCCCCCGCCTCCCACGCTCCTGTCAGTGCCGCGGCGGCAGGAGCCTATCCCTGATGCGTTTTTTCCCCAGTCGGGGTAACAAGGTCACATTTGGCTCCCACCCACCGTCCCCAGCTCGCCACACCATCCGTGCTCATCTGGCGCAACCCCTGCTTGTGCTGGCGTCCTGCCCGCAGTGCTGTCCGTGCCCCCAGAGAACAGGTCCCCCCCCCCCCCCATACGTGGGATGCAGGTCCGCATCCCTTCACGTCTCACGCTGCTCCATACAGCTCGCCCGTTCCTGGCTCCTGTGTCCAACCACCAGGCCATCCGCATCCGCCAGGTCGGTACGTCCCACAGGCTCCTCCACGCCCACCCAGGTTTGGACCCATGGCCCTCCAGGCCCATTCACACCCCTGCCAGCCACGCACCATCCTGCGGTCCCACGGCCTTCCAGCCTGGCCTCGCGGGGCTACGGCCCTTGCTGCTCCCATGTTTCACATTTGTGTTCCTTTCCCAGGTGCCAGTAGCGTTCGTGGTCCCCGACGTGTCTTGTCTCGACTTCCTGACGTCAGGTTTAGAATTGTTTTTCCGACAGGTCCTGCAGAAGGTCGCTGCCGGCCACTCGCGGGAATTCTCAAGCTTGAGGGTTTTCAGGTAGGTAACTCTGGGCTGCACCCAGCAGTTCCTCTTACCTGCATCCCGGGTTGCCTCCCCTGAGGCTCTCAAAAGATGTTGCTCTCTTACTTAACCTGAGACGTTCAGGTGTCCTCCCTGTCCAGGTACCCTGAAGCGTTCAGGTGTCTTCTCTGTCCATCTTAGCCTGAGGCGTTCTGGTGTCTTCTCTGTCCAGGTACCCTGAAGCGTTCAGGTGTCTTCTCTGACCATCTCGGCCTGAGACATTCAGGTGTCTTCTCTGTCCAGGTACCCTGAAGCGTTCAGGTGTCTTCTCTGTCCATCTTGGCCTGGGGCGTACAGGTGTCTTCTCTGTCCAGGTACCCTGAAGCGTTCAGGTGTCTTCTCTGTCCATCTTGGCCTGAGGCGTTCAGGTGTCTTCTCTGTCCAGGTACCCTGAAGCGTTCAGGTGTCTTCTCTGTCCATCTTAGCCTGAGGCGTTCAGGTGTCTTCTCTGTCCAGGTACCCTGAAGCGTTCAGGTGTCTCCTCTGTCCATCTTAGCCTGAGACGTTCAGGTGTCTTCTCTGCCCAGGTGCCCTGAAGCGTTCAGGTGTCTCCCCCGTCCACTGTTGCCTGTAGCATCAGGGTCTCGTTCCTGGTTTCTTTAGCTCACGGTGTGCAGCCACCATTTCTGTAGTTAGTGCGTCAGGTGTCTCCCAGTTCCCACGTATCTTGCGGCACCCAGGCAACCCTGCTAACGTCCCCAACCTGAAACGTTCAGGTCACTCCTCGCCACTCATCCTGGAACATCCAGGCCTCCTTCATACCGCAGTCTTCGACTCCGCCTCCTGGCTCCCCAGATACCCCTCTGTTCTTGGTTTCATCTTTCATCCACGTCTCCCTGTTTTCGTTATTAGCTGACACAGCGGTGTGTCCGCATGCATCAGCATTGATTTTTAGGTCCCGCTCTGCAATTTTCTCACGTCGCTCCTAACGTTTCCAGTCCTCAGGGCCAGCCGGGTCGTTCCCGTCGATCCTCAGACGGTAAGGCAAGGGTGTTGAATCCACGCTCTCAGGTACGTCCTCAAATATGTTCGCCCGCGGCCTCAGTAGTCATGGTACACGGTCCCCATGACCTCTCCAGCTGCCATATTGTTGTCTCTAATTCCAGGTCTCGCATAAGGTCTCTGCTATCTTCCGAGCCATGTCTCAGGTGTCAGATGTCGACGACGCATTGTCCCTCCCGGGTACTTCGGTCTCTGGCCAAGGCGGCCCAGTAGCCCTCCGAAGATGGACCGTACCAAGGCTCATTGCGGAGTTGGGCAGAAGGGGTATTAGGCACCCAGCGTCAGCCAGGAAGGCCGAGCTATACAGGCTGTTGATGACCGAACCCGGTCCTCCTGAAAGAGAAGATCCACCCCCAGCCATCCAGCAGTCCTTGGTGCAGTTACAGGCCTCCTTGGATTCGCTCATCTCATCCGTTGCCGACATCAGGACCAGGGTGGTGGACTTGGAGTCCAGAACACCGGCGTCATCCCAGGCGGTGGTCCCCCTCACCGATCCCCCTCTATTTCAGCTACCGGCTCCAGGTATGACCCCGGCTGCTCCCGTAGTGGCTCCTGTGCATTTCGTGCCGGACAACATCAGGAGGGACATCTTGGCGGGCAAGGACGTGAATCTCGCGTCCATCCTGATTGCGTCCCACGATGCCGTAGATAATAAGACCTTTGACTGCGGGGAAATCTCGGTGGTCCTTCGGGCCAAGGATGCCCGTCTTAATCGCAAGCTCTCTATACCTGAGTTCATTTTGGCCTTTGGCCTGTATGGAGACGTGATCTGCTCCGCCTATCCAGCCCGCCGGGAGGAGCTGGACACGTATCTACACAGGGTTACTGATCTTGGGCACAAGTACGGCGGCACAGCTTTTTACGATTACCACCGCTCCTTTTCAGCCAAGGCCGCCGCCGCGCTGACCCAGTTTCAGTTCTCCGTCAACTGGGCTACTCTGGACATGGAATTGTTCTGCCGGCATTTCGCCGGTCTCCGGGCCCCCGCCTGTTCGACTTGTCAGTCGATTTTTCATTCCACAGAGTGGTGTCCTCAGACTGCCACGGCCCAACCAGACAAGGTCATCCCAGGCCCCTCCGGGGTCCCCCGCAACCCCTCCTCCACTGATAAGTTAGGCAGACCCATTGTTTACCTTGGCAACAGCCAAGTATGCAACAACTTTAATTTCGGTTCCTGTCTCTTCAGCGGTTGCAGGGCCCTGCACATCTGCTCCATCTGCTTCAGGGCTCACCCCAGGTCCACATGTCCCAAAAAGGCGTCCAAGCGCCTATGTCACGGCCATGGCTATGACCGTGACTCCTGAACCGCATGCGGTTGTCAGCGGTTTTCATTGGTGTTCAATCACAGGTGAGGGCTGTGGTATTGGCCTCACCTGTGGTTGCCGCTGGCAACAGTATGTATGTGGCAGCGTAGCAGGCTGAGCTGTGCCATGCAGCTCGCTACGCTGCGCATGCAGTTTTGTGTGTGATGTGTGGATGTGTGCACTGTGTTTTATGTTATTGTGTGCACGTTCCCTTTAAGTGGTGTTTTCCCTTCCCTGGTGTTGGAAGGGTTAATTCCCTTCCTAGTGTGTGTGATCACTGGGTGTGTCCGACTGTGGGGTGTGGCTTCTTGGCCTATAAAGCCTCACTGCTTTTGCAGGCCTTCAGGTTGCTTCAGCCATGCTTAGCTGAGAGCAGCCTCATGTATTTATTACCTGCCAGTAAGAGCCACCCCTGTGGTCATAAACCTTAATGTCATAACCATAATGTCGCTTTAAGTTATTTCTAGTTATGTGTGATGTCCGTGTGATGTTTTATATGTGATTTTGTGCAGCTATGGATCTGGGTTCCTGTGTGGGGATGCGTTTGTGACCTGCACCCTGTTTACACAGGGATCCAGTCAGCAAGGCTGTGGCAGGTAGGTGGAACTCTTTGTTCACCTGCCATATCCATAGAGCTGTTTATGTCTCCCCTTTTCCTGCAGCTTGGCCGTTGAGACTCCTGCTCCTCCGTGTCTAGGAGGAGTGGGCTTGTCTTACTCAGCTCCTAGGTGAGGGTCATCTTGAGGGCTAGCAGGGACTTTTAGGTTCCGGAGCATGAGCCCTCCTACCATCAAGGTTGGCTCATGTAGCTAGGAGCCAGGGTCAGGTTAGGGATGCGTTTAGGAGGTGACCTGCTCCCTAATCCTGTCTTCATGGCCAAGCAGCCGTAACATCACCGGGCTGCACACGGCTGAGGATTTCCCCCATCCTCAGCCGTGACAGTATGACCACAGTCGCTTCTTACGTGGCGCTCCCTCGAAAGAGGGTAAAGCATGCACCGCTATCTCCGGATGGGGTGCATGCGCGTTCTCCGGAGGGAGAGCGTTATGGGGCTTTCACCATTTACGGCGCGGTGAGTGGCATTCCCCGCCATTCCTTGCTCACCGTGTCCGTGTTGGTGTCCCCTTTTGTTTGTCTTTCCCCTCCCCCCCCCATTGTTTTCTAAGCCTCACCAACCTTCCCCTTTTTTGTTGGGAGGGGCTTTGAGGGGTGGGAGTATGTTCCCTCGAAAGAGGGTGTAGCATGTACCGCCGTCTGTGAAGGGGTACATGCGCGCTCTTCGGAGGGAGAGCGTTCTGGGGGTTTCGCCTCTGACGGCGCGGTGAGTGGCATTTCCCCGCCTTCCCTTCACCGTTGCCTCGTTTGGCGTCCCCCTGATTTTATAGCACTAGGGTGTTTGTTTGGTGTGCGAGTTGCACACCTTCGAAAGAGGGTGCAGCATGCAGTGCCATATCCATGTGGCCTGCATGCGCGTTCTCCGGAGGGAGAGCGTTCCTGGGGGTTCTCCGTTAACGGCACGGTTGGTGGCGTATTCCCCGCCACCTTTCCTTCCGTGTCCGTGTTGGGGATCCCTCGTCCCTCTCCATGTTCCCATCTCTGGTCGTTTGCTGGCAGCACTCCGTAGGTGGTCCGGCTGCTTGCTGGTTAGGAGTGTCTGCTGGCAGCGACTGGAGTGGGGACGTGAGTGGAGAGTCCCCTCGTCCATCTCTCAGTGGTTCTTTTCTCTTTGTTGCTGGTGCGGGCTGCAGTCCTCGTTGGACTGGCTAGTGTGAGCCGGGAGAGGATGCAGCTGACAGCGACCCCTTTTTAGAACCGGCACTGAGAGTGGACGTCCCCTTCTCCTATCCCCTTGTCTGAGTCCCTCACGTGTCTTTTTTTGGTGGGGGGGCTTTGAGGGGTGGGAGTGTCACGGCCATGGCTATGACCGTGACTCCTGAACCGCATGCGGTTGTCAGCGGTTTTCATTGGTGTTCAATCACAGGTGAGGGCTGTGGTATTGGCCTCACCTGTGGTTGCCGCTGGCAACAGTATGTATGTGGCAGCGTAGCAGGCTGAGCTGTGCCATGCAGCTCGCTACGCTGCGCATGCGGTTTTGTGTGTGATGTGTGGATGTGTGCACTGTGTTTTATGTTATTGTGTGCACGTTCCCTTTAAGTGGTGTTTTCCCTTCCCTGGTGTTGGAAGGGTTAATCCCCTTCCTAGTGTGTGTGATCACTGGGTGTGTCCGACTGTGGGGTGTGGCTTCTTGGCCTATAAAGCCTCACTGCTTTTGCAGGCCTTCAGGTTGCTTCAGCCATGCTTAGCTGAGAGCAGCCTCATGTATTTATTACCTGCCAGTAAGAGCCACCCCTGTGGTCATAAACCTTAATGTCATAACCATAATGTCGCTTTAAGTTATTTCTAGTTATGTGTGATGTCCGTGTGATGTTTTATATGTGATTTTGTGCAGCTATGGATCTGGGTTCCTGTGTGGGGATGCGTTTGACCTGCACCCTGTTTACACAGGGATCCAGTCAGCAAGGCTGTGGCAGGTAGGTGGAACTCTTTGTTCACCTGCCATATCCATAGAGCTGTTTATGTCTCCCCTTTTCCTGCAGCTTGGCCGTTGAGACTCCTGCTCCTCCGTGTCTAGGAGGAGTGGGCTTGTCTTACTCAGCTCCTAGGTGAGGGTCATCTTGAGGGCTAGCAGGGACTTTTAGGTTCCGGAGCATGAGCCCTCCTACCATCAAGGTTGGCTCATGTAGCTAGGAGCCAGGGTCAGGTTAGGGATGCGTTTAGGAGGTGACCTGCTCCCTAATCCTGTCTTCATGGCCAAGCAGCCGTAACATCACCGGGCTGCACACGGCTGAGGATTTCCCCCATCCTCAGCCGTGACAGCCTATTACTGGCCGATTGCAACATTGACCTCCTGGCCCTCCTGTTACGGGAACATCCGGTTCCGAGATTCGTGGACTTCCTGATCACTGGCCTCTGCTTCGGCTTTGACACAGGGTTGGTGGCACTCCCCCATTCCAACTGGGAGTGCGACAATCTGCAGTCAGCCAGGTCAGATCCCGCCACTGTGCAGGAACTCCTGAACTCGGAGGTTGAGAAAGGGTTCCTCCTGGGCCCTTTCAACCAGGTTCCGTTTTCTCGCTGGCGGATCAGCCCAATAGGAATAGTGTCCAAAAAAGATTCAAATAAAAAACGTTTAATTTACGATCTCTCCGCCCCCCATTATTCCGTCATCCCCAGCATCAATTCACTCATTCCTTACGCAGAATTTGCCATGACGTATGCATCCATTGACGAAGCCATTACCCTCATCCTTAGCGCCGGGAAAGGCGCCTGGTTGTCTAAAACTGACATAGCGGACGCCTTCAAACTGCTGCCTATCGCCCCACACCTATGGCAGTTCCATGGTATTCAGTGGGAGGGCAGGTTCTATTTCGCCAACCGGTTGGCGTTCGGCTCTAAAAGCAGCCCGTGGTTATTCGACCAACTGGCGCAGTGTCACGGATGGTGTACAGGAAACAAGACAATACCATATAAACAATGTCTCTCTGGATCCACAACTAAGGAACAAAGGGAGACCCCTGCAATAGACCTGCCGCTCTCCCTCACTGCTCAGCCTATGCGAACACCCCAAAGGTGGATGGCCGCATATCCACGTTCCTCGGCTATCTATTACCTGAAGACCCTACAATAGTGAAGGGACACGACCACCGGCTCCCTACACTGACACGGAGGGAGTCAGGGTCACCTGGATCCAGAAAAGACAAAATCATAAATACATAATCAGCACTTATCTTGCAGACGACTGACGACTGAGGACTGGGAACTGGGAACAGCATGCACACACACTCCAGGAAGTTGTATCAGCCGCACACTACTGCATTATGGGGAGGAACTTAAAGGGTAGCAATCAGTCCAACTGCATGACAGCTGAGATAGACTAACGAGATGAGAAACTAAACCAAAACAAAGAAATTCAAGGAGGAGGATCTGAGAAGCTCCTGTGAGCGCTTCTCAGCTGTCTGGCTGTGACAGTACCCCTCCCTCTAGGAGTGGACTCCGGACACTCAGAGCCCACCTTCTCAGGATGGGACCTATGGAAAGCCCTGATGAGACGAGAGGCCTTAATGTCCTTCACTGGGACCCACATCCTCTCCTCAGGACCATAACCCTCCCAATGAACGAGGTACTGGAGGGAACCGCGGACAAGACGAGAATCCACAGTCCTAGAGACCTGAAATTCAAGATTTCCATCAACCATAATCGGAGGAGGAGGCAAAGGCGAGGGTACAATAGGTTGAACATAAGGTTTCAATAAGGACTTATGAAAAACATTATGGATCTTCCAAGTCTGAGGAAGATCAAGACGGTAGGCAACAGGATTGATGACAGACAGGATCTTGTAAGGCCCAATAAACCTAGGACCCAACTTCCAGGAGGGAACCTTCAATTTGATATTCTTGGTAGACAACCACACCAGATCACCAACATTCAGGTCCGGACCAGGCACACGTCTCTTATCCGCCACACGCTTATATCTCTCACTCATGCTCTTTAGATTATCCTGAATCTTTTGCCAAATAGATGACAAAGACGAGGAGAATCTGTCCTCATCAGGCAAACCAGAAGAGCCCTCTCCCGAGAAAGTCCCAAACTGCGGATGGAACCCATATGCACCAAAAAATGGTGACTTATCAGAGGACTCCTGACGACGGTTATTTAAAGCAAACTCAGCAAGGGACAAAAAAGAACACCAATCCTCCTGATTCTCCGCCACAAAACAGCGCAGATATGTCTCCAGATTCTGATTGACGCGCTCTGTCTGGCCATTCGACTGCGGATGGAAAGCAGAAGAGAATGACAACCGAACCCCCAAGCGAGAACAGAAAGCCTTCCAGAATCTGGAAACAAACTGCGTGCCCCTATCAGAGACTATGTCTGAAGGAATCCCATGCAATTTGACAATGTGGTCAATAAATGCCTGCGCCAATAAATGCCTGCGCCTTAGCATTGGGCAAACCAGGAAAAGGGATAAAATGCACCATTTTGCTAAAACGGTCCACCACCACCAGAATCACAGACTTCCCCGAGGAACGAGGCAAGTCCGTTATGAAGTCCATGGACAGATGTGTCCAAGGACGGGAAGGAATGGGCAAAGGAACGAGAGGACCTGATGGCCATGAATGAGGGACCTTGGCACGAGCGCAAGTCTCGCAAGCTGCCACAAAACCCTCAACCGACTTACGAAGCGCAGGCCACCAGAATCTCCGAGCGATGAAATCCAGTGTGGCTCTTGCCCCCGTGTGCCCAGCAAGGACCGTGTCGTGGTGTTCTTTAAAAATCTTGTGTCTCAAAGCAAGAGGCACAAACAACCTCCCAGGAGGACAAAGATCAGGAGCTTCTGACTGGGCTGCCTGCACCTCTGCCTCCAATTCAGGAAAAAGAGCAGAGACCACCACACCTTCAGCCAAAATGGGACCCGGGTCTTCAAAATTCCCACCTCCCGGAAAACAACGTGACAGGGCATCTGCCTTCACATTCTTAACCCCAGGGCGGAACGTAACAACAAAATTAAACCTTGAAAAGAACAAAGACCATCTGGCCTGTCTCGGGTTCAGACGCTTGGCTGACTCCAAGTAGGCCAGATTTTTATGGTCAGTAAACACGGTAATAGGGTGTCTGGCTCCCTCTAGCCAATGGCGCCATTCCTCAAAAGCCAACTTGATGGCCAACAATTCCCTATCTCCCACATCATAATTTCTCTCTGCCGAGGAGAGTTTCTTTGAGAAAAAGGCACACGGTTGCCATTTGGCAGGAGAGGAACCCTGAGACAAGACCGCACCCACCCCTACCTCAGAAGCATCAACCTCAACTATGAAGGGTAACGAAATATCAGGTTGTACCAGGATGGGAGCGGAAGCAAAACTCTCCTTGATATTAGAAAAGGCCTTACGCGCCTCTACCGACCAGGAAGAAAAATCTACCCCCTTTCTGGTCATATCAGTGAGTGGTTTAACAACAGAGGAATAATTCAAAATAAATTTCCTGTAATAATTGGCAAAGCCCAAAAAACGCATCAACGCCTTCTGATTCTCAGGAAGCTCCCACTCAAGCACAGCGCGGACCTTCTCGGGGTCCATGCGAAAACCAGAAGCGGAGACAAGAAACCCCAGAAATTGGATTTCTGGAACCGCAAACACACATTTTTCCAGTTTCGCGTATAATTTATTCTCCCGCAGGATGAGCAAGACCTGACGTAAGTGTTCCTTATGAGTCTTGAAATCAGGAGAAAAAATCAAAATGTCATCCAAATACACTAATACAAATTTTCCCATTAAATGATAAAAAAATGCTGTTGACAAAATGCTGAAAAACGGCTGGGGCATTCATCAAACCAAAAGGCATAACCAAATTCTCAAAATGGCCCTCAGGGGTATTGAAAGCCGTCTTCCATTCGTCTCCTTCTCTGACCCTAACCAGGTTGTATGCCCCTCTTAGGTCTAATTTGGGAAAGACTTTAGCCCCAACAACCTGGTTAAACAGGTCCGGGATCAGAGGAAGCGGATAAGGATCACGAATAGTGATACTGTTCAGCTCCCTGAAATCCAGACAAGGTCTTAAAGAACCATCTTTTTTCTTAACAAAGAAAAAACCAGCAGCAACAGGTGACTTCGAGGGTCGTATGTGTCCTTTTCTCCGACTCTCAGAGATATAAGCCCGCATAGCGACCCTCTCAGGTTGGGAGAGATTGTATAAACGAGATTTAGGCAGCTTGGCGCCTGGGATGAGATTAATAGGGCAATCATACTCCCTGTGCGGAGGTAAACCCTGAACTCCACTCTCAGAGAAGACATCCAAAAATTCAGAGAGGAAAGGTGGTACAGTCTTAGTAGAAACCTCAGAAACAGATGTTATGAGGCAATTCTCTCTGCAAAAGTTACTCCAACCATTTATTTGCCTCGCTTGCCAATCAATGGTGGGGTTATGTTTAGTGAGCCAGGGTAGCCCCAACACTAGAGGAGTAGGCAAACCGCTAAGGACGAAACATGACACATCCTCAACATGAGCATCACTCACAATTAAACGGATATTGTGAACTATGCCCTTTAATGATTTCTGAGAAAGTGGAGCTGAATCAATAGCAAAAACAGGAATATCCTTTCCCAAAGTGCATACCTGGAAACCATGAGTTATTGCAAATTGATTATCAATGAGGTTGACAGCTGCTCCACTATCCACAAAAATCTCACAAAAAATGCTCTTGCTCTCTAGCGCCACCCTAGCAGGCAGGACAAAACGGGAACTACAAGCAAACGGAAAACCTTCAATTTCCGCCTCAACCCTGCCAATAGTAACAGACGGAACATTTTTAAAAGATTTTTTCCTTTTTGTCTCTTTATTACTCCCAGAAAACTGCCTGAATCTTCTTGAGGGACAAACATTTGCCAAATGATTTATACCTCCACAACAAAAACAAACCCTCCCCTGCGGGCTGAATCTTCTATTGTCAGAGGCAATCAACCCCAGCTGCATGGACTCCTGCTCAGAAGGGGCTGACAGCGACTGAGACCCCTGTGCACAGAATGAGACCGCTGCACTGTCGCGGGACTGAGTATGACAGGAAGGAGAGATCTCTCCTCTCTCTCTAAGACGCCTGTCAATACGAACAGCCTGATACATAGCAGAATCCAAGGAGGTAGGTCTTTCATGAAAGGCAAATGCATCTTTCAATCCCTCTGAAAGATCCCTCTGAAAGGCAGCGCCCCAGCGGTCATCCACTACCTGGACGACTTTCTCCTCATAGAACCTCCGCTATGTCAGCCATCCGGGCTGCACTCCCTCCTGGAGCTCTTTGCCGCCCTTTCCATCCCAATATCGCAGGGGAAGACCTCGGGGCCGGTCACTTCCATCACCTTTCTGGGCATTGTCCTGGACTCCGACAGGATGGAGGCCAGGCTTCCAGAGGCAAAGCTGTCCCAAATCCGGGAAGTCGTGGCAGGGGCCATCACCTCTTCCCAGGTGACCAAGGTCGAGCTACAGTCCATCCTGGGTCGGCTGAACTTTGCCTTGAGGGTGATGCCCCAGGGCAGGGCCTTCATTTCCCGCCTACTCTCGCTCCTTCCTACAGCCTCCGCACCCAGCAGCATTGTCCACTTGGACAGGGCTGCCATGGCAGACTTGCGCATGTGGGACAGCTTTCTTTCAACCTGGAACGGAGACAGCCTGTTCGTCCCCTCATGGTCCCAGTCATCCGCCAGGGTGTTTGCCGATGCCGCGGCATCCCAGGGTTTCGCTGCCATCTTCGGGTCCCAGTGGTTAGCTGGTCCATGGCCTCCTCAGGTCAGTTCTGACCCTCAGTCCCTCAGTTCGTCTCCGTTTCTGGAATGTTATCCCATCGTGGCGGCCGCGTCCGTCTGGGGTCACCTCTGGGCTAATTCCAGCGTCATGTTCATCTCTGACAGTCAGGACCTGGTGGACATCATCTCCAAAGGCCGAGCCAAGTCTGCCAGGGTCATGTCCCTTTTGCGCAAACTGGTCTGGCTGACCATGATCAATAACTTTAATTTCTCATGTTCCCATATTCCAGGTGCCAGCAACACGGCGGCCGATGCCTTATCCAGATTCAATTTTCAAACCTTCTTTCAGGTATGTCCAGAAGCAGACCGGACCGGGGCCCGGATTCCCGGCTTCAGCGACCTGATGTTGGATTGAGGTCTCTGCTGGCTACCGCCAAGGACCTCATGCACCGATCCCTCTCTGTCAACACGGCCCGCAATTACAGCACAGGTTGGAACCTCTTTCAAAAATTTTCCAGGGACCATCCTCAACAGGATACGGCCTTCGTTTCTTACATCATGGCTTTCATGGCCCATTGCCATGTCAACCTCAAACTGGCACCCAGCACCATCCGTTTGTATCTAGCCGGGGCACAACATTTCTTAGTCCTACAGAATCCAGAGGTTCGCTCGGCGTTCACATCCCAAGCCGTCAAGGCCACACTCAGGGGCATTGAGAAAAGCAGTAAGGACTCAAATCCTTCCCGTCGGCCGGTCTCCGGCGAACTATTCAGGCAGCTGTCTGCATCCCTAGATGGCAACCCTTTTGGCCCTTCCGTTAGTCTGGTCATCAAGGTCGCAATGTATCTAAGCTTCTACGGCTTCCTACGTCCAGGAGAATTCTCAGTTTCTTCTCAGAAGACGATCTTTCTGAAGAAGAAGCAGCTGTCCTGGAGCCAGGATCATCTGGTGTTAAGCCTTCCTTCCACCAAGACGTCCCAAACTGGTCCTCCCATACAGATCCGCTTCTTCAAGTCCGAAAACGCCTGGTGTCCGGTGGTGGTACTCCAACGTCTCCTTGATTCCACGCCATCTCCAGATCCAGAGTCTCCTTTGCTTCCATTCCAAGGGAAACCCCTATCCACGCCACAGTTCGTCTCACACATCAGATCCCTGGTCGCAGGGTTGGGGGTGGACCCCAAAACTATATCAGGACATTCCTTCCGCATCGGAGCTGCCTCAGCAGCTTCCAAACACGGGACGCCTCCGCACGTCATTAGCCACATGGGTAGGTGGAGATCTGCCTGTTTTTCCCGGTACATCCCGGATCCGCTGACTGAAACCCGCCAGGTATTCCTTTCCTTGGTCTTGTAATACTGTTCCAACATGCATTAAACAACAGCACTTCTCCTACCCGGTGTCTTTTGGCCCTCTTTTAGGCTGGCCCACGTCCCGTGGCTCCAGGCACACACCAGCCACTGTTAGGGCCCCCTCCTGTCACCTTACTGACCGTGGCCGCGGCCACAAATAGTTAAGGCTGCGAGCAGCCTGTAATTGTGGGAGGGGCCAGGTCCCCCTTCTTAAACCCCCTCGTCCAGCTCACCTCACCGCGCCCGCCTACTCGCACTTCCCCCCCCCCCCTTTTCCCACCCCTTTCTTTCTACTCTCCCTAGGGTTGGCCCTCTTTTAGGCTGGCCCACGTCCCGTGGCTCCAGGCACACACCAGCCACTGTTAGGGCCCCCTCCTGTCACCTTACTGACCGTGGCCGCGGCCACAAATGCCGGTATTTCCCACAATTGAGGGGGAAGCAAACCACAGCATCTGCTGCTCACTGTGTTGTGACCTGCGCACATTGTGAGAATGTCTGAGCCCTTTATGACCTTATGCTGTGTGATGTCGGGTGACAGCACATCGCGTCGCAGGAAACTGGATCTTAGGAGCAGTGGTGTCCGGAATGGGAGAGGTGAGTTGATATATATTTTTTTCTCTGATCTGCGGTATGATTCGGGGTCTTAAGCTGGTTTCACACCTGCGTTCGATTTTCCATTTTAGCTTAAAAAGGAAAATAACGGAATTGTCTGATGGAATTCCAAACTGAACACTTTAGTGGCATTTGGTTTTGAACCGTCTAGAGATTGTGGAATTGATCTGAATTTCTGGATAACTTCGATTCGCCTAGAAGCCAAATTTCCTCGTGCTTCGTGTGAGCGAATTGATTTAACCCGAATTAGTATAAAAAACAAAAAAATTCAAACCTACCGCCTCCATTTCCTCGCGACGGGCCGCCAGCCTCCATCTTGCTTGAAGATCTCGGGCGAAATCCAGTGCGGCGCGAGATTACATCATCATACCAGCTGGCGTGATGATGTAATCTCACACCGCACAGGATTTCGCCCGAGATCTTCAAACAAGATGGCAGTGGCCGGCCCGTTGCGAGCAAATGGAGGTGGTAAGTTTGATTTTGTAAGTTTGAATTATTGTTAATTTTACACTCAGATGCCGCCATCATGTATGAACGCAGCATCTGAGGGGTACAATGACGGGGGCGGCGCTATTGCAGCTCCCTGTCATTGCACCCGCTACTTACAAAAAAATGCACTTCGTGATGAAGTAATTTTTTTTTTTTAATTCGTCAAAATAGCCGAATCTAATTTTCAATAAATTCGTTCATCTCTACTCATAATACAGTTCTATGGCAAAGATAACTGTTCTGTTTGGTTACCTTATCTGGTTGTCCTGTCGACAGGCCTTTTTTTCTGCCCAAGATAACGGAAACCAGATGGAACCGTTATCTTTGCCGTAGAACTCTATCATGACAGTTCAAAACTGAATGCCACTAGAGTGGTCATGCAAGCTCAATTTTAAGTCTATGGGTCGGAATGTGATGGCAAAGTATATCTTTCAGCTATCTCAGTCCCATAGACACTGAATGAAGCAGTCGGCAGGTAGCATGACCTCTCCATTCAGACTATTTGGTAATTGGAGCTCAAAACCCTCATTTTATAGACTGTACATCTGTCATACATTTATCCCCTATCCTGCGGATAGGATAACCACTTTCATGGCCTCCTGATTTTATAAAAATATTTTCTTTTCTCAATTTGGCCATTATTTAATATTTCATAAATGATGATGATATTAATCAGTCCTTTGTATAAATTCTGTGCTCACAGAATAACTCACTTTATAAAATATGGCAGCAGCAGGCTGCTTAGTCAGGAGTCTTCAGCCAGTCATGCAGAACGTATAGGACTGTGCAGCAACCTCTGATTAATATCTGCTTTCATTTTGAGATAAATGGCCAAAGTAAAAAAAATGAATTAGTATTACAATGGAAGGTGCACATTTCTCTAGGTCTGTTTTTCCTATCATTGCTGATAATGCTTTGTACCAGGGAATGGGATTACAAGATTATTTTTATATTCACAAACCTTACTGAAGACATACAATTCCTCCATGTCTTATTTTTGATTAGGCTTTTACGAGATCTATCTTAACTCCTACGAACATTTAAAACCCAAGTTGTCCAAAACTTTATAAGCCGCCCCAAGTATAGTATGTCGTTCCTGTGACACTCCAGCAGCAGATACTGGTGGAAAACGATCAGTGTATATCTTCTTAAAGGCTATGTACACCTTTGGGGACAATTTCATTATTTTTTTTTATTATTATTGCATTGTACTTATTTTGAGCTAAAAATTCTTTTTTCAATTGGCCTATATTAAAAATATGAAATCATTTTTTTCTGTACAGAGCTGAGATGCTGTAGTAGCTGCCTGTGGATTTTTTGTCTTTTCCGTCATCTAGGGAGCAGACAGGTTTCTTATCTCTGCTCTCTGACATTATAAACACTCATGACTGCAGAGAATTATAACCCTTAACCCCGCCTTTAAACTCTTGCAGCTAATGATAAACCACACCAAGACAGTGAGAGTCGGTCACAGCTTTATTAATGATTTACTCAAACCACCAACTTTGCAATATCAAAACATGTAAAATCTCTGAGTATTAAGAAGCAGTATGCCCCACGGAATCCCTCCGTGGGCAAGTCCACCTTCTTCTCCATCTTTATTTTACTCACACCGACCTCCACTGAGGAGCCCGGGTACCTCTACACGGTGCTCCGACCCCCACCCAACAAAACAATGCCTGCTCCACACTATTCTGCAATGTCGTTAAGGTGAACCTCATCTGATCTGGCTCACGACGGACGTGTTCCTTGCGTCAGCATTTAAACTCCTGACAGCCAACGTACGCGACAACAGCAGAAATCCCTTGCTCTCTTAAGTATAATAGGTATGAAATTGTCACCTCCAAGCTGGCAGCTGGCAATTCCACGACCGCTGCATCACCTACCCACCATTCAGCCCATGCCTTACCATGTCCAGACCAAGTTGCTGGCATCACCAATGCCCTCACCATAGACATCATGTGTTGGTCAGCAAATCCCATAGCAGCTGCGAGCAGGGCAGGCCTTCCTTGATTGCCCCCGGTAAGATGTTCCGGAATTCCTGCCAATGAAAAGGGAAAAGAGCATCAGCAGCAGAGTTGTGGACACCCGGTATGTGGCGAGCGTGGAACCAAATGTTGAGTTCTAAACAGTGGAGAACTAAATGTCAGAGCAGTGCTAGCACAGGAGGAGACGAAGAGGTCAACTTATTAATACAAAAAAACACCGCCATATTTTCCATCCAGAAGCATACTCGATTTTTTAATTCGTGACCCCATAATGACGACAATGATGGGAAAAAGTTCAAAAAGTGGCGCGCTGCTCACTTTTCTGGTAATGGGAAAGCGCACCACTCACAGCGGAATATAGCACCAAAACCAGTAGATCCCGCTGCATCGGTGAATAGTGACAGGTCTGCCATTGATATTTCCATCTAGTGGAGAGCCATTATGTAACCTAACACGGAAAAGTCTTGTAGCCAATTGCCTATCGTATGGGCGACCTTAGGTCTTCACTCCACGAATCTATCGGAATTAGGTATCCGCTCTTTATCTACTGTGTGCTGGTCCACTGAAACCAAAGACCAGATATCTACATACTGGGTTGCCCATATTTTATTTTTAGACTCATCATCTAGATGAGCACCTAAGGGGCTAAGGCCGCAAAAGAGGTATTCCTTATGATCACTAGCTCGGGACTTAACAGGTTGTGAAGCTGGGTTGGGGGTGCATGAATGGCAGGACTAGGGTCTAACTGCGCTAACAATGCCTTAAGGACAGGCACTAGCCATTTCGCTACAGTGCGTGCACACCCCGCCCCCGTAAAATTAATCTCACCAGGCGTAGAAGAAGCCAAGGGAGCCACCAGAATTGCCTGAGGAGCCGCGTCCGGAGCCGCACTGGCTGGTTCAACCCCGCGGGACGACCTGCTGGTCGCATGTCGGAGTTCTCGCCTCCTACGCATTCTTGACCTGCCGGAACTGGTCAGGAACATCAGCAGGTGACAGCAATCTTGTGGTGGAGAGCCTGGACCAGGGGACCGCACCGCTTGGAGGCTGCCCTGTTATAGTACGCAGGGGCTCAACTACTGCAGGCTGTGAAGCCATGGGGGGGTTATGTTGTAGTGGGGGGGAGGATCAGGCAGGGCTGTGGCTATGGGGGAGACAGCAGGCAAGCCTTGAGGTGTGGGTACTACTCAGGGGCGTACATAGAAATCACTGGGCCCCATAGCAAGAATCTAAATTGGGCCCCCATTCCTCTTTTATAGCCCCTCCCACTACCTATTCCAGGCCTCTCTCTTTGTTCCATGAACTATGTTTGCCACTGCGTTTTATAATTTATGCATCAGGGCCGGATTGGGATTACAAAACAGGACTG
Organism: Bufo bufo; assembly: GCF_905171765.1. Classification (NCBI taxonomy): domain Eukaryota; kingdom Metazoa; phylum Chordata; class Amphibia; order Anura; family Bufonidae; genus Bufo; species Bufo bufo. Next base: position 158,178,935 of record NC_053389.1, read on the forward strand.
GCAGACAAAAGAGGTATAATAGATGCAGTGTGTACAGATGTATAGTGTATACAGCAGTGTACTGATATGTGAGGTACGAGGTATAATATATGCAGTGTGTACAGGTATATAGTATATACAGCAGTGTATTGATATGTGCAGTACAGGGTATATTATATGCAGTCTGTACAGGTATATAGTATATACAGTAGTGTAATGTGAGGTACGAGGTATAATAGATGCAGTGTGTACAGATATATAGTAAATTTAGCAGTGTACTGATATGTGAGGTATAAATTACAGCTCATACCTCACATATCAATCCAATACTGTATATACAATATACCTGTACACACTTCATCTATTATACCTCGTACCTCACATATCAGTACACTGCTGTATATACTATACAGTGGCGGAAATAATTATTTGACCCATCACTGATTTTGTAAGTTTGTCCAATGACAAAGAAATGAAAAGTCTCAGAACAGTATCATTTCAATGGTAGGTTTATTGTAACAGTGGCAGATAGCACATCAAAAGGAAAATCGAAAAAATAACTTTAAATAAAAGATAGCAACTGATTTGCATTTCATTGAGTGAAATAAGTATTTGAACCCCTACCAACCATTAAGAGTTCTGGCTCCCACAGAGTGGTTAGACACTTCTACTCAATTAGTCACCCTCATTAAGGACACCTGTCTTAACTAGTCACCTGTATAAAAGACACCTGTCCACAGAATCAATCAATCAAGCAGACTCCAAACTCTCCAACATGGGAAAGACCAAAGAGCTGTCCAAGGATGTCAGAGACAAAATTGTAGACCTGCACAAGGCTGGAATGGGCTACAAAACCATTAGCAAGAAGCTGGGAGAGAAGGTGACAACTGTTGGTGCGATTGTTCGAAAATGGAAGGAGCACAAAATGACCATCAATCGACCTCGCTCTGGGGCTCCACGCAAGATCTCACCTCGTGGGGTGTCAATGGTTCTGAGAAAGGTGAAAAAGCATCCTAGAACTACACGGGAGGAGTTAGTTAATGACCTCAAATTAGCAGGGACCACAGTCACCAAGAAAACCATTGGAAACACATTACACCGCAATGGATTAAAATCCTGCAGGGCTCGCAAGGTCCCCCTGCTCAGGAAGGCACATGTGCAGGCCCGTCTGAAGTTTGCCAATGAACACCTGAATGATTCAGAGAGTGACTGGGAGAAGGTGCTGTGGTCTGATGAGACCAAAATAGAGCTCTTTGGCATTAACTCAACTCGCTGTGTTTGGAGGAAGAAAAATGCTGCCTATGACCCCCAAAACACCGTCCCCACCGTCAAGCATGGGGGTGGAAACATTTTGCTTTGGGGGTGTTTTTCTGCTAAGGGCACAGGACAACTTATTCGCATAAACGGGAAAATGGACGGAGCCATGTATCGTGAAATCCTGAGCGACAACCTCCTTCCCTCTGCCAGGAAACTGAAAATGGGTCGTGGATGGGTGTTCCAGCACGACAATGACCCAAAAAATACAGCAAAGGCAACAAAGGAGTGGCTCAAGAAGAAGCACATTAAGGTCATGGAGTGGCCTAGTCAGTCTCCGGACCTTAATCCAATCGAAAACCTATGGAGGGAGCTCAAGCTCAGAGTTGCACAGAGACAGCCTCGAAACCTTAGGGATTTAGAGATGATCTGCAAAGAGGAGTGGACCAACATTCCTCCTAAAATGTGCGCAAACTTGGTCATCAATTACAAGAAACGTTTGACCTCTGTGCTTGCAAACAAGGGTTTTTCCACCAAGTATTAAGTCTTTTTTTGTTAGAGGGTTCAAATACTTATTTCACTCAATGAAATGCAAATCAGTTGCTATCTTTTATTTAAAGTTATTTTTTCGATTTTCCTTTTGATGTGCTATCTGCCACTGTTACAATAAACCTACCATTGAAATGATACTGTTCTGAGACTTTTCATTTCTTTGTCATTGGACAAACTTACAAAATCAGTGAGGGGTCAAATAATTATTTCCGCCACTGTATATCTATACACACTGCATATATTATACCTCATACCTCACATATCAGTACACTGCAATATATATTATATATCTGTATATATTTCATCTATAATACTGTTTAATATATGCAGTGTGTGTGTGTGTGTATATATATATATATATATATATATATATAGATGTGAGGCATACAAGGTATAATACTGTAGATGCATTGTTTATAGAAATAGTGACCATAATGCATAACTGACCACATGTGTGGGAGGTACATGAGGTTGTGGTCACTGTACCTGTCTGAAGTATTATACATGAGCGTGCAATCAGTAAAAACAGGGCATGGGGAGGGGGGTAAATGACAAGAAGTGGAGGACCTCCTCTTACCACTCCATTCCAGTCTGTGTGGATCAATGCAGAGCTGATTGTGAACTTCTAATACTTGCTGTTAGGGGTTGAAGGACCTGTGATGATGTCATCACAGGTCCTGGCAGATGTACCTTTCAAACCTAGGAACTACACCATTTTTGGTGCAGTTCCTTTGCTAGATCCTGCAGGACCTGTGATGCTGAAGATGATGTCATCACAGGTCCTGGCAGATGTACTGTTCTAACCTGGGAACTACACTTTACACTGTGCAGTTCCCTTACAGGACCTGTGATGACATCATCAAAGGTCCTTTAGCTTTAGAAAGATAGACCGGAGCAATTAGGGGGCGGGGCCTCTCCTCCACTGCGGGCCCCTCTTCCTCACGGGCCCCATAGCAGCTGCGTGGTCTGCCTATATGGTAGGTACGCCACTGGTACTACTGTAATAGGAGCCTCCTCGGCAGAAGAGTGCTGACTAGCACGATTGCCCATAATGGCAGAGGCAGGGGGCAAAAACTGGGACACGTGGAGGATGGCGCGCTGCTCCTGAGCAGACGCGCCAGTTGCAGGGATGGGGGGGGCGTGGCTTCAGGACGCGCGGCCGGAGGCGCTGAGGCTTGCCTGGCCGGCGCGCTGGTTAATGCGTTCCCACGTCTTTTACCTCTGCCAGAGGAACGAGCAGGTAAGGGAGGGAGGGGCCGGACCAAGATGAGCGGGTGGGCATATATTACGGGCAGTCCGCCTGCCACCCACTCGCTCCAAAGACTGTACAGAGGCAGCAGGGGAAGGGAGTGAGGGTTTAGCAGGGGCTTGTAATCCCGCCAGCAGGCAAAATAGAAAAGCCGGCCCTTCATTTTGAATATGCGCTGCAAGCGCAGCCATAAGCTCTTGTTCTGTGGCCATACCTAACAGTAGCTGGAAGCTGCGTGAGGTGCTGAAGAAAAGAGGCCGGGCCCAGGCATACTGCGCCCTTTTCATACCTATGGCACTGACCAATTCACCCCGGCCAATCAGAACTGAGGGGAGGGAGAGGGATACTGAAAGCGGGCATATAATGTATTTGAGCATCCCGCCTGAATAAAAACCCCTGCGGGCTAGACCATTAGTGCCTAGCTGCCAGTCCACTTTTATTAACCCTTCTCCACCAGGTCCCTTTCTGCAGTCAAGGACGCCTTCATTTATTCCTCGGCATCGGCTACAAAGCTCAATCTCTATTTTACTGATACGAATGTGGCTTAAAAGTGTTTTTTGACTTCTTAGTAGTTTAGAGAAGTGCTGCCTCCCTTCTATCTTCCTGTCTGCTGCTGTCTATGGCAAAGCAGTAGTGAACAGGAAGAGAGACAGGATTGTCTGAATCGAGTCTGAACTTGTCAAAATCCACTTCTTGTCTCATCAGACACTTCAGCTTCTGTTCTGTCACCCATGCTTTTCACTCCAACCACGCTCTATTAGGGCATAACTATGACCAGTAACAGGGTCTAATCATAATCTGAGGTAATTTAAAATCAGACCTCATGCTTTGGTACTGTCCCTCATATTGTATATTCAACAGATATATATATCCCTGCACATTACCATTTCGGAAGAGGGTGGAGACATGACATGTGAGATGAGGGTGAGATCGCTGGCCAGGACCCAGAAATGACAGCACTGGCACATAACCATCCCACCTCCTCCCCCCAAGTTTAGGATTCTCATTGGGACCGTGACAGGAGGGCTGCCAGCCAGTACTGCTCTGATGACTGACCTCATACTCCAACTATAATTCATTAAGGCACACCAATAATCACTTTCTCCAGCAGTCTGAAATTTGCTACCTCACTCATCAGAGGCTCAGGCTGTTGTTCTGTCTCTCCCTCATCCTTTGCACTACAGCTCTGATTGTTCATATGACATCACTAGATGTGAACTATGCATTGTAGATTTCATTGGCAACTGGTTGATTCATTTGTGGTTGTGTCATTTTGCCTGATGCTATTGTAATACCCAAGAGTTGTATTACTATTCCTTCACTCTGCTACTGTCTCTAATGGTCTAACATTAATGCCATCTGTATATTTATTTCCAGGACCTAAACTGTGCAATTCTATTATTGTTATGGAACTGTTTTCTACATGTAATGTGCCTGCGTATATGGGAGAGAGATCCTTAGATATAATGGAACTTACCATTCCATTCTCCCCCTTTTGGGCAGAAGTGGGCCACTCCTGCTTCCTACCAGAAGGAGGGGTTGCAGTTCTATTTTGTTCCAGTTTAGACTCAATAGTGGAGCTAAGAAGACATGAAAGATGGAGCAGTGAGGGGAAAGTTCCACCTGCTGCAGCAGAAGTCTCAAAAGAGAAGTAGCTCATAGAGCACCCTGACTCCTGACAGATCTACAGACAGAGTGTCACTAGGGGGTGGGCCGCCAAAAGCACCCCACTCCAGAGATACCAAAACAGTCCTAAAGTCCAGCTGCCAGAAAAGAGCTGAGTTTAGCACAGCAGGGAGATAAAGCCTAAATATTGTCTGGATGCAAGTTGATTCAAGTAAAGCTGAATCCCCTTTCCCTTTATTGCCTCAGAGCCAAGCCCTATTGGGTCCACACCACACCACTTGCCATTCCTATAAACTTGGGACATGATCGTCCCTGGGGGGCAGCATGTTGCACTATGATACTATATATCTAATTTAGTAACAACCTGTGGCATCAGAGAGGCACTTAAGGGGTTTTTCTCGTTTCCATCAATATCCTTTAAAATAATTTAGGTAGCTGCAATTTTATTATGTACTTCTTTTATATTTAGTTTGTATCCTACTTTTTGGGCTGTGGTCACATGACCATGTGTATGCAGATCTTTCTTATTTCCTGTGATGTTATGTCCATGGATGGGGCAGTGATAGGGGAGTGTCTATGCAACTAGCTGGTGGGAGGAGCAATAAATTAGCTGGGTGTTGTTAGGGCAAGTGATAAGGGAGTGTCTATGTAACCAGCTGGTGGGAGGAGCTATACACTAGCTGGGAGTTGTTAGGGGCAGTGATAGGGGAGTGTCTATGTAACCAGCTAGTGGGAGGAGCTATACACTAGCTGGGAGTTGTTAGGGGCAGTGATAGGGGAGTGTCTATGTAACCAGCTGGTGAGAGGAGCAATAAACTAGCTGGGTGTTGTTAGGGCAAGTGATAAGGGAGTGTCTATGTAACCAGCTGGTGGGAGGAGCTATAAACTAGCTGGGCATTGTTAATGGCAGTGATAAGGGAGTGTCTATGTAACCAGCTGGTGGGAGGAGCTATAAACTAGCTGGGAGTTGTTAGGGGCAGTGATAGGGGAGTGTCTATGTAACTAGCTGGTGGGAGGAGCTATAAACTAGCTGGGAGTTGTTAGAGGCAGTGATAGGGGAGTGTCTATGTAACCAGCTGGTGGGAGGAGCTATAAACTAGCTGGGAATTATTAGGGGCGGAGCTTGAGCTGCTGCAGAGAAAGGAGAAGTGCATCATGGGCTTGGTTGGATACAGCAACAGTAAGTGGTACATAGAGGGTGAGAAGAGCCCAAGAGCATGTATAGATGAGATTTAAAAAAAGTACATGAGCGTATCTATTAAAAACCATGGTAATTTCTTAAAACCTATTTAAACCTCCTTGCTTGTTTGTCAATATTAATCCCTTTGAATGGATAAACTCCCTCAATGATAGTGGCAGAAAATATTTGACTCCTTTATGTGCAGGGAACCCGGAAATGTAGCACATTAACAGCCCATGGAAGAGAAAAATGAAGCTTGGAAGACCCTCAGCATAACATAAAGATCTATAACAACAGGCAAATGTGCAAAAATAGAAAGGTCGAGAGCCAAGGGAAACGGACAAAGGACCAGTCCCACTGATCCCTCTATCACTGAAGCGTATGACAAGTTTGTATCCAGATAATCTCCAGTGCGTCATGATGACAAATCTGCTCCATTTCAGGGCTCCTCCGGGAGAGCACGCAGGAAAAATGAACAATAGTTCTTCTGCTGGGATTCTGTCTTCCTGTACACTGCTTATATGCTTCATTATACACCAGATATCTGCATTATTTCTAGTATTGAGCTGTGATAGAAGATGTTTTATATAAGCACAGACAGGTAGACATACAAACACCCGACTAGGGACTTTGGCTGCTATTATTCCTCGTTTTCCATGCAAAAAAAGCAGCTGAGCTCCTCCATCTCCCTGGAGGAATTAGAATAGGAAGAGTGGAGCGCAAGGCCTTGGCAGAGATCTCATCTCTCACATTCTGTCAGATATTTACAAACCAAGGCGATATGTTGTGAGATTGCGGCATACAATGTGATGGTGGCGGATAGGAATAAATAATCATGAGGTCTCCAGAAGGTAAGAGCATTGCTGCCTCCCTGCCGTTATAGGGGAGACCGCCATTTCACATTAATGTATGGCACAGGTTGGGTATGCCAGATCTATGCATCCTTGCGTTTATCTCTTTTTTAGCTGATAAAATGTAATACTAACTATTCTTAGTTATATTGATTTTTGGAGGAAATTTAGCTGACAGCCACAGAGGAGTGAATTGAAAATTGGAAATTTGGCTCGAAAATTCTGATTCTACCAAACCTGCCTTTTCAAAATTAGACACAATGTAACAGCACTCTGCAAACATTGAACACATGAACTAATTGTTACACTGGCGACCCGTACCCGCCGCTGCTTCACTCTCCGTCGCTCCACTCACCCTGTGTGAATTGAGGCTAAAACTCAGTAAACTTCTCTGTGGTACTGCTAGAGTTAATCTTTCCCTATTGCTCTCTGTCCAACTGCTGACTAAGGCTTCTTTCACACTAGCGTTTTTGCTGGATCCAGCAGGGCTCAGCGAAAACGCTTCCGTTACTGATAATAAAACCGCATGCATCCGTCATGAACGGATCCGGTTGTATTATGTCTTATATAGCCATGACGGATCCGTCATGAACTCTATTGAAAGTCAATGGGGGACGGATCAGTTTTCTATTGTGTCAGAGAAAACGGATCCGTTCCTTTGACTTGCATTGTGGGTCATGACGGATCCCAGGATGGAAAGCAAACCGCAGCATGCTGCGGTTTGCTCTCCGGTATGAGAATGGAATGGAATGCATTTTGGAGCATTCCGTTTTGTCCAGTTACGTTTTGACCCCATTGACAATGAATGGGGACAAACCGAAGCGTTTTTTTTTCCGGTATTGAGACCCTATGACGGATCTCAATACCGGAAAATAGAAACGCTAGTGGGAAACTAGCCTAAGATGCTATCAGGTCTCTTATTTAGGGCTCATGCACACGACCACGGCTCCCCTAGCCAGAACTGACTGTATTAGGCTCCATTTACACGTCCGCAAATGGGTCCGCATTCGTAGTCCGCATTCGTTCTGCAATTTTGCGGAACGGGTGCGGACCCATTCATTTTCTATGGGGACAGAATGGATGCGGACAGCACACAGTGCTCCGCAAAAGATAGAACATGTCCTATTCTTGTCCGCAGATGGCGGACAACAATAGGCATTTCTATAGGGGTGCCAGGCGGGTGTGTTGCAGATCCGCAACACACCACGGACGTGTGAATGGAGCCTTATAGTAATTTCTGATACACTCTATCTCTATCTGATTGCGGGACTATTGTGTACTCATATGATGATGTGAGTACACTGAAATAGCCCTGCAATCAGATATGAACTATCATAAATTACTATGATACAGTCAGTTCGGGTTAGGGGAGCCACTGTCGACCCCGGGGATGTGGTTGAAACATAGACCTCGTGTGCATGAACCCTTAAGGCCTCTTCCACACGAGTGTGACGGATTAGGTCCGGATGCGTCCAGGGTGCGTTCAGTGAAACCCGCACCATTTTGCAAGCAAGTTCAGTCAGTTTTGTCTGCAATTGCATTCAGTCTTTTTCCGCGCGAGTGCAATGCGTTTTGATGCGTTTTTCAAACAACATCTCTTAGCAACCATCAGTGAAAAACGCATTGCATCCGCACTTGCTTCCGGATGCGATGCGTTTTTCACTGAAGCCCCATTCACTTCTATGGGGCCAGGGCTGCGTGAAAAACGCTGAATATAGAACATGCTGCGATTTTTACGCAATGCAGAACTGATGCATGAAAAAAAACGCTCATGTACACAGACCCATGGAAATGAATGGGTCAGGATTCAGTGCGGGTGCTATGCGTTCACGTCACGCACTGCACCTGCGCAGAAAACTCGCTCGCCTTAGGTATTCTAGTATTTCCTATTGAACATGTGCATTTTCTTCCTGTCTACCCAAGTACGAACGCTACGGCCTCTTTCACACGAGCGAGTATTCCGCGCGGGTGCAATGCGTGATGCAAACGCATTGCACCCGTACTGAATCCGGCCCCATTGATTTCAATGGGTCTGTTTACATGTGCGTTGGTTTTCACGCATCACTTGTGCGTTGCATGAAAATCGCAGCATGTTCTATATTCTGCGTTTTTCACGCAACGCTGGCCCCATAGAAGTTAATGGGGCTACGTGAAAAACGCATTGCCTCCGCAAGCAAGTGCGGATGCGATGCGATTTTCACGTATGGTTGCTAAGAGATGGTGTTTGTAAACATTCAGTTATTTATCACGTGTGTGAAAAACGCATCATTGCGCATTGCACCCGCACAATAAAAACTGAACAGCTGAACGTGATCGCAAATAAAACGAATAAACTTGCTTGCGAAATCACGCAGTTTTCACTGAACGCATCTGCAACGCATCCGGACCTAATCCGGACACGCTCGTCTGCAAGGGGCCTACCTGTTTGCCAACTCTGATCCTTCACTGCATTCCCTGACCTCGGATTTGTTTTACGATACACACAAACTCTGCCTGCCCTGATCTCTGCCAGTCTCCTGACTACAAGCCTGCCCTGATCTCTGCCAGTCTCCTGACTACAAGCCTGCCCTGATCTCTGCCAGTCTCCTGACTACAAGCCTGCCCTGATCTCTGCCAGTCTCCTGACTACAAGCCTGCCCTGATCTCTGCCGGTCTCCTGACTACAAGCCTTCCCTGATCTCTGCCGGTCTCCTGACTACAAGCCTTCCCTGATCTCTGCCAGTCTCCTGACTACAAGCCTGCACTGATCTCTGCCGGTCTCCTGACTACAAGCCTGCCCTGATCTCTGCCGGTCTCCTGACTACAAGCCTTCCCTGATCTCTGCCGGTCTCCTGACTACAAGCCTGCACTGATCTCTGCCGGTCTCCTGACTACAAGCCTGCACTGATCTCTGCCGGTCTCCTGACTACAAGCCTGCCCTGATCTCTGCCAGTCTCTTGACTACAAGCCTGCCCTGATCTCTGCCGGTCTCCTGACTACAAGCCTGCCCTGATCTCTGCCGGTCTCCTGACTACAAGCCTGCCCTGATCTCTGCCGGTCTCCTGACTACAACCTGCCCTGATCTCTGCCAGTCCCCTGACTACAAGCCTGCCCTGATCTCTGCCGGTCTCCTGACTACAAGCCTGCCCTGATCTCTGCCGGTCTCCTGACTACGAGTACGGTCTGCTCCTTCAGTGCTTTGCAGCAGTTTCTCTGACCTCCATGGGTCAGCTGACAACTACCCTGGGAGGATTCTAGCACATACAGTAGTATCCTGGCTGGTTTCCGGCAGCAAAGTCCAGATCCATGTATAGGAGTTAAAAGGTGAATACCAGATTCCTGCCTTAGGTTTAGCCCAAAGTCAAACTGCTTAGTTGCACAGTGGGTCCGCACCCACTGGCAGTTACACTATTGCTATATTTACTATATAAATAAATATAAGGCATTTAGCAAATATATTTTGAACAAAATAATTTGTGTCTATCCATCACAACAAGGTGACCTCTTTCAGATGGGACCATACCCCATAATGACTGTTCTCTTTGTGTAAACTGGTCTCAAATGATTTCAAAATGTGATTCGATTCAGAAGCATCGAGGAAAAAGAGCGAAGGAGTGAAATATTTTTTTCAGGTAATCAGAGTACTTTCAACTTGGGTTGAATTTTTTCAGACCCAAATCAAACCCGAATCGAAGTTTAAAAATGTGTTCATCTCTACTGATAACAAAAAAATGGGCTTTAACCCAGCCATTCTAGAACAGTAAATGTAAATTTCTATGCAGCAATATAGAAATGAGAACTATGTAGTTTGCTAAATACATTTGCCACAAATTTGCAAGATGGATGCCACCTATTGTTGGAGCTGTAATGCCAAATCAGTGTTCATCCTTTTAAAATCTGATAGTATTTTTCTCGTCATAGTTATTAAATATATTAAATCGGAACCTAATAGCTCTTGTAATGTAAATTATCTTTTAGATTCTGGAAATACATTAAACTTACTGATCTGAAGCTCTACTAAAAGGTCATTATTCCACCCCTGTTCCCATATCATAATGTAAAAATATATCTATACTCTGAATTAAAAGGGCAGAATTGTAGATTGTCCGGCGTTACCTGTTGCATAATCCAGGGGTTGAGCTGCCACGTCAGTAATACGCAGATAGTAGATGAGTTCACTAAAGCAATCAATTGTTAATGGTTGGGATTCCAACCTTAGGATCCCCATTATTAGTGAAAAGAAGCCAAAATGCGTCATTTTTTAGCAAGAAGCCCAGCGGTGCATATGCCTGACTGTAGCTCAGCCTCATGATGTGGATAAGCTGCTGAGCCTAGATAAATACTGAAAAGGCTTTGGAACCCTTTGGACCACAGCAACTCCTTCATCCTGCTGATCTTGGGAGTCCTAGGGGTTCACCAATCACACATTAATGGCCTATCTTAAGGATCCTCTTACTGTACATGGGTCAATGCTGGGCAAATATTTAGCGCTAGTCGAATATATATTCCTTTACAGGGTCTTTTGACGCAAAATAAATGGGGTTCGAATGATCATTATTACAAAAGTTTGTCGTCGTCCCCATTCAGTTTGCATATTAATAACAGCTCATCTCTGTTTACACAGGGTGATGTGCTGCGAACAATGATTTTAGGTGCTGCATGAAAGTTGCAATGACCCGACAAATGAATGTGATGGGTGTCACCATTACAAAGGCCATTCCCAATCATTGGTCTGATCAGCATTTATATAAATGCCATTGTGTCATTTAACAGAGCTGACTTGGGGCTACTCCAAAGGGTATTATCGAAATTGTCCTCTTGTCTTCAGCCTTTAACCCCTATAGAGGGACCTGGACCCTGTTGCAGCTCCTGGAGGTTCTGTTCAGTGGCTGCTGACCCACAGGGGTCAAGAGGCACCAGTGTGTAGTGCTGAGGGATCAGGCAGAGCCATAGTCAGTAAACAAGCCAAGGTCGGGGCACGCATCATATGAGCAATCCAGTAAACTGTTCAATGGTCAGGGAAGGGAGCAAATGCTCTAAGTGAGGCACAGAAAAAAGTCAGGTCAAGCAGAAAAGGTTCAAATCTGCAAGCAGGCAGAGGTTGGTAAATGGACAGGCAAACAAGACTGGCACACCTTTGCAGGAAACTAGCCAATTAGAACTTATTGCTCAGGCACCCCTCCACAGTGGAAGGTGCCTTAAATGTCATAAGGTGGTCAGCCATATGCTGGGTAAGATTAAAGTGCATTCATTGTCCCTTTAAGAGTTGGAGGAAGCGTGCATACCCTATGGGCAGTGAGAGGCAGTGCTGGTGAGAGGCAGGCCTTAGCTTGCATGGAATGGGCAGAGCAGAGCTGCTCTGGCAGTGGACAGAGTAGCAAGATATTGGAAGCCAAGGACCGCCAGTAAGAGAACAGCAGAAGACAGGTGAAAACTGAACCCAACTTGTTCAAGGTATATGCCACCTGCTGTAAAATATCTAGAAGGCTATTATACAACAGACAACAGCAGGTGGGAACATGGGTGTAGAAACCCCCAAAAATCTGGGGGGGGACAGCATTTTTGCTCGCCGGGTATAAACTTACAGTTCTGAAGACTCAGGGGTGCTGGCGTGAGAGACTGTGAGGCCTTTTTCTCCAAGCTGCTCCGGATCAGTGCTCTGGGTTCCGGGCTGGAAGTGGGCACAATAGGAAAAAAATATTTTTCATTACACCTCAGGTCAGACCACCAATCAGACCCCCAATGTTAATCAGACCTCAGCTAACAGACCCAATAAGATCCCCAATGTTAATAATACCTCAGATCACACCTCAGCTCAGACCCCAATATGAATGACCCCCAATCAGACCTCAAATAAGAGCCCCATGCCTCATAGCAGCCCCCAGTGCCTCTCATCAGCCCCCCCAGGGCGCCTCTCATCAGCCAGTAATAACAGAACCCTGCCCCCAATCATGTGCCAGTAATAACAGACCCCCCCAATCATGTGCCAGTAATAACAGACCCCCCCAATCATGTGCCAGTAAAAACAGACCCCCCAATCATGTGCCAGTAATAACAGACCCCCCCAATCATGTGCCAGTAATACCAGACAGACCGCCCAATCATGTGGCAGTAATACCAGACACCCCCCCCCCAATCTGTGCCAGTATTTCCAGGCCCCCCCCCCCAAATTCCCCAATCATGTGCCAGCCCAGTATAATACCAGGGCCCCCCCAAATTCCCCAATCATGTGCCAGTATAATACCAGTGCCCCCAATCATGTGCCAGTAATACCAGACCCCCCAATCATGTGCCAGTAATACCAGACCCCCCAATCATGTGCCAGTAATACCAGACCCCCCCAATCATGTGCCAGTAATACCAGACCCCCCAATCATGTGCCAGTAATACCAGACCCCCCAATCATGTGCCAGTAATACCAGACCCCCCCAAATTCCCCAATTATGTGCCACTATAATACCAGACCCCCCAATCATGTGCCAGTAATACCAGACCCCCCCCCAATCATGTGCCAGTAATACCAGACCCCCCCAATCATGTGGCAGTATTGTAATACCAGACCAGACCCCCCAATCATGTGCCACTATACCAGTCCCCCCAATCATGTGCCAGTAATACCAGACCCCCCCAATCATGTGCCAGTAATACCAGACCCCCCCAAATTCCCCAATCATGTGCCAGTATAATACCAGACCCCCAATCATGTGCCAGTAATACCAGACCCCCCCAATCATGTGCCAGTAATACCAGACCCCCCAAATCATGTGCCAGTAATACCAGACCCCCCCAATTATGTGCCATTAATAAAAGACCCCCCAATCATGTGCCAGTAATACCAGACCCCCCAATCATGTGCCAGTAATACCAGACCCCCCCCCAATCATGTGCCAGTAATACCAGACCCCCCCAATCATGTGGCAGTATTGTAATACCAGACCAGACCCCTCAATCATGTGCCACTATACCAGTCCCCCCAATCATGTGCCAGTAAAAACAGACCCCCCAATCATGTGCCAGTAATAACAGACCCCCCCAATCATGTGCCAGTAATACCAGACAGACCGCCCAATCATGTGGCAGTAATACCAGACACCCCCCCCCCCAATCTGTGCCAGTATTTCCAGGCCCCCCCCCCCCAAATTCCCCAATCATGTGCCAGCCCAGTATAATACCAGGGCCCCCCCAAATTCCCCAATCATGTGCCAGTATAATACCAGTGCCCCCAATCATGTGCCAGTAATACCAGACCCCCCAATCATGTGCCAGTAATACCAGACCCCCCAATCATGTGCCAGTAATACCAGACCCCCCCAATCATGTGCCAGTAATACCAGACCCCCCAATCATGTGCCAGTAATACCAGACCCCCCAATCATGTGCCAGTAATACCAGACCCCCCCCAAATTCCCCAATTATGTGCCACTATAATACCAGACCCCCCAATCATGTGCCAGTAATACCAGACCCCCCCCCCCAATCATGTGCCAGTAATACCAGACCCCCCCAATCATGTGGCTGTATTGTAATACCAGACCAGACCCCCCAATCATGTGCCACTATACCAGTCCCCCCAATCATGTGCCAGTAATACCAGACCCCCCCAATCATGTGCCAGTAATACCAGACCCCCCCAATCATGTGCCAGTAATACCAGACCCCCCCAAATTCCCCAATCATGTGCCAGTATAATACCAGACCCCCAATCATGTGCCAGTAATACCAGACCCCCCCAATCATGTGCCAGTAATACCAGACCCCCCAAATCATGTGCCAGTAATACCAGACCCCCCCAATTATGTGCCATTAATAAAAGACCCCCCAATCATGTGCCAGTAATACCAGACCCCCCAATCATGTGCCAGTAATACCAGACCCCCCCCAATCATGTGCCAGTAATACCAGACCCCCCCAATCATGTGGCAGTATTGTAATACCAGACCAGACCCCCCAATCATGTGCCACTATACCAGACCCCCCAATCATGTGCCAGTAATACCAGACCCCCCTAATCATGTGCCAGTAATACCAGACCCCCCAATCATGTGCCAGTAATACCAGACCCACAATCATGTGCCAGTAATACCAGACCCCCCAAATCATGTGCCAGTAATACCAGACCCCCCAATCATGTGCCAGTAATATCAGACCCCCCCAATCATGTGCCAGTAATACCAGATGGTCCAGACCCCCCCATCATGTGCCAGTAATACCAGACCAACCCCCCCAATCTGTGCCAGTAATTCCAGGCCCCCCCCAAATTCCCCAATCATGTGCCAGCCCAGTATAATACCAGGGCCCCCCCCCCCCCAAATTCCCCAATCATGTGCCAGTACCAGATCCCCCCAATCATGTGGCAGTATTGTAATACCAGACCAGACCCCCCCAATCATGTGCCACTATACCAGACCCCCCCCCAATCATGTGGCAGTAATACCAGACAGACCCCCCAATCATGTGGCACCAGTAATACCAGACACCCCCCCAATCTGTGCCAGTAATTCCAGATCCCTCCCCAAATTCCCCAATCATGTGCCAGCCCAGTATAATACCAGGGCCCCCCAAATTCCCCAATCATGTGCCAGTATAATACCAGTGCCTCCCTTTTATGTGCCAACTAATTATTGTATATAGTAAAAAAAATAAAAATAAAAATGAACACATACTTACCTCGGCTCTTTGGAGCGATGCGATGCAGGCCTCTTCCAGCCTGTGTCCTAACTCCAGCTCTGTACGGCTCAGGCCGGCGTGATGACGTCATCGCGCCGCCTATGCCGGCCTCTGATAGGCTGCCGGCCTAGTAGTGCCGGCAGCCTATCAGAGGAACAGGAAAGGGACACACCTCCCTGCCCTGCTCCTCCGCAGCCTCCTGTTTGTATCGCTGTCCTGAGGACAGCGATACAAACAGAAACGGATCACCATGGAGATGAGCGCTTCGCTTCCCCAATGGAAGCGCTCATCTCAGTGCCTGCCCCGCCGCCGCCGCACACTGCCTGCCGCCGCCGGCCCGCCGCACACAGACACTGCCGCTGGCCTGGCTGGAGCCTGGGGGGGATTTAACCAAACCTGTCGCCCCCGCATTATTTCCTGGGGGTGATCCGTCCCCCCCGTCCCCCCTGCTTCGTACGCCCATGGGTGGGAAAATAACTCAATGTGATTGGTTGAGGGGCGGGGCTGGGAGGTGTACCTATGGTAGAGATAGGTGCTCCAGATCACCTGCTTGGAGGAGCAACCACAGTTGATTTTGGGAAGCAGAAATACAGGTACATCCCAATAAATTAGAATAATATGAAAAACTTAATTTATTTCTGTAATTCAATTCAAAGAGTGAAACTTGTACATTATATAGATTCATTACACACAGAGAGATCTATTTCAAGAGTTTATATCTTTTGATGTTGATGATTATGGCTTACAGTATGTATCTCAGAAAATTAGAATATTATTCTATATCATATAAGACCAATTAAATAAATGACTTTTAATACAGATACGTTGTCCTACTGAAAAGTATGTACAGTATATGCACTCAATACTTGGTCGTGGCTCCTTAACTACTGCATCAATGCAGCGCAGTGGAGTGCCTAGGGTGTTTGGCACCCGGGCGAATCCTTTCTCTGGCACCCCCCACCCAATACATTATAAAAAAAATTGTACCCCCTCACAGTAGTATTGCCCTCATTGTGCCCCCTCACAGTAATAATCCCCATTGTGCCCCCTTAACAGTATTAATCCCCATTGTGTCCCCTTCATAGTAATAATCCTCATTGTGCCCCCTTTATAGTAATAATGGCCACTGTTCTCCCTTCACAGTAGTTTTGTAAAGATGTTTGCCCCCTCACAGTAGTTATGCCCACATTGTGCCCCCTCACAGTAATAATCCCCATTGTGCCCCCTTAACAGTAATAATCCCCATTGTGTCCCCTTCATAGTAATAATCCTCATTGTGCCCCCTTTATAGTAATAATGGCCACTGTTCTCCCTTTATAGTAATAATGCCCATTGTGCCCCCTTAATAGTAGTAATGCCCACTGTGCTAGTAATGCCCTCTGTGCCCCCTCCATAGTAGAAATCCCCATTGTGCCCCCTTCACATAAATAATGCCCACTGTACCTCCTTCATTGTAGTAATGCCCTCTGGCTCTGTGCCCCCTCCATAGTAGAAATGCCCATTGTACCCCCTTCACATTAGTAATGCCCTCTGTGCCTCCTCCATAGTAGTAATGCCCTTTGTGCCCCCAGCCTTCAGCTGTTTGAAGAGAGGGCAGCACTCATATAATAGATGCTTTCTCTGTTCTGTTCGCCTGCTCGCTGTAGCATTTGCAGTGAAGAGCAGGTAAACAGAGCTGAGAAGGCAGCACTCATACAAAAAAATAATAATCGGACAACCCCTTTAAAGACATAATTGGAAAACATTACATACAGCGCTATAGAACATACAGGGTCATACATACAGTGCCACATACCTCTTACATCCAGTGACTTCTCTTCTCTGATGTAGATATTCTCTTTCCTCTTCTTCTCCTATTAGACCAGACCACCATGGTGACTTCTTTCAGCCGCGCCTCGTCTCTGCAGAGTTTAACAAACAGACATCTTACTTTCCTACTTTTCCATCATCCTCCCACCTTCTCAACGCCCTATCCTGCCACCCACCAATACTGTGTCCACTGTGCTCCCCAATACTTTCCTGCAGAAACAGTCCCCCTGAAAATACTGGTACCACACAGATGTACAAAAACAGCCCTTTAGATTGTGCGCTAGTAATAAATAAATAAAAAACACCTTCCTTTCAGATCAGACCCCCATATAAAACCCTAAATGAGATCCCCAATCTCAGACCAAACCCCCTTTAGACCTCTATGTCAGACCCCATATAAGACTCCAGTTTTAAACCTCAGATCAGACCCCCATTATACCTCCATGTAAGACTCCGACCCAATATCAGACCTCAGATAAGACCCCCATTAGACCTCCAGCCCCTCATATTAGCCTCAGACCAGCCCCCATATCAGACCTCCAGACCCCCATTAGAACTCCAGACTCCCACTAGACCTCCAGACTTCCATTAGATCTCCAGACCCCCATATCTGACCCCATTAGACCTCTAAACATGCATTCAGACCTCCAGACCCCCAATTAGACCCCCAATAGACCTCTAGACCCCTCAGTCAGACCTCCAGACCCCCAAATCTGACCCCATTAGACCTCCAGACCCCCATTAAACCTCCAGACCCCCATATCTGACCCCCATTAGACCACCAGACCCCCATTAGACCTCCAGACCCCCAGTCCGACCTCCAGACCCCCAATCAGACCCACATTAGACCTCTAGACGCCCCAGTCAGACCTACAGACCCCCAATCAGAAACTCATTAGACCTATAGACCCCCCAGTCAGACCTCCAGACCCCCAATCAGAAACTCATTAGACCTATAGACCCCCCAGTCAGACCTCCAGACCCCCAATCAGACCCCCATTAGGCCTCCAGACCCCCAATCAGACCCCCATTAGACCTCAAGACCCCCAATCAGACCTGCATTAGACCCCTAGACCTCCCAGTCACACCTCCAGACCCCTAATCAGACCCCATTAGACCTCCAGACCCCAATAGACCACTCCAGACTCCCCAGTCAGACCTCCAGACCCCCCCCCCAGTCAGACCTCCAGACCCCACCAGTCAGACCGCCTGACCACCTAATCAGACCTCCCATAGACCACTCCAGACCCCCTCAGTCAGACCTCCTGACCCCCCAGTCAGACCTCCTGACCCCCCCAGTCAGACCTCCAGACCCCCCATAGACCACTCCAGATCCCCCATTAGACCTCCATATCAGACCTCAGATCAGACTGTAAAATAATAAAGTGACTTACCTCTCCTGTAACCACTCTCCCTGTCCTGGCTGTCTTCTCTTCTCAGGGCCCGCGTTGCAGTCACCTGACCTCCTGCAGCATCAGGTCAGAGTGCGCTCTGTACGTCCTGATGCTGCAGGAAGCCAGGACACAGCAGCGCGGTCCCTGAGAAGAGCGAGCAGGAGGAGGGGTAAGTACTGTACAGCTCTCACAGCGCTTCTCCCCCCCTCCTCCTGCAGACTAGCGAAAGCTTCCATTATGGAAGCGCTCACTAGTATTCCCTTTATAAGATGCACTGCATCTTATAAAAGGAAAAGCAATGAGCGCTTCCATCTGTATTGATGGAAGCGCTCATTGCTTCTGTTCTGGCCCCCTTCCGAGAGCCGGCTCAGCCAGCACCCGGGGCATGGAGGCGATCAGCCTGTGGCACTGCTGAGGTGTTATGGAAGTACGGGTTGCTTTGATATCGGCCTTCAGCTCGTCTGCATTGTTGGGTCTGTTGTCTCTTATCTTCCTCTTGACAATACCCCATTCCCTATAGGGTTTAGGTCAGGAGAGTTTGCTGGCCAATCAAGCACAGTGATAACATTGTTATTTTACCAGGTATTGGTACCTTTGGCAGTTTGGGCAGGTGCCAATTCCTGGTGGAATATTAAATCAGAATCCCTATAAAGCTTGTCAGTAGATGGAAGCATGAAGTGCTCTAAAATTTCCTGGTAGACGGCTGCACTGACTTGGACATGATATAACATAGTGGACCAACACCAGCAGATGACATGGCTCCCCTAACCAATGATGACTGTGGAAACTTCATACTCAAACAACTTGTATTGGGTGCCTCTCCACTCTTCCTCCAGACTCTCGGACCTTGATTTTCAAATGAAATGCAAAATTTGCTTTCATCTGAAAACAGGACTTTGGACCACTGAGCAACAGTCCAGTCCTTTTTCTCAGGTAAGATGCTTCTGGTGTTGTCTCTGGGTTATGAGTGGCTTGATACAAGGAATGTGAGAGTTGTAGACCATGTCCTGGATACGTCTGTGTGTGGTGGCTCTTGAAGCACTGACTACAGCCGCAGTCCACCCCTTGTGACTCTCCCCCCAAATGCTTGAATGGCCTTTTCTTCACAATCCTTTCAAGGCTGTGGTTATTCCTATTGCTTGTGTACCTTTTTCTGACACACTTTTTCCTTCCACTCAACTTTTCATTAATAGGCTTGGATACTGTGAACAGCCAGATTTTTTAGCAATGACCTTTTGTGGCTCACCCTCCTTGTGGAGGGTGTCAATGGCCATTTTCTGGACAACTGTCAAGACAGCAGTCTTCCCCATGATTGTGTAGCCTACTGAACCAGACTGAGGGACCATTTAAAAGCTTAGGAAACCTTGGCTGGTGTTTTGTGTTGATTACTTGATTAAAATGTGACAATTTTCTAATTGTCTGAGATACTGACTTTTGGATTTTCATTAGCTATAAGCTATAATTGTCAGAATTAAAAAAGTTTTCGATGATATTCTAATTTATTGAGATGCAACTGTATAGCAAGTTGTTTATTGGAAAGTTACACTTCTAAGTACACCATCTACACCAACACTCCATGTTATAGAGCTAAACCCATCCTCATTACTGTTCTGCTTATTTTCAAGGCTATTGTTCACCATTATACGGAATAGCTCAGATCATACTTCAAGCTTTTTCAAGGAGCTCTTCCTAGTGTCTCTAATTGCAGTGAGATGTAGGCTGAGCTTCTCGAACCATAATTTATATACAATTCATCCACGTGACACTGGAGAAAGAAGAATAAGGGAGACGACAAGAGACTGTCATTATAATAGGGTGACCCATAAATCGACTTTAATATATACAATCTGCAGTTCCATTTTCACTAATTAATTCTGCCATGTTTACATATGCCAAATTGATGCAAATGAAAATATTTACTCTTCCTTATTAAGTTAATTGCATCTTGTTAGGTATCTCAACGCACCTCGTATAGACATGAAAGTGCTATGGTCTGAGTAAACTGCAGTCAAACGAATGATTGCAACTTAATGAGGACTATTTGCTTGATGCCAGTTTCATTTGTTTGATCACAGCGTTACAGCAAATCTTTTTATACCAAATCATGATAGCAACATTTTCCTCTTCTAAGATTATTATTAACCCCTTTCATGTACGGCACAACTGTTCGTGACATAACGCCCAGTGTCGTACATGTACGGCGCGCTGATCGGGCGGATGCAGGAGCTGCGCCTGCCCGATCCGCGGCAGGGGTCCAGCAGTCACTGATAGCCGGACCCCTGCTATATGTGCTGTCATCAGTGAAATCACAGATGCCGGCACATTAACCCCTGCACTGCAGCGGTCATCACTGACCGCGGCACGTGCGCGGTCCGTGCAGAGAAGAAGCAGCCATCGGGTCCCCGCGCTGCTGTGACGGGGACCCGATGGCAGGGAAGGCAGCCCAATGCCTTACCTAGGCATCGTGGCTGCCTTCCGGGAGAGCCTCTGTGATCCAGCCCCCTGGATCTCACAGGCAAGCAGGCTGTAAGTGTATTACAGTCTGTAACACACTTACAACCAATGCATCACAATACAGAAGTATTGTGATGCATTGTAAAGGGGGGAAGAAGAGGACCGGCACTCGCAGATTAAATGCAACTCTTGTATATTTATTGCCACATCAGAAGAATTGACGCGTTTCGACTGAAAAAGACTCAATTGTGAGTCGAAACGCGTCAACTCTTCTGATTTGGCAATAAATATACAAGAATTGCATTTAATCTGCGAGTTCCGGTCCTCTTCTTCCTCTATTTGTGAGCAGGACGCCAGCCCCAGACACGTGCACCGCACCACAGACAGCGGAGTGCCGACTGTGTTATAGTGAAGCATTGTAAAGGGGATCAGACCCCCAAAAGTTGAAGTCCCAGAGTGGGGAAAAAAAAAGTAAAAAATTTTTTAAAAAATAAAGTTTTCAAAAAAAGTAAAGTTTCAAGTAAAAAAAAGCGTATTTTTCCCAAAATAAAGTAATTTAAAAAAATAAATAAATAGGAAAAAAAGAAAAGTAGACATATTAGGTATTGCCGTGTCCGTATCGACTGGCTCTATAAAAATATCACATGACCTAACCCCTCAGATGAACAACGAACGTCCCAAAAAGAAATTTTTTGTCACCTTACATCACTAAAAGTGCAACACCAAGCGATCAAAAAGGAATATGCCCCCCAAAATAGTACCAATCTAACCATCACCTCATCCCACAAAAAATGAGCCCCTACCTAAGACAATCGCCCAAAAAATTTAAAAAACTATGGCACTCAGACTATGGAGACACAAACAAAAAAAAATTTCGAACACTTCGGGTGAACACCAAATTATTATTATTTTTTAAACGGTGTCAAAAAAGCTATTTTTTGTCGCATTACATCACAAAAAGTGTAATAGCAAGCTATCAAAAAGTCATATGTACCCCAAAATAGTGCCAATTAAACCGTCATCTCATGCCGCAAAAATGATACCCTACCTAAGACAATTGCCCAAAAACGGAAAAAATTATGGCTCTCAGACTATGGAGACACTAAAACATGATTTTTTTTATTTAAAAAATGATATCATTGTGTAAAACTTACATAAATAAAAAAAAGTATACATATTAGGTATTGCCACGTCTGTAATGACCTGCTCTATAAAAATATCACATGACCTAACCCCTCAGATGAATAACGTAAAAATAACTGAAAAAACTATGGCTCTCAGACTATGGAGACACTAAAATATCATTTTTGAAACAAAAAAAATCATATTTTAGTGTCTCCATAGTCTGAGAGCCATATTTTTTTCAGTTTTTGGGCGATTGTCTTAGTTAGGGTATAATTTTTGCGGGATGAGATGACGGTTGGATTGGCACTATTTTGGGCTGCGTACGACTTTTTGATTGCTTGCTATTACACTTTTTGTGATGTAAGGTGACAAAAAAATTCTTTTTGACACAATTATTATTTTTTAACGGTGTTCTTTTGAGGGGTTAGGTCATGTGATATTTTTATAGAGGAGGTCGTTATGGACGTGGAAATATGTATACTTATTTTTATTTATGTAAGGTTTATGTAAGGTTTACACAATGATCATATCATTGTGTAAAACTTACATAAATAAAATAAATTATGCATATTAGGTATTTCCACATCTGTAACGACCTCCTCTACAAAAATATCACATGACCTTACCCCTCAGATGAAAACCGTAAAAAAAAAAAAACTGTCAAAAAGTCATTTTTTGTCACCTTACATCACAAAAAGTGTAATAGCAAGTGATCAAAAAGTCATACGCACCCCAAAATAGTGCCAATCAAACCATCATCTCATCCTGCAAAAATTAGACCCTACCTAAGACAATCGCCCAAAAAATAAAAAACTAGGGCTCTCAGAATATGGAGACACTGAAACATGATTTTTTTAAATAAAAAAATGCTGTTATTGTGTAAAACATAAATAAATAAAAAAAAGTATACATATTAAGTATCACCACGTCCTTAACAACCTGCTCTATAAAAATACCACATGATCTAACCCGTCAGATGAACATTGTAAATAACAAAAAATAAAAACGGTGCCAAAACAGCTATTTTTTGTTATCTTGCCTCACAAAAAGTGTAATATAGAGCAACCAAAAATCATATGTACCCTAAAATAGTACCAACAAAACTTCCACCTTATCCCGTAGTTTTAAAAATTGGGTAATTTTTTGGAGTTTCTACTCTAGGGGTGCATCAGGGGGTCTTCAAATGTGACATTGCAGCTTAAAATTATCCCAGTGAAATCTGCCTTCCAAAAACCATATGGCGTTCCTTTCTTTCTGCGCCCTGCCGTGTGCCGGGACAGCAGTTTACAACTACATATAAGGTGTTTCTGTAAACTACAGAATCAGGGCAATAAATATTGAGTTTTGTTTGGCTGTTAACCCTTGCTTTGTTAGTGGAATTTTTTTTATTAAAATGAAAAAAAAAACTGCCAAAAAAGTGAAATTCAGAAATTTTATTTCCATTTTCCATTTATTCTTGTGGAACACCTGAAGGTTTAACAAAGTTTGTAAAATCAGTTTTGAATACCTTAAAAGGTGTAGTTTCTAAAATCGGGTCACTTTTAAGGGCTTTCTTCTCTAGAGGTGCATCAGGGGGTCTTAAAATGTGACATGGCAGCTTTAAATTATCCCAGTGAAATCTGCTTTCCAAAAACCATATGGCGTTCCTTTCCTTTTGCACAATGCTGTGTGCCCGTACAGCAGTTTACGACCACATATGGGGTGTTTCTGTAAACTACAGAATCAAGGCAATAAATATTGACTTTTGTTTGGCTGTTATCCCTTGCTTTGTTAGTGGGAAAAAAAATGGATTAAAATGGAAAATCTGCCCAAAAAGTTAAATTCTGAAATTTCATCTCCATTTTACATTAATTCTTGTGGAACACCTAAAGGGTTAACAAAGTTTGTAAAATCAGTTTTGAATACCTTGAGGGGTGTAGTTTCTAAAATGAGGTCATTTTTGGGTGGTTTCTATTTTGTAAGCCTCACAAAGTGACTTCATACCTGAACTGGACCTCAAAAAGTGGATTCTGGAAATTTTCTGAAAAATTTGAAGATTTGATTCTAAACTTTTAAGCCTTCTAACGTCTCCAAAAAAAATAATGGCATTCACAAAATGATCCAAACATGAAGTAGACATATGGGGAATGTAAAGTAGTAACTATTTTTGGAGTTATTACTATCTATTATAAAGGTAGAGAAATTTAAATTTTAAAATTTTAAAAGTTTTGGTTAAATTTGGTATTTTTTTATAAATAAAAATTTAATTTGTTGATTTCTACTTTTTCTACTGTCATGAAGTACAATATGTGACGAGAAAACAATCTCAAAATGGCCTGGATAAGTAAAAGAGTTTTAAAGTGACACATGTCAGATTTGCTAAAAATAGCCTGGGCAGAAAGGAAAAAAAGGCTTGGTCCTGAAAGGGTTAAAGTGATGTTGTTACATTGTTGCAAGCACTGCTGATGCTAAGAACTTTCCAGGTTACCAGCCACAGGGAGTTGCATTCAGAACTAAAATTACCATTAGTCTAGTTTGTTTGTTAATTTAAAGGAGTTCTCCAAGGCTGGGAATCTCATTTCTTATGGGCAGGCTGGGTGCAGGGGTCTCATCTGTACCCAGCGTTCCAGTTCCCATGCCATACTCCCTTCTCCTCAGCTTCCGGTTCCCACCGGTCTAGAAGTTTGAAGTACTAAAAGTATGTTGTGCCATCTAAACACACATGACCGATACCAGTCAATAATTGGCATCAGAAATGGCAGTGGGCACATGCCATGCCAGCGCACTTTGCCGCTGAGACTATTGTCTGCCAGTGGTGACTGTCTGTAGAAGCAGAGGAGAATGGAGCTTAGTACTGACACCACACCGCCAGTGACAGGTACATTTTTTGTTTAACCACTGCCACCTCATATAAATAGGGGTTCCCAGTCTATATCTTCATTCTTCGCCTCCCGCTTGTTAAAACTCAAAATGGAGAAAACTGGATTCATCATCTTTATCCTAAGTCACTTAGCCCCCCTAGCACACCTATCCATTACAGTTAATAGCACCACACTTTCTCCAGTCATAACATTTGATTCTGCCCTGTCTTTCTAACCACCATCCAAGCCCTTATCTCTACCTGCCACTTTCAACTCAAGAATAATGCTTGTATTCTCTCCTTCCTCAGCCCTGAGTCAACTAAAATGCTGGTCCTGGCCCTTGTCATCTCCTGCCTGAACTACTGCAACATCCTCCCATCTAGTACTCTGGCCTCTATCTATCCTCAATTCTGCTGCCCAGTAAATCCATGTCTCCCCTTGTTTCTCCTCTACCTCCCCTTCTGGCTCTCAATTGCCAAGCGAATTCAATTCAAGATACTAAAAACTACATTTAAGGCTGTCCACAATCTGTACCCTGCTTATATCTCTGGTCCCCTTCATTGTCCTGTTTCCTCCTGAAACCAGACAACCCCTTTAATGAGGACCTATTTTATTAGATATTTGAATTCTGCATGAAAAAATTGTGAAGCACCTTTTCATAGACTGGACATTGTCCATTTCATGATATTCTTCCTAGAAATGTAAGAAAGAAAATATGGAATTGAATGGTACCATTCCCCTTGTCATTAGGGTCTGTCCTTACAGTCTGACATTGATTGGACAGTACCACAGTGATATGTCCCATTGACAGTGAAAATAGTACCACCCCATTCATTCATATATTTCCAGAAGGAATAAAAGAGGAACAACATAAAAGCACAGTTCTTAGGGTACTTTCACACTAGCGGCAAGGAACTCCGGCAGTCAGTGGGGCCAGAGCGGAAGTCCAGGGGCACGCGTGCGCTAGCAGCAGCACGGATCCGACAGGCTGTTCACCCGCCGGAACAGCCTGCTGGAGTTCCTTGCCGCTAGTGTGAAACTAGCCTTAGAAAAGATGCTTCAGAAATGTTATGAGGAATGCAAGTATTTACTATAACAAACATATCAGGAGAGGTGACAGGTCCTCTCTAATGTATAGTGCCTTAAATCTTTTATATGAGAGCAAGGTTACCCGGAGGATACCATGGCATTGTGTCATCACAGTTCCACCACTGTCCCTATTCCCATCTGTCAGACCCCCACTGATCAGATCCTAAGAACTCCCAGTAAACCCCTTTAACTTTAATATATTTGTTTAAAAAAAATATAATGATCTCACTCATTTAGTCCTCACGAGCAAATGACCTAGTAATAAATCCCACAAATGTTGTGAGAAAAAAAGCTGATTTATTTCACGTTTGTCTTTCAAGATGCTTTATGTGAAATGATTTTTATGGGATCTGCTCTGCTCATTCCTAAATCACAGAATGTAAAAAAGCACAGATGGTGTTCAAATGTGTGTGCTCATTTTAACATCTATTCAATATATCTTGCTGTGTGAGGCTGATGGTTTAATCAAACAACTTATCTGATGCCTCGGGGGTAATCAGCTCTAATTCAAGTAATTTACAGTCCATTGCTAACCTTTGTATCTAAACATGACATTGTGGGATGCACCTGGTTGGCTCGGGGTCTGATCTTCACAGGGGTCTGCAGCATGTACCACAGAGAGGGCACAAGCCTTACATTAATATGCAAGTCAGAATCTAAACGCTGTTCTATAAAATTACTTGTAATTTATGTAAATAACAAAATTCTCCACACTCTGAAAGTGACAAGATAATAAACAGGTCTAACTCATTTGATGCTCTACCAAAACATCATCATCGCAGCCCTCCCGGTGCTGTCACATTCCACATTATCGAAAAAGATTGGAAACAAAATGTGACCATGAACCAGAGATCAATCCTGGAGATCGGGTAGACAATCAATAGTTCATTGACAAAGGTAATCCCTTCCAAATGAATAGAAAAAGTACTGATATGTATAAAGAAGTACACAAAATAGGGAATAGTATATTTCTTATTACCAGAACTTACCAGACCATGGGAATAAACTAGATTGAAACAGAATGTCTGTGAAGGTTCTCATGCACCCAGGTCATGGTTTATGAGTAGTAATAAGTCAGATCAACTGGGCTTCCACTTTTTCTTTAAGGCTGGGTTCACACCTGAGCGTTTTACAGCGCGTTCCTACGCGCTGTAAAACGCTCAACAGGCAAAAAACAATTTTTCCCTATGGGCATGGTTCTCACCTGAGCGTTTTACAGCGCGTAAGAACGCGCTGTAAAACGCCCTACGCCCCAAGAAGTACAGTAGCTTCTTTGGGGCGTATTGTGGCAGTTTTTTATTGGATTAATCACACAAACGCACGTACTGTGCACGTTTCCAAAATACAAAAACGCCCCCAAAATACGCCTCAAAGACGCCCGGTAAAAACGCCTGTAAAAAGCGCTTATCGAATGCGCTCAGGTGTGAACCCAGACTAAGACATTTCACTAGTCATCCAACTGACTTTCCCAATTAGAGTGACTTTTACAAGCACTCTCTAGCATTAAATACTGGTGACTCATGCTTCAGTCATCATAATCTACTTATCATAGTAAACACGAGGTCAATGACCTCATGGAGTTAAGATGTTAATTGCATTGGCATGACTGAAGCTATTATGTGTGATTAAACTGCCTCTGGATAGTTAGAACAGCATTGTAGGTGTTAATTATGATAAACAGATTATACTGACTGGAGCATGCGTCATCAGTATTTAATGCCCGAGATTCCTTGTACAAGTCATTCTGATTGACAAAGCCAGTTGGATGATCGGCAAAAAAGTATTCAAGAAGAAAATTCAAGTCCAATTGCTCTTATTTATTACTACTGATAATTCATGCAGAGATTACACATCCATTTTTATGATGCCAATACATCTAAAATACATCTAAAATAACACAAACTGAAGCATAGTTGCAAATACAGTTAATAACTAAATACCATATTTTGCCTAAGCTTCGAGTCAGAGCTATGTGTCTCCGTGGTTACAGACTATAAAAAAAATCAAGTGTCTACACAACTCTTCCTCAATTGTCTATGGTTTAGCACACACCGAACATATTTGTAAGGCCCAATGCTCCAAATTTATGCCAAAAGAGTTTCAATTTGGCATTCACCGACCTGGTATGCATTGCATTAATATACTTTTTTTCACTGTACAGTAGTTTGCTACGCCTTCCTAAATAGAGACTTACAGTGAAAAAATGTATAGCATACAGTATACAGTAATTTTATATTTGGACACTTAATAGTGACTTATGCCAATGTATAGAGTGGCGTATGTGGCAGGCTTCTCCTGAAGGTATAAAAGAAATAATCCTGAATTTGATGTACACCTCTGACAGAAAGCAGAAATATATGAACAGAGCATAAAATATGTCTGCAGGATTAGACTACACAAGGATTGTTTGTAGTCTGTAACCATGGAGACATATCGGTCTGCATAAGAGCAGAATGGTAGGAATTTTTTATTTGAAAGTTGCTTTTTTATCGTTTTTTTTAAAATCATACATGGCTTTAGAATAATGCTTGTTATTAAAGTGCCTGTACAAAGATTTGCTGTTATCTTGGTGGGTTGGTAGTTCAGCTCTTTGTTCTGCAGCCCTGAAGCCATTGATTCAAATCCAACCAAGGCAACATCTGCCTGCCATATTTCACGGGGTATCCTCCAGGTACAATGTATACACAAAGCAGTAGATTTTCTTTATTAAGACCATTTGCAAAGTGTCCTCCTACAAATTGGAAAAATATGCTCATTTTCATGGGCTTTATGTGTGTGGGCACATGATGTAGGTGAATTGCATAGTGGATCCCAATGGGGGACAGGTAACTCTAAATGTGCATTTTCTGCATAGAGTAGTGAAATATGGGTTGTAAGCAATAGATCAAATGCAAACTAGCTCATACCAGCCAAACCAGAGGCTGTTATCTGTAGGCAGCCTTGTTTCGGTGAGTACACAGTGCTGTCCACAGATGGATGTTTGGTTTGGCTGCTATGAGCTATTTTGCATACTTTTTCCCCATGGAACATTGCCCGAAAAATAAGTCCAAACATCCCAATGTCTCTTCAATCAGAAACAGTACCCCTCTGAGCTAGGTACACAGAAAATGTGACATGGACTATCACATAGCAGTCACTTGTGATCAATGGCTTTGCGAGAACGTAGTTGGAAAGATTAGGTGTGGAAGAGGTTAAGGAGATCTGCAAGGTTTAGAGGCAAATGGCTTCCATAAATGACGTGAGGGATTTCAGTTCACATCGATGCACTCCCTGCTGAGTGATAAACTTGCATTATGCACTGATCAGCATTCTGCCCCCTCCTAGTATTAAGCATTTGTCACAGAGCGGCAGCACAGCTCAGCCATCATTAATGTAGTGCGGTCTCTGTGGTGAGCTCCCCTAATATCCTCTGTGAGTGCACTAAAGATACTTAAATGCTCACATATAATGGTGATGGATGGATGCACTGCATGCCGAAGATTTAGGGCATGAAGAATATGCTATGACTTCCCTTCAAATTATTTATCTTCTATATACTCTCTACTGTTTAAAGTGTATAAAACTACTTGGAGGATGAAAACAAAAAAGCGCTGGCTGGTAAAATGTGACTCAATTGTGGTTTCACCGGTCACAAATGTAGGGCGTGTATAATTATGCACAACATATTTATAAACCATGAAGCTAAATGTTTATAATCTGCTGCTATGTAATTCCCAAACAAAAGCCTGATGATAATTGTGTATTCGGTCTTGCTCATTTACATTAATGTATGGAAGCCCAGAGCAGATACATAATCAGTCTGACATATTCCACATAGTTTTCCTAAAAATAACATATAGAGGTCTCCTCCATGGAGTATATACTACTACACCCTAAAAATGACATATAGAGGTCTCCTCCGTGGAGTATACAGTCGTGGCCAAAAGTTTTGAGAATGACACAAATATTAGTTTTCACAAAGTTTGCTGCTAAACTGCTTTTAGATCTTTGTTTCAGTTGTTTCTGTGATGTAGTGAAATATAATTACACGCACTTCATACGTTTCAAAGGCTTTTATCGACAATTACATGACATTTATGTAAAGACTCAGTATTTGCAGTGTTGGCCCTTCTTTTTCAGGACCTCTGCAATTCGACTGGGCATGCTCTCAATCAACTTTTGGGCCATTCTTTCATAATCACTTCTTGGAGTTTGTCAGAATTAGTGAGTTTTTGTTTGTCCACCCGCCTCTTGAGGATTGACCACAAGTTCTCAATGGGATTAAGATCTGGGGAGTTTCCAGGCCATGGACCCAAAATGTCAACGTTTTGGTCCCCGTGCCACTTAGTTATCACTTTTGCCTTATGGAACGGTGCTCAATCGTGCTGGAAAATGCATTGTTCTTCACCAAACTCTTGTTGGATTGTTGGAAGAAGTTGCTGTTGGAGGGTGTTTTGGTACCATTCTTTATTCATGGCTGTGTTTTTGGGCAAAATTGTGAGTGAGCCCACTCCCTTGGATGAGAAGCAACCCCACACATGAATGGTCTCAGGATGCTTTACTGTTGGCATGACACAGGACTGATGGTAGCGCTCACCTTTTCTTCTCTGGACAAGCATTTTTCCAGATGCCCCAAACAATCGGAAAGAGGCTTCATCGGAGAATATGACTTTGCCCCAGTCCTCAGCAGTCCATTCACCAAACTTTCTGCAGAAGATCAATCTGTCCCTGATGTTTTTTTTGGAGAGAAGTGGCTTCTTTGCTGCCCTTCTTGACACCAGGCCATCTTCCAAAAGTCTTCGCCTCACTGTGAGTGCAGATGCGCTCACACCTGCCTGCTGCCATTCCTGAGCAAGCTCTGCACTGGTGGCACTCCGATCCCGCAGCTGAATCCTCTTTAGGAGACGATCCTGGTGCTTGCTGGACTTTCTTGGACGCCCTGAAGCCTTTTTAACAAGAATTGAACCTCTTTCCTTGAAGTTCTTGATGATCCTATAAATTGTTGATTGAGGTGAAATCTTAGTAGCCACAATATCCTTGCCTGTGAAGCCATTTTTATGCAACGCAATGATGGCTGCACGCGTTTCTTTGCAGGTCACCATGGTTAACAATGGAAGAACAATGATTTCAAGCATCACCCTCCTTTTAGCATGTCAAGTCTGCCATTTTAACCCAATCAGCCTGACATAATGATCTCCAGCCTTGTGCTCCTCAACATTCTCACCTGAGTTAACAAGACGATTACTGAAATGATCTCAGCAGGTCCTTTAATGACAGCAATGCAATACAGTGGAAAGTTTTTTTTGGGATTAAGTTAATTTTCATGGCAAAGAAGGACTATGCAAATCATCTGATCACTCTTCATAACATTCTGGAGTATATGCAAATTGCTATTATAAAAACTTAAGCAGCAACTTTTCCAATTTCCAATATTTATGTAATTCTCAAAACTTTTGGCCACGACTGTATACTACTACACCCTAAAAATAACATCTAGAGGTCTCCTCCATGGGGTATATACTACTACACCCTAAAAATGACATATAGAAGTCTCCTCCATGGAGTATATACTACTACGCCCTAAAAATAACATATAGAGGTCTCCTCCATGGGGTATATACTACTACACCCTAAAAATGAAATATAGAGGTCTCCTCCATGGAGTATATACTACTACACCCTAAAAATGACATATAGAGGTCTCCTCCATGGATTATATACTACTACACTCTAAAAATGACATATAGAGGTCTCCTCCATGGGGTATATACTACTACACCCTAAAAATGAAATATAGAGGTCTCCTCCATGGAGTATATACTACTACACCCTAAAAATGACATATAGAGGTCTCCTCCATGGATTATATACTACTACACTCTAAAAATGACATATAGAGGTCTCCTCCATGGAGTATATACTACTACACCCTAAAAATAACATATAGAGGTCTCCTCCATGGAGTATATACTACTACGCCCTAAAAATAACATATAGAGGTCTCTTTAGTGGAGTTTACTGTATACCAATATGTCCCAAAATATGACATATAGAGGTCTCTTCCACAAAGTATATACCAATATTGCACTAGTGGCACTTCCAGTGAATGTGCATGACAGACATCATGATATCTATGTGGTGATCTGTACTGTATGTACCCAGCTGGCTAGACCTTTCAGTGGTGAGCGGAGCTATATAACTATTAGGAATCTGAAGGACTTATTTATAAACAACAACTAAGGGCTCATGCACACGACCGTATGTATTTTGAGCTTTGCAAAACACGGATCCGCAAAAAATACGGATGATGTCTGTGTGCATTCTGTATTTTGCAGAACGGAACAGCTGGCCCCTAATAGAACAGGACTATCCTTGTCCGTAATGCAGACAATAATAGGACATGTTCTATTTTTTTGTGGAATGGATATATGGAAACAGAATGCACACTGAGTTACTTCAGTTTTTTTTGCGGACCCATTGGAATTCTGCCCTATTTCTTCAAACCACATTTCTACTGCACTGATACCCAGGAACAGTGATGGCCAGTTCGCAGTGTTCGCCCGCGAACACATGCGATCTACCATCTTAACTGACAAGTCCGGCGAGGCACAGGTAAGTCCTTACCTGTGCCTGTGCGCAAGCCGGTCTGAAATGAAATGCGTTCTCCGGGAGCAGGCCGTTCCGAAAACGGCCTCCGGGGGCCTTCATCTGGCTGTTCTCAGAACTGCCTGCTCCCGGGGACCGCATTTCATTTCAGACCGGCTCGCGCACAGGCACAGGTAAGGACTTACCTGTGCCTCGCCGGACTTGTCAGTTAAGATGGCAGATCGCATGTGTTCGCGGGCGAACACTGCGAACTGGCCATCTCTACCCAGGAAGCAACGGTCTGAGGGAGTACAATGTGACACATCTCATCAGGGCCACTACCAATCCCATCCTCTGCACCAGCTCCTCAGGGGCTCATTGATTATATGGCCTTAAAGGAGTTTAGAAAATCCTTTTAACATAGTCTATTAGAGTTAGTAGAGGGGTCCACGTGTTCAGGACTTTCAGCTTTAAAGGGGTTATCCTACAATAAATATTGTTACAGTTTAATCCATAAATATCTTCTGTATTTACACTTATTAAAAATAATGCTTATATCCCCCAAATATACCGGGAATTCTGTTAGCATAGGACCACCTGCTGTTCCTGTTGAACAGTCCACCTCAGTACATGTGTGAAGGTGGACATGTATGATTAGTCTTGCCTTTCTCTGCTGCTTCAGGTACGCAGGGGAATTCCTGATGTAGAAAGCAGGCTGCTTCTGAGTGTTAAAAGGGGGAGGTAGCATTACTGTAATTATTACTTGCCTAGTATCTTCCTCTGAGAAGAAGAGAAAATGCACCATCTTCAGAAGCAGCCAAATCACCAGGGATCCCTCCACCTACGTGATGCAGCCGAGAAAGAAGGAAGACCAAGCATGTGTCACTGGAGAATCTGACCACTGGAGAGGCCCATGATCTTAAGGACATGGGGTACCTGAGTTATTTTGGTCCGTGGTAACGGAATCCATAACGCAATTCAGTAAATACCACAACACGAACCCGCACACGAACTTCAAAATGTGAAATTCGCTCATCCCTAGTCCCGACCTTCCGCCCAAGTAGCACATGGTACTAACTGCACCACATATAGATAAGCAGCGTACAGCATCTCACCCAGCCTATGTTCATAATAAAAACTCAGTAAATTATTTAACAAAGTACCTGGTTTATTGTTATAGATGAGATAACTACTAGGCACAGAGGCAGGCAGAGGTATTCTCTTTCCCCAGGGACCTGCCCTCTAAAAGACACTGCAGGGGCCCCCATAATCATCTTGTAGCATCTTGCTTCTGCTGTCACTTTGTGAGCAGGTAAAATTTGGAAGTAGCTTTACAGTGCGCCCCCAAAATAAATTATACTGGTGGCCCCAGGCACTTCAGTCAGACACTGGCACCAGAGAAGGGAAAGGAGCAGTGATCACTTATTGCAGCACTGCTCCATTCTCAGAGGGGACTTTGGGACCCTTGTCCGTGTGATGAATAGGAATCCCAGTGGTCAGACCCACAGCAACCATACATTTATCGTATCTTCTACCTTTTAAATTAATAAAAAAATTGCAGGTGTCAAAGATGTTGAGATAGGAGATTCAATCATATATACTCACAACTTAC
Organism: Bufo bufo; assembly: GCF_905171765.1. Lineage (NCBI taxonomy): Eukaryota > Metazoa > Chordata > Amphibia > Anura > Bufonidae > Bufo > Bufo bufo. The sequence goes on from NC_053389.1 coordinate 158,213,159, forward strand.
CATCTAATTATATGTGTGGTCACATCACCCATGTAGGTGGCCTTGGGCCGTGGTTCCACATGCTTTTTGAATTAATGCAACTAAAAGACAATTGAAAGGAAAATACTATAGATGTAAATATATCAACTTTTTTCTGCCCTGTCTTGTGAGGGAGATTGTTAATGACATTGTGTATGCAGGGAGAGGGTTATCACTGCCTATTGACTCCTATTACATTTCTTACCATGAAGAGAATTATTCAGCAGCACTTTCCTCTTGCAGGAAATCAGCGTTCTGCTGCCCATTGATTAAATGATTGCTCTGTGATTACAAGAGAGCGTTTAAAATCACAGTAGTAAATATTTATGAGCATTGTATCATTATCAGTGCTTTCTCTGAATATGTTACGTTTGGAAAAAATATTAACATAATGAAATCTTTCAGTCTGATGTCTGTCATCTATCATATACAGTTCATTTGGAAAGTCTTCAAACCCTTTTTGACATTTTGTTATGTTGCTGCCTTGTGCTTAAAATATAAATAATTCAAGTTTCCCCCCAATAAATCTGCACTCAATACCCCTACAGAATTACATTTTTATTTTTTTATTTTTTTATTTATTAAAATGGAGAAACTAAAATTTTTCATGGACATAAGTGTTCAAACCTTTTAAAATGTAGCTCTTGGGAATTCCCATTTCAATTGATTTTGTGTCAAGATGTTGCTACAATTTGATTGGAGTCCACCTGTGGTGAATTCAGTGGATTGGACAAGATTTGGAAAGACACATGTAGTACCCCAGAGTGGCACTAACATTCGTACAACCTGCTACTGTAACATTAAGTGCTATGTTACTATTATGTATCGCATTTCATTCACTGTGTGTCACGGCCATGGTCATGGTCGTGACTCCTGTATCCGCATGCTGTTGCCTGTGGTCTGGTTTGGTTGTTCAACCACAGGTGAGGGCCGCTAGTATGTTGCCTCACTTGTGGTTGCCGCTGGCAACATGTAGTTATGTGGCAGTCGAGCAGCTGGAGCTGGTTGCTAGGCTGCTCGTTGTCATTTGCATGTGGTTGCACCTGGCAACCTGTTTTTCAGGTGTGCCTTGTGTTTGTCTGGTGTGCACAGGGTTTTAGTTATATGTGCACTTTCTCCTTTAAGTGGCGGTCTTCCCTTCCCTGGTGTGAGAAGGGTTAATTCCCTTCTGTGTGTGTGAACACTGGGTGTGTCTGTGTGGGTGTGGCTACTTGGGCTATAAAGCCTCAGTGGAGACCTGAAGCTGAGAGGTACTCCAGCCTTGTTTGTAAGCTGGAGGCACCCTCCTGGTTTATACCATCTGCCAGTGAGAGCCACCCTTGTGGACATAAATCTTGTTTGATGTTATGAAGATGTGTCTGTGGTATGCTTGTTTATTGCAGCTTATGGTCCTGTGTGATGTGTGTTGTGTGCTGTGTCCGTTTGTGTTTTAGGACAGCAGCACTTGCGCATAGGTTCCAGGCTTTGTGTCTGTGGCAGGTGGGTGTTGTGCTTATGGCATTTACCTGCCATTGCCTTAAGTTGTATATGTTCCCCTTTATTGTAGCCTGGCCTGTGAGACTCCTGTTCTTCCGTGTCTAGGAGGAACAGGTCGTCTTACCCTGCTCCTAGCTTTAGGGATCTGCGGAGGGTTACTAGGGATCCGAGGTTCCGGAGCATGAGTCCTCCTACCTTCAAGGTCAGCTCATGCAGTTAGGAGTCAGGGTCAGATTAGGGATGCGGTAGGAGGTGACCTGCTCCCTAATTCTGTGCTCCTGGCCAAGCAGCGACCACCATCTTCCGTCATCGCACGGCTGAGGGTTTTCCCCCATCCTCAGCCGTGACACTGTGCCTGGTTTAGGCTACTTTCACACTAGCGGCAGGACGGATCCAATATGCTGTTCACCCTGTTGGATCCATCCTGCCGCTATTTCGCCGGACCGCCACTCTGTCCCCATTGACTATAATGGGGACAGGGCGGAGCTCCGGCAGTGCACGGCGAGAGGCCGCCGGACTAAAAGTCCTGCATGTCCGACTTTTTAGTCTGGTGGCCTCTCACCGCAAACTGCCGTGCTGCGCCGGAGCTCCGCTCCCCGTCCCCATTATAGTCCGGCGGCATGGCGAAATAGCGGCAGGACGGATCCGACAGGGTGAACAGCCTGTCGGATCCGTCCTGCCGCTAGTGTGAAAGTACCCTTACCTGCCAGGTGGCAGTGTATCTGGCAGCAGGGTCGGGGTTGGGGGGGGGGGGGGAACCCGGGCAATTGCCCAGGGCCCTCTTTCCGAAATGGGCCCCCTACTGTTAGACACTTAAGTGGGCCAAGTGTGGGAGATTTTTTAATTTTTTTTGTATTCAATTCCATTATTTTCCTCCTCCACATGCTCCCCAGTGTTTCTTGACCATGCTGCAGCCTCTGTAAGAACAGTCACGACTGCTGTTCCCCTCCCGCACAGTCTCCCCGTCTCACCAGACCTCAGTGACAGGCCAGAATGCTGCATTATCCACGATCCTGAGTGATGCCACAGACTGGCATCAGGATGTTCTATGTGGGTGGAGCTAACATAGCCCCGCCCCATCATTAGCCTGTACTTGTTCCAGGCTGGAAGCCTAAACTTCCTACTGGGATGACTGGGCCTTCTTCTGCATCCGACCCCCAGACTGCAGGAGCTCCCTGGACCCCCTTATCAAAGCACCTCGCCTGTTCCCTCTCCAGTCCATGGTGTAAAAGGCATGCAGCAGTGTCTGTGGAGAAGGGGGTGCAGGGCTGCTGGGGCCAGGGCCGGCTCTATAACAAGGCAGACCAAGTGGCTGCTTGAGGGCGCAGAGAAGGGGGAGGGGCGGCGCCAGGGTGGAAATTTTTTATTTTGGTATTTTTTTTAAATACATAACTTGCGGACTTGGCCGCCCGCCCCAGCCTGCAGGTGTGCCATGCGGCCCCGGCCCTCACCTCCTCACAGAGCGGCACGCAGGCTCAGCAGCAGCACGGCATCGGCAACACAGACAGTCACGGGGTCAGGGGGGTGTGACTGCCGAGTGGCGCGGCGGGTGGCAGGCTGCAGCAACTGGTGTAGACTGGGGACCGGAGGTCTGGAGACTGAAGCTGTTGGTGGTAACTGTGTGGACAAATGTCTCTGAGTAGTCTGTCTGTGCGGCCTGCAGGGAGAAATGTATGTGGCATGGGGGGGTTAAATTGACCTGATGGAGGGGGAGAAATGCGACAACATGGATGAAGGGGGAGAAATGTGACAACATGGATGGAGGGGGAGAAATGTGACAACATGGATGGAGGGGGAGAAATTTGACAACATGGATGGAGGGGAGAAATGTGACAACACTGTGAACTATTTGGAACTATGTTTTGATACCATTGGATGTACTACAACTGCCATTCTGCACTTGAGCAAAGAGAGTGTTTATTTTCTATAACTGTTCTGCACCATATGCTGTCCAGTCCACCCACATCTCCTGCCTTGCACCAACCCCAAGGACACCCCATCTACCATCAGGCAGGAGCCCCAAAATCTTGGTGTGCCCCAAGGGGAGAAAGGATGCACCCTCTTACCACTGCCCTGGCCCTAAGAAGCATCGGTGTGAGAATTAACACTGTAAATACATATAGCAGCCAGAGTGACTACCACGCCCATCCTCCACTCCTCCTGGGCTTGCAGCATATGCACTCTCTCTTACATTTGATACATAAATACGTACACTGCTCCAAAAAATAAAGGGAACACAAAAATAACACATCCTAGTTCTGAGTTAATTCAATATTCTTCTGAAATACTTTGTTCTTTACATAGTTGAATGTGCTGACAACAAAATCACACAAAAATTAAAAAATGGAAATCAAATTTTTCAACCCATGGAGGTCTGGATTTGGAGTCACACTCAAAATTAAAGTGGAAAAACACACTACAGGCTGATCCAACTTTGATGTAATGTCCTTAAAACAAGTCAAAATGAGGCTCAGTAGTGTGTGTGGCCTCCACGTGCCTGTATGACCTCCCTACAACGCCTGTGCATGCTCCTGATGAGGTGGCGGACGGTCTCCTGAGGGATCTCCTCCCAGACCTGGACTAAAGCATCTGCCAACTCCTGGACAGTCTGTGGTGCAACGTGACGTTGGTGGATAGAGCAAGACATGATGTCCCAGATGTGCTCAATTGGATTCAGGTCTGGGGAACGGGCGGGCCAGTCCATAGCATCCATGCCTTCGTCTTGCAGGAACTGCTGACACACTCCAGCCTCATGAGGTCTAGCATTGTCTTGCATTAGGAGGAACCCAGGGCCAACCGCACCAGCATATGGTCTCACAAGGGGTCTGGGGATCTCATCTCTGTACCTAATGGCAGTCAGGCTACCTCTGGCGAGCACATGGAGGGCTGTGCGGCCCTCCAAAGAAATGCCACCCCACACCATTACTGACCCAATGCCAAACCGGTCATGCTGGAGGATGTTGCAGGCAGCAGAACGTTCTCCACGGCGTCTCCAGACTCTGTCACGTCTGTCACATGTGCTCAGTGTGAACCTGCTTTCATCTGTGAAGAGCACAGGGCGCCAGTGGCGAATTTGCCAATCTTGGTGTTCTCTGGCAAATGCCAAACGTCCTGCACGGTGTTGGTCTGTAAGCACAACCCCCACCTGTGGACGTCGGGCCCTCATATCACCCTCATGGAGTCTGTTTCTGACCGTTTGAGCAGACACATGCACATTTGTGGCCTGCTGGAGGTCATTTTGCAGGGCTCTGGCAGTGCTCCTCCTGTTCCTCCTTGCACAAAAGCGGAGGTAGCGGTCCTGCTGCTGGGTTGTTGCCCTCCTACGGCCTCCTCCAGGTATCCTGATGTACTGGCCTGTCTCCTGGTAGCGCCTCCATGCTCTGGACACTAAGCTGACCGACACAGCAAACCTTCTTGCCACAGCTCGCATTGATGTGCCATCCTGGATAAGCTGCACTACCTGAGCCACTTGTTGTAGACTCCGTCTCATGCTACCACTAGAGTGAAAGCACCGCCAGCATTCAAAAGTGACCAAAACATCAGCCAGGAAGCATAGGAACTGAGAAGTGGTCTGTGGTCACCACCTGCAGAACCACTCCTTTATTGGGGGTGTCTTGCTAATTGCCTATAATTTCCACCTGTTGTCTATCCCATTTACACAACAGCATGTGAAATTGATTGTCACTCAGTGTTGCTTCCTAAGTGGACAGTTTGATTTCACAGAAGTGTGATTGACTTGGAGTTACATTGTGTTGTTTAAGTGTTCCCTTTATTTTTTTAAGCATTGTATTTTCTTTCTAAGTGTTCTATGATAGTAAATCTGATGTTCTATTGTTTTTGCTTAGTTCATTTAGAAATCCCAGAATACGCATCAGTTGCGCTGTTTTACGTGCTCACACACCAGACAGGTGCTCAGGAAACCGGCAGTAGTGGCTCTAGGCTGGGATTTCCATTTTATTTCCAGATCGAAATGTGTCAGAGATTTCCCTTGCTGCGCTGACCCTTGACTTGCAGCAGGGTGGAATCTAAAGCTCTTTCTCCCCTGCGCCAGTAATAAACAGACAGATGCCAGATTATCAGGCCACTGTGTGCTACTTCTTCAGCTCCCTCACCTGGATACAAGTTCTCATATCACATATTACACAGCAAGTAACATTAGAGATGCGGAGGCTTCTTCTAACCAGAGAGCTCCTGAGAAGCTCTATTAGGGCTCATTCACACGAACGTTAGGGCTCCGTGCCCGTGCTGTGGACCGCATACTGCGGTTCAGCAATACACGGGTCACCAGCCGTGTGCATTCCACATCACAGATGCGGATGCATTCACTTGAATGGGTCCGCAAATCCGGAGATGAGGTGCGGAAAGGAAGCACGGAACCCCACAGAAGCACTACGGAGTGCTTCCGTGGTGTTCCGTTCCGTGCTTCCATTCTGCAAAAATATAGAACTTGTTCTATCTTTTTGCGGGAACGGATGGATCGCGGACCCGATTCAAGTGAATGGGTCTGCGATCTGCATGCGGCTCCTCCCCGGTCGGTGCACGTGCATTGCGGACAGCAATTTGCGGTCCGCAGCCCGAGCACGGAGCCCTTACGTTTGTGTGAAAGAGCCCTTATTCAGTTCTACATGTAGACTGGAGAATAGCGATGCTGTGTGTATGTTCATGAACTGTATCCTCCCATGTCAATCCGAGGGAAAAGCTTACGTCCATCTTTTTAATTGTCTCACAGCAGCGACTACGACAAATATTTACTTGGCATAGTGAGGGGAAAATGTGGAAATGATCAATAAGCAGTGCAGGGAATTTAACTGGTTGTAATCCATTTCCATCAATCCCGATCAGACGTTTCTGCATTTTCATGGTGTCCCCTGGGGTCAAATAAATTTAGGTTATTTATTGTATTCCTGGTAGCTGTGGATCCAGGGGAAACCTTTCAGACTTTCCTGCCATTACTGGAATGTTTATACCTATTCATGAGCTGCTGCTCTTCCAGTCTTGCTATGCTGGGTTGTCGGTGCCAAGGTTTATGTGCATCCTTTGTATTTCTTTAATTCGGGTTACTCTCACAAGATTAATTCTTTTTCTTACAAGTCACAATAGAATTAGCAGCTTGGCAGCATCTATAGTGACAAATAGACCTTGAATATCGCAAGTGAAAACACATTAGACAGAGGTAAGTTGATAGTTGAACAACCGATTGTATGGTGGATGATTATTAAGCCGTTCAGCCATACAGATATTCCATATTGACCTTTACAGTCATTCGACCTGGTCATATACAGTATGTTCAATTACCCTGAGCAAAGGGTGAATGATCTTTCTGCATATCTATCATATCAAAATTTTAAACACGCCCAACCTTCTTTTCAGATGATGATGGAGTGCCAGCGATCAGTTAAAATTATTGAAAGATTGTTTTGGTGGAATTTGTCCATTTTGATCAACTGTAGACCAATGTGTATGGCCACCTTAAAGGGCTTGGTCACCTTTTGTTTAAGTTTTTTTGGCAAATCTTCCTACTTGGAAATACCTGCAAAGAGAAGCACACTTACCCCCAGCTCCTTCGCTCCCCGCTCTTGGTTAGCTCGTTCAGATCTCTTTGATGCCACTGCAGCCAATCGCTGGCCTCAGCAGTGACCTGCTCCCCTGGCATCATGTCAATTGGTCAGATGACACAAGTGGGGCAGGTCACTGCTGCAGACAGCGGGGGAACCAAGTGAAGAAGCAGAGGCTGGGGGTGGAGGAGCTTGGACCCAGAAGTGGGGAGAAGGTAAATATGCCACTATTTAGAGGTCTGCCCAGGAAGGGGGTTTTCCATTAAAGGGGTTGTCTAGGATTTTGATCTTAATGGTCTATCCTCAGCATAGGACATCAATATAAGATTGGTGGTGGTCTGACACCCCACACCCTTATTAAACAGCTGTTTAGTTGTAGCTGTGGTTCCAGAAGTCGGCATCGAAAGTACGTGGCTCCATCCATTGTGTAGTGGACTATAGTACTGTTGTACCAGTGTCCAAGATGTGCACAGTGATGTGCAGTGATTGGCTGGATTGGTCACATGGTGTATTCAGGCATGTCATCGCAGAGAACAGTGCAGGAGAAAGGTTTTTTTTTTTGTAAGCCGTTAAAGGGCTTGTCCAAGATTTTTAATTATCTCATACAACCCCCTTAACACAGAGGTTCACGTCCTATCTCTTCCTGCATTCTAGATCTTTACTCGTTGTGCTCAGTAAAAGATGGAAACTGTTTATTAGCTTATTTACATTGTCTATAATTGTGACTTAGCAGTCAGTCCACATTTTATCAGTAATCAATGCAAGTATCAAGGTCGTTCCAAAGGGTTCACTTACTTCTTCTTGCAACTGTATGCACTGCGACCCTTTAAGGAGAGGGTAGGGGCAATTTAATGTCAGGTAATAGAAAAGCTTAAATAACCCTGGAGTATAGAAGCTTTACGTATTTGGTATATACTGTATGTGTGTACATATATTGCAGTCTTATTATGGTGCTATTGGCTAGTGAGAAATATTTTTTATGTATTCTACTTTTACATTGTCAATAAACCATGAATAATTTATTTAAAAGGATTTGGGCCTCTATCTATTGATTTTCAGCAGAAACAATAAAATGGAGGTGAGAAGATTTTGTCTGACCTTTCACACTTCTCCTGGGAGTTTATCAAACTGGTGTAAAGTAGAACTGGCTTAGTTGCCCATAGCAACCAATCAAATTCCATGTTTCAGTTTTGACAGCTCCTTTGGAAAATGAAAGGTGGAATCTGGTTGCTATGGGCAACTAAGATGAAGAACATAAAGTAGTGATCTATTGCCCGTGGCTAGCAACATGCCCCGTATATGTGGTTGAGGAGCTTCATTTAGTACTCCCTTTCCCACTTGTCCATATACATAACAGACGATCTTATGGGTGTGTTATAACTGGGATCACCCGATTGTCTATTTTTAAAGTTCTAGTTAAATTTCCCCTGATGATTTTTCAAATATAAAACGTGCACATAGGGAGCGGGACTAGATTAGGGCCAACCAGGGCCAGTTCACAGGAAGAGGTTCCTGACTTTTAAGGACGAGTGCCCTGTGGTTAGGCTGCTCCTATTATTTAGTAATCAGGATTACACCACAGGGCTACAATAGGGTTTACACTGACCCCACCGCCTCCAGCAGCCAATAATCCAATTGGAGCAATACAACTCCGGTTTCATCAGGACACAGACTGCACCCTGGATTTTGAAAATGGAGCGTTAGGACTACGGTTATCAATCCTAAGTGCCGCCGTGCACCTTTATCTTATGTTTATTGTTTGGGTGCCCGCCCTGCGCATTTGGTTTTTACTACTGCTGATTTTGATTTCATTATTTTGTATGATTTATATATTTAGGGCCTATCCTTTTTAAGGTATTAGTAAAAGTTATGTTTTAATACAACAAATCTATTTATCCCCAGGACTGTGACTGTGACGAGGGGACATCCTCTGCGTCTGGAGGAAAGAAGGTTTGTACACAAACATAGAAGAGGGTTCTTTACGGTAAGAGCAGTGAGACTATGGAACTCTCTGCCTGAGGAGGTGGTGATGGTGCGTACAATAAAGGAATTCAAGAGGGGCCTGGATGTATTTCTGGAGTGTAATAATATTACAGCTTATAGCTACTAGAGAGGGGTCAATGATCCAGGGAGTTATTCTCGGGAAGGAATTTTTTATTCCCCTAAAGTTGGGAAAACTGGCTTCTACCTCACAGGTTTTTTTTTTTACCTTCCTCTGGATAAACTTGCAGGATGACAGGCCGAACTGGATGGACAAATGTATTTTTTTGGCCTTATGTACTATGTTACTATGTTACTATGCTACTAAATGACCACTACTTTATGTTCTTCAATTTGATTTATAGTCTACTTTTGACAAGTAATTATTGTCTTTTCCTGTTATGGGCAACTAAGCCAGTTCTGCTTTACACCAGTTTGATAAATGACACCCCATATGTGTCTTTTTCTCTAGATGAAGCTTGCATTTAAAAAAAGTTACAAGATTCCACAGCTGCATATTACATAGTCTGGGTTATGAGTGTGGCTAGAGATGAGCGAATCGAATCCCACAAAGTGGAATTCGATCCGAATTTCAGGATAAATTCTATTCGCCTAGAAGCCGAATTTCCTCGAGCTTCGTATCAGCGAATTGATTTAACCTGAAATAGTATAAAAAACAAAAAAAATCTAACTCACCTCCTCCATTTGCCTCCAGCCTCCATCTTGCTTGAAGATCTTGGCCGAAATCCCGTGCGGCGCGAGATTACATGCGGCGTGATGACGTAATCTAGCGCCGCACAGGATTTCGGCCAAAATCGTCAAGCAAGATGGTGGCAGTCGGCCTGTCGCAAGCTAATGGAGCCGGTAAGTTTGATTACATTTTTTGTTAAATTTACACTCAGATGCCGCGATCATGTATGAACGTGCCATCTGAGAAGTAAAATGATAAGGGGGGGGGGGGGGGGGAGGCGCTATCGCAGCTCCCTGTCATTGCACCCGCTAGTTACAAATCAGCCAAATCGAACTTTTAAAAAATTCACTCATCTCTTAGTGTGGCCTTCAGATAAAGAGGACCTGTCTGTCTGTACCTTCTGTTGTGGTCAGTCTTAAAGGGGTCGTGCAAGAATGCGGGGGTTTTGGCAAACAGCCCTCACTTTACCAGACCTGTAAAGGGAAGATGACTTACCTGCTTCCTGGTGCTGGCTCCCCACTCCTCCTCCAAGTCTGCGATGCTCCGCTGGGCTCCCTCGATATAAACATCTGGTTTGGCATCTCTTCAGCCATCACCACAGTCAATGACTGGTGGCAGAGGAGACTGGAGACCCTTGCGTCATGTGACCATTTGTCATGACATAAGGGGACCTGGTCACCTCAGCAGCCAGTGATTGGCTGTGGCCATGTCAAACCAGAGATATACAGGAGGGAGCCCAGTGAAGCATCGCAGGCCTGGAGGAGAAGGAGCGGGGAGCCAACGCCAGGAAGTAGGTAAGTAATATTTCCTTTACAGCTTTACAGGTCCAGTAAAGTAGAGGTGTTTACCCAACACCCCTTTTACAACCCTAGGAGCCTAACATGTAAATGCACCTGTGGTGTCCTCTATGGGCGTATTCTTCTCCTTCACTGTGATGCTGTCCAATTGATGCAGACCACGTCACAGCAATGAAGAAGACATGCTGACATTTACCTAATCTTGCGAGAGACAGTAAGGAAGTCATTCCAGAGCTGACACCATTGTGAGGTTAGGTAATTCTCAAGAGAACAGAATGGGGGACATTTATCAAGTGATATAAAGGAAAACTGGCTTAGCTGCCCATAGCAACAAAATCAGAATCCACATTAAATTTTCCAAAGGAGCTCTGAAAAATAAAAGATGGAACCTGTTTTAGGTGTAATAATAAAATAAAAAAAAGATGAGAGGTCTTCTTTAAATGCATTGTACATACTTCAACTCCATACTGAGGTATGTATGGTGCTCAAAACAAGGGCATGTCTGAAAGAGCACTCACTGTTGTCAGATCACCATTGTAAGTGATGGATAATGGACTAGGTAATTATTTTAGTCATGCAACTGTTGTATCACAGACGCATATATATGAAACAGGGAAAGTAAAGCAGCTCTCACCCACCGTCCACCTGCCTTGAGCACGGATGGCAACCTCCGGACTTGATTGCTGTGAAATATTCAAGACCAAGAAAAATACAGCTTCCAAGATGCAAAAGGTGGAATCTTTATTGTGCGTTTAAAATCCAATGCAAGACATCACAGGTTACAGTAACGCGTTTAAGACCGCATGACCATATATAGTACTGTACAGCCATGTGTGCAACTAAATGCATCTGTAACAAGGAAAAGTACAGGAGTTGCTTTTTGGTGAAGCTACATAATACATATGTTTTTGCTCTGATTTGTTTCTTTAGCAGTTCTACAAAATGTTGCTACATCTATTTTAAATTAATTTTTTGGGGAAAACCAAATCTGAGCACCCCATTGTAAAATTGTGAGCAGCCTGGTTTTCCCCATTAATGTCAATAGTAAAATTTGCAACAAATCAAAGATAAAGCTGTGATAGACGTGGCATGTAAATTCTTTAGTAAAGTGCATCATGACCCAGGGGCGTAACTAGAAGGCTGGGCCCCATAGCAAATGTTTAAATGGGCCTCTCATCGAGCAACCCCCTCACCACCTGCAGCTAGTCAAGACCACCCACACTGGCCACAGAACCCCGCACCTCCTCAGTCATGTAAAAATATAAAAATAAAACACTTACCAGCGCTGGACCGTAATAGAAGTGAAGAGTTTACTTTACAGTATGCCGTCCGGCCCTGTGTCCCCCTTTGGTGCCCCATACCATAGTTATTCATCATTTGTGCACATAGTAGAATGCCCCCTTAGTGCCCCCTCAAAGTACATATTCCCTCCATTACATCCACACAGTAGATGCTCCCTTAGTGCCCTCTTCACAGTAATTATGCCTCCTTAGTGCCCCCCAGACAGTAGAATGCCTTCTTAGTTCCCAAACACATTAAAATACCCCCTTAGTACCCCTACACAGCTTTCCGCCTTAGTGCCCCTGTTACAGTAGTGAAATAGTAGACCAGTGTGGCACACTTGGTGATGAAGCGTGGAGTCGGGATCCCACCCCGTGTATATGATAAAATAAACTCCAGCGAGATTTGCTTGGGTGTTGTTGGTATTTATTGTAATGCGGCAAAGTAACACTTTGTGTGACGTTTCGGCACAAATGCCTTTTTCAAACTGTGTAAGTACAGAAAAATATAGAAAATTACAATCAGTGATTACAACAAAATGACAACAAAATAGCATGATTATAGATCGTGAGTGTACAGTACATACATATATATTTATATATAAATGAATATAAACGAGGTGAGTATCAAAAAGGAGGAGAAAGTCTCGGGGTCTTGTAAAGAGGTCCAGATGTAGGCTGAAGGACAACTTCTTGAGGAGCATAGTTAAGGAAAACAACATGTCATATACCACAGATATAACACTTTGAATCATATAATACAGCCGGAAATGAAAGACTGATACAGAGGTCCACAAACATGTAGGAGATAAAAGCATTGATGTAAAATTCATAATAAAATTCAAACAGGTCCAGGGGATATGTCCTTAGACATAGGAGTCAGGATTGTCCTTGTATTTATATAAAAGATCATACTTTATTTTTTACTTACACAGTTTGAAAAAGGCATTTGTGCCGAAACGTCACGCAAAGTGTTACTTTGCCGCATTACAATAAATACCAACAACACCCAAGCAAATCTCGCTGGAGTTTATTTTATCATCCTGTTACAGTAGTGTCAGCTTCTTAGTGTCCCCCTTTACAATAGTTGTGACTCCTTAGTGCCCCCAACACAGTAGTGCTGGCCCCTTAGTACTTCGCTTACAGTAGTGACACCATTAGGAAAATAATAAAAGTAATACTCAAGTAGCCCTATTCCCCCAATAAATGGAGTACATTGTGCACTCCCCACCAGCAGTCATACATGCATTAAGTGCCGAATCGAGGCATTTCACTGTGCATGTGAAAATATTCGGTGATGTGTACAGTGATTTGCAGCGGACCTCCATGGGAGCCAGTGTAGAGGATGGGAGTGGAAGTGGCCTTGATGTAGTGTGGTAGTTGTATCACAGTGTCCTACCTCAGGCCGGTGCTCCCTGGTCCGTAGCAGTGAAAGTTATAGCACTGAAGGATAAAGCCAGAGTTAGATGCAACAAAGTCTTTTTTACTAAGTGAAATGTAAAACTTGAAATATATACAGTAGCAGCAGGCTTTAGTGCAATTCTTCTCTGTCTCCAGCAAGGATATTGAGGCAGGTTGGTTGGTGGCAATTCAGCACAGGTGATGCTGGCCTAGTGGTTGTTTGGTGGTAAGGGTGTCTTTAGTCATAGTCCTTCACTTCACAGCAGTGTCTGTAGAAGCTGAATATAGCAGTTCGCTCTGTTGTCCCTTATCTTCTCAAGGCTTTACTTGAGGCAATTTAGTAATGGTTCTCTACGGATAATTCTCTGTGGGAGAAGGAGCCCTGCAGTCTGTGTCTATTTCCCTTTGTGTCTGGAGAGGTACTTCACACACTTGGCAGGAAGCAGGACCAGCCCACCCCTATCAAGAGAAGAGGAACACAGTGATTAACCCTGTTCCTGCCAAACTTTGCAATGCCTCCTTGCTGGTAGTAATAGCCAGGAAACAAACAGTAAAATACAATGCATAACAATTTGTAGTACCCCTAGGTCTGGGGTACTACAGATGTGCCTGGATTGGTCATATCACAGCAGCAGCCAATCATTATCCTCAGCTGTAGATCCTCAGCTGAGGATATTGATTGGCTGCAGTAGGCAGATCACCACTGTGGTTTGTATACAAATAGCAGCAAAAGTACCACCCAGCGCCTCAGAGAATGCCGCTGGAGAAACGGGTAAGTATATCATGTTTTGTTTTCTTTTATTATTTTAATGATCTTGGACAACCCATTGTCACAGCCAGACAGCTGAGAAGCGCTCACAGGAGCTTCTCAGATCCTCCTCCTTGAATTTCTTTGTTTTGGTTTAGTTTCTCATCTCGTTAGTCTATCTCAGCTGTCATGCAGTCAGACTGATCGCTACCCTTTAAGTTCCTCCCCATAATGCAGTAGTGTGCGGCTGATACAACTTCCTGGAGTGTGTGTGCATGCTGTTCCCAGTTCTCAGTTCCCAGTCCTCAGTCGTCAGTCGTCTGCAGATAAGTGCTGTTTATGTATTTATGATTTTGTCTTTTCTGGATCCAGGTGACCCTGACTCCCTCTGTGTCAGTGTAGGGAGCCGGTGGTCGTGTCCCTTCACTATTGTAGGGTCTTCAGGTAATAGATAGCCGAGGAACGTGGATATGCGGCCATCCACCTTTGGGGTGTTCGCATAGGCTGAGCAGTGAGGGAGAGCGGCAGGTCTATTGCAGGGGTCTCCCTTTGTTCCTTAGTTGTGGATCCAGAGAGACATTGTTTATATGGTTTTGTCTTGTTTCCTGTACACCATCCGTGACATTATCAGCCGCCAAAACCGTCTCAAGCATGGATCCGGTTTCACTTTTGGCTGAACGCCTCCAGGGTCTTTCATTGGAGGTAGCTGATCTCCGTAGGATTTTTTCTCAGTTTCAAGTGACCGGTTCAGCTTGCGTTCATGGAGTTTGTGCTGAGCCCAAGGTCTCGCTCCCGGATACGTTTTCTGGGGGTAGTGAGAATTTTGTGCGTTTTAAAGAGGCTTGCAAACTCCATTTTCGCCTTCTTCCCTATTCTTCTGGTGATGAAGAACGGAGGGTGGGGATCATTGTATCGCTGCTCAGGGGTAACACTCAGTCTTGGGCCTTTTCGCTACCGGAGGGGGCACGGCCCCTCCGCTCAGTGGATGAATTCTTTTTAGCCCTGGGTCAGATATATGATGATCCGGATCGTATTGCTCTGGCTGAGTCTAGACTACGTCTGTTATGCCAGGGTAAACAATCCGCAGAGATATACTGCTCCGAATTTCGGAGATGGGCAGCTGATACTGGTTGGAATGATGCTGCACTCCGAAGTCAATTTTGCCATGGTCTTTCAGAGGGATTGAAAGATGCATTTTCCTTTCATGAGAGGCCTATCTCCTTGGACTCTGCTATGTCTCAGGCCGTTCGTATTGACAGGCGTCTTAGAGAGAGACGAGAGATCTCTCCTTCCTGTCCTACTCAGTCTCGGAACAGTGCAGCGGTCTCATTCTGTGCGCAGGAGTCTCAGTCGCTGTCAGCCCCTTCTGAGCAGGAGCCCATGCAGCTGGGGTTGATTGCCTCTGACAATAGAAGATTCAGCCCGCAGGGGAGGGTTTGTTTTTGTTGTGGAGGTATAAATCATTTGGCAAATGTTTGTCCCTCAAGAAGATTCAGGCAGTTTTCTGGGAGTAATAAAGAGACAAAAAGGAAAAAATCTTTTAAAAATGTTCCGTCTGTTACTATTGGCAGGGTTGAGGCGGAAATTGAAGGTTTTCCGTTTGCTTGTAGTTCCCGTTTTGTCCTGCCTGCTAGGGTGGCGCTAGAGAGCAAGAACATTTTTTGTGAGATCTTTGTGGATAGTGGAGCAGCTGTCAACCTCATTGATAATCAATTTGCAATAACTCATGGTTTCCAGGTATGCACTTTGGGAAGGGATATTCCTGTTTTTGCTATTGATTCAGCTCCACTTTCTCAGAAATCATTAAAGGGCATAGTTCACAATATCCGTTTAATTGTGAGTGATGCTCATGTTGAGGATGTGTCATGTTTCGTCCTTAGCGGTTTGCCTACTCCTCTAGTGTTGGGGCTACCCTGGCTCACTAAACATAACCCCACCATTGATTGGCAAGCGAGGCAAATAAATGGTTGGAGTGACTTTTGCAGAGAGAATTGCCTCATAACATCTGTTTCTGAGGTTTCTACTAAGACTGTACCACCTTTCCTCTCTGAATTTTTGGATGTCTTCTCTGAGAGTGGAGTTCAGGGTTTGCCTCCGCACAGGGAGTATGATTGCCCTATTAATCTCATCCCAGGCGCCAAGCTGCCTAAATCTCGTTTATACAATCTCTCCCAACCTGAGAGGGTCGCTATGCGGGCTTATATCTCTGAGAGTTTGAGAAAAGGACACATACGACCCTCGAAGTCACCTGTTGCCGCTGGTTTTTTCTTTGTTAAGAAAAAAGATGGTTCTTTAAGACCTTGTCTGGATTTCAGGGAGCTGAACAGTATCACTATTCGTGATCCTTATCCGCTTCCTCTGATCCCGAACCTGTTTAACCAGGTTGTTGGGGCTAAAGTCTTTTCCAAATTAGACCTAAGAGGGGCATACAACCTGGTTAGGGTCAGAGAAGGAGACGAATGGAAGACTGCTTTCAATACCCCTGAGGGCCATTTTGAGAATTTGGTTATGCCTTTTGGTTTGATGAATGCCCCAGCCGTTTTTCAGCATTTCGTCAACAGCATTTTTTATCATTTAATGGGAAAATTTGTATTAGTGTATTTGGATGACATTTTGATTTTTTCTCCTGATTTCAAGACTCATAAGGAACACTTACGTCAGGTCTTGCTCATTCTGCGGGAGAATAAATTATATGCGAAACTGGAAAAATGTGTGTTTGCGGTTCCAGAAATCCAATTTCTAGGGTTTCTTGTCTCCGCTTCTGGTTTTCGCATGGACCCCGAGAAGGTCCGCGCTGTGCTTGAGTGGGAGCTTCCTTAGAACCAGAAGGCGCTGATGCGTTTTTTGGGCTTTGCCAATTATTACAGGAAATTTATTTTGAATTATTCCTCTGTTGTTAAACCACTCACTGATATGACCAGAAAGGGGGTAGATTTTTCTTCCTGGTCGGTAGAGGCGCGTAAGGCCTTTTCTAATATCAAGGAGAGTTTTGCTTCCGCTCCCATCCTAGTACAACCTGATATTTCGTTACCCTTCATAGTTGAGGTTGATGCTTCTGAGGTAGGGGTGGGTGCGGTCTTGTCTCAGGGTTCCTCTCCTGCCAAATGGCAACCGTGTGCCTTTTTCTCAAAGAAACTCTCCTCCGCAGAGAGAAATTATGATGTGGGAGATAGGGAATTGTTGGCCATCAAGTTGGCTTTTGAGGAATGGCGCCATTGGATAGAGGGAGCCAGACACCCTATTACCGTGTTTACTGACCATAAAAATCTGGCCTATTTGGAGTCAGCCAAGCGTCTGAACCCGAGACAGGCCAGATGGTCTTTGTTCTTTTCAAGGTTTAATTTTGTTGTTACGTTCCGCCCTGGGGTTAAGAATGTGAAGGCAGATGCCCTGTCACGTTGTTTTCCAGGAGGTGGGAATTTTGAAGACCCGGGTCCCATTTTGGCTGAAGGTGTGGTGGTCTCTGCTCTTTTTCCTGAATTGGAGGCAGAGGTGCAGGCAGCCCAGTCAGAAGCTCCTGATCTTTGTCCTCCTGGGAGGTTGTTTGTGCCTCTCGCTTTAAGACACAAGATTTTTAAAGAACACCACGACACGGTCCTTGCTGGGCACCCGGGGGCAAGAGCCACACTGGATCTCATCGCTCGGAGATTCTGGTGGCCTGCGCTTCGTAAGTCGGTTGAGGGTTTTGTGGCAGCTTGCGAGACTTGCGCTCGTGCCAAGGTCCCTCATTCACGGCCATCGGTCCTCTCCTTCCTTTGCCCATTCCTTCCTGTCCTTGGACACATCTGTCCATGGACTTCATAATGGACTTGCCTCGTTCCTCGGGGAAGTCTGTGATTCTGGTGGTGGTGGACCGTTTTAGCAAAATGGTGCATTTTATCCCTTTCCCTGGTTTGCCCAATGCTAAGACGCTGGCGCAGGCATTTATTGACCACATTGTCAAATTGCATGGGATTCCTTCAGACATAGTCTCTGATAGGGGCATGCAGTTTGTTTCCAGATTCTGGAAGGCTTTCTGTTCTCGCTTGGGGGTTCGGTTGTCATTCTCTTCTGCTTTTCATCGGCAGTCGAATGGCCAGACAGAGCGCGTCAATCAGAATCTGGAGACATATCTGCGCTGTTTTGTGGCGGAGAATCAGGAGGATTGGTGTTCTTTTTTGTCCCTTGCTGAGTTTGCTTTAAATAACCGTCGTCAGGAGTCCTCTGATAAGTCACCATTTTTTGGTGCATATGGGTTCCATCCGCAGTTTGGGACTTTCTCGGGAGAGGGCTCTTCTGGTTTGCCTGATGAGGACAGATTCTCCTCGTCTTTGTCATCTATTTGGCAAAAGATTCAGGATAATCTAAAGAGCATGAGTGAGAGATATAAGCGTGTGGCGGATAAGAGACGTGTGCCTGGTCCGGACCTGAATGTTGGTGATCTGGTGTGGTTGTCTACCAAGAATATCAAATTGAAGGTTCCCTCCTGGAAGTTGGGTCCTAGGTTTATTGGGCCTTACAAGATCCTGTCTGTCATCAATCCTGTTGCCTACCGTCTTGATCTTCCTCAGACTTGGAAGATCCATAATGTTTTTCATAAGTCCTTATTGAAACCTTATGTTCAATCTATTGTACCCTCGCCTTTGCCTCCTCCTCCTATTATGGTTGATGGAAATCTTGAATTTCAGGTCTCTAGGATTGTGGATTCTCGTCTTGTCCGCGGTTCCCTCCAGTACCTCGTTCATTGGGAGGGTTATGGTCCTGAGGAGAGGATGTGGGTCCCAGTGACGGACATTAAGGCCTCTTGTCTCATCAGGGCTTTCCATAGGTCCCATCCTGAGAAGGTGGGCCCTGAGTGTCCGGAGTCCACTCCTAGAGGGAGGGGTACTGTCACAGCCAGACAGCTGAGAAGCGCTCACAGGAGCTTCTCAGATCCTCCTCCTTGAATTTCTTTGTTTTGGTTTAGTTTCTCATCTCGTTAGTCTATCTCAGCTGTCATGCAGTCAGACTGATCGCTACCCTTTAAGTTCCTCTCCATAATGCAGTAGTGTGCGGCTGATACAACTTCCTGGAGTGTGTGTGCATGCTGTTCCCAGTTCCCAGTTCCCAGTCCTCAGTCGTCAGTCGTCTGCAGATAAGTGCTGTTTATGTATTTATGATTTTGTCTTTTCTGGATCCAGGTGACCCTGACTCCCTCCGTGTCAGTGTAGGGAGCCGGTGGTCGTGTCCCTTCACTATTGTAGGGTCTTCAGGTAATAGATAGCCGAGGAACGTGGATATGCGGCCATCCACCTTTGGGGTGTTCGCATAGGCTGAGCAGTGAGGGAGAGCGGCAGGTCTATTGCAGGGGTCTCCCTTTGTTCCTTAGTTGTGGATCCAGAGAGACATTGTTTATATGGTTTTGTCTTGTTTCCTGTACACCATCCGTGACACCCATTCAACACTTTATGTTCATCATTAAAGGGGTTGTGCACGTTTGTTTGTTTTTTTGGCAAACCCGCCACCGCCTCCTCTTGGGCAGACCTGTTAAAGGAAGCATACATACCTGCTTCCCGGTGCTGGCTCCCTGCTCTTTCTCTCCCCTGCTGCTCCGCTGTGCTCCCAGGATGTAAACTTCCGCTTTGACGTGGCTGACGTAAGGGGAGCAGGTAGTTTACATTCTGGGAGAGCAGAGGAGCAGCTGAGTACATGAAGAGAAGAGAGAAGGAGTGGGGAGCCAGTGCCAGGAAGCAAGTAAGGCTACTTTCACACTTGCGTTTTCCCTTTCCGCTATTGAGATCTGCCATAGATTCTCAATAGCGGGGGAAAACGCTTCTGTTTTGTCCCCATTCATTGTCAATGGGGACAAAACTGAACTAAACGGAATGCGCGAAAATGCATTTCATTCCATTTGGTTGCGTCTCCGATGTGGTGTGGAGGAAGACAGATCTGTCCTGACACACAATGTAAGTCAATAGGGGTGGATCCGTTTAGAAAATGGATCTGCCCCCCATTGAATTTCAATGGTGTTCATGATGGATCTGTCATGGCTTTTTTTAAAGATAATACAACTGGATCTTCTCATAATGGATGCAGACAGTTGTATTATCATGACGGAAACGTTTTTGCTGATCCATGATGAATCCAGCAAAAGTACTGATGTGAAAGTAGCCTAAGCCCAAGAGTACGAATACCGTACCCCGATTGACATCAGATGTCAACTACATTTAGCTCACGAGATACAGTATGGTCACTGGTCACTGGAGGAGCGGGTAAGGTCAATCTTAGTACAGTTTTCACAGATTCCTCCTGTCCACACAGGCACAGAGAGGCAACAAGCTGAAAGAGCCTTTTTACTGCCCCAGTGAAACATCGAGTTCTCACCCCGGAAAGACTGCCACCAGTTCCTTGTTTGATATAAGCCCAGTCTGCTAACGGGATTATATAGGGTAAGAAACCAACCCACGGTAGCGTATTACTAGGCCGAAACACGGACGTGGGGATTCGGGATCGAGATACCAGACAGCACAAGATTAAATTATATATTTAATCGCCTAAGGGCTCACTAGACAATACACTATACACACAAGGATATATACAGTGGTCTGAGGTTACATATACAGGTGGTATGGTACAAACGGGATTACACAGAGCAAAAGTCAGTTTACCAGATGGATGAGTCCTTTTGGGTTGTGATGAGTCCTTTGCTGTTGTCACTTGGAGGTCAGTGATGTCACAGGGAGATGGTTCTGGGACCAACAGACCCACCTGGATTCCAGCTACAAGTACAGTCCAACCATGGTACCGTTATTTGGTTTCTGTGGGGAGATATGTGTATCTCCCCTCCCTGGCATCCCACCGCCAAGCTATGACCACGGGCCTGTTCATCGTGGCCACGGGGACACAAATATGTATCGGGTTTATGCCTGTGATGGTCGGGCGATTCATAATTCCTTATGAACTGCCGATTCCATGCTGTCTGCTAAATTTGATTGAACTGGGGAATGGCGTAGAACCCTGCAGAGAGGTTTTTCCTGTTCCATTAGCTGGGTTCCTGGCTGGCTGAATGGAGGTGAGAAATTGTAAACAAAGGTGGACTGCTAGAGGCTCTCTGCCATCTGACTGGCTCTGAAGCAGGGCCCTCCCTGTGGAGCCCACTACCTCTGCTACCTTTCAGCAGATGGTTGGTGTGGGAACATGGCTGACAGTAAATATTAATCTATATTCCTCACAGGTGGCCTTAGGTTTTAGAATGTGTGCATGCAAAGTAAAAACCTGCAATCAAATTTTCTTTTTTGACTAATAATACCTTCTGTTATTGCCAGTCTTTAAGAGGTTGTGCACGAATCATGAGAGTTTGCCCCCCCCCCCCCTCAAACACACACACAAACACAAACACTTTAGACCTGTAAAGGAAAGATTACTTACCTGCTTCCCTGTGCTGGCTGCCCTCTCCTTCTCCTACAGGCCTGCAATGCTCTGCTGGGCTCCTTCGATGTATACCTCCGGTTTACGGTTTTAAAATGTGTTCATGTAAAGTAAAAGCCTGCAATCAGTTGTGGCAGACGGGGAAGGTTCCCATGGCAACAGGACGCCTTCTCAGGCATCCTGCTGTCCATGGTGCTGAACAGATCTGTGCTAAAGGCAGAGATCTGTTCAGACAAAGTGTGAGTGAAATTGTAACGGTCACGTCCACACACACACAGGGGGAAGGGTAGTGACCACTGCGCTCCACCCTCACCCCTGGCCCTGCCTACTTGCCTCACGAGTCCTGATGACAGGGGACAACTGGACGGCAATCCCTAACTTAGGATATGTGCAGGGAAGACAGACAAGACAAAATACGGAACATGAACGGACCGGGTCAGAACCAAGAGAGCTACGCAGTACAACGGATTAAGCAAAGAATGGTCAGGAGAAGCCGGGGTCAAATACCAGGAGAGTAGCGAAGTACAAGAGGAGTCCTAAGAGAGTAGTCAGGTGGGAGCCGAGGTCACAATACCAGGATGTATGCGCAGTACAGGAGGAGCAGGCAGAGGATCGTCAGGGAACAGGATCAGGTAAATATTCAGTAGTCCAACAAATAGCCAGGAACCTAGAAATTAACAGGCAACCTGTAGCCAGCAGGCTGCCTGTATTTATAGTGGGGAGTGAGGGTCATGTGACGTGGCCAGCATCACATGACCGACAGACCAACCAGTCGAGCACCGAGTGATCAGCTCGGCGCTCAAGGCAGACTAGGAGCAGGGAGCCACCCAGCTAGTAAAGCCGCCCTGGGAATGAGGTCAAACACAGAAACTCATTCCAAAAGCTAAGCAACAGTTCTGCGGGCAATGGGGGACCGAGTGCACCTTCGGAACCCCGTGACAGTACCCCCCCTTTTACGAGGGGCCACCGGACCCAAGACTTCAGGCGATGGCTTTTCAGGGTGTTCTAAATGAAATTTACGAACCAGTCTAGGAGCATGAACCTCCCTGGCAGGTACCCAAGATCTCTCTTCAGGTCCATACCCCTTCCAGTGAATCAGATACTGCAAGGAGTTACGCACCTTCCTGACATCCACTATTTTAGACACGACATACTCGACAGCATCATTAACAAGAACCGGCAGAGGCGAGGCTTTCGATGGTACTACCGGTTCAAAATATTTTTTAAGTAGAGATTTATGGAACACATTATGAATGTGGAATGACTCGGGCAGCTCCAACCTAAATGATACCGGGTTAATCACCTCCGTGATCTTATATGGACCAATAAAACGAGGAGCAAATTTTCTAGAAGCTACCTTGAGAGATAGAGTCTTGGAGGACAACCATACTTTATCCCCAACCTGAAAGTTCACCCCCCTTGAACGTCTCCTATCGGCCTTGAGTTTTTGAGAACTTTGAGCCTTTTCTAGGTTCGATTGAACCCGGGCCCAAACTGTGCACAGTTCGGAGGAGAGTTTATCAGCTTCAGGGTTAGAGGAGGAGACGGACGAGCCAGAATGAAAACGGGGATGAAAACCATGGTTACAAAAGAAAGGGGAGACCCCAGCAGAAGAATTGATACGGTTATTCAGAGCAAATTCAGCCAACGGAAGGAATTTGACCCATAATTGCTGGTCATCAGCAACATACAACCTCAGGAATTGTTCCACAGACTGATTAAGGCGTTCAGTCTGCCCATTACTCTCAGGATGGTAGGCGGAAGAAAAAGACAACGAAATTTTACATCTTTGACAGAAGGCCCTCCAGAATTTGGACACAAACTGCACACCCCTGTCTGAAACAATATTTTCCGGGATGCCATGTAAACGAACAATCTCTCTCACAAAAATAGACGCCAGGGTTTTAGCATTCGGAAGTTTAGACAGGGGAATGAAATGAACCATCTTGCTAAACCTATCGACCACTACTCAAACCACAGTCTTACCCTCCGCCAGCGGTAGGTCAGTTATAAAGTCCATCGAGATATGGGACCAGGGTCTACTGGGAATGGGTAGGGGTCGTAGGTTACCAGCAGGGCGAGTCCTAGGTGTCTTAGACCTGGCACAAACCTCACAGGCTGACACGTAGGACTTGACATCCCTGGTCAGAGTGGGCCACCAATAAGATCTAGAAACCAGATCCTTAGTGCCCTCAATACCCGGATGTCTACAAAAGGCAGAATCGTGACACTCACCCAACAGCTGGAGACGAAATTGTAAGGGAACAAACAACTTATCTGTTGGGGTGGATGCCGGTGCCTTAATGCGAGCCGAGATATCCTGGGTTAGAGCCGCTAAGAAGATGTTTGCTGGTAGGATGGATTCAGGCGGCGTCTCAGTGGGTTGAAAAGCATGGAAGCTCCGAGATAATGCGTCTGCCTTCACATTTTTACTTCCCGGCCTGAACGTAATGGAGAAATCAAAATGGGTAAAAAACAGAGCCCATCGGGCTTGTCGGGGATTCAACCTCTTAGCGGACTCGAGAAACATTAGGTTTTTATGGTCAGTGACAACAGTTACTCGATGCCTTGCCCCCTCCAAAAAATGTCTCCACTCCTCAAATGCCCATTTAATGGCCAACAGCTCCCTATTCCCTATGTCGTAGTTTCTCTCCGTGGGAGAGAATTTCCTAGAGAAGAAGGCACACGGTCTCAGGTTAGTGAGGCTAGCAGGACCTTGTGAAAGGACTGCTCCTGCGCCGTCCTCGGACGCATCCACCTCCACAATAAACGGTCTCTCCTGATCAGGCTGGATCAGAATGGGAGCGCTACTAAATGCCTTTTCTAATGTTTCAAATGAAGAAATGGCCTTGGTAGACCAATTCTCCAAATCCGCCCCTTTCTTAGTAAGGTCGGTCAATGGCTTAGCAATTACAGAAAAATTCATGATAAATTTACGGTAGTAATTAGCGAAACCCAAAAACCGTTGTAAAGCCTTTAAGGATGAAGGCCTTACCCATTCCTTAATTGCTAAAACCTTACCAGGATCCATCTTAAAGGCGTGAGGAGTCAAAACATGCCCTAGAAACAGTATCTCCTGTACACCAAAGACACATTTCTCTTGCTTAGCGGCAGTGGCGTAGGGATCGCCATAGCAACCATAGCAGTGGCTATGGGGCCCTACGCCACTGGGGGCCCGTCCGGACCGCATCATTTTTTTTTTTTTATTAATACACTACACACAGGCAGGCCCGCCCGCCCGCCCAGTGTAGTGGGCGGGGATCAGGCGGTCCGCGGCTCGGGCCTGACTGGGGGGAAGGAAGGAAGCCAACAGGAACAGGAAGGAGGAGCTGTAGTAGGAGCAGGCGGGCCCGGGCCGGGGGCCGGGCGCACTGTCTGCCGCACGCACAAGGAAGGAGATTCGGAGAACATGAGGTAGGCGGTGGAGGGGGCCGGAACGGGGGCGGCCGGAACGGGGGCGTAGCGGAGGCGGAGCCAGGCTGGCACCAGTGCCGCAGTGCATGCAGTAAAGATTTCCTCCGGCTCCGCCTCCTAGAGTCCTAGTAACTAGAGGGAGTACTCAGGAGGCGGACTCAGGCGGTGGAGGGGGCGGGGCCGGGCCGGTGGAGTGACCTAACTTCAATTCCCTTATCTCCTGCTTATCTAGTGCTCTGAATCATTCACTGAAGGGGCATCTTTAGGTCAAAACATTCGGGGCTTCAGCCCCGGATGTTTTGACCAATGCCCCGAATGTTATGCTGGCAGTCATTTCCACACAATCTCCTGCACAGCCCGGAGCCTGACTCCGCCCACTCATGTGACTGATCATGTGCTCCTGACATCATGCAAGGTCCTTTAGCCCACTAGGAACTATCATCTCCTGAGGTAGGACATGTGAATGGAGCATTTCTAGGTGCATGTTTTGGCTGTATTCTGCCCCCCTGCCCTGTACTGTACCCCTCTGCTGCACTGTGTATACCCCCTATGCTGTATTTTGCCCCCCTGCCCTGTACTGTGTACCCCATGCTGTATTCTGCCCCCTACCCTATGCTGCACTGTGTGTGCCTCCTGCCCTGTACTGCACCACCTATGCTGCACTGTGTGTGCCCCCTATGCTGCACTGTGTGTGCCCCCTGCCTTATACTGTACCCCCTATAATGCACTGTGCCTCCTATTCCTCACTGTGTGTGTGGCTCCTGACCTGTACTGTGCCCCCTATGCTGCACTTTGTGTGCCCCCTGCCTTATACTGTACCCCCTATAATGCACTGTGCCCCCTATGCTGCACTGTGTATGCCCCCTGCCCAGTATTGTGCCCGCTATGCTGTACCCCTTGCCCTTTAGTGTGCCCCCTATGCTGCATTGTACCCCTACTCTGCACTGTGCGTCCCCCCTCTTGCCCTGTACTGTACCCCCTATACTATACTGTGCCCTGTACATTGCAGCCTCCCTTCTCTGTCTCTAGTGCTTGCCACTTGGCACTATCATGGCACACTAAGGCCGGTTTCACATCACGTTTTGCCATTCGTCTAATGCAGGGGTGGGCACTCCAGCTGGGCTTTGCACTCCAGCTGTTGTGAAACTACAACTCCCAGCATGCATTATTGCTCTTCTCATAACTCTCATAGAAATTAATGGAACATGCTGGGAATTGTGTTTCACAACAGCTGGAGTGCCGAAGGTTGCTGACCCCTGGTAATGTATACATAAAATGTATATGTTAACAGGTGACTCAGACTGACACCATCAAAAAAAATGATATGTTAATGTATACGTTTTTTTTTTTAACAGACTTTGCAGGATACAAAACCGTAGTGTGCTGCGCTTTTGTATCCCATTTTCCAATGTATACATCAAACGGATGGCAAAAATGTGATGTGAACTCTCCCTTACATATGCACATATAGGATACCAGGATAGTCATGGAGGGGGGGCCCCATACAAAATTTTGCTGTGGGGCCCAGTCAGTTCTAGCTACGCCCCTGCTTAGCGGATAGCTGGTTCTCCCTCAACACCTCTAATACTTGTTTGACATGGGACACATGAGATTCGAAATCAGGAGAGAATATCAAAATGTCGTCAAGATAGACAATAATAAATTTACCTAAGAACTCCCTAAGAATATCGTTCATTCAGTTTTGGAACACAGCTGGGGCATTGCTGAGTCCAAAAGGCATCACCTGATATTCAAAGTGTCCTATCGGAGTATTGAACGCTGTCTTTCATTCGTCTCCCTCCTTGATTCGGATTAGATTGTATGCCCCTTTCAGGTCAATCTTGGAAAACCAGGTTGCCCCCAAAACCTGGTTAAATAAATCCGGAATCAATGGGAGAGAGTATCTATTTTGGACAGTGATTTTATTTAATCTCCGGTAATCAATACAAGGCCTAAGACCACCATCCTTCTTTTTAACAAAGAAAAACCCTGCTCCCATAGGAGAGACTGAAGGTCTAATATGCCCTTTAGCAAGGCTCTCCTTAATATAATCTTCCATAGCCTTGCGTTCGGGCCCTGAAAGATTATAAATTCGACCTTTAGGAAATTCGGCACCCTCAATTAGCTCTGTGGCGCAATCATAAGGTCTATGGGGGGGTAGAACCTCTGGAGTAAGGGACGAGAACACATCAGAATATTCCTTAATAACAGAGGGTAATGTATTAGACCTTACTGAAACCCCAGCCTGGACCACGGACAAGCATGAGTCACACTTAGGTCCCCATTTCACCAACTCTCCTTTGGACCAATCAATTGTGGGGTTATGTAAACGGAGCCAAGGCAACCCTAGTACCACCTCAACCGGTAGGTTCTCCAGGACTAGAAGAGAACATCTCTCAGAGTGGCACACACCCACGGACAGAGAAATTTCAGAGGTACATGACCTCACCGTACCACCAATCAGGGGAGTAGCATCAATAGCCATGACATGGATAGGTGTAGGTAAAGCAAACATTGGAATACCCAATTTACAAGCAAACTCAAAGTCAATAAAGCTGGCCGCTGAACCGGAGTCAAAAAAAGCCTTACCCGGCCACTTATTAACCCCCAGAGAAATTGTTATGGGTACCAAAAGCTTACCTTTAGAAAAATCAGGGTGTACCTGGTCTTTAGGTTGTCTTGCTTTAGAAGACTTGTCAGAGAGGTCCCTCTTAGGACACTTGTTGATCCAATGGCCAGGATCTCCACAGTAGAAGCACCCTCCGCGTCTACGACGAAGATTACCCCGGGTCATGCCAACCTGCATGGGTTCCTCGGTGGAGACCTCAGTGTTGTCCCTGGAAAAGGCCTCTGGCTGGACCACCATCTGAGAACAGAACTGTCGTTCTTGTCGTCTCTCTCTAACTCGTCTGTCAAGTCGGACAACTAGGGTCATCATCTCCTCTAAGGTCTCAGGAATTTGGTAATTGACCAATAGATCTTTTAAATTATCAGATAGACCAGACCTAAACTGACTCTTCAGGGCTGGTTCATTCCATCCTGAGGGGACACACCACCGTCTGAATTGGGTGCAATACTCCTCCGCAGGGAGATGGCCCTGAACCAGTGCCCTAAGAGCTGTCTCGGCTACCAGGGCCCTGTCTGGTTCGTCATAGAGGGTACCCAGGGCCTGAAAAAACCCCTCCACAGAAGTTAGACAACTGGCCCCAGGAGGTAACGAAAATGCCCAGTCCTGGGGATCACCCTGTAGTAGAAAAATGATAATCCCCACGCGTTGGCTCTCGGGACCGGAGGACACGGGGCGCAAACGGAAGTAGAGTTTGCAATTCTCCTTAAAGGAGAGAAACTTCTTCCTGTCTCCAGAAAAGGGTTCTGGGAGCTTGATCTGGGGTTCAAAATATGGACTGGAGGACAGAGGAGTGGAAGAACCTTGCACTAACTCACAAGAACGGAGTTTCTCTCCTAGCTCCTGCACCCTCTGTGTCAAGTTAGAGACATGGTCAGTCAGGGTAGTAAGAGGATTCATGATACAGTGGTTATTGGGCCTGTTAATCTGTAACGGTCACGTCCACACACACACAGGGGGAAGGGTAGTGACCACTGCGCTCCACCCTCACCTCTGGCCCTGCCTACTTGCCTCACGAGTCCTGATGACAGGGGACAACTGGACGGCAATCTCTAACTAAGGATATGTGCAGGGAAGACAGACAAGACAAAATACGGAACATGAACGGACCGGGTCAGAACCAAGAGAGCTACGCAGTACAACGGATTAAGCAAAGAATGGTCAGGAGAAGCCGGGGTCAAATACCAGGAGAGTAGCGAAGTACAAGAGGAGTCCTAAGAGAGTAGTCAGATGGGAGCCGAGGTCACAATACCAGGATGTATGCGCAGTACAGGAGGAGCAGGCAGAGGATCGTCAGGGAACAGGATCAGGTAAATATTCAGTAGTCCAACAAATAGCCAGGAACCTAGAAATTAACAGGCAACCTGTAGCCAGCAGGCTGCCTGTATTTATAGTGGGAGTGAGGGTCATGTGACGTGGCCAGCATCACATGACCGACAGACCAACCAGTCAAGCACCGAGTGATCAGCTCGGCGCTCAAGGCAGACTAGGAGCAGGGAGCCACCCAGCTAGTAAAGCCGCCCTGGGAATGAGGTCAAACACAGAACCTCATTCCAAAAGCTAAGCAACAGTTCTGCGGGCAATGGGGGACCGAGTGCACCTTCGGAACCCCGTGACAGAAATACAGTGCAGTACACTATATAGTGTACTGTACTATACAGACATCAGACCCACTGGATCTTCAAGAACCAAGTGGGTCTGGGTAAAAAAAAATATTAAAAAAGTGAAAAAAAGTAAAAATAAAAAAAACACATTTATCCCTGATTAAAAAATAAATAAATAAAAAATTCCCTACACATGTTATATATCACCACGTCCATAACGACCCGATCTATAAAACGGTCATGTTACATTCCCCGCACGGTGAACGCCATAAAAAATAAAAAATAAAAACTATGATGAAATTGAAATTTTGCTCACCTTACTTTAAAAAAAAGGTAATAAAAGTGATCAAAAAAGTCGTATGTACGCCAAAATAGTACCATTCAAACTGTCATGAGACAATGGCCCAAAAAAAAAAAAAAAATATGGCTCTCAGACTATGGAGACACTAAAATGATTTTCTTTGTTTCAAAAATGATATTATTGTGTAAAACTTAAATAAATTTAAAAAAGTAAACATATTAGGTATCCCTGCATCCGTAACAACCTGCTCTATAAAAATAGTACATTATCTAATCTGTCAGATGTAAATAATAAAAAATAAAAACGGTGCCAAAACAGGTATTTTTTGGCAAATTTTCCATTTTAATCCATTTTTTCCCGTAACAAAGCAAGGTTTAACAGCCACACAAAACTCAATATTTATTGCCCTGATTCTTTAGTTTACATAAACACCCCATATGTGGTCGTAAACCTCTGTATGGGCACACAGCAGGGCGCAGAAGGAAAGGAATGCCATATGGATTTTGGAAGGCAGTTTTTGCTGGACTTGTTTTTTGACACCATGTCCCATTTGAAGCCCCCCTGATGCACCCCTAGAGTAGAAACTCCAAAAAGTGACCCAGCATTGTGCTAAGAGAATCAATCACTTATTTATGTTGCCCTTAGTTAGGACACCATAAAACTGGTGACAGGTTCCCTTTAAGGTGAAATAGGGCTGAGTCCTTAAGGGGTTAAAGGGAAATGCATCTGCAAGTGTTCAAGACTCTGCAATATTTAGAGGTAGTGGGAAAAGAAAAAAAATCATGGAGAAACAGAACAGAATTTTCTTCAGCACGTGGTTAACATAATGAGTCAAAAAGATGATTTAGATATTTTTGGAAAAATAGTTGTGATCAAACTTTTCAGGCAGTTAGTCCGGACAGGAGCACAGCGGTGGGGGAGGACGTCCATGAAGAGGCTTGGCAGTGCAGGACTAGGTGAGGAAAGGGTTAATGGTGAGTGGGGGCGGGAGCCGAGGTGAGGCGCGAGTTGCTAGGGCGGCGGGGGGCGTGGCCAGAGGCGAGACTGAGGAAGAAGGCGGAAGCAGGAGCAGTGTTGGCCAGGAGACTGAATCGGCAGCATGTCGGCGCCTGGCTGGCTGCAGGAGCAGGTTGGTGCATGCATGGTTTCACCTGCTCCTGTGGCTACCCCTAATGCTCGGGCTGCCCGGCCGCGGCGGAGTATTCCACCGGCGCGCCTAAGCCCTGAAGTCACCCCCCGGGCCCGGCGCCGAGTAGGGAGCCCCCCTGTGGACCCTCGGCGGCGGAGAGCGGCCGCTCAGCCTTCTGCGAGCCGCTCTCGCCGTGGGAGGAATCCCGATAAGCGGCGGGGCCCTGTGAGGAGTGGGACGCCCCTTCCCCCGCTCCCTGCGGCTGTGCAGCTGGATTCGGGACCAGGAACGGTGGAGCGGCCCAGTCCCTCCTTCAGCGGGCGGTCCACTCGGCGGTTTGATGAGGTCCGGGTTCCTCGGACTGCGCTGGTGGTGGACGAATACCAGCGCAGGTCCAGAGAAGATTCGAGCAGCGTGGAAGAAGGTCCCCTTGCGGTGGTGGAGGCTGCGGTCTCGTCCCGGTGTCCGGCCAGTGTGGTGCAGAGGGTCGTGCAA
This sequence comes from Bufo bufo, assembly GCF_905171765.1. Lineage (NCBI taxonomy): Eukaryota > Metazoa > Chordata > Amphibia > Anura > Bufonidae > Bufo > Bufo bufo. The sequence continues at coordinate 158,244,060 of NC_053389.1, forward strand.
GCGGTCCAGGAGGAGCAGCCGTCGACGTCCAGGAGCTATGATGGTGCGGTGTCCGTGCGGCAGGAGTCAGGATCTACGGCAGCGGGAGTCACAGCGCCCGTGGTGCCTGGTGAGATTGCTTGGGGTTCCATGTTAGCGCAGGGTCTCCCGGTTGGTGGGGGGGGGGACCATGGGGGATTTTAGTAAGGGTTTGGGGCAGTTTTTGGGGGGATTGGCAGGATGGTTGTCAGGTATGGGAGCTGGCGGGGGGTCTCCGTTGCCTGGGTGGGGAGTGGTGCCGGGGTCAGGGGCTAGTGTGCAAGGGGTTGCGGCGGGGTTGGGGTCGGTGTCAGTAGAGACGCAGGCTGGTGGACAAGGGGAGGGGCAGAGGTTAGATGATAGGGCTCGTGGTGAGGTGTATGTGTGCTTTGAGGGGCCGCTGGGGGCTCATTTGAAGCAAGAAGTGAGGGAAAAGATCTGGAAAGGTGAGTACGTGGAGATATTCTCGCTGCTCCCATTAGAAAGGTTTAATTTGGATAGGGGTAAGAAGGACGAGGGAAAAAAGGAGGAGGAGGAGAAGCGGCGGCACCGTTTGATCCCACGTACCTTTGCTAATTGGCTCCAGGCGTTTGCCATATTAGCAAGTGTCATTGGGGAAAGGGCTCCGGAATGTTGTTCGGCGCTTTTTTGCTACCAGGACGCTATTGGGGAGGCGTATAGGGTTTATGGTGGGATGGGTTGGCTCAGGTACGATGAGCAGTTCCGGCAGCGTAAGGCGGTGAGGCCTGATATCCGGTGGGATCATAAGGATATTGGGTTGTGGTTGAGGGTGACGGCGCCTCCTAGGGCTGGGCAGTCCTTTCGGGGGGAGTCCGGGGGATCATCCCCGGGGGCGTTGGCAGTGGCATCGGCAAAAGGGTTGTGTTTCCTTTTCAACGAAGGAAATTGCAGATTTGGGGCCAAGTGCAAATTTAAGCACGAGTGCACGGGGTGTGGGGGAGCCCATGGAGCTAACCGTTGTTTCAAAGGGGGAAGGAATAAGGGGGGTGATGGCTCTGGAAAAGGGACGGACGCCGGTGCGGGTGGAAGAGATGCAGGTGTTCCTAGATAGATACCCGGATCGGGTTGCGGCTGGTTTGTTGGGGGATGGTTTTAGGTTTGGTTTTCAGATTCCATCGGTGGTTACGGCGGGGCCTATGGTTCCTAAGAATCTTAGGTCTGCGCTTGTTCACGCGGAAGTAGTAACCGAGAAATTGAGGAAGGAGGTGGAGTTGGGGCGGATGGCGGGTCCATTCAAGGAGCCGCCGATTGGGGGGTTGAGGGTGTCTCCGCTGGGGGTGGTGCCGAAGAAAGAGCCGAACAAGTTTCGGCTCATTCATCACTTGTCTTACCCGAAAGGTGCGTCGGTCAATGATGGTATAGATCCTGAACTTTGTTCGGTGGTCTACACTTCATTTGATGCGGCTGTAAAATGGGTGAGGCGGTTGGGGCGGGGGGCATTGATGGCTAAGGTTGATGTGGAGGCGGCGTTTCGCTTGCTTCCGGTGCATGTAGAGAGCATGAGATTGTTGGGTTGTTGTTGGGATGGGGAATATTTTGTGGATAGGTGCTTGCCGATGGGCTGCTCTCTTTCGTGTGCGTATTTTGAGACCTTTAGCTCATTTTTGGAATGGGTAGTGGTGGAAGTTTCTGTCACGGAACCATGAACCAGACGTACAACAAGAGATAAGTGAAAATAAGAAGGCTTTATTGAAAATAAAGCTGTAAAGCAAAAGTCCAAACGGATGGTGAAACCGAGCAGAGTCTTTGCGAAGCCAGAGGTCAGGAACCAGAAGGGTAGTCAGACGAAGCCAGGATCAGGAACCAGCAGGGTAGTCAGACGAAGCCAGGATCAGGAACCAGCAGGGTAGTCAGACGAAGCCAGGATCAGGAACCAGAAGCAGCAGCCGTGTTAGAAGCATGTGAACACAAGAGGACCAAGCAAGGAACTGAAGCCACAGACCTCCTATATATATGAGCTAGGCATCCAGCTCCTCCCAGTGGGAAGGAGGAGCCGCAGGGTGGAAGGCTACAAGAAACCCAGAAACAAAGATGGCCGCCAGCACATGTCAAACGAAGGAGAACAGCAAGAAGGTAAGACCATGACAGTACCTCCCCCTCAAGGGCCCCTCCTCCGCGGAGCACAAAACGGTTTCTGAGGGAAGCGTGCGTGGAAGGCTCGGAGCAAGGCAGGAGCATGGACATCTGCGGAGGGAACCCAGGAACGCTCCTCTGGACCATAACCACGCCAATAGACCAAAAACTGCAACCGACCGCGGACCAGGCGTGAGTCCAGGATATTGCTCACCTCATATTCCTCACGATTGCCCACTTGGACCGGACGAGGCCGAGGAACCGAGGAAGTGAAACGATTACACACCAGTGGCTTCAACAGGGAGACATGAAACACGTTGGAGATCCGCATGCCAGGAGGAAGCGCAAGGGCATAGGCTACCGGGTTTACCCTGCGAAGCACTCGGAAGGGACCAACAAAGCGAGGCGCCAGCTTGGGAGTGGGCACTCGAAGGTTGAGGTTGCGGGTGGACAACCATACACGGTCTCCGACCTGGTAGGAAGGAGCAGGCGCTCGTCTGCGATCAGCCTGGAGTCTCTGGCGCTGCGCAGAGACCTCAAGGGACTTCTGGATCTGTACCCAAGAAGCACGTAGGATGGAAAGGTGATCCTCTACAGCCGGAATATCCTGGGGAGAGAATACCTCCGGTAACACGGCAGGTTGGAACCCATAATTGGCCATGAAGGGAGACGTCCCAGAGGAAGAGTTCACCGCCGTGTTCCTGGCAAACTCAGCCCAAGGCAGGAGGTCAACCCAATTGTCTTGGTGATCGGAGACATAGCAACGAAGGAATTGCTCCAAGGCCTGATTGGATCGTTCTGCGGCCCCATTGGACTGAGGGTGGTAGGCCGAGGAGAAGGAGAGATGAATCCCCAACTGGGAGCAAAAGGCGCGCCAGAACCTGGACACAAACTGACTCCCCCGATCCGACACAATCTCCTTGGGCAAACCGTGCAACCGGAAGACCTCCCTGGCAAAAATCGTGGCCAACTCTTGTGCAGAGGGTAACTTCTTGAGAGGAACACAGTGGCACATTTTGGAAAACCGATCCACAATCATGAGAATGACCGTATGGCCTCAGGATGCAGGGAGGTCCACAATGAAATCCATCCCCAGGTGTGACCATGGGCGCTCCCCGGTGGCTATGGGTTGCAGAAGGCCCAACGGAAGGTGCCGAGGGGACTTACTCTGGGCACAAACGGAGCATGCCGCTACATATGCGGCGATGTCGGAACGTAGGGAAGGCCACCAGAACAGACGTGAAACAGCCCAGGACAGCTGATTCTTTCCAGGATGCCCCGCGGTCTTGGAGTTATGGTAGGTTCGCAACAACCGAGTGCGCAACTCCTCAGGCACAAAACATCTGCCGTTGGGTCTCCCAGAGGGAGCACCAGATTGAGCCGCCAAAATCTGCTCACCCAGGGGAGAGGTCAGGCTGGTGCGAATGGCGGCCAGGATCTGATTCGGAGGTATGACCGAAGTCTGAATCGACTCCTCCCTGGACAGCTCGGAGTACTGCCGTGATAAGGCATCCGCCCTGATGTTCTTGGAACCGGGTAGGTAGGAGACCACGTAATTAAAACGTGACAAGAACAGAGCCCATCTGGCCTGACGTGGTGTCAATCTCTTGGCCTCAGAAAGGTAGGTCAGATTCTTGTGGTCCGTCAGGATGAGAACCGGAACCACCGAACCCTCGAGCAAGCGCCTCCATTCTTTAAGGGCCTGCACGATGGCCAATAACTCCCTGTCACCAATCTGATAATTGCACTCCGCGGAAGACAGTTTCCGGGAGTAAAACCCACAAGGAAGCAGAGGACCCTCTGGTGTTCTACGCTGAGACAGAAGGGCGCCTACTCCCGTCTCAGACGCGTCCACCTCGAGGACAAAGGGCAACCCAGGGTTGGGATGCGACAGAATCGTAGCCGACACAAAGGCGGACTTTAGGGCCTCAAAAGCTCGGATGGCCTCGAGCGGCCAGACCTGGGAATTACTGCCCTTCCTGGTCAGATCCGTGAGAGGCTTGGCCAGCATGGAAAAGTCCCTGATGAACTTCCGATAATAATTGGCGAAGCCCAAAAAGCGCTGCAGGGAACGAAGACCACTGGGCTGGGGCCACTGTAAGACAGCCGAAACCTTCTCAGGATCCATGGAGAACCCCTCAGCGGAAATGATGTAACCTAAGAAGGTTACCTGGGATCGGTGAAATTCGCATTTCTCAAGCTTACCGAACAGCTTGTTCTCTCGTAACCGTTGCAACACTCGTCTGACATCCAGAATGTGGGCCTCCATGGATTCAGAATATACCAAGATGTCATCCAAATAGACTACCACACACTGCTGCAACAGGTCACGGAAAACATCGTTGATGAATTCCTGAAAGACTGCGGGCGCATTGCACAACCCAAAGGGCATAACCAAGGATTCGTAATGACCGGTCCTGGTGTTAAACGCGGTCTTCCACTCATCGCCCGCCTTGATCCTTACCAGGTTATATGCCGCCCTCAGGTCGAGTTTGGTAAAGACCGTGGCCCCTTTAAGGCGATCGAACAGCTCGGAAATCAAGGGTATCGGGTAAGCGTTCTTGATCGTGATGCGATTGAGACCCCTGTAATCGATGCAAGGCCTCAACTCACCGCCCTTCTTTTTCACAAAGAAAAATCCAGCCCCTGCCGGGGACGAAGACTTGCGAATGTGTCTGCGTGAAAGCGCCTCCCTCACGTACTCCTCCATGGCCTCATTCTCCGCTACCGACAGTGGATAGACTTTGCCACGAGGAGGAACGGCACCAGATTGTAACTCTATGGCACAATCGTATGGGCGGTGCGGAGGTAGGGCAACCGCGCGCACCTTATCGAATACATCCCGGTACTCCTCGTATTCAGGAGGCAACAGAGAGTCCGAGGAAGTACACAGCAACTTGACAGACCCATGGATGCAACTAGCCCCACACTGCGGTGACCACGAGAGGATCTCGACCGATCTCCAATCGAAAGTCGGATTATGCTTCTGGAGCCAGGGGTACCCCAAGACCACCGAGTAGTGTGGAGACGAAATAACCTGGAGGCAGACCGACTCTCTGTGAACGGCACCAATGGCTATCCCCACTGGAAGGGTCTCATGAGTCACGTGTGGCGGCAGAAGGGGTCTGCCGTCTATCGCCTCAAGAGCCAGTGGGGAACCTCGAGCCTGCAGAGGAATGGAATTGGCGGCAGCGAACACACTATCAATGAACAAACCACCAGCACCAGAGTCCACCAACGCCTGGGTCGTCACCGAGCCCCCGACCCAGGAGAGGACAACAGTGATCAGTGGTTTGTCAACACGGGAAACCGGGGACGAGGAGACTCCACCCAAGATCTGCCCCCGACAGGATCTCAGGGTACGAGCGTTCCCCGGACGGTTCGGACATGCCAACCGAAAATGCCCACCGAGACCACAGTACATGCATCGGCCCTCGCGTCTCCGGAGTGCCCTCTCCCCCTCGGACAGGCGAGCAAACCCCAGCTGCATGGGTTCACCCCCAGACAAGTCATCCCCAGGAGGCGTGGGAGGAGAGGGAGGCACGGGTGGGACAGCAAACGTAGGCACCAATCTGTTAGAAGACCTCCGCAGGTTCTCCTTAAAGGAAGGTCTCTCCCTGAGTCTGGTGTCAATCAAAATCAGGAAAGAAATAAGAGACTCGAGCTCAACTGGTAGGTCCTTAGCTGCAACCTCATCCTTCAAGGCATCCGAGAGACCATGAGAGAAAGCAGCGACCAGAGCCTCATTATTCCAGCCCACCTCTGCTGCCAGGGTACGAAACTCAATGGCGTATTCAGCTACGGATCGTGAACCCTGTCTGATGGACATAAGGAGCTTCGCAGCAGAGGCAGCACGAGCCGGCACATCGAATACCTTCCGAAGAGAAGCAACAAAACCGGAAAACTCGGCAACCACCGGATTGTTGTTCTCCCATAAAGGGCTGGCCCAGGCCAAGGCCTTGTCCGAGAGCAGCGAGATCAAGAAGCCCACCTTTGATCTCTCAGTAGGAAAGGCATGTGGCAGCAACTCAAAATAAATGCCCACCTGGTTAAGGAAACCTCGGCACTGAGTTGGCTCTCCCCCAAAGCGCTGTGGAAGAGGGGCAGAACCGGTCATACCCCGAAACACCGCAGGCGCAACAACAGGTGTCGGGGTAGACTCTGGCGCAACAACCGGAGCGGCAGTAGGAGCGAGCCCAGGAGCGACAACCGACCCATCGGCAACGGGAGCGAAATGAGCCGTGCGTTCAAGCAGGGTTTGCAACGCCACAGCGAACCGACCCAACAGGTGATCCTGCTGATCAAGTCTGGCAACCAGCGTGGGTAGCGAGGATGGCCCTGTACCGTCAGAATTCATGGCTTGGTCCTAATGTCACGGAACCATGAACCAGACGTACAACAAGAGATAAGTGAAAATAAGAAGGCTTTATTGAAAATAAAGCTGTAAAGCAAAAGTCCAAACGGATGGTGAAACCGAGCAGAGTCTTTGCGAAGCCAGAGGTCAGGAACCAGAAGGGTAGTCAGACGAAGCCAGGATCAGGAACCAGCAGGGTAGTCAGACGAAGCCAGGATCAGGAACCAGCAGGGTAGTCAGACGAAGCCAGGATCAGGAACCAGCAGGGTAGTCAGACGAAGCCAGGATCAGGAACCAGCAGGGTAGTCAGACGAAGCCAGGATCAGGAACCAGAAGCAGCAGCAGTCTAGAAGCATGTGAACACAGGAGGACCAAGCAAGGAACTGAAGCCACAGACCTCCTATATATATGAGCTAGGCATCCAGCTCCTCCCAGGGGAAGGAGGAGCCGCAGGGTGGAAGGCTACAAGAAACCCAGAACCCAAGATGGCCGCCAGCACATGTCAAACGAAGGAGAGCAGCAAGCAGGTAAGACCATGACAGTAAGACCATGACAGTTTCAGGTTGTTCATCCGTTATCCATTATTTAGACGATTTTTTATGTTTAGGGCCGGCGAATTCTCGGGTTTGTTCTTTGTTGCTGCATACAGTGCAGTCGGTTTTTGCGCGCTTTGGGGTACCGTTGGCGCAGGAGAAGACGTTGGGTCCGGTGACGGAATTGTGTTTTTTGGGGATTGTTATAGATACGGAATTGATGGAGTGAAGGCTTCCGCAGGATAAGTTGGTGGATTTACGTCAGGAGATTGATAGGGCCATTGGGAGGGAGAAGATTAGGTTGCGGGAGTTGCAGTCATTGTTAGGTAAATTGAATTTTGCGTGTCAAATTATGCCTACGGGTAGAATTTTTTGTAGAAGATTGGCCGCGGCTACGGCGGGGGTATCGGCGCCGTATCATTTTATCAGGTTACGTAAAGAGTTAAAAGGGGATTTGAGGGTGTGGGCGGAGTTTTTGGGTCAGTACAATGGTAGGTCTTTGGTGATGGCGGAGTTGTGTGATAGCGTGGATTTTGAGTTATATACAGACGCGTCAGGAGGGGTGGGTTTTGGGGCCTATTGCCGGGGACAATGGTGTGCAGGCGTGTGGCCAGAGTCGTGGGTAAGTCGTGGGTGGGTGAAAAACATGGCCTTGTTAGAACTCTTTCCCATTGTAATGGCGGTGGTGTTGTGGGGCGAGAAATTTGAAAACAGGAAGGTGCGCTTTCATTGTGACAATTTGGGGGTGGTTCAGGCTATCAACAGTTTGTCCGCATCTTCCCCGCCGGTGGTGAGGCTGTTACAGTTTTTGGTATTGCGATGCTTGTCGATTAACGTGTGGTTGGTGGCGGAACATGTGGCTGGAGTGGCTAATTCAGTGGCGGATTCTCTTTCTCGTTTACAGTGGGAGCGGTTCCGGCTTCTTGCGCCAGAAGCGGAGGTGGAGGGTCTGGAGTGTCCGTCGTGGCTGTGGGCGATCCTGGAGGAGAAGTGATGGGTTTGTTGAGGGATTCATTGAGTCCGGGTACTTGGAGGGAGTATGGTAAGGCGTGGACGACCTGGGAGGCGTGGAATGGGTCTTGGGGTGCTGGTGGAGGGGATGGTGATGTGCGGTTATTGATGTTGTTGGGGCAGTTGAAGAGCGAGGGGTGGTCGGTGTCAAAGGTGACTCATCTTATTTCAGGTATAGCGTTTGGTTTCAAATGGCGGGGGTTACCTGATTTGACTAAGAGTTTTTTGGTGCGGCAGGTTTTGAAGGGTTGGCGTAGGGGGGCAGGCAGGGTGCCGGACTGTCGTAGGCCGGTGTCTTTTGAGCTGTTGGTGCAAATAGGTGATAAGCTGAGTGGTGTTTGTAGTTCAGGGTGGGAGCTAGGGCTGTTTAAGGCTGCGTTTGCTTTGGCATTTTTTGGGGCTTTCCGCTTGGGGGAGTTGGTGTGTGATAGTGTTAGGAGAGCGGGGGGCCTTAGGAGTGAGGATATTGAGTTGGTGGGGGATAGGTTGCATGTCCGGATTCGCAGGTCAAAAACGGATCTGGAAGGTAAGGGGCAGCGTTTTACGTTGTTTACAGTGCCGGGGTGTAGTATGTGCCCGGTGAGGTGTGCGGGATCGTATGGCGCGGGTCTGCAGAGGAACGAGGTCCCGTTTTTGAGGCATGAGGACGGTTCCTTTTTGTCTAGGTTCCAGTTTCTGGCGGTCTTTAAAAAATGTTTAAAGGTTTTGGGGGTGCCGGTCAAAGATTATTCTGGGCATTCATTCAGAATTGGGGCGGCGACGGAGGCAGCTAGGTTGGGCGCCAGTGAGGAGGTGATTAGGAGGATTGGGCGTTGGGAGTCGGTTCGTTTTAAATCGTATGTGCGGCCTGCATTGTTGTAGAGTAAGGATGTAGGTAGGTGATGTTTATTTTGTTCTTTTGTGTTCACAGGTCGAATGATGGCGGCGTTGGTGTGGATTTTGGGGCACTCCTATGTGTTCTGGGGTGCGATTAGAGCGGATGTGAGGCCGAGTGGGCGGCAGTTGGGTGTGAGTCCGGAGTTGGCTACGGTTAGGTGGTTAGGCGTCAGAGGTATGTTGTGGGGCGGAGTGTTGCGGGAAGTGCATCATTTCGTTCGTTTGGATCGTCCTCCTAATGTGTTGGTTTTGCATGTGGGGGGGAATGATTTAGGAAAGCGTCCGTTTAGGGAATTGGTTCGGGATGTCAAGTTTGACTTACTCAGGATTTGGGCGTTGTTTCCGGGGGTGATCATTGTCTGGTCTGACATTGTGCCGCGGAAGGTGTGGAGAGGTGCGAGGTCAGTGGAGAGCCTTAACAAGGCTAGGATAAAGGTAAACAGAGCGGTGGGCCGTTTTATGGCGAGGAATGGTGGTGTGGTGGTGCGGCATGAGGTATTGGAGAAGGGTGAGGGTGCGTTTTGGAGGGCAGATGGAGTGCACCTGAATGCGGTAGGTACGGATTTGTGGGCTCTGGGGCTCCAGAGTGGAGTGGAGATAGCTTTGCGTATGTGGAGGGACGCGCAGGGTTGAGGTGGTCAAGCTGCGCGTTCTTGGAGGCGGGGGAGGTCCTTGAAGTGGTGGAATATGGTGGTACCTGAGGATGGGAGGGCCCCGCGGGAGGGGCTGGACTCTCATTGAGGAGCTGGTAGGAACTAATTACGCGTCCATCAGTTGCTGCCTCCGAGCTGGGTTCAACGGCTGGGGGCAAGATGGAGACGCAGGTGTTCCAGTGTTTATAAAGTTATTGGGGCTTCTAGGACCTCCCTCGTCATGGGTTAACTCATGTTATATTTATGTTGTATTTATTTAATAAACGGCTGCTGTGGCCGATTAAATCCAAGCAGTGGTGTGGTGTGTTTATTTATGTGGGTTAGGGTAAGGGGTGGGGTTTAGGGATGGATAGGCTTATAGGACTGAACGAATAGCCAATGCCTTCTTCATGTCTCTTGAACACAGACTTTACTGTGAGGACATAACTGACGTAAGGCGTAAGAGTTTACTGCTGACGATTTGTGTGGATCATAAACGCCATTGCTGAAGCATCAAGTTTTATGGCAAGTGCACCGTATCAAGAAAGTTAACGTTACAACTATCAGAAAAATAATCCACCTTTCTAGGTATTGATTCCCACCTCATTATCATTCATGTCACTTCTGATAATACATCGGACATTACGGTGCCTTCTGCACTTATCTGAATGGGACTTGCAGAAATTCATGTGCTTCCTACCAAATGAATGGAACTGATTCTCAATTGCAGAAATGTGTGCAACAAAATCTGACACTCTGAGGCCTCATGCACACGGCCGTTTTTTTGGTCCGCATCCGAGCCGCAGTTTTTGCGGCTCGGATGCGGACCCATTCACTTCAATAGGGCCGCAAAAGATGCGGACAGCACTCCGTGTACTGTCCGCATCCGTTGCTCCGTTCTGTGGTCCGCAAAAAAATATAACCTGTCCTATTCTTGTCCGCACTTTGCGGATCCGCGGTTTGCGGACCGCAAAACACACAACGGTCGTGTGCATGTAGCCTTATGTGGCTGCTAGAATTGCTCAAGTATGGGAATTATCTGAATTACTATAATGGCCAATACTGACTAACATGTGTATACCATGTTAGCTGATCATTTGTTAGTCAGTCATCTGGCAGACTGTATGGTCACCTTTAGGCTACTTTCACACTAGCGGCACGGACCTCCGGCAGGCTGTTCCGGCTGAGGCACGGCAGCGCATGGCGAGAGGTTGCTGGAATAAAACTACGACATGTCCGACATTTATTCCGGCAGCTTCTCGCCATGCGCTGCCGTGCATTATAGTCAATGGGGACGGAGTGGCAGTCCGGAGGCACACGGTCACTAGCGGCAGGACGGATCCTGCCTGCTGGAGGTCCGTGCCGCTAGTGTGAAAGTAGCTTAAGACTCTGGTAAATTCAACTTGTCACTTCTATCCTCAGCAGTCAATGCAATATGCAGTATAATGATATCAAGGGAACTTATACTCCAAGATAATAAAAGCTGCAATGCAGTCTACTCCACCTGTAACTTTATTTAGACTTAATCATGTTAACCATTATCACCACAGCAGCTTAATTAGACACCAACTTACTACTGTGGAGAACTTCAGTATCTGCTCATCAAACACCCCCTAAAAATCTATTTCTTAAACTCTTACCTGAGACTTTGAGTGAAAGGACAATCTCCAAGTGCCGAGCAGTCAAAGCCTGTGCTCTTATTGATCCATGGGAGAAACAGATCTGTTGGCAAATCAATTCTCTGTCTGCAGCGGAAGAGAATTTGTGTCTGAGCAGGACTGGGGACATTTAGGAGACAGAAGTGGTGAAAGTTGCAATTTCTTTATTAGTTGTTCATGTAAATGTCTGGTGGCCCCATCGTAATATAAAACTAGAAAATTTTAAAGAGGTTTTCCACCTACAATAATTTTTGCATTAATTGCAGCTCTGTCCTCAATTTATAAACAAGTCTACTGTATCCTGCATTAAAGACATGAGTGATTTGAGGCAGACTGGTTGCTAGGGAGGTGCAGGCTGACAACCCCATAGAAGACACATTGTTTTCTTAGCAACTAGACTGTAAGACAGAACTAAGCTGCCATGTGAATACAGCCTAATCAAAGTATCATGAAAGGTTCTGCAACTTTCTAACATATTTTATGTTTCAATGTCTTACCTATTCCAAGATCTCTGTGAATGGGGGCATTCTTGTTAAACCCAAAAATGTAAAATTAGATGCCTGTCCTGAAAAACTTGTGTTTCTAGCTGCCTCAGTCCACATGGAGCAAGAACTGGAACTCCATGAAATAATGTCTTTCAGTGCTCATCAGCCTTAATCACTTGTGGACCACCAGTTGACTATGAACATCCAGCCATCTGTTCTTATTTCTACAAGGGCACTCCTAATCATGCCGCTGTGGGAGCAGGGAGCCCGCTGTCAGTGACCTCTGGGTTCCCCATAAAGAAAGCAAGGATTTTCTTATACGGTCCCTGCCTTCCCAATTGCTGTATTCACAGTGCTCAAAGAATGCTTTCTATACAGATCAGGAAGGACAGCTACAATGATGCTTCCTGCTCCTGTCCTAGCAATCACTTGGCTACCAGGAGCAGGGTATCTGCACAAGCTGCTTGGATTTAGCAGATCCTTGTCAGCTCTGCAGAGAGGCTAAACGCCTTGTACCATCTGTCTGAAGTGCTGTATTCCCCCTGTAATTGGGGCTGATACGGTATGTCAGAGTCTAGCCTACCAATGTTACCAGACAGAGCCATTGTTGCTGGGGCATTGGACAAACTATTGATTTTCACCCTATGCCAGTGATACTTTGTGCCATCTAAAAGGGGACTCACAGGATGCTTGCTTTCATTAGCATAGACCCATTGAGAAATGATGCCCCCAAAATCTTACTAACTGGCCTCCCGATCCTGCAGTCAAGTGGCTTTGTTTACACGTGGTATATGCAAATAACCCATCCTGTTCCATCTCTGCCAATCAGTTGCAGGGTAATTTACATACAGTATATCTAAAGCATTGCAGGATTTGGGGCAGGGGTGCTCCAATATACATCCCATAAATCTAGCAGCCCCCATTTTATCCATTTGCACCTTTTTCGCTTTTGCTCTATACTTTTCTTTTCCTCTGCATTTTCTCTTCATTTCATCCAGCCGATCAGTACTTTCCTATGTACAGATGAGGAGTAAGAACCCCGAAACAGTGCTGTTCGCAGATAAATATCTGTGACCCTGGTTGGGCTGGTATGAGTTCATTTACATACTTTTTTCCCATGGAGCATTGCCTGAAAAAAAAAGTCTCCGTACATTGCTTTGTCTCTTTAACCCTTTCAGGACCCTGCCATGTTTCACCTTAAGGACCAGGCCATTTTTTGCAAATCTGACATGTGTCACTTTATGTGGTGATAACTTTAAAACGCTTTTACTTATCCAAGCCATTCTGAGAATGTTTTTTCGACACATATTGTACTTCATGACAGTGGTAAATTGAGTCAAAATATTTCATTTTTATTTATAAAAAAATACCAAATTTAGCCAAAAATCTGAAAAATTCGCAATTTTTTAACATTTCAATTTCTTTGCTTTTAAAACAGATAGTGATACCTCCTAAAATAGTTATTACTTTATATTTCCCATATGTCTACTTCATGTTTGGATCATTTTGTAAATGACATTTTCTTTTTTTGGAACGTTAGAAGTTTAGAAGCAAATCTTAAAATTTTTAAGAAAAATTCCAAAACCCAATTTGTCTGTCACCTGTTTTTCACCAATATAACTAAGAGCACTGCCCCACAGAAGATTGCATACACAACCCAAACATACCTGAGTGCCCTTTGTGCCTTTATTCCATGTCTAGGAAAAGCACTTTTATTTTGCTGGAAACAACTCCTAAGTACCCAGCACTGCTGCTGCAAGTGCCCAAAGCAAACCAGACTGCTTTAGTTCCTCAAATCTTGGGATTGGTAGCCACAAAAAAAATATGGCATTCCAACCTTTCAAAGAAAGCAGAATCATAGCATTATATCCACTATATCAGAAGATATAACTGTTAGAAATGGAGTCAGGAGTGAAAGCTATTTTTACTTTCGCTTTCAGCTGGGCACTTGGGAGCTGTTTTTCAGCAGAAAAAAAGTGCTTTTCCTGGACATGGAATACAGAAATATAGTGCACACAGGTATGTTTGGGATATGTATGCAATTTTCTGTGCGGCAGTGCTCTTAGTTATATTGGTGAAAATTAGGTGACAGACTTCCTTTAAAGGGACTCTGTCACCAGTTTCTTACCCCCCCATTTAAAAATATTGTTATGTTCATGGAGCTCTAGCGATTCCTAATGTGGTCTTATAACCGAAATCCGTAGGCTCATTTTGTCTAAAAAACGTTATAACTAACCTGTCATTCATCTCACAAATGTGCCCAAGGGGATGATCATGTCTTCCAGATGCCGCCCGTACCCGCCGTCGTTTGTGCCCAGCTCCTCCCTTGCTGTCATCAGCGCCGCCTCAGAATCCTGTGTGACGCCTCCGGCTCCCTCACTCCCCCCTCCTTCTTCTCTAACATCCCGCGCGTGCGCACAGGCCTGTGCCTGATGCGCCCGTGCGGACTTCTCCGTTCGGCTTTATGGAGCGAAGTGCGCATGCGCCGGCAAGTGGTTGAGCGAAGAGCCGACAGGTTAGTTATAACGTTTTTTAGACAAAATGAGCCTACGGATTTCGGTTATAAGACCACATTAGGAATCGCTAGAGCTCCATGAACATAACCATATTTTTAAATAGGGGGGTAAGAAACTGGTGACAGAGTCCCTTTAAGGACCAGTTCAGGTCTGAAGTCACTTTGCGGGGCTTAGGGTACTTTCACACTTGCACTTTTCTTTTTCGGCATAGAGTTCCGTCCTAGGGGCTCTATACCAGAAAAGAACTGATCAGTTTTATCCCCATGCATTCTGAATGGAGAGCAATCCATTCAGGATGCATCAGGATGTCTTCAGTTCAGTCTTTTTGACTGATTAGGATGGAGATAATACCGCAGCATGCTACGGTTTTATCTCCGGCCCAAAAAGCTGAACACTTGCCGGAATGCCGGATCCGTAATTTTTTTACAAAGGAATGTATTAGTGCCGGCTCCCGGCATTCAAAGTACCGGCATGCCGGATCCGTCCTTCCGCTCTGCGCATGCGCAGACCGAAATAAAAAAAAAATAAAATCTAAATGGATCCTTTTGTCCGTATGACAAATGGACAGACGGATCCGTTTTTGCGATTCATTTGTAAGACGGATCAGGACCCTGATCAGTCTTAAAATGCAATCAGTTGGCATACGTTTTGCTGGATCCAGCAGGCCGTTCCGGCGACGGAACTGCCTGCCGGATTCCTCTGCAAGTGTGAAAGTACCCTTACATAATAGAAACTAGGGATCGACCGATATTGATTCTTTAGAGCCGATACCAATAATCTGTGAACTTTCAGGCCGATAATTTATACCTATATTCTGTGCATTTTCATTTTTGAAAAAACAAAAAATTCCTACACAAATCAGCTGAAAATGAACATGTTTATTGTTAACGTGTAGCTTTTTTTATTTCTCTTTTTCATTTATACCTAATATTTTGGTGTTTGTGTTTTTGTTTTTTTTTACTTTTTTACTAACTTTTTGCCCCCTTAGGGGCTAGAACCCTTGTCCTATTCATCCTGATAGATCTCTATCAGGGTGAATAGGACCTCACACAAAGCACACGGCAGCAGGGAGCTGACTATGGCAGCCAGGGCTTCAGTAGTGTTCTGGCTGCCATGGTAACCGATCGGAGCCCCAGGTTTACACTGCTGGGGCTCCGATCAGAAGCTGTCACTGCCACCAATGAGGAGGAGGGGACCCTGTGGCCACTGCCACCAATGATTAATACTGCGGGGCTTGGGTGGGGGGGCGCACTGCACCACCAATGTTTTTAATACTGGGGTTGGGTGGGGGAGGGCGCTGTCACATCTGTGACAGGTCTGAGAAGGTCTGAAAAATTATCTACGCATTAGTGATCTGACAGCCTATTTTGGTTTCACTTTGTCTGTGTGTTGCTGGTATGTCCACACCTCCTGTTCAGGTGTGGATCATGTGACCTTTACCTCGCCCTATTTAGTCTGACTTTTCCCATCACTCCTTGCTTGGGATAGCTTCATTTAGTCTTGGAAGAGCTGGAGTGTGGTTCGTGTTGAAGTCCTGTTCATCCTTCATCCTCTGAAGTTAAGTGTCCTGCTTGTCGTGTTTTGAATTCCCCCCCCCCCCCCACTGGTTGTTTACTAGGCCTCAGTGAGACGCTAGTTCCTTCACCAGGGAAGGAACGGGTAGTCTCTTCCCTGTCATTATCTTTAGGGCATCTGAGGGTCACCAGGGTTTTCTAGGTTCCCGTGTATGGGTATCTCTACCACAGAGAGGTGCCCATATGGATAGGAGTTAGGGCCAGGAGCAGGGTTTTATAGGTGGTGACCCTTTTCCTTCCCTAGCGATGAGGCCTAGTGTCTTTCCCTTCCTTCTTGATTGTCTTTTGGTGTTCTTCCCTACTACATCCGTGACATTATCCCAAGCCGATACCGCCATTTTTGTTCTCATCTGTGCAGCTATGTCTGCACTGGTCAAACAGATGCAGAATCTGACTTTGGAGGTAGCAGACCTACGCTCAACTGTCTTGCAGATTCAGAGTCCACAGGCTGCTGGTTCCGGTGGTGGGTCCCAGGCCTGTCCTGAACCGAAGGTGGCTCTCCCAGACAGGTTTTCTGAGGGTAGTGACAATTTCATCCGGTTCAGGGAGTCATGTAAATTATACTTTAAGCTGCGTCCATACTCTTCTGGGGATGAGTGTCAATGTGTGGGTATGATTATTTCATTGCTTAAAGAGGACGCCCAATCTTGGGCTTTTTCTCTGCCGACCGGATCACCGTCCCTCCGGTCGGTAGATGAATTCTTCAGAACCTTGGGTGTCATCTACGATGACACGGATCGGATCTCTCAGGCCGAGACCAAGTTACGGAGTTTGCGGCAGGGAGAACATTCCGCGGAGACCTATTGCTCTGAATTTAGGAGATAGGCTGCCGATACTGAGTGGAACGGTCCTGCTCTCCGTAGCCAATTGTCACGGCAGACAGGATACAAGATACACAGGACCTAACAAACAAGTGTCTAGGCAAGAAGCTGGGGAATGGGGTCACCTCCTGACAAATCCCTACCAGCTCTTCCTAGACTGCTATGCCCACATTCAGACCCTGAAGGTGGGAATGAATGTGTCTTCGTGCCTGGGCTGAAGATTCCCTAGAATCCCTAAGATGGTGAAAGGGGGAAAGAGGCAGCCTGCTCCCTCAGACCTGGAGCGGGCAGGCGTCTCTCTAACAGCCCAGACAGACAACCACAATAAAACAAAACCAACTTTTTGTTTGAACAGCCAATCCTTCCTTCCTTCCTCTGAACCAGACAGAAGCTATAACCCGCCCAGGACACTGGGAGTGGGCGTAATTTAAACTCTTACCAATAACCCCACCCAGTGCACCTGAAGGGAGGCAGATACAGCTCCACTCCAAAACAATAACAAAAGTCTACACATGTGCTGCTAACCTAGCAGACCTCCGCACATGACCTGAGCAGGGCATGACACCAATTCTGTCAGGGTATCTCTGAGAGACTGCAGGACGCGTTGGCCTTTCATGAAAATCCTGTGTCATTGGAGGCAGCTATGTCCCTTGCTGTACGTCTAGATAGAAGCCTGAGGGAGAGATTTAGGGGTCCTCACCTTCCGGACGTACTGTCCAATAAGGGTATCGCTTCCTTTGACACTTATAGTGGAGAGACACTGGTAGTTGCACCTTGTGATGAGCCTATACAGTTAGGAGGAGCTACTCCTGGCAAAAGCTTGGGTCATGTGAAAGGAGTCTGCTTTTATTGTGGCAAGAAGGGACATTTTGTGAATATATGTCCGTACTTGCAGCATCAAGGTGTAAACAAAAAGAAAAAAACTTTTAATCCTCAAATTACTATTGGTGGTGTGGATGGGGAGCAAGAAAACCTACTTTTGTCTTTTACTGGTAGTACCCATTTTCTCCTGTCTGCCAAGGTGGCGCTAGAGTCCAAAACTGTGAAAATCTAAGCATTTATCGACAGTGGGGCAGGAGTTAACTTGATTGATGGAGAGTTTGTACGCATTCATGGGTTGACTACTAATGCATTAGAGAAAAGTATTTCTATCTTTGCAATTGACTCAGCACCTCTCACCCAAAAATGCCTGTCGCAGGTAGTGAATGACATTCATTTAAGAGTGGGTGATTTGCATCAGGAATCTATCTCCTGTTATGTATTGGAGGGTCTGCCTGCTCCGTTGGTGTTGGGCTTGCCATGGTTAAGCTAACATAACCCTGACATCGACTGGCAAGCGAGACAGATTCTCGATTGGAGTGATTTTTGCATGGACAACTGTCTTAATGCATCATTCTCTATGATGACCACTAAAACTGTACCCTCGTTCATTTCAGAATTTTCTGATGTTTTCTCTGAGAGTGGTAAACATCAGGTCCTTCACCTAGTAAATGGCGCCCATGTGCATTTTTCTCTAAAAAACTCTCTACTGCTGAAAGGAATTATGATGTGGGGAATAGGGAATTGCTGGCCATTAAGTTGGAGTTCGAGGAATGGCGGCATTAGTTGGAAGGAGAAATTCACCCTATTACGGTAATTACAGATCACAAGAATCTGGCCTACCTGGAGTCGGCTAAGCGACTGAACCCAAGGCAGGGCAGATGGTCATTGTTTTTCACCAGATTTAACTTCATCGTCACTTACCGCCCTGGGGTTAAGAACGTCAAGGCGGACGCTTTGTCACGTAGCTTTCAGGGGGGGGGTGAGTCTAATGACCCTAGTCCCATTTTATCTGAAGGGGTAGTCATATCCGCTCTTTATCCTGATCTTGAGGCCCGGGTGTTGGAGGCACAGGAGGATGCTCCGGACTCTTGTCCTCCGGGGAAGTTGTTTGTTCCCTCTGAATTACGTCACAAGGTGTTTGAGGAACAGCTTGCTGGGCACCCTGAGAGCAGATCGACTGTCGATCTCATCTCTCGCAGATTTTGGTGGCCGGGGTTGCGTAAGTGTGTTGAGGACTATGTGTCAGCCTGCGGTACCTGTGCACGTGCTAAGGTGAAACATACTCGGCCTTCCGGATCTCTGCATCCATTGCCCATCCCGTCCAGACCTTGGACCCATTTGTCCATGGATTTTATCACGGATTTACCGAATTCTTCGTGAAAAACTGCGATTCTGGTGGTTGTAGATCGTTTTAGTAAAATGGCACACTTTATTGCATTACCCAGTCTACCAAATGCTAAAACTCTTGCACAGGTGTTTGTCGACAACATCGTGAAACTACATGGCATTCCCTCTGATGTGGTGTCCAATAGAGGGACTCAGTTTGTTTCCAGATTCTGGAAAGCGTTCTGTACTCGTCTGGGTGTACAATTGTCCTTCTCTTCGGCTTTTCATCCTCAGTCGAACGGACAGACGGAGTGCACTAATCAGAATCTGGAGACTTACTTGAGATGTTTTGTTTCAGAGAATCAGGAAGAGTGGTCTTCATTTTTGTCGTTAGCTGAGTTTGCTATAAATAACCGTAGACCGGAATCCACTGATAAGTCGCAGTTTTTTGGGGCATATGGGTTCCATCCACAGTTTGGTACATTTTCTGGTGCTCAAAATTCCGGCATTCCTGAGGAGGAACGATTTTCCTCTTCTTTGTCTTCTATTTGGCGGAAAATCCAAAATAACCTGAAAAAGATGGGCAACAGGTATAAGCGTGTGGCTGACAGGAGACTATGAGTGGTCTGGACCTGAGAGTGGGTGATTCTGTGTGGTTGTCTACAAGAAACATTAAACTTAAGGTACCTTCTTGGAAGTTGGGCCCAAGATTTATTGGTCCATATAAAATCACTGCCATTGTTAACCCTGTAGCCTTCCGTCTTGAACTCCCTCAGGCATTGAAAATCCATAACGTATTTCATAAATCGTTGCTAAAGAAATGTGTCGAACCTGTTGAGCCGTCCTCCTTGCCTCCCGCTCCTGTCATGGTGGATGACAATTTAGAATTTCAGATCAGCAGGATTGTGGACTCCCGAGTTCTCCGGAGATCCCTCCAGTATCTCGTTCTCGTTAAGTGTGGTTGCGTAAGTGTGTGACTTAAGATTAAGTGAGGGAGTATCTGAGAGCTAAATTATTTGTGGACATTGATGAGTGGCTGTGTTTGACTGTATTGTGTGCTGTGATAACACTTTTTTTTTCCTTCTCCAGGGGTTGCACAGGTGAGTAATTAGGGTGTGGCTGTCTAATTAGGGTGTGGCTGTCTAATTAGCAGACTATAATAACTCAGCAGTGAGAGCAGCACAGCCTTTTTGAATCCAGAGGGAAAACAAACCAGGCTGGTGTAGTGAGCTGCATTTATATTTATATAAGGACATATATAACGCGAGTTTGACCGCGACGCGTGGTTGATTAAGTGTGGTTGCGTAAGTGTGTGACTTAAGATTAAGTGAGGGAGTATCTGAGAGCTAAATTATTTGTGGACATTGATGAGTGGCTGTGTTTGACTGTATTGTGTGCTGTGATAACACTTTTTTTTTCCTTCTCCAGGGGTTGCACAGGTGAGTAATTAGGGTGTGGCTCTCTAATTAGGGTGTGGCTGTCTAATTAGGAGACTATAAAAACTCAGCAGTGAGAGCAGCACAGCCTTTTTGAATCCAGAGGGAAAACAAACCAGGCTGGTGTAGTGAGCTGCATTTATATTTATATAAGGAGATATATAACGCAAGTTTGACCGTGACGCGTGGTTGATTAAGTGTGGTTGCGTAAGTGTGTGACTTAAGATTAAGTGACTTTAGATTCAGGGACTTAAGTGGGGGACTGCAATTAGCCAGTTTCTTAGTACTACATTATATTGTATTTTTCGCTTTTGTGGTGTAATCCCCATTTAGTATGTGTTGCACAATTGACAACGCAGTCCAGTGCACATCTTGCATGATGTATGCAGTCCTGGAACAGCCGTTCAAGGGTGTATATCTTTGTTCAAGATGTGAGCAAATTACCCGTTTGGAATCGCTAATCGAGTCTCTAAATGGGCAAGTTGCAACACTGAGAGGCATTGACAATTTGCAAAAGAGTTTGCTTCTCACCGAGCAAGCACTCTTTGGGGTAGATGAGGGGGAGGGTGACAGAGAGGAGGCTGAGGAAAGTGAGGTAGCTAGCTGGGTAACAGTTAGAAAGCGGGGTAGAGGGAAGAGTGCCAGGGAGGCTAGCCCTGATCTGACACACCCCAACAAGTTTACACGTTTGGCAGATGAGGGGGATATCAGTCCAGGGACGGCACTGCCACAGCCGGACACTTCCTCTGCCAGTCAGGGGAATGTCAGCTCCGGTAAGCAGGGGACCAGGAGACCAGGGCAGGCCAGACAGGTGCTGGTAGTGGTAGACTCAATTATTAGGGGAACAGATAGGAAAATCTGTCACAAAGACCGTGATCGCCGAACAGTGTGCTGTCTTCCTGGCGCTAGAGTTTGACACATCGCGGATCGGGTTGACAGATTACTGGGAGGGGCTGGAGAAGATCCAGCGGTCATGGTCCATATCGGAACCAATGACAAAGTTAGGGGTAGGTGGAGAGTCCTTAAAAATGATTTCAGGGATTTAGATCAAAAGCTTAGGGCAAGGACCTCAAAGGTAGTATTTTCCGAAATACTACCTGTACCACGGGCCACACAAGAAAGGCAGTGGGAGATTAGGGAAATTAACAAGTGACTCAAGAACTGGTGTAGGAAGGAGGGGTTTGGGTTCCTGGAGAACTGGGCCGACTTCTCTATCGTCTACAGGCTCTATCGTAGGGACGGGCTGCACCTCAATGGGGAAAGGGCAGCTGTGTTGGGGAAGAAGATGGCTAGAAGGTTGGAGGAGTGTTTAAACTAGGGACTGGGGGGGAGGGTAATTACGTTACAGCATGGGAAGATAGTGCAGATAGAGACCGGGGGCAAGGTAGTGGGACTGGGGGAGGAATGGAATGAGGGACTAGAACAGTTCAGAAGGAAAGGTGTAGGGTAAAAAATATACATAAACCTCTCAAATGTATGTATACTAATGCCAGAAGCCTGACTAATAAAACTGGTGAACTGGAATTAGTGATGTGTGAGGAGAACTATGACATAGTGGGAATAACTGAGACATGGCTGGATGATAGCTATGACTGGGCAGTTAATGTACAAGGTTACAGTCTGTTTAGAAAGGATCGTCAAAACCGGAGAGAGGGGGGGGGTCTAACTTTATGTAAAGTCCTGTTTAAAGCCCACACTCTGTGAAGATATAAGTGATGGACATGAACATGTGGAGTCACTGTGGGTAGAGATATATGGAGCTAAAAAGAACAATAAATTACTAATAGGAGTTTACTATAAACCACCTAATATACCAGAGTCCACAGAAAATCTACTACTAAATGAGATAGACAAGGCGGCAAATCATAATGAGGTGGTTATTATGGGGGACTTCAACTACCCAGTTATAGACTGGGAAACTGAAACTTGTATATCTCATAAAGGAAACAGGTTCTTGGCAATAACCAAAGACAATTACCTCTCCCAACTGGTTCAGGACCCGACTAGAGGGACGGCCATACTGGACTTAGTATTAACCAATAGACCTGACAGAACAACAGACGTGCAGGTTGGGGGACACCTGGGAAATAGTGACCATAAAGTAATAACCTTCCAATTATCATTCAAAAGAGCGTTTCTACAGGGAGGAACAAAAATACCAAACTTCAAAAAAGCTAAATTTAGCCAACTAAGAGAGGCCATAGGCCTAACTAAATGGGATAAAGTCCTCACAAATAAAAATACAGCCACAAAATGGGATATCTTTAAAAGCATCCTAAAAGCTCATTGTGAGAGGTACATACCGTATGGGAATAAAAGGTTAAGAAACAAAAAGAAACCAATGTGGATAAACAGAACTGTAAAGAAAGCAATAAATGACAAAAAGAAAGCATATAAAACACTAAAACAGGAGGGTAGCACGGAAGCACTGAAAAACTATAAGGAAAAAAATAGAACACGTAAAAAACAAATAAAAGCGGCCAAACTAGAGACCGAGAGATTAATTGCCAAAGAGAGTAAAACTAACCCTAAAATGTTCTTCAATTATATAAATGTTAAAAAGTATAAATCTGAAGGTGTCGGCCCTTTAAAGAGTAATGAGGGGGGAGTCGCAGAGAGCGACGAGGAGAAAGCAAAGCTGTTAAATATTTTTTTCTCCAATGTATTCACTGAGGAAAATAAACTGTCAGATGAAATGCTGAATGTTGAAATAAATTCCCCATTAAAAGTGTCCTGTCTGACCCAGGAAGAAGTACAACAGCGACTTAAAAAGATTAAAATAGACAAATCGCCAGGACCGGATGGCATACACCCCCGTATCCTAAGGAAATTAAGTAATGTCATAGCCAGACCCTTATTTCTGATATTTGCAGATTCTATACTGACAGAGAATGTCCCACAGGATTGGCGCATGGCAAATGTGGTGCCAATATTCAAAAAGGGTCCAAAAACAGAGCCTGGAAACTATAGGCCGGTAAGTTTAACATCTGTTGTGGGTAAACTGTTTGAAGGTTTTCTGAGAGATGCTATGTTAGAGCATCTTAACGGAAATAAGCAAATAACGCCATATTAGCATGGCTTCATGAGGGATCGGTCATGCCAAACTAATTTAATCAGTTTCTATCAGGAGGTAAGTTATGGACTTGACAGCGGCGAATCAATGGATGTTGTGTATCTGGACTTCTCCAAAGCAATTGACACTGTACCACATAAAAGGTTAGTATATAAAATGAGAATGCTCGGACTGGGAGAAAACGTCTGTATGTGGGTAAGTAAATGGCTCAGTGATAGAAAACAGAGGGTGGTTATTAACGGTACACACTCAGATTGGGTCACTGTCACTAGTGAGGTACCTCAGGGGTCAGTATTGGGCCCTATTCTCTTCAATATATGTATTAATGATCTCGTAGAAGGCTTGCATAGTAAAATATCAATTTTTGCAGATGACACTAAACTGTGTAAAGTAATTAACACTGAAGAGGACAGTATACTGCTACAGAGGGATCTGGATAGATTGCAGGCCTGGGCAGATAAGTGGCAGATGAGGTTTAACACTGACAAATGTAAAGTTATGCACCGGTACATACTAAATGGTAAAACACTCGGTAATACTGACATGGAAAAGGATCTAGGAATTTTAATAAACAGCAAACTAAGCTGCAAAAAACAGTGTCAGGCAGCTGCTGCCAAGGCCAATAAGATAATGGGTTGCATCAAAAGGGGCATAGATGCCCGTGATGAGAACATATTCCTACTACTTTACAAATCATTAGTCAGACCACACATGGAGTACTGTGTACAGTTCTGGGCTCCAATGAACAAGGCAGACATAGCAGAGCTGGAGAGGGTCCAGAGGAGGGCAACTAAAGTAATAACTGGAATGGGGCAACTACAGTACCCTGAAAGATTATCAAAATTAGGGTTATTCACGTTAGAAAAAAGACGACTGAGGGGAGATCTAATTACTATGTATAAATATATCAGGGGTCAGTACAGAGATCTATCCCATCATCTATTTATCCCCAGGACTGTGACTGTGACGAGGGGACATCCTCTGCGTTTGGAGGAAAGAAGGTTTGTACACAAACATAGAAAAGGATTCTTTACGGTAAGAGCAGTGAGACTATGGAACTCTCTGCCTGAGGAGGTGGTGATGGTGAGTACAATAAAGGAATTCAAGAGGGGCCTGGATGTATTTCTGGAGTGTAATAATATTACAGGCTATAGCTACTAGAGAGGGGTCGTTGATCCAGGGAGATATTCTGATTGCCTGATTGGAGTCGGGAAGGAATTTTTTATTCCCCTAAAGTGAGGACAATTGGCTTCTACCTCACAGGGTTTTTTTGCCTTCCTCTGGATCAACTCGCAGGATGACAGGCCGAACTGGATGGACAAATGTATTTTTTCGGCCTTATGTACTATGTTACTATGTTACTTATGTACTATGTTACTATGTTCATTGGAGGGGGTACGGACCAGAGGAGAGGATGTGGGTTCCAGCGACCGATGTTAATGCTAGTCGTCTAGTGAGAGCGTTCCACAGAGCTCATCCTGATAAGGTCGGTCCTGGGTGCCCAGAGGTCACCCGTAGAAGGGGGGGTACTGTCACATCTGTGACAGGTCTCAGGAGGTCTGAAAGATTATCTACGCATTAGTGATCTGACAGCCTCTTTTGGTTTCACTTTGTCTGTGTGTTGCTGGTATGTCCACACCTCCTGTTCAGGTGTGGATCATGTGACCTTTACCTCGCCCTATTTAGTCTGACTTTTCCCATCACTCCTTGCTTGGGATAGCTTTATTTGGTCTTGGAAGAGCTGGAGTGTGGTTTGTGTTGAAGTCCTGTTCATCCTTCATCCTCTGAAGTTAAGTGTTCCGCTTGTTGTGTTTTGTATCCCCCCCCCCTGGTTGTTTACTAGGCCTCAGTGAGACGCTAGTTCCTTCACCAGGGAAGGAACAGGTGGTCTCTGCCCTGTCATTATCTTTAGGGCATCTGAGGGTCACCAGGGTTTTCTAGGTTCCCGTGTATGGGTATCTCTACCATCGAGAGGTGCCCATACGGATAGGAGTTAGGGCCAGGAGCAGGGTTTTATAGGTGGTGACCCTTTTCCTTCCTTAGCGGTGAGGCATAGTGTCTTTCCCCTTCCTTCTTGATTGTCTTTTGGTGTTCTCCCTTACTACATCCGTGACAGGCGCACTGTGCCACCAATGAAGATAACTCGCCTATTTATTCATATACAGGAAGCGGATGCTGGCTGTAGAATCATATAGCCGCACCCGACCTCTATGAGCGGTAAGCTGCGATCCGCGGCAGTTAACCCCTCATGTGCGGCAGGGGTTAACTGCCACAGATGGCAGCTACTTGTCATAGAGGTCGGGTGCGGCTATATGATTCTGCAGCCAGCTCCCACCTCCTGTTGAATTTGAATGAATGAGTGAGTTAAAATCATTGGTGGCGCAGTGACCACAGCCCCTCCCCTCCTCTTCTCCTCTCTCCTTTCACTGGTGGCAGCAACAGCAGCGGCACAGGGTGGAGGGAGACACAGCAGCGCGATCCTTGTTCCCGATTCGTTATCGGCATATCTGCAAAATAGATGTCGATACCGATAATTTTGAAAATCCTGAATATCGGCCGATAATATCGGTAAAACCGATAATCCGTCGATCCCTAATAGAAACCAACCATTCAAAACAGATTTTACAAACTTTGTTAACCCTTTAGGTGTTCCACAAGAATTAAAGGAAAATGTATATGAAATTTCAGAATTTCATTTTTTGGGCAGATCTTCCATTCTAATCCATTTTTTCCGCTAGCAAAGCAAGGATTAACAGCCAAACAAAGCTGAATATTTATTACCCTAATTCTGTAGTTTACAGAAACACCCCTTTTGTGATCGTAAACTGCTGGACGGACACACGGCAGGGCGCAGAAGGAAAGGTACGCCATGTGGTTTTTAGAGGGCAGATTTTACTTGGATCATTTTAAGTTGTCATGTCACATTTGAAGACCGCTTGATGCACTCCTAGAGTGGAAACTCCAAAAAAGTGACCCCATTTATGAAACTACAACCCTCAAGATATTCAAAACAGATTTTACAAACTTTCTTAACCCTTTAGGTGTTCCACGAGAATAAATAAAAAATGTAGATGAAATTTCAGAATTTCACTTTTTTGGCAGATTTTCCATTTTAATAAATTTTTTTCCGCTAACAAAGCAAGGGTTAACAGCCAAACAAAACTCTATATTTATTACCCTGATTCTGTAGTTTACAGAAACAACCCATTTGTGATCGTATACTGCTGTACAGGAACATGGCAGGGCACAGAAGGAAAGGAGCGCCTCGTGGTTTTTGGAGGGCAGATTTCACTGGGATAATTTGCCATGTCACATTTGAAGACCCCCTGATGCACCCCTAGGGTTGAAACTCCAAAGAAAAAGTGGCAGTTTTGTTGGTACTATTTTAGGATACATATGATTTTGGGTTGCTCTATGCACTTTTTGTGAGGTAAGGTAACAAAAAATAGCTGTTTTGGCACTGTTTTTATTTTGTTTTTTACAGTGTTCATCTGACAGGTTAGATCATGTGCTATTTGTATAGAGCAGGTTGTTACGGATGCGACAATACCAAATATGACTACTTTTTTGGGTTGTTTGTTTCAGTTTTACATAATAAAGCATTTTTGAAAAAAAAACATTTTGTTTTGTGTCTCCATATTCTGAAAGCCATAGTTTTTTTTTATTTTTTGTAGGGTCTTATTTTTTTCTCAGGATGAGATGGCGGTTTGATTGGTACTATTTTAGGGTGCATATGACTTTTTGATTGCTTGGTTTTACACTTTTTGTGATGTAAGGTGACATGGCTTTTAGGTCATGTGATATTTTTATACAGCGGATCATTACGGATGCGGCAATATCTAATATGTATACTTTTTTTATTTATTTAAGTTTGACACAATAAATGCATTTTTGAAACAAAAAAAAAAATCATGTTTCAGTGTCTCCATATTCTGAGAGCCATAGTTTTTTTGGGCAATTGTCTTAGGTAGGGTCTCATTTTTTGTGGGATGAGATGTCGGTTTGATTGGTACTATTTTGATTGCTCGGTATTACACTTTTTGTGATGTAAGGTGACAAAAAATGGCTTTTTTGACACCGTTTTTATATATATATTTTTTATGGTGTTCACCTGAGGGGTTAGGTCATGTGCGGGCCTATGGAAGGCATCGGGCTTGCTTTCTCTGCCATCGGGTCTACGCCACTGCAGTGCTACGACCCAATGGAGATGCAGAGGTTAACCTCCGCAAACCCTCTGCATGCAGCGGTCAGCTTTGACTGCGGCATACAAGGGATTAATATGCCGGCATCTGTGTTTTCACTAATGCCGGCGTATGCAGCAGGGGCCCGGCTGTCAGTGACTCCCGAGTCTGTGCCACTGATCCGGCGGACGCAGCTCCTGCACTCGCCCGATCAGCGCGCCGTACATATACGGCGCTGCTCCTTAAGCGAAGTCCACCAGTGCCATTCATGTACGGCGGTGGTCTTTAAGGGGTTAATTTAAAACATTAAAGCTCCCAATTTATCTTGAGCTCCCAGTTTATTTGAATGTACAAACAAACATTTTGCAATTAATAACCGAGCGCCCTTCGAGGAATCAAGGAAGTGCTATGAATTAAATATTTTTCTTAACAATACTGAATTCTGCCAGGTGATTACAATGCAAGTCCCTAGAAAATAGACATTATGTAGTTTTAACTATATATTGCCAACTGGAAATATGTTATCTGCATTTTGAAGGAAGTGATTTATTACATGTATTAGGCTTGGGAAGGAATACTTACTTTTCAGAATTTCGGTGAATTTTAAAAGGTGTGATTGAGACAGGGGGCACATTCCAGTGTGAGGGGGATATATAGTGTTCAGACACTTATAAGTTGAACTTGTTAATGTTATATTGCGGAATTGGATCACTCTGTTTCTGTGGAATATATGACCTTTGCTGAAATTCTAGCAGAAATGTTGTTTGAGAAGCCGGCAGCATGATATTCTGGAAGTCTGTCTTATTAATAGTAGTGTTAAGGTTATAATGGAGGACAGTAGAGAAATTGCATATACCAGTTTTCCAGTTTAAAGGGGTTTTACATCTTGTCAATTATCTAGAGGATATGTCATCACTAGCTGTTGAAAGGGGAAGCAAATTGGCAACCAAGCTTGACATCTGTGTGGAGTTTGTATGCTTTGTTGTTTGCATGGTTTTCACCACACTTCAAAAACCTGCAGATAGGTGAATATAGATTGTTACTGTGAGCCAACCATAGTGGACATCTGTATGGTGTTTGTAGGCCCTTCTATTTTAATGGTTCTCACCAACCAAGGTTGACATCTGTATGGAGTTTGTATGCTTTGTTGTTTGCATGGTTTTCACCACTCTTCAAAAACCTGCAGATAGGTAATTTAGATTGTCACTGTGAGCCAACCAAGGTTGACAACTGTATGGAGTTTGTACACCCTCTCATTTTGCATGGTTTTCACCACACTTCAAAAACCTGTAGACACAGTAAGTGAATATAGATTGTGACTGTGAGCCAACCAAGGTTGACATCTATATGGAGTTTGTAAGCCCTCCTGTTTGTATGGTTTTTTAACCAACCAAGGTTGACACCTGTATGGAGTTTTTACACCCTCCCGTTTGCATGGTTTTCACTAGAGATGAGCGAATTTCATGTTAAGAAATTCGTTCATGCTTCGTTTTGTGGTAAAAGCAGAATTGCGTTATGGATTCCGTTACCACGGACCATAACGCAATTCTATGACGGAATGCATAGCGGAATGCTTTTAGAGGCATTCCGTTATTCATTCCGTCATAATAGAAGTCTATGGCCTGCATAACGGATGCGTCCCGTTTCTTTTATGCAGGAGAGGAATCCCCTGCATAACTGAAACGGCATGGATCCGTTTTGCAGCCCATAGACTTCTATTATGATGGAATGAATAACGGAATGCCTCTAAAGGCATTCCGCTATGCATTCCGTCATAGAATTGCGTTATGGTCCGTGGTAACGGAATCCATAACGCAATTCTGCTTTTACCACCAAACAAAGCATGAATGAATTTCAAAATATGAAATTCGCTCATCTCTAGTTTTCACCACACTTCAAAAACCTGCAGATAGGTGAATATAGATCCTGAATGTAAGCCCTGATGGGGGACCAGGAGTGATGGCAATCTCTGTACAGTGATTTCTGATCTCTTTTTCAGGGATACTTTTGTAGTAGGGTTGCTTCCAAGGCAGTTGTAGGTTTAGACACTAGGGTTCTCTGTACTTGGGCCTAGATAGTAGGAGCTGGGACAGACTGGCCCTCTCCCTTGCTCAGAGTCCACACGCGCTTTAACTAACCAACCTGGGGCAGACATGGTCCATCACCCTGGCAAATCAAACTAACACAATTTTCCAAGTTGTTAACCGTTAGGTTGTCTTTACAGTGCTATTAAGTGCATATATATATATATATATATATATATATATATATAAACCAAAAAGAAACACAGCAGCACAAGACCAAAGATGGCGGGTGCAGGTCCTCTCAGCCGCAGGCTTGGACGGCTATAGACACGTATAGTTTCCAAAGATGAGGCAGCACTCCAATAGATATAAAAAGTGGATTCTTTATTCCCCTCTGTGCCACGTTTCAACCGTCTCAATGCGGTCTTTCTCAAGCATATCAAAATGGTGTCATACAAGGGTATATATACCCATAATACATTGCAAACAATAAAAGTGACAATTATTCAATATTAGATAAAATAACATACGTAGTACATTATATAGTGCATAATAACACCCATATTTTGTATAGCCAGGTGATCTACATAGCATAATATTCATCATGCTTCAATATAGTGTACACACACATTTAATCATTGTGAAAACATAAGAGTAAGTTAATTGACCAATATCTAATTCATCAATAGAGTGTCATATCACCTGTGTACATAACGAAAATTCATTAAACTTAAAAACAAACTCACACCGGGGTGTATGGATCAGAGCGCCAAAAATCTGCGTCCCCACCGCCGGACTGCGCATGTCCAAAGCGCCCACCACATCACCGGAAGGACGCCACCAGCCGAGGAGCCAAGCGTCATCACCATGGAGATGTGCAAGCACATGACCAGAGCGATGAACCCGTGACTCATCAGGAGGACGCGCCGGGTAGAACTGGACATGCGTCGCCAGGCAACAATGAAACATCGCTGACCCGGCAACAACAGTCCCACAATGCGCGCCGAGGTCCACCCCAAATCACATGACAAGTATGGGCACCGGGGCAGAGAAATCGGCAGGGGAAAGGGGAAAATTACAGACGAGGGGAGAGAAACATACTTGGTGCGGTGGTGCGGTTGTTGTCATGGACACCCCTAAATATATTCAGGAGATTAGGAGACAGTTGGGTGACTCGAGTGTATATAGGGTTTTAACTGGGGATCCGAGGTTTGATATAGTTAGACGCATCAAGACTGTCCTTGACACGGCATTGTGTCAGGACATCATTGATGGGGAGCTCAGTTCTTTTTTAACTATACCACAGCCACGCACACCAGTTATATATGTTCTTCCCAAAATCCATAAATCTCTGATGGACCCGCCAGGTCGCACCATTGTTGCGGGCACCGGATCCATCTTTTCTAACATCTCTATTTTCTTAGATCGTGTACTCCGACACTATGCCATAAGCGCCAAGTCCTACATCAGGGACACTGGCGACTTTTTGGATAAGATCTCTAGCATTGTGCTGCCAAATGGGTGCCTCTTGGCATCCTTTGATGTCACTAGCTTGTACACCTCCATTGACCATGACAGGGGGGTGGCTGTGGTCCGGAGGCAGCTATCTGGCAGCAATTATTCGCCATCTTGTCAGGATTTTATTATCCAGCTTCTGGATTTGGTTTTGAGGAACAATTATTTTCTATTCATGGATTGTTTTTATATCCAGTTACGAGGGACCGCCATGGGGTCGAATGTGGCACCTACTTATGCCAATGTCTTCATGGCGGCCCTCGAGGAGGACCTTATATATGTGTCCCACCACTTCAGCCATGTGCTGGGGTGGTGGCGATACATAGATGACGTCTTCCTCATCTGGTACGGTGACTCTCTTTCTCTTGAGAGTTTCCATGATTTTTTGAACCTTATGGACCCAGATATCAGTTTTACCCTTGTACACTCAAGTTCACATGTCCAATTTCTTGATATGACGGTTACCATTGTGGGCGATCATCTAACTACTGATGTCTTCACTAAGCCCACTGATTGTAATACATTGCTGCATTATGGCAGCTGTCACCCTAGGTCTATCATCAATTCTGTACCCTACTGTCAATTACTTAGGGTTAAGAGGGTGGTGCAGGATCCAGATCTACTCCCGACACGTTTCTCTCAGATGATGCAGAAATTTAGGGCACGTGGTTACCCTGCTTGGGTGATCAACAAACACCTTAATAAAGTGAAAGATCCACAACAGAGATCCCTAGACACTACACATAACAAAGTTGATAGGATACCCTTCATATCAACCTATTCGGAACAAAGTGTCCAGATTGCCCAGATTGTCCGTAAGCATTGGACAATACTTAAGAGCAATTTCTCTAATGTCAGGTCTTTGACAGTGCCACCTTTACTTTCTTATAGGCGTTCTGCCAATTTTCGAGACAAGTTAGTCCGAGCGGACATTCCTGTCAAGACTTTGGTACAGTCTCATATTGGCTCTCGTAGGGTGGGTTCCTATCCCTGCCTTGGTTGCGTTAATTGCGCCTATATGACCAAGGGGGAGAAGTTTACCCATCCTATTACGGGGATCCAATATGGGATTGGTCATTTCTTGACATGTAACAGTTCTTATGTGATCTACGTGCTTTCCTGTCCTTGTGGTCTCCTCTATGTTGGGGAGACCACTTGTGACATGAAGGCACGTCTGAATAATCACCGGTTTTCCATCAGACAAAAAAGAAAAGATCTGCCCGTGCCTAAACATTTTGTTGAGGCCAACCATAAAGAGAAGGATTTAAAATTTATGTTGGTGGACCACATTACTCAGTCTAGAAGGGGAGGAGACAGGACATTGGCTCTCAACCAACGTGAGCTGAGATGGATCCATCGTCTCAACACACTGAGACCTCATGGTCTCAATGTCGATTTTAAGTGGAGTGTAGTATAGGATGGGGCTGGTTTACTATTTCCTCTTGTCCCTCCGTATGTTATGCCCTGGTGTATGTGAATTCTATATTGGTGTCATTTATTATTATATAACCAATTTGTTACATACAGATGTATAGTTCTCTGTCTTATTGCTTATGTACTATTTCTTTTTCTTTCTCCAGACTATTGGTGCTCCGCTGGTGGTTTTTGTGGACGGTTTGCGCCTTTTTCTGCATCTTTATGTTGGGATTATGGTGATGGGAGAGATCCTTGGACGCATCTATATTGGTTATGCTATGCGATGTGTGGGTTTATTATAATTATATTGTTTATCTGGAGTGGTGGTCTCTTTCTCTTTTATTTATCTATGGACTGAAGGGCTGGTGGCTGGGCTTGGGACTTATGGCATGGACGTGTCTCTGGTCCCATGCCCTCAATGGACGGGGGTCTCTGCCGTGAAAACGGCGGGAACCTCTGGCCCCCGTCCTGTTGTCCTAATATATAAGTATGGCACAGGTTATTCTTTCCAGTGCCGATATACACTAATTAAGCCACGTTCACTCCTCGTTCTGCTTATTCATATAGTGATCTTATGGAGACCTCTTAATGGTCCCTTTACCCACATATACCCATGTTGCTGTGCCATTTATGTTTCTCTCCCCTCGTCTGTAATTTTCCCCTTTCCCCTGCCGATTTCTGTGCCCCGGTGCCCATACTTGTCATGTGATTTGGGGCGGACCTCGGCGCGCATTGTGGGACTGTTGTTGCCGGGTCAGCGATGTTTCATTGTTGCCTGGCGACGCATGTCCGGCCTTGTGGGCGTGGTTCTACCCGGCGCGTCCTCCTGATGAGTCACGGGTTCATCGCTCTGGTCATGTGCTTGCACATCTCCATGGTGATGACGCTTGGCTCCTCGGCTGGTGGCGTCCTTCCGGTGACGTGGTGGGCGCTTTGGACATGCGCAGTCCGGCGGTGGGGACGCAGATTTTTGGCGCTCTGATCCATACACCCCGGTGTGAGTTTGTTTATAAGTTTAATGAATTTTCATTATGTACACAGGTGATATGACACTCTATTGATGAATTAGATATTGGTCAATTAACTTACTCTTATGTTTTCACAATGATTAAATGTGTGTGTACACTATATTGAAGCATGATGAATATTATGCTATGTAGATCACCTGGCTATACAAAATATGGGTGTTATTATGCACTATATAATGTACTACGTATGTTATTTTATCTAATATTGAATAATTGTCACTTTTATTGTTTGCAATGTATTATGGGTATATATACCCTTGTATGACACCATTTTGATATGCTTGAGAAAGACCGCATTGAGACGGTTGAAACGTGGCACAGAGGGGAATAAAGAATCCACTTTTTATATCTATTGGAGTGCTGCCTCATCTTTGGAAACTATATATATATATATATACAGTATATATATAAATCTTAATATTTGCTCAATAACATTGCATTACCTTTGTTAGGGACAGTTAACCTTTTACAATAGTCCTTTTGGGGTACTACATGTGGCATTGCATGTCCGGTTTCTATAACATTCCTACCGATTAATAAACCACATGACTGAGGTTGTCATCTAGCCAAGGCCTCATGAACTGGGAGATCACTCAGTTCAATGCATGTTCAGCATGGTTGTGTGGGAGTAGATGCCAGATTTTGCTTGTCTCTGGCCAAATTAAGGTTCTCATGGAAAGAAAGTGACAATCCAGGACTAATCAGTTAAACAGGATTGACATATCAATTATTTTCAGCCTTACAAGCTATGGGGGAACTATCTAGCCTTGCATTTTAGAATTCTGGCTTCAAAGAGACTTAAATAGGGGCTTTGTGACCATATGACTGTATCTTAAAAAGTCCCCAAAAATTTGAAACTTGGGACATCCCTCAGGTATACTTTCACTGAAATAGGTGCAACTACATTGGACTTATGCCAAATTTAATATGACCATGTGCCATTTTCATAAATTTGGTACAGGTGCACATAGCAACTCCAATCTAAGAGCTAATCTCAAATACACCTCCTGTGTTTCTATGTTACAAAAAGGCTCTGTTTTGGGGTAAATAGAAATTCCACCTGCATCTCTCCTGCTTTGCTGCTGCCACAGATCGATAGTGATCCAATATCAGCTGGCACTGCTTCACTGATAACCATGATCTATGGCTCATTGCTTCAGAGGCAGGAGAGACGTAAATCAAGTGTAGCCTATAGCTCAGCGCACCCAAACCCCACGTCGGTTTAGATAAAGCTGGAAATATGTTAAATTATGAAAAAAAATGTTTTTAAATATAACCCTTAGGACTTATGCACACAACTGTATTTGTGACCCGCTTCTGATCTGCATTTCTTGTGGTTTGGACACAGATTTATTTATATGGGAATGCAAAAAATGCGGACAGAACACAGATGTCATATGCAAATTATAGAACATGTCCTGTTCTTGTCCGTTTTGCAAACATAAAATAGTCATTTCTACTACTGGGCATGGTAAAAATACATATGGTCATGTGCATGAGGCCTTAAATACATAATCAGGAATTAGCATCAGGCACCTGCTATTCTGGGTCAGCAACAGGACATTATCTCACCAGATTATGCCACTGTATACATTTTTTTGTTTATTGCACAGACAAAAAAAATCCATTATGTTCTCCTTACGCTGTAGTTCTAGTGGTAGAAGGTAGGGATGAGCGAATTTCATGTTATGAAATTCGTTTTCGCTTTGTTTGGTGGTAAAAGCACAATTGCGTTATGGATTCCGTTACCACGG
Source organism: Bufo bufo (assembly GCF_905171765.1). Classification (NCBI taxonomy): domain Eukaryota; kingdom Metazoa; phylum Chordata; class Amphibia; order Anura; family Bufonidae; genus Bufo; species Bufo bufo. The sequence continues at coordinate 158,279,207 of NC_053389.1, forward strand.
ACCATAACGCAATTCTATGACGGAGTGTATAACGGAATGCGCAACGGATCCGTCCGGTTTACATTATGCAAGAGAGGACACCCCTGCATAACGGAAATGGAACGGATTCGTTTTGCAGCCCATAGACTTCTATTATGACGGAATGAATAACGGAATGCCTCTAAAGGCATTCCGTTATACATTCCGTCATAGAATTGCGTTATGGCTCATGATAACGGAATCCATAACGCAATTCTGTTTTTACCACCAAACGAAGCGCAAAATAATAAAAAAAATATGAAATTCACTCATCTGTAGTCGAAGGTCTAGATGCTTTTCAAGCCTGGAATAACTGAGATGTGCATCCCTGGCAGACACCCAAGATCAGTATTACAGTGAAAGCTTCCCAATCCAGCCAATTTCATGGTTGTAGCGCCACAACCAGTTGGGATATTCATCTCTAGTGCAGGGTGCCAGCATTTCTAAGAATTAAGGAAAGGGGGGATTTTGAATCATCTGTGATTGGTTCGGTGGCTTCACAAGTGAAGAATTTTGTTGCAGAAATTTCTGCGACTGAAAATCTTTCCATTCATTTCAATCAGGTTGTTTTGGCGGCAAGCACATGGAATTCTGCAAACCCCATTCAGATGAATGGGACTGAAATTCAGTCACAAAAAATAACTGCAATGAAATTTGTGTGTGAAGGCTCCATTAGGCTACCTGCACACGTTGCTGATTATATGTGGAAAAAGAAAAAGGAATAGGGTTTGATAAGTCTCATGTACACTTTGATTATTTTTTCTGTGCAGATTTTGAAATCAGCAGCATCTCAATTGTTTCTACCAATTTTAGTGAGGATTTCACTCTTTGCAATGCAAAGGGTGAGATAAGAGCAAATCAGCATCAAAATTCATGCGGATTTGCTACAGAAATGCAGGGAAATCTGCACTCAAATCCATACCCATCCCATATTGCTAAAATGTAGAATTTCACAATTGCGAGATTTTATGCTAGGCACAATGGGGTACATTAGTGTCATAGAAAAAAGGCACCAACTCTATAAAATTGGAGTACATGGCATATTAAATTCGAAACAACTAGCCACACATTTCTTCCTGATAACTACATTTTTCTACTCGATTTTTCCTAAGCGCTGGCTACAAGCAGTCCCTAACTTGTATTCTTCACATATGGGTTTTCATTGATTGTCTTCTGCTGTCTTCATGTGCTTGTGGAGTGTTATAAGATATCCCATGTAACTGCTTAAGGGTCAGACAAAGTCAATTGAAATGATCAGTTTCTTCCTGTGATAATTCCAAAGACAGAATCTGGTACTTCACCTGTGTCTGCGTCTTGCATGGCTGCAGTAAGACACTCAGGTTACCAGTGAGTTGATGGAAAGTTGTGAGGCTCCCTTCAGATACAGCAATCGTTATCTCTGCCCTGTAGCAATACAGATTTGTGCAGGGCAGACCTAGACGGCCTGCTCATAATTTCACATGGGTTTATTGATTGAATGTGTCTATCGCATAGAATTTACCTCTGCCGAGATGCAAAGGGAGTCATGGACTATGACATGACTAGAGAGAGTAGAAACCATCTGTCATTCTCTTGATCAAACTCGGTTGGGCGGAGAGTCAACCCAAATTGAATTCTCTCCAAGGTAGGGACAGGTTACACAACATCACAAAGGTTTCAAAGTGTAGGATGAAGTACAGACTTTTATGACTGTGGGTTGATCCGATAGATTTAGCTAGCAAAATAAAGGTGTCCCCCTTTATTTTTATCTCTTTGACCACTGAATACAACTGATTTGAGACAAGTGTTTTCAGTTCCATGAAACACTATACGTGTGATGGTCATTTCCTGGAACAACCTCAGCTCATCTGACCTGGGCTCACTGTATCATAATGATTTATGATGCTGTGAGTTCCTGCCTGCCTGTCCTATACTCACAGGATCATATGAGCACAATACAGTAGACCTGCAGTTGGATTGGAAATGATAGCATCAAAGGTCTCTATGATGCAGTGAGTTCGATAGTCAGTCCATGAAATTAGGTCATTACGGACCTCCTGAAACTGGCCTAAAGCAGCGCCATCTCTCTCACTCAGAGCAGGAAATCTTAGCTATAAATTCAGTCAATCAGCTGCAGGTTTTTACAGCTTTGTGTCTCTCTGGGTCTACTGGTAGGGAAATTCTCTCTCTTCTTTCCCTGATCACCTCCAACACACATCAATCTAGTGCTGACAATGACTTATCTGTTCTGAAGGGACGCTTCACCTTTATTAACAGGCAATGTCGCTTTCAACATTCCACAGATAATTACATGGCAGAAGACTGACCACTTTCCCCCTGCGCAAACACCAGCACTGCTTACAGTCCCTTTATATGTGGGCAACATATCAGGTTTTGAGCAATATTCATTTCATTATTAATTGCCTTCTTCTTGGGATTTTCAACCATTGACATATCCCCTGTTTTGCTCATCTTTTTTTTATTTTTGCAAAAAGAACGGGATGTGTAAAAAAAAAAAACAACACACACTGCAAATGCATCTGTGATGCCTTCTCCGCCTACATTTATTTAAAAATGACCAGCAAACATACAAGTGCATAGATGGAAAATTGTAAAGATCACTTATGAAGACAAATATTGTCCATACTCCCTAGTAGAACATACAGATGTCATAAAGGTGGTGATCCCACCCTCAGGACCCCTCTATGAGAAAGAATAGAGAACCACACCGCAAGAATGGCTCCTGCTCTGTAAGACTGGAGCCATCTATGTATTATTATCTGAATGGCCTTAAATGTAATACCACATATCTCCTGTTAGCCGCTGCAGCGAAAATGTCTGGCTGGCCTTGGATTCCCCTATCAAAATCAGCTGTTTCCCAGGGAATAACAATGATGGTGGACTTCAACTATAAGAATGACCTTTCTAGGTCAATCATGAAACTACAGGTCCCAGAAAACAGAGCAATGCACACAATATCTGGAAAGGAATGCAGGTAGCAGCCTTTATACCTGACAACCAGAATGGTGTAAAGTCAGGATATATGTAAAGGCTCAGCAATTAGCAACTCCACTCTAATCAACCAGGCAAAGCTAGGCAAAGACCAACTTCAGATTGGCAGTTACATAGCAGCTGACTAAACAAAGTTAGTAACTAGGTGTAACTGCCGTTGTATAGGATCTATGCATATGACTCTGCCATGTGCATAATGCTAGAGATTAAACGTCACTTGACAAGTGTATTGTCGAGTCATTCCCTCCAATGTCCCTATTCCAAACCCAAATAAAGACACAACTCCGCAGGTGGATTTTATTGGACACAGCAGCCATTTTATTAAATAACAAACATATAATAAATAAAATAAATAACCAACCCCACCTAAAGGCCCGCCCAAGAAAAACATAAACATGGGGAGGGTCCTTGGAGGGTCCTTGGAGCCCCATAAACCAGACGGGTACCTGCCCCACCCCTCAATTAAATTAAATTACCTCTAGCCGATAAACGCCAGCTTAGAGGCAGAAAACGGTAACCATGGGCAACAAACGAGGGCAGATACCAGCCATATCACGCCCCAAATTCTAATACCTGGGGAGTCCAGAGCCCACTTGGCTCCCTCCCCACCACGCCGGATCCACCATAACCACCAACTCCAAGGACCCCACCACCGCCCTGGCCGCTATGACAAGAAACAGTCCCTGCCTGACCAAACTAAAATCCACCTATAACCACCCTGGCATAGCCCAAACCTCAATAACTCCCGGACACCAGACCATACCCTGAAAAACGCAGCCCTAAGGGTGGGTGGGGGCTGCTGCAGATCTGCTGTCCCAACAAAATGGCCCCTTTTCCCGCTCTTGCTACCCTTTTTAAACCCTATACCCCTCCCCTGATGCAACGCCCCCCACCACCAACTCTGCCAATTAACCCCATAAATCTCGAACAGCTCACTCCCTCCAATTCACTGTCATGCCAGGCTTCCCCCGCAAGCTTGCAGCCCTAGGTCCGGCCTGTGCTAACACATCTGCACAAATGCACAGAAAATTAAGCAACTATTGCAGTAATAGATAAAAAGAGCTGACGTTAAAGGGGTTTCTGGGATTTTCATATTGATGGCCTGTCTATTATCAGGACAGGTCATCAATATGAGATCAGTGGCATACCTGCTGATCAGCTGTATGATGAGGCTGCGGCACTCTGTGAGCACTTAGGCCTCTTTCTAGGCAATTAGACATCACGTTCGTTGGTCACTTAGCCTAGGTGTAGCATTCAAGTGAATGCGCTGAGCAGTGATACCAAGCACAGCCGCTATAAAATAGATAGTGATGTGCTTGGTAAGAGGCAAGGAGGCCATGGCTTCAATAAACTGATCCTGAGAATAGGCATCAATTTGAAAATCCCAGAAAACCCCTTTAAATATGCATGAGTAAAACAAGCAAAAGCTGAAAAGCCAAAGAAAATTGAGAGAATTTGATTGAAATTAATAGCGGAAGAGACTTGGCAAATAGATTATACCTGTAGGCCTAGGTATTTTATTACACATAAATTAAGGCAAGGGGGGCTTAATTGTTAACCAGGTACTGTTCTAGCCCCCACAGCAGAAACACCAAAGGATTACTTGGATTTTCTGTGGACTGTTTCCAAGCTTGTGTAATCATCTGTTACCAGTGTTAGTGCAGCACATTAATGCTATTGTAATAGACAATTTGTGGATATAATATATTTCCAGCCATTGCCATGTAGCGTTTTTTTATTATTCGGTCTGCTTTGGTGATTATACTTTGACACATGCTGTATATTTAATCCATCACACAGTTAATGCTGGCAAATATACTTCAAATGATACATGTCAGATGAATTATATTACTTTCACAAAATCTTGATTCTAGAGGAATACCAGTGCGAAATTTGATGTTTTATCGCGATCCGATGTTCCGTTACCATTGCCTTTCAGAGTCATATGTGGTTCCCCAGCTGCTGGATATTTCACATACTGTTAGGCCTAGTGGAAACATTGATGTCATATTATTACTGCAACTTGGTACCAAGGTCAAATCCATATCCACTGACAATTAAAACAAGGGTGAGAGTCCCAGGTGATATACTGTTAACACAGCATCTGGACGCCACACGTGCCAGGAGCTGGGAGCAGCGGTCTCTCCACCAGCTGTATCATCCACCGACTTGAAAAAGGGGTCCGCAGAACCCCGAAACGTGTTGTCACAATAACAATTAAAAAAACTATTGGTTTGTAAAAAAACTCTGGTTGCGTTTTTGCGCCTACGGTCCACCCCTCCACTCGACCCCCAGTCCAGTGGAAATATACCCTATTTGTTGAAGTGTGAAATAGAAGTTGTGGTATATCCAATGACAGCAAAACACAGTTTCAACTGTACACAGAGTACACAAAGGGGTTGTCTGGGTTCAGAGCTGAACCCGGACATACCCACTTTTTCACCCAGGCAGCCCCCTGTTATGAGCATTGGAGCATTTCATGCTCTGATCCTCTCCTTGCCCGGCCCTGAATCGCGCAGGGAAAAGGCATTTTATGGAGTTCCGGTGATGTACCGGGTTCTCCATAAGGACTGCTAGGTGGAGGCTTCTACCCAGCAGTGAGCCCGGTGACGTCACCAGCACTGATGCGGAGGACCCATTCATTTCATGCATCTGTTTGTTCCACCAGCCTACAAAAAAAATAAAAATCTAACGTCTTATTTTTGTCCTTTTGCAGTCAACATAAGACATTTCTACAGAGGTGGGGGAAAATGGCAGCATGCACATGGCCGGTGTCCCTGTTTTGCAGACTGCAGAACACATACTGTCATAAGCATGATGCCTAAGATTGAAGATCAAAAAACAAGTCCCCACATAAGACAATTTGCAGGAAAAATAAAAAATAAATATGGCTTTCAGAAAAGGCAACACAAAAACAAGACTTTTTCTTTTCAAAAACTATTTAGTATATGATTAGTTATGCAGATTCTTGTCATGTAACTGCATTGTTACTGTTTTAACCCTAAAATTCTAAATTTTAACGCTATATGCGCACGAACGTTGTTTGTTTCCGTGTCCGTTTCTTTTTTTTTTTGCGGATAGGATGCGGGTCCATTCATTTCAATGCGGGTCCATTCATTTCAATGGGCACACTATGTGCTGTCCGCATTAGTATGTCCGTTCCGTAGCCCTGCAAAAAAAATAGAACATGTCCTATTCTTGTCCGTTTTAGGCATTGGTACAATGGATCCTGCTTGCACACTATAAGAAAAAATGCTAGCCTTTCTGGTGGCCGGGACCGTGGGAGCACACATAGACTGGTACTTTTTTCTATAGTGTACAAGCACAGCAGCCATGCTGCTGGACTGCAGGGTGGTCGTAACCATGGAAACTTTCTCTGCATAATAAATGCTATTTGCTGAAGTGGCAAAACCCCTTTAGGCTGGGTTCAGACCTGAGCGTTTTTGATATGCGCGTTTAACGCGCATTTTTGTCGCGCGTTTTATGCTCGTTTTTGTGCGCGTTTTTGGCCATAGCCATTACGCGCGTTTGTATGATGGACAGCAGTGTTGTCCTATGAAAATACAGCCCTGTCTATATGAAAGGTGTCTAATGAGAGAGATATGCAGGTGGGCAATTTCATGTGTTTTGGGAGAGTGGATTGTTTGCAGTCATGGAATTTTCCAGAAGGCGACCAATTGCGGCAATTGTTGCAGCAATCCATCTCGGACGTTTGCGGCGAAGGAGAGAGAGCAGGCGACACTTCTGGGTCCATCCTGTCATTGCCAATCAAAATGAAAGGGGACAGTTTTGGGCACTGTACGTGGGCCTCCAGGCCCATGAAGACAAATTTTTTTCATACACGCGGACGTCCATCAGCAGGTTTGTACATATACAATAGTTATAGTAGTGTTGTTGCAATTGTGAAGGTACCAGTTGTAGTATTTTGTGAATGTTAACCCTCCCCATTTTTGGTTGGAACAGCTTTGATGAGCTCCTGGGGTTGTTGGGCACCCATTTAGAACGTCAGGACACCTTCATGCGGGACAGTATACCTCTAGCGGAAAGATTGATTATTACTTTGCGGTAAGTAGACTCTAATTGTGGCCTTATAAAGCATTTGCATTGTGTGGTGACTGGATATTAGTGTGGCCTTTGTTATTTTCAACTGGTGGTTGTGACGTTTGATTGTTTTTGCGGGGGGGGGGGGGGGGATTTGATGTGTATGCTTTTTAAAATTGGCATATAGATGCCATACTTACATAGTTTCCCCACATTTTTCCATACGGAACCACTCCCTTCCAAATAAGAGTCACACAAACTTTGCAAATGTTTTTAATTTGGGGAAAAGGTACCGAACATGTTCCAGTTCCTCCAAAAATGCGCAAAGTGTGTTTTACACAAACAACATAACTATTCAAATTTCAACAAAAAACAATCAATGCACAACACCCCGGACACACAAAATTAGGTCTGTTAATTTTCACAGATTTTGGTAGTGCGGAAAGGTGAAATGTGGCTCAGGATCCCGCATGGCCTCTCTCAGTCCGCCTGATTGCTGGCCAGATTGCATTGGAGCGGTGGTGGAGGGGTTGTTGCCCATGCTGGTGGAGGGATAGGTGTATGAGGATTGGGGTTGTGTGTGCCATGTGTCGTGGGGGTGTGGTATGTTAGTTTGTGGGTATGTTTGTGATGTGTATGTGTGAGTGGTTGGTGGATGTTGTGGTGGATGTTGTGGTGGATGTTGTGGTGGATGTTGTGGTGCATTGTTGGCCTGTGTGATGTCATAACATGGTATGAAGCTGTCTAGCACCCTTGTTAATGTTTCCCTCGCTTCTGTGATTCTACTTCTGGGCACTTGCTGCATTTTTTCCTCCAAACTCAACAGGAAAAGCCCATCACAAGAGAGTTTGGGTGCTGGATGGGCAAGTGCATCCAGGCATGCAATTAGCCGGTCCTCATGGCGTTCTGGCCTTCTCCTTTTTGGTCGGTGAATCCTAATGTTTGCGGGTTCCACGACAGGTGGTGCAGGCTGTGTGGGGGTTTGGAATGTAGGGGTGGGATCGGCTGGAGGAGGACTTAGTGGCCCCGTTGACGCACAGGCCTCACTGTCTCTGTTGACCTCCCCCTCTTTCTCCTCCTGCTGTTGAGGTTGGGACCAGCTACTATCGGTGCTGTGAACATGAAAATATACATAAGTATGTGCAAGATTTTAAAGTGAATGCATGTCATACCACACCCTCTCCTGCATGTGTATGCACTGGACTCACCTCCGCATTTCAGTGCATGGGATAAGAAACGCCATTTGCTCGGCATGCACATAACTGGACCGTGCACCTGGCGAAGCTCCGCTCCTCTGTTCCCTCTCCTTGCGCCGATGACGAACAAAAGCATCTTTCAGGCTCTTCCACTTGCTTTTAAGTACGTTGACTATATTTAAAAAAAAACATCATCCATTATTTTAAAACCAGATTTTCAATCTTTTTTTGCAGCTATCTAGCTACTGTTCACTCTTTGATCAGTCTTCACTACACCTTCCTGATCGGGAAATCCACAGCCAGTGTAATCGTGAAGGAAACCTGCATCGCCATTTGGCATGTCCTACATGCTGCTGTCATGGGCCAACCAAACAAGGAGGAGTGGCTGGGAATTTCGGATACTTTTCAGCTAACATGCAATTTCCCAAACTCTGTAGGAGCAATTGACGGCAAACACATCCGCGTTCTGAAGCCAATGAGGAGTGGCAGTCAGTTCTTTAATTATAAAAAATACTTTTCTTTAGTTCTTTTTGCAGTATGTGATGCTAACTATTGTTTCCGTTACATCGATGTGGGTTCCTATGGCAGCAGCTCTGACTCTGCTGTTTTTGGGCATTCAGACTTTGGTCAAATGCTCATTAATAATTCCCTTGACCTTCCCTGGAACACCCCACTGCCTGGCACCACTTATCCGTCTATGCCATTTGTTTTTGTTGGGGACGAGGCATTTGCTCTAGGTGAGGATCTTATAAGGCCATACTCCAGCCGTGGTCTCTCCATTGCGCGCCGTGTTTTTAATTATCGTCTGACAAGAGCACGCAGGGTGGTGGAATGTGCATTCGGCATATTATCCAACAAATGGCGAGTTCTGCACTCACCCATACATCTTAAATTGGAGACCGCCATCTCGGCTGTGAAGGCAGCATGTGCTCTTCACAATTTTGTCAGACAAAGGGATGGCTTAAATTTTGAGGATTCTTTGAGCCATTCCATGGAGAGTACTATTCGCAGCGGTGTTCGTGGGACCACACATGGTGCCGCTATTCGGGACCACTTCACTGCATATTTCATGTCACCACAGGGGGAGTTACCTTGGCAAATGCAAGCCATATAAATTTCAAATATTTTGTCTTTTTCTGATGCAAAGATTGTTTCGTTATCTTTTAATATTCCATTTTATTTGATTAGTGTAATCGCTGCATTAAAAGATTTGAAGAGTGAATGTGTGCAGTGCCCTTTTTTCACCTATATAGTGCCCCTTGTAGAAGCACCAATAGTGCCCACCAATACTCGTCCATTAACAAGGGAAAACAATGTGGGCGGAATTAGGGGTCCCATTTATGTGGCCAATACTGGTACTGTACACATACACTCACCTATAATGTGCCAGTGCTGCAATAGCCCACAAGCACAATAATGTTTAACCGTAGACAATATTCATATCAACTTTATACCACCAATCCGCACCACAAATGTAGGCCAAAATTTGAAATTTAAATACATTTCCAGATTGGAACAGCGCCATCTGGCGAAACACAGTGGAACAAGTGCAAATTGAGCATACTGACCCACTACATTGTGCCAGAATGTGGATGACGGGAAACATTGACTGCCCATATACTAGAACAGGGAGGGTGAAGCTGCAGCCCTCCAGCTGTAGCAAAACTACAACTCCATGCATGCCTGGACAGGCTACAGCAAGTAAAATACAGCACAGCATATTGGGAGTTGTAGTTAGACAACAGCTGGAGGGCCGCAGGTAGAGCTGGGCTGGACTATTACATATATAGTTTTTACACCAGTGCACACAAGGAGTTCCTTTTTACACTCAGAACACACATGTCAATACCTTGCCCTTCTTTCCCTGTTTTGGATAAGCTCATCCACTGTGGCCAGATGTTTTGGCCAATGTTCTCCCATGCCTGCTTCCTGCTTCTCCTATTTTAGAAATTTGCATCCTGGATGTCATACAGGCAGCGTTTTGAACGCACAAGCCTGATCAGAGTCTCACTATCACAGCCTGCTTCCTCCATCTTGGTCAGGCTGCACATTTGGCTCTCACTAGGGGTGTGTCCTTTTATTGCCTGTTGCTATGTGCCAAACGCACATTCGTACGCGCGTTTTGATGGTCACAAACGCTCAAAATAACATATATGCGCGTTCCTATGCTATGTTTGAGCGTAGGGCGTTTTTCAGCGCGTTCAAACGCGCTGTAAAACGCTCAAGTGAGAACCAGGGCCATAGGGAAGCATTGGTTTTCATGTGTTGAGCGTTTTACAGCGCGTTTGAACGCGCTGTAAAACGCTCAAGTGTGAACCCAGCCTGAGGCTCAGTTCACACCTGAGCGTTCTGAAAGGAGCGCTCTGTATGCGCGATTGTACGGACGTTTACAAGCGCGCATACAGAGACAAGTGTGCACACAGTGTCGCGCGTTCCCGAAAGTCTATGTACGGGAACGCGCGACAAGCGCCCAAAAAAACGCTCCTGTACTTGTGTGAGCGTCGGGCGTTTTACAGCGCGATCGTACGCGCTGTAAAACGCCCAGGTAAAAACCATTCCCATAGGGAAGCATTGGTTTCTCCTTGTTGAGCGTTTTACAGCGCGTAGGAACGCGCTGTAAAACGCTCAGGTGTGAACTGAGCCTAAAGGTTAAAATGAATTATGTCACTGGACATAGGTGAGTAATGAGTATTTAGCTCCTAGTTGTTTTTTTTTATTATTATTTTTTTTATGTGCCAACTTTGGGGGACACAGGAGGACATGTGGGGGGAAATATGGTGGGATACTGCGTGTGGGCAAATTATTATGGGAGGGATTACTATGTGGGGGGCAAATTACTATATCGGGCAATGTGGGGGAAACTACTGTGTGGGGAAAATTACTATATGGGGGTAGTGGGGGGCAGTGTGGGGGAAATTACTGTGTGGGGGACACTACTGTATGGGGGCAGTGTGTAGGAAATTACTGTGTGGGGCGAGGGCAGTGTGGGGGACACTACTGTATAGGAGAAGTGTGAGGGAAATTACTGTGTGGGGGCAATTACTGTGTGGGCCCGGGAGCAGTGTGGGGGAAATTACTATATGGGGGCAGTGTGGGGCAAATTACTGTATGGGGCAGTGTGGGGCAAATTACTATATGGGGCAGTGTGGGGGCAATTACTATGTAGGGGCAGTGTGGGGCAAATTACTATATGGGGTAGTGTGGGGGACATTACTATATGAGGGAAGTGTGGGGGAAATTACTATATGGGGAAGTGTGAGGGAAATTACTATATGGGGAAGCGTGGGGGAAATTACTATGTGGGGGCAGTGTGGGGGAAATTACTGTATGTGGGCAGTGTGGGGGAAATTACTGTGTGGGGTCATTGTGGGGGAAATTACTATGTGGGGGCAGTGTGGGGGAAATTAATGTGTGGGGGGGGGGGATCCTCCACTTGTGGCCCGTTGCTAATTGCAATCACCAGCAAAAATGCATACAATGGAGAATGCCTGCAGCGGACCACAAGTACCACAATGGACATCCTACACAGGCTAGCAATTGTGTGGATGTGACAAGCAGTCAAAATAACATAACAAAAACAAAGACAGGTGCACTCTGCGGTCTTATTAACCCTCGTACTGGTGTAAAATTGAGAATTAGCCAACATATACTGCTTGGAGGTGTAGAAACTCCTAGTCAGAATGTGCCTTTATTTCCATCCACAGGCAGCATTCTGGTGCACATGTGAGGCCCGGGCTATATCAGCCAATCTTGGGTGGGGCTCAGAGCTCTCTGCCTCCTCCCATTGTATGCATGGTCACATGCTGGAGGTTACTGGGAGATTGCTTTGAGTCGGACCTTGCGCGCCTGTAATTCGCCCACTGGCTCCTGGTATTACCCATACGGCCCAGGTAGGTTTAGCGTTAGGTCCCGAGCTACTTGAGAAACCTTGGCGCGGTGCTCGGGCTCAGACATGTCCTCCAAGTAGGATATGTTGGCTAATTCTCAATTTTACACCAGTACGAGGGTTAGTAAGACCGCAGAGTGCACCTGTCTTTGTTTTTGTTATGTTATCTTGGCCGGTCATTGGCCAATCAGACCAATGCCGGCCCCCTAATCTACTTTGAATTTGTGGCCAGGTGCTATTCGACCGCGCATCCCCTTGCGAACCCATTCTCGAGCGTACACGCGGACACCTGACAGGCTCAGCGACATGGACACCGAAGTGGATTCCGCAAAAGGTACCGGAGACAAGCCCGGCTGCGGCATACTGCCACTAGCCCGACCAACCTGTCCCCGAGACCCCGGCAGTCTTCCCCTCCGGCACACATGCGAACGCATCCCCGCGTCAGTTCACAAAGGGGTCAGATCTGGTGTATCAGTGGAGACACACGTAACCTGTCCCGCCGCTCCAAGAGGACCCTTTTTGGTCACACCAGAGTGCGAGACAGGTGAGGATCTTACAATACCCCCCACTTAAAGAGGCGGCTCAGAAGACTCCCAGCGAGATTTCCCCGGATTATCCCGGTGGAAAGCTGCTACCAACTCATCCGCATGCACCTGGCGAGCAGGTACCCAACATCTCTCCTCTGGACCAAAGCCCTTCCATTCCACCAAGTACTGGAGAGATCTCTGGACAAAACAAGAGTCCAATATCCTGTTTACCTCGAACTCCGGCACTTCTTTGACTTTCAGCGGGGGTGGAGTCTGAACGAAGGGGGTGGAGTCGGCTGCCGTTTTGAGAAGTGATACATGAAAGGTTTTCACTCCTCGAATAGATGGTGAAAGAGCAACCTTGTACGTAACTCGGTTGATCTTCTGCGTCACCAGGTATGGACCAATGAATCGAGGACCCAACTTGGAAGATGGCTGGCGCAGTAGAATGTTCCAGGTGGAGACCCACACTTGATCTCCCACCTTAAACTTTTGCTCTGCAGTGCGATGATGATCATCAGCAAATTTCTTCTGCACTGCGGAGATTCCGTTGAGCCAACAACTAGATAGGACGTCTATACTCGAACTATTGATCTACCACCTGTGAGTTAGTGGAGAAACCTGCCAGAGAAGAGACTTGGACGGTTTACACCGAGCACACACAGTACATGCCTGAATGTAGGCCTTAACATCCAAGGACATATTAGGCCACCAAACGTGGCGTTTAACCAGGGAAAGTGTTTTCTTAACCCCCAGATGCCCGGCAGACTTGGAGTCGTGAAGCTGTTGGATAACCTTAAACCGAAGGTTAACCGACACAAACCATCGACCATTGGGCTTGTTTGGAGGACTCTGCCTGTGAAGGCTAGAGAAGAGAGGACAAGTCCTCCATTAACTCTGTTGCCCCTAGGGTGGCTAGAAAACATTTAGTCGGAAGAATAGTTTCTGGTTCTGAGCCCAGGACAGAAACAGCCTCAGGAAAAGGGGCGGGACAGGGTATCTGCATTCACATTTTTAGAACGCGGCTTATAAGTGAGACGAAAATTTAAGAGGGTGAAGAACAATGCCCACCGAGCTTGTCGGGAGTTGAGTCTCTTGGCACTCTCTAGGTACTCTAAATTCTTGTGGTCAGTGTAAACCGTAATGGGATGTTCCGCACCCTCTAACCAATGTCTCCACTCTTGAAAAGCCAATTTTACTCCCAGAAACTCTTTATTGCCGATGTCATAATTACGCTCGGCTGGAGAAAGCTTCCGAGAGAAGAAGGCTCAGGGATGTAACCTCTCAGGAACCCCAAAATACTGTGAAAGAACCGCCCCAATTCCGACCTCAGAGGCATCCACCTCAAGGACAAAAGGCAGAGAAGTGTCTGGGTGAGTAAGGATTGGCACAGTGCAAAAAGCCTGCTTTAGCAGTTCAAAGGCTTTACCTGCCTCTCTCGTCCACTTTGAAGGATTCTTAGGTTTGTGAGAGGTACCACTACCGCAGAAAAATTCCTAATAAACTTGCGGCAGCAGTTGGCAAAGCCTAAGAAACACTGCAATCCTTTCAGATCCTTAGGCTGAGGCCAATCCAAGACAGTAGAAAGTTTGGATAGATCCATAGCCAGTCCCCTTTCTGAGATAATGTACCCCAGAAAAGGCAATTCCTTTACTTCAAACAGACACTTCTCAAGTTTGGCATAGAGATACTCATAATGCCTGTCCCGGGAGTTGAATGCGGTCTTCCATTCGTCACCTTCTCTAATGCGTACCAAATTGTATGCACTCCTCAAGTCGAGTTTGGTGAAGATCCGGGCTCCTGCCACCTAAGAAAACAGATCGTCAATCAGAGGCAGAGGGTACCGATTCTTCACCGCATTCCAATTGAGGGCGCGAAAATCGAAGCAGGGTCTCAAACCTCCCTCGTTCTTCCCCACGAAGAAGAACCCAGCTCCAGCTGGGGAAGTGAATGGACGAATGAACCCCTTTGCAAGATTCTCTTTAATATAATCCCGCTGGGCCTGAATCTCAGGTCCAGTGAGATTATATAGATGTCCCCGGGGTGGCATGGTACCTGGCAACAGATCTATAGGACAATCATATGACCTATGGGGAGGTCACACATCAGCCCCTTGTGGACTAAACACATCCTGAAAGTGATGGTAATGCTGAGGTAATGCACTTAATACTTCCGTGGAAGCAAGCGGCAACTTAGAACAAATGCACTTAGAGAGTCATTCAGTATTCCACCTGTAAATCTGACCTGAGCGCCAGTCCACTACTGAATTATGAAGTCTCAACCAAGGGAGACCCAAAATCACAGGAGAGGATGGCATATCCAGGACAAAAAGGTTTAAGGTCTCCCGATGGTCAGCCCCACTGTTACCTGCATCCCGGGCGTCATCCACACTGCACGACCATCCTGGAGAGGAGAGCCATCTATAGCGGTCACCGACAGGGTGGTCTTTGGCTGGATCAGCGGGATGCCAAGTCGATGAACTAAGGCTGAGTCCACAAAATTCCCTGCTGCCCCGGAATCAATGAGGGCAGAAAACACATGGACTTTGTCTTGCCAATGTAGTGAGACAGGTACCATCACTCGGCTTGGAGGAGGGATAATAGCACCTAGGAGGTTCTCCTCTATGCCCCCTAGGTTCATTTGTTTCCCACCAGCAGGAGGGGTCAGGTCTCAACGAGATGACCTGCCTTCCCACAAAACTTGCACAGACCTTTCTGCTGGTGACAAGCTCGTTCTGCCTGTGTAAGATGGGAGGACCCAACCTCCATTGGCTCTTCTGCTGGTTTAGGGGGCCCTGGATGTGGCCGTGAAGCTGTAAAGCAAGATGACCATTCCAACCGCCTCTCACTGATCCGTCTGTCAGCATCGATAGCCTGGGAGATAGCTATCTCCAAAGAGATGGGAGTAGGTAAGGCTAGAAGAAGATCCCGGACTGTGATGGTGAAGGGCTGCGTCGTCCCAGGTGGTGAAGACTGCCCGTTGCCTCTATTCCGCGGCGTATTCTTTGACAGGGCGGCAACCTTGGTGAATATGCTCGAGATGGGTCTCGGCAGTACGGGTACGATCCAGGTCGTCGTAGATAACGGGCATGGCATCAAAGAAAGCTTCAACTGATAAATAGGCTGTGTGGGACATTGGGGGGCACAATATTGGCGGTGGCAGCAGGATGACACTGTGGGGACACCAGGATGGGGAGGTTGATGGAAAAATTTAGAAATCTAACGTGTCTGTGTTACAAACTCTGTAGAGACGAAGATCTACATGACAGGAGATGTCCCTGGATGTAAGAGGTATGTTGTCAAGTATTGGGGGGGTGCCAGAGAAAGGACCCGCCCCGGGTGCCAAACACCCTAGGTACGCCACTGCACAGATGCACTTACTACCTACACTCCTTCTAACAGTTACTATAATGCAGGTGATGTAACTCGTTTTTCCTACATTATACTATTGTATACAGCAAAGTGTAAAGATGACTTTTTCCAGAATACAAAATCTGTATAGACAATGAACAAGCAGGTAATACTGAGATTGTCAGTCTGAACCCTGCAGAATTGTGAATGCAGCTCTGGAGTGAAATGTGAATGCATTTAGCTCTGGAGAGCTAAATGATGTAGCTCAGAATCATTACAGGATAAGTAACAATGTATTTACAGAGCCTCAACCTTTTTTGAAACTTTTTTTATACTTTATGTATTCGGGTAATTCATACACAATTTTTTTTCTGCAGTTTATATACTCGGCAACTGCATAAAAGATATTTCTTTACAAGCATTCACATGAGTGACAGGCTGTCTGCTGGAATTTTGAGTGCAAAGTTTTGGCAATAGACTGAATTCGCTGTCCAAGTCAGTCTAAGCCATGTCATAGCATGCAGATCAGATGACATTCAATAATGAAAAATCCACTAGAAAGCCAACTTCATCAAATATTTCTACGGAAAGTAAGCAGGAGCTAAAACAGGTTTAATGATAGGACTAATCAATCAGTCGCTAAAAACCATGCTCCGTGGTCGCAGTCCAGGCATAATTAATCAATTCAATCATTAGAACATAGCCATCAGCTTTATATTGCTGGAGATGTAGAAAGTGAGGTTGCTGGAATCAATAATGCCTGCAAGCAAGAGTAGCGAAAATACACAATAATGGGGAAATGTAGTGAGAATTGGTCAATTTATGGAAGGAGGCATCTTGTGATACAGATAATAATTATAAGCATCACATTACTGCCTGTAATCTGTTTCTGGACTATTAAGGACAATGATAAGCAACTGAAGACAATGGGGTATATTTACTAATCCTATAGGCGGTGTCAGGGCTGCCCTAGACACTTTACGGTACCCCTATTGATGTCCATACAATTGAAATGGCCATGGGAACGTTCACACGACAGATTTAGATAAACTGCCTTCAAAAATCAGCATGGAATCCACACCAAGATCATGTCATGCTGCTGTCATAGTTCCCCATGGGGGATGACGTCGGAGCCTCAGGCCAATGAGGATGTGCACCGGGGCTCCTAAGCGTCAGGGCGAGCAGGCGGTAGCTCCACCCAGTGTGCAGGCGCTCCGGTGTGAGCTGCCTTTCTTATGTTTTCTGTCCTGTGGCTCCCCCCTATTATTCATAGCAATTTTTGCAGACTTCCCTGACTTCTGATTTCTGGATTGGACTTGTGACTACAATTTTAGCTTCTGGCATTCTGGTATCATATTTGATCTCCTGGTTCTGAATCTTTGGAGTGATTTCGGTTTCTTATTTGCCTCTGGTGTACTTGTACCGTGTTGACCGACTGGCATTTGACCTTTTTCCCAAATGACAACTCTAATTGTGTTTGTTTGTCTGCTTGTCCCTGTTTGTGTGTTACCCTTCACGTATTGCAGCATAGGGACTGTCGTCCAGTTGTGGTTCACTGCTTAGGGTGATTGTGCAAGTAAGTAGGGATAGTGGGTGCCGGCAGTTTAGGGTTGCACTATCCCTGCTGCTTCTTTTTTCCATCGCGGTTCATAAAAAAAAACAAGTGTTGAATTTTTGGTGCTGATTATCAGCGCCAAAAAAGCGATGTGTTAAAAACACCATGAGGCAGATTACACTATGGTTGGCATTTCCTATGCTAGTGTTACTAAGAAGCCCACTGGCATTAGACGTACTTAATATATTAAGAGGCATACACCACGTAATAAATTAGACTCCTCTTTCGGCAGTTCAGGCAACTAAGTACAAACCAATGCCAGCTATGAGCTGCCATAGATTGGCCTAAATTATAATAAATGTGCCCTCCCACTAAGCTCCACCTACTTTAGGTAAAAGTGGCAATAAGAGCGTAAATACCATCACAAATTTTGGCGTACAAGTATTCTGTGTTTATAGTACACCAATCAGCTTAACACTTAACACTGCCGTGCAGAGGAGAGGGAGGAGAATTGCTCTTCTTTCTCCTTATCCTCTGCCTTGTTGACACTGGCAGCCTTAAAATTCCTTCCTGCCACTGGCCCTGCACATCACACCCGGACCTCCCCCCAGGTGACGATATAAGGATGCTGATATACCATTGGTACCTGAGGAAGTCGGCAATATACCAATGAAATGCGTCACACAGTTCACTTTTGTTTTAAATGTTTTAACGTCTAATAAATTAGTTTATAGATTATTTATTCGATTATAGCTACCCTCAGTGTGCTTTTTACTTGCCTTCACACAATCCATGCAGTGAAGCACGGTGGTGGTAGCATGGGGGTGTTTTTTAGTGTTGATTGCGAATATTCTAATTGCGAATTTTTATCGCAAATACTGGCATTTCGAGAATTTTATAGATTTTTTTTCATCAGTACCCATGATCCCTCACTGCTTCTTGCTTGTGGGCCAATGAGAACACTGCAATATCTTTGACTTTAGGAGTAGTCTTGATCGTGAATTTTCGTATTGCGAATTTTCGTATCACGCATTTTAATCGTAAATTTTCCGATTGACGATTTTCGCAATCAAGAACATAATGACGAGATCACAAATTCGTGAATATATGATGAATATTCGCCCAAATATTTGCAAAATATCGCAAATTTGAATACTGCCCCTGCCCCTCATCACTGGTGTTATTCTGTAGCTAGATCAGGAAGATATCCAGGGGCGGACTGGAAACTTAAAGTCCAAATTGATGAAAGGCAGAGTCAGCAATACCATATTGTGGCACATTATACCACCCCAACAGAACCAAATACTACATTCCATCAAAAAATACTGCCAGCAGCACAAAATACATCCCCAAAACACTTCCACTGGCTGGCTGTGAGAAGGGCCCAGGTGGCCCCGTGGGCATAGACCCACCGGGAAATTTCCCTGTAAGATCTATGGCCAATCCGCCTCTGGAGATATCCCTAATAATAACCTGATCCAGGGTGCTCTGGACCTCAGACTGGGCCAAAGGTTTTATTTTCCAGCAAGACAATGACCCTAAGCACACAGCCAAGACAACACAGGAGTGGCTTAGGGACAACTCTGTAAATGTCCTTGAGTGGCCCAGCCAGAGTCCTGACTTGAACCCAATAGAACATCTCTGGAGAGACGTGATAATGGCTTTCCATCAATGGTCCCCATTCAACCTGACAGAACCTCACAGGATCTGCAGAGAAGAACGGCATAAAATCCTCAAATCCAGGTGTGCAAGCCTTGTGGCATCAGAAGACTGGAGGCTGTAATCCCTGCCAAAGGTGCTTCAACTAAGTCCTTAGTAAAGGGTCTGAATACTTAAAGGGAACCTGTCATATTTGATTATAATCTAACAAATTATATACAATCATTAACTACTAAAAAGTACCTTAGATGTATTCACTTACTGGTGTGACAGATGGTTACCTCACAATATACACATAAAGATGCCGCATACCAATGAGCGGATTTGAGTCCAGCGTGATGTCATTGAGTCCAGCGTTTATTTAATTCAGAGATATAGCCACTCCCCTGCCCACCTGCTGCTGGTTCATATGGAAAATAACTGTCAATCAGCAGCAGGTAGGCAGGAAGAGTCAGGAGCTCATGAATATTCAGGACTCATCATTATCAGTTGGAGCTTTTCAATACAAGATGTTGGCAGATTGACTGGGTCAATTAAAGAAAGTGACCCAGCATTTTGCTAAGAGAATCAGTCACTTATTCATGTTGCCCTTAGTTAGGACACCATAAAACTGGTGACAGGTTCCCTTTAAGACTTTAATTATTCCTTTTCAGTAAATTAGCTAAGATTTCGAACATTCTGTTTTCACTTTATCATTATGGGGTATTGAGCGCAAAATGAAGGGGGATAATTAGAATTATTTTTTATTTCGCACAAGGCTGCAACATAATAAAAATGTCAAAGGGTCTTCAGACTTTCCGAATGCTTTGTAAATGTCATAAATGTCCAATAGGTGCTGGTCACACCTCTGGAACCCATCTCCAAAATGGGTCCCCTTCACAGCCAACAGGGAAGGAAAGGTGGACATGCATGCACAGCTCTCTCCAGTTACTTCAATAGCACTTCGAAACATAGATGAATCGGAGCATGACTAAAGTGAATGGCAAGAGCCACCTATGTGGCTACCTTTCTATTTGTAACCAGGTGCAACAGCTCGCCAGTCTAGAGATAGGAGCCAATCCCAAAGGTGCGACCCACAGCTACTGGAAAGTTACGGCATATCCGGTGGCTATGCCAGAAATGTGCCAGAAGGAACAACCCCTTTAGAAAGGCATCTTTGTTTGGAAAGACATTTTTAGTTTCTCTGTGACAGTTCTAAAAGATAAACTGCCCTACCCCCACTATGTGCAACTTGACTGTGCTCTGTAATCCCATACTAAGGGTGCATTCACACAACCATACTGTATGTATCTTACGGTCTGCAAAATGCTGATCCGCATCTGAATAGGGCATGCTTTATCTATTTGTGGGGCTGCGGAACCGACATACAGACGTGGAAAGCACACAGTGTTTTGCAGTCCCATTGAAATAAATGGGTCTGCATTCAATCCAGAAAAATGCTGATCAGATGCGGAGCAAAAATATGGTCGTGTGAATGGAGTCTTAGATGCATGTCATTGGGTTTTTAGTTAAAACTCCCCCCAGCATAAATAATGCACCCCTCTGTGCTCCTAGTAGTTATAATAGCCCCCAAGTTGTGCCCCAATATAGATATTTGCCCCCTTTGTGCCTCCATATATACATAATGACCCCTAGTTGTGCCCTCATACATGTAATACTTCCACCTTCCCATTAAAAAAATAGATACATTAATTAAAGCTAAAACATTACAAAAAAATTATAATGATAATAAAACACCTACTGTATCTCATCCTGTAGCTGGCCAGCTAAGACCTGTCCTAGGTTGCTAATATAGCTTATATGTATATATAGCCAGACCTGCCAATAACCTAAATACAGTTCCTATGTTAATGTGTTAAAGACAAAAGCAGAGTTATTGACTGTGACATCATGTTTTGGATGTCGTATAACTGTTATATTTTGTGTTCACAGAAGCAGAAAAGATAATTTGCCTTTAAGATTCATTTTATAGTGTAAGGTAAGCTCAGTGACACAGCAGAAACAATAGAATGCATAGTGTTAATCTGTTGTTGCTGGGCAGAAGTCTAGACCAATCACAGCCAACTTCTCACACAGCAAGAGTTTTCCCCAATCACAGCCAGCCTCACACACAGCCTGTCTGGGAATTCCCCTAACAGGAGCTGCTAGAATCATTATTCACCAGAGACAAGAGCTGAAGAGACATTCACTCCACTGAGAGCTGAGTTTTTATGGAAGCAGGAGAGGCCAAAATAGGTATTTACTGTATATTGAACCAGTTATGTGTGTGTTTACTTACAGTTCCACCAATTGCAAAGTACAAATACAAATTGCTAATTGCAAGCTACAGTTGCAAACTGTGAACTACTACAAATACAAATTGCAAGCATACAACAGTACCAGATTATACTCAACCAATCTGCAAATAGTTACTGCTAACTGCATACTGCGACCAAATTCAGCAAGTGAACTATTAGTTAGACCTCAGATATACCTCTCAAAGAGATCATAAAGTGCTTAAATAACTTAAAGTGAGAGTACAGATACTAAAGAGAGAAATATATCTACCATTTTATGTTGAATGACAAGATTGAACAGTTGAACCACCATCTTATGCATACCGCCATTTTGAGATATCTTTTCAAGACGTGTTATGTACATGGACTATCTGCTGCGGAGGCGGCAATGTTATATATGAAGAAAAGTTGAAGTTAATAAAGCAGTTATTTCAAGCATTTGGTGTGCTCTTGAAACCTGTTTCCATAGAATGGCGCTAGAGGAATTACAGAGTAACAGACAGTCTGGTTAGACTAAAAAGTCAGAAATATCAAAATTCTTCTAATTCCACAGCGCAAAAAGCACTTTATAGTGCTGCGCTTGCCACACATCCACTTGCACACAATGGAACACTCGTTCCATACTCGAGGCACCAGGACGTGGCCAGCGCTGGCAATGCAGGTCCTGCTGCATCAAGTGTGGAGCAAGTGTTTTTTTTATGTTTTA
The DNA here is from genome assembly GCF_905171765.1 of Bufo bufo. Taxonomy (NCBI): domain Eukaryota; kingdom Metazoa; phylum Chordata; class Amphibia; order Anura; family Bufonidae; genus Bufo; species Bufo bufo. The sequence goes on from NC_053389.1 coordinate 158,301,412, forward strand.
ACCATGAAAAAGCAGTTTTTTTGTCATAGTGTATCCGTTTTTAATGACCGTTAGATGGGTTCACGCTTGTCTAAACGTTAAAGACATGCCCATTGATTTCAATGGGTTCCCTCTGGTCGTGAAAATGGCTGAAAATAGGACATGTTCTGGTTTTTGCTGGCCGTTATTCACTTGCTGTTAAAAAACATGGCTATGTGAATAGCCTCATAGACTTCAGTTGCTTGTAAAAAATGGCCATGTAACTTACAGTACTTCCTGTTGGTGTGCATGAGGCCTAAGCAGCCAGTTTGGACAATGCTTGCTCCTGTGTTTGTTTAGCTTCTCTGTTTGAGATTGTGAACCATCAAGCAATATCATGGATTCGTTTTATGTAATATATCACTACAGTCATCGGAAATCCTGGCTCTAAGCCCCCTATCATTCCTTAATCCCTCAATATCAGTCTCCATCTAATACCAACGTGACCGCTGTGAAGAGTTCTCCTTCTTTATGAGCTCTTCCTGAGGAGGCCAGAAGATGGAAAAACATCCACATAAGGCCTCTTGCACACGACCGTATGGCTGTTTCAGTATTTGCGGTCTGCAAAAAACAGATCCGCAAAAAATACGGATGACGTCCGTGTGCATTCCGTTTTTTGAGGAATAGAACAGCTGGCCCCTGATAGAACAGTACTATCCTTGCCCGTTATGCGGACAATAGTAGGACATGTTCTATCTTTGAACGGAAATACGGAAACGGAAGGCATATGGAGTACCTTCCGTTTTTTTTGCGGATCCATTGAAATGAATGGTTCCGTATACGGTCTGTATACGGAACGCAAAAAACGGAACGTAAACGAGGAAAAAAAAAACTTTATGTGCAAGAGGCCTTATTTAATTATCAAAATGTTCCTCAGATTTTTCTCCTCTTTTAGGCCTCATGCACACGAACGTTGTGTGTTTTGCGGTCCACAAATTGCGAATCCACAAAACATGGATGGCGTCAGTGTGCGTTCCGCAATTTGCAGAACGGCGCAGACAGCCATTAATATAACTGCCTATTTTTGTCCGCAAAATGGACAAGAATAGGACAGGTTATTTTTTTTGTGGACCACGGAACGGAGCAATGGATGCGGAAAGCACACAGAGTGCTGTCCGCATCTTTTGCGGCCCCATTGAAGTGAATGGGTCTGCATCCAAGCCGCAAATACTGCGGCTCGGAAGCGGACCAAAACAACGGTAGTGTGCATGAGACCTTAAGATGTGCTTTCCTTTGGGTTTCTCCCTGAATGTTGCTTTTGTTGTTTTATTGTTTCACCCTATTACTGTACTGTTCTTATTTGTTTGGCGAGTCCTGCCAAGCGGTGGGTTAGCTGTCTTGATTTTACTTTGAACCATGTGCAGCAGGGATCCCTGTTGTCTTGCACCTTTTCATTTATTATTAAATTGTTATTGGCTTTGAGGCTAATACATCTTTATTGACAGGACGTTGCTGTTTATTTCCACTTTGCACTGATAACATCCAGCGCTTGCTGTGATTATCGCCCTCTTCACGTGCTATTGTCATTTTTGATTAGAGCCATACCTCTGTGTTGCTTTGCTCTATCAGCTTAGTGAACTTTTCCTTTGGATTTACAGTTTGGAAGTAATGGAGGGAACGTTGGTGTACTGTAATATAGCCAAATCATACAGCAAAATCATGCTAAACATAAAGACTAGGGATGAGCGAACCCGAACTGTATAGTTCAGGTTCGTACCGAATTTTGGGGTGTCCGTGACATGGACCCGAACCCGAACATTTTCGTAAAAGTCCGGGTTCGGGTTCGGTGTTCGGCGCTTTCTTGGCGCTTTTTGAAAGGCTGCAAAGCAGCCAATCAACAAGCGTCATACTACTTGGCCCAAGCCTACTATTGGCATGGCTGTGATTGGCCAGTGCACCATGTGACCCAGCCTCTATTTAAGCTGGAGTCAGGTAGCGCCGCACGTCACTCTGCTATGATCAGTATAGGGAGAGGTTGCAGCTGCGACGTTAGGGCGAGATTAGGCAGATTAACTCCTCCAAAAGACTTCATTCTGTGATCGATCTGCAGCTGTGGATCATTGAAGTGCTATTATTGACTTGCTCACTTTTTTGAGGCTGCCCAGAGCGTTTTTAGATCACTTTTTTTCTGGGGTGATCGGCGGCCATTTTGTGACTTGTGGTGCGCCAGCACGAGCTATCACCAAGTGTATTTAACCATCGATAGTGTGGTTATTTTGTGCTATATCCTACATCAGCTGCAGGCTGAGCCTGTGTCACCGAAGTGCATTTAACCATCAACAGTCTGGTTATTTTTTGGCCATATACTACATCAGCTGCAGGCTGAGCCTGTGTCACCCAAGTGCATTTAACCATCAACAGTCTGATTATTTTTTGGCCATATACTACATCAGCTGCAGGCTGAGCCTGTGTCACCCAAGTGCATTTAACCATCAACAGTGTGGTTATTTTTTGGCCATATATTACATCAGGGGCAAGTTGAGCCTGTCACCCAGCGCCTAAAAAATAGACCTGACATTTCTATTCAACCAAATCTGCACAGTTTTAGCTGGTCAAGGTTTTTGTAGTGACCGTAAAAGCAGACTTTTTGTTCTGGGTTGTAAAAGCATTCCCAAATTTGCCATTCTGAAAATAACTAGTTTGTGGTATTTGAGGCCTACTTGAAATCTATCCCAAAAAGAAAATCTTACATTGAAGGTATTGATAGTGTCATTCAGAAAAACCTAAGACACACGCTAGCGTGCTGATAGAAGTGTCATTCTGTGATTAAACCTATAACTGTCACACAGCGCAAAATAAAACAGGTCTCACATCTCTATTCAACCAAATCTGCACAGTTTTAGCTGGTCAAGTTATTTGTAGTGACCGTAAAAGCAGACTTTTTGTTCTGGGTTGAAAAAGCATTCCCAAATTTGCCATTCTCAAAATAACTAGTTTGTGGTATTTGAGGCCTACTTGAAATCTATCCCAAAAAGAAAATCTTACATTGAAGGTATTGATAGTGTCATTCAGAAAAACCTAAGACACACGCTAGCGTGCTGATAGAAGTGTCATTCTGTGATTAAACCTATAACTGTCACACAGCGCAAAAAAAAAACAGGTCTCACATCTCTATTCAACCAAATCTGCACAGTTTTAGCTGGTCAAGTTATTTGTAGTGACCGTAAAAGCAGACTTTTTGTTCTGGGTTGAAAAAGCATTCCCAAATTTGCCATTCTCAAAATTGTGGTGAACGGGAACAATGAGGAAAACATCTAATAAGGGACGCGGACGTGGACATGGTCGTGGTGGTGTTAGTGGACCCTCTGGTGCTGGGAGAGGACGTGGCCGTTCTGCCACAGCCACACGTCCTAGTGAACCAACTACCTCAGGTCCCAGTAGCCAGCAGAATTTACAGCGATATTTGGTGGGGCCCAATGCCGTTCTAAGGATGGTAAGGCCTGAGCAGGTACAGGCATTAGTCAATTGGGTGGCCGACAGTGGATCCAGCACGTTCACATTATCTCCCACCCAGTCTTCTGCAGAAAGCGCACAGATGGCGCATGAAAACCAAGCCCATCGGTCTGTCACATCACCCCCATGCATATCAGGGAAACTGTCTGAGCCTCAAGTTATGCAGCAGTCTCTTATGCTGTTTGAAGACTCTGCTGCCAGGGTTTCCCAAGGGCATCCACCTAGCCCTTCCCCAGGGGTGGAAGAGATAGAATGCACTAACGCACAACCACTTATTTTTCCTGATGATGAGGACATGGGAATACCACCTCAGCACGTCTCTGATGATGACGAAACACAGGTGCCAACTGCTGCGTCTTTCTGCAGTGTGCAGACTGAACAGGAGGTCAGGGATCAAGACTGGGTGGAAGACGATGCAGGGGACGATGAGGTCCTAGACCCCACATGGAATGAAGGTCGTGCCACTGACTTTCACAGTTCGGAGGAAGAGGCAGTGGTGAGACCGAGCCAACAGCGTAGCAAAAGAGGGAGCAGTGGGCAAAATCAGAACACCCGCCGCCAAGAGACTCCGCCTGCTACTGACCGCCGCCATCTGGGACCGAGCACCCCAAAGGCAGCTTCAAGGAGTTCCCTGGCATGGCACTTCTTTAAACAATGTGCTGACGACAAGACCCGAGTGGTTTGCACGCTGTGCCATCAGAGCCTGAAGCGAGGCATTAACGTTCTGAACCTTAGCACAACCTGCATGACCAGGCACCTGCATGCAAAGCATGAACTGCAGTGGAGTAAACACCTTAAAAACAAGGAAGTCACTCAGGCTCCCCCTGCTACCTCTTCTGCTGCTGCCGCCTCGGCCTCTTCTGCTGCTGCTGCCGCCGCCTCGGCCTCTTCCTCCGCCTCTGGAGGAACGTTGGCACCTGCCGCCCAGCAAACATGGGATGTACCACCAACACCACCACCTGCGTCACCAAGCATCTCAACCATGTCACACGGCAGCGTTCAGCTCTCCATCTCCAAACAAACATTTGAGAGAAAGAGTAAATTCTCACCTAGCCACCCTCGATCCCTGGCCCTGAATGCCAGCATTTCTAAACTACTGGCCTATGAAATGCTGTCATTTAGGCTGGTGGACACACACAGCTTCAAACAGCTCATGTCACTTGCTGTCCCACAGTATGTTGTTCCCAGCCGCCACTACTTCTCCAAGAGAGCCGTGCCTTCCCTGCACAAACAAGTGTCCGATAAAATCAAGTGTGCACTGCGCAACGACATCTGTGGCAAGGTCCACCTAACCACAGATACGTGGACCAGTAAGCACGGCCAGGGACGCTATATCTCCCTAACTGCACACTGGGTAAATGTAGTGGCGGCTGGGCCCCAGGCGGAGAGCTATTTGGCGCACGTCCTTCCGCCGCCAAGGATCGCAGGGCAACATTCTTTGCCTCCTGTCTCCTCCTCCTCCTACTCAGCTTCCTCCTCCTCTTCTTCCACCTGCTCATCCAGTCAGCCACACACCTTCACCACCAACTTCAGCACAGCACGGGGTAAACGTCAGCAGGCCCCACACCGCACAGGAGTTGTGGCGGGGTATAGAACAACAGACCGACGAGTGGTTGCTGCCGGTGAGCCTCAAGCCCGGCCTGGTGGTGTGCGATAATGGGCGAAATCTCGTTGCAGCTCTGGGACTAGCCGGTTTGACGCACATCCCTTGCCTGGCGCATGTGCTGAATTTGGTGGTGCAGAAGTTCATTCGCAACTACCCCGACATGTCAGAGCTGCTGCATAAAGTGCGGGCCGTCTGTTCGCGCTTCTGGCGTTCACACCCTGCCGCTGCTCGCCTGTCTGCGCTACAGCGTAACTTCGGCCTTCCCGCTCACCGCCTCATATGCGACGTGCCCACCAGGTGGAACTCCACCTTGCATATGCTGGACAGACTGTGCGAGCAGCAGCAGGCCATAGTGGAGTTTCAGCTGCAGCACGCACGGGTCAGTCGCACTGCGGATCAGACCCACTTCACCACCAATGACTGGGCCTCCATGCGAGACCTGTGTGCCCTGTTGCGCTGTTTCGAGTACTCCACCAACATGGCCAGTGGCGATGACGCCATTATCAGCGTTACAATACCACTTCTATGTCTCCTTGAGAAAACACTTAGGGCGATGATGGAAGAGGAGGTGGCCCAGGAGGAAGAGGAGGAAGAGGGGTCATTTTTAGCACTTTCAGGCCAGTCTCTTCGAAGTGACTCAGAGGGAGGTTTTTTGCAACACCAGAGGCCAGGTACAAATGTGGCCAGACAGGGCCCACTACTGGAGGACGAGGAGGATGAGGAGGAGGTGGAGGAGGATGAGGATGAAGCATGTTCACAGCGGGGTGGCACCCAAAGCAGCTCGGGCCCATCACTGGTGCGTGGCTGGGGGGAAACACAGGACGATGACGATACGCCTCCCACAGAGGACAGCTTGTCCTTACCTCTGGGCAGCCTGGCACACATGAGCGACTACATGCTGCAGTGCCTGCGCAACGACTGCAGAGTTGCCCACATTTTAACGTGTGCGGACTACTGGGTTGCCACCCTGCTGGATCCCCGGTACAAAGACAATGTGCCCACCTTACTTCCTACACTGGAGCGTGATAGGAAGATGCGCGAGTACAAGCGCACGTTGGTAGACGCGCTACTGAGAGCATTCCCAAATGTCACAGGGGAACCAGTGGAAGCCCAAGGCGAAGGCAGAGGAGGAGCAAGAGGTCGCCAACGCAGCTGTGTCACGCCCAGCTCCTCTGAGGGCAGGGTTAGCATGGCAGAGATGTGGAAAAGTTTTGTCAACACGCCACAGCTAAGTGCACCACCACCTGATACGGAACGTGTTAGCAGGAGGCAACATTTCACTAACATGGTGGAACAGTACCTGTGCACACCCCTCCACGTACTGACTGATGGTTCGGCCCCATTCAACTTCTGGGTCTCCAAATTGTCCACGTGGCCAGAGCTAGCCTTTTATGCCTTGGAGGTGCTGGCCTTCCCGGCGGCCAGCGTTTTGTCTGAACGTGTATTCAGCACGGCAGGGGGCATCATTACAGACAAACGCAGCCGCCTGTCTACAGCCAATGTGGACAAGCTGACGTTCATAAAAATGAACCAGGCATGGATCCCACAGGACCTGTCCATCCCTTGTGCAGATTAGATATTAACTACCTCCCCTTAACAATATATTATTCTACTCCAGGGCACTTCCTCATTCAATACTATTTTTTATTTCATTTTACCATTATATTGCGGGGCAACCCAAAGTTGAATGAACCTCTCCTCTGTCTGGGTGCCGGGGCCTAAATGTGTGACAGTGGCCTGTTCCAGTGGTGGGTGACATGAAGCCTGATTCTCTGCTATGACATGAATACAGATTCTGCGCTGACATAAGACCAGATTCTCTGTTACGGGACCTCTCTCCTCTGCCTGGGTGCCTGGGCCTAAATGTGTGACAGTGGCCTGTTCCAGTGGTGGCTGACGTGAAGCCTGATTCTCTGCTATGACATGAAGACAGATTCTGCGCTGACATAAGGCCAGATTCTCTGTTACGGGACCGCTCTCCTCTGTCTGGGTGCCGGGGCCTAAATGTGTGACAGTGGCCTGTTCCAGTGGTGGGTGACGTGAAGCCTGATTCTCTGCTATGACATGAATACAGATTCTGCGCTGACATAAGGCCAGATTCTCTGTTACGGGACCTCTCTCCTCTGCCTGGGTGCCTGGGCCTAAATGTGTGACAGTGGCCTGTTCCAGTGGTGGGTGACGCGAAGCCTGATTCTCTGCTATGACATGAATACAGATTCTGCGCTGACATAAGGCCAGATTCTCTGTTACGGGACCTCTCTCCTCTGCCTGGGTGCCTGGGCCTAAATGTGTGACAGTGGCCTGTTCCAGTGGTGGGTGACGTGAAGCCTGATTCTCTGCTATGACATGAATACAGATTCTGCGCTGACATAAGGCCAGATTCTCTGTTACGGGACCACTCTCCTCTGTCTGGGTGCCGGGGCCTAAATGTGTGACAGTGGCCTGTTCCAGTGGTGGGTGACGTGAAGCCTGATTCTCTGCTATGACATGAATACAGATTCTGCGCTGACATAAGGCCAGATTCTCTGTTACGGGACCTCTCTCCTCTGCCTGGGCCTAAATGTGTGACAGTGGCCTGTTCCAGTGGTGGGTGACGTGAAGCCTGATTCTCTGCTATGACATGAATACAGATTCTGCGCTGACATAAGGCCAGATTCTCTGTTACGGGACCTCTCTCCTCTGCCTGGGTGCCTGGGCCTAAATGTGTGACAGTGGCCTGTTCCAGTGGTGGGTGACGTGAAGCCTGATTCTCTGCTATGACATGAATACAGATTCTGCGCTGACATAAGGCCAGATTCTCTGTTACGGGACCTCTCTCCTCTGCCTGGGTGCCTGGGCCTAAATGTGTGACAGTGGCCTGTTCCAGTGGTGGGTGACGTGAAGCCTGATTCTCTGCTATGACATGATGACAGATTCTGCGCTGACATAAGGCCAGATTCTCTGTTACGGGACCTCTGTCCTCTGCCTGGGTGCCTGGGCCTAAATGTGTGACAGTGGCCTGTTCCAGTGGTGGGTGACGTGAAGCCTGATTCTCTGCTATGACATGAAGACAGATTCTGCGCTGACATAAGGCCAGATTCTCTGTTACGGGACCGCTCTCCTCTGCCTGGGTGCCTGGGCCTAAATGTGTGACAGTGGCCTGTTCCAGTGGTGGCTGACGTGAAGCCTGATTCTCTGCTATGACATGAAGACAGATTCTGCGCTGACATAAGGCCAGATTCTCTGTTACGGGACCTCTCTCCTCTGCCTGGGTGCCTGGGCCTAAATGTGTGACAGTGGCCTGTTCCAGTGGTGGGTGACGTGAAGCCTGATTCTCTGCTATGACATGAAGACAGATTCTGCGCTGACATAAGGCCAGATTCTCTGTTACGGGACCGCTCTCCTCTGTCTGGGTGCCGGGGCCTAAATGTGTGACAGTGGCCTGTTCCAGTGGTGGGTGACGTGAAGCCTGATTCTCTGCTATGACATGAAGACAGATTCTGCGCTGACATGAAGCCAGATTCTCTGCTATGGCATGAAGAGACTGATTCTCTGCTGACATGAAGCCAGATTCTTTGCTATGGCATGAAGAGACTGATTCTCTGCTGACGTGAAGCCAGATTCTCTGCTATGGGACCTCTGTCCAATTGATATTGGTTCATTTTTATTTTTTTTATTTTTATTTTAATTCATTTCCCTATCCACATTTGTTTGCAGGGGATTTACCTACATGTTGCTGCCTTTTGCAGCCCTCTAGCTCTTTCCTGGGCTGTTTTACAGCCTTTTTAGTGCCCAAAAGTTCGGGTCCCCATTGACTTCAATGGGGTTCGGGTTCGGGACGAAAATCGGTTCGGGTTCGGATCCCGAACCCGAACATTTACGGGAAGTTCGGCTGAACTTCTCGAACCCGAACATCCAGGTGTTCGCTCAACTCTAATAAAGACAGCAAATATAGCACTTCTGGAGAGCTACATATGTTGGCTAATGTCCTAATACAGTGATGGTGAACCTTTTAGAGACCGAGTGCCCAAAACTGCAACCAAATACCCACTTATTTATCGCAAAGTGCCGACACGGCAATTTAACCGAAATACCAGTATAATATATCTCATGTCCTTTATCATTTATCTATAATAGATTAATAGCCTACATTTAATGCGCTGCCTGTGCTGTTCATAGAGTGTCCTGGAGATGATGAACGGCAGGAAAAGTCTAAAGCATATTGCTATGCCATAGACTTTTTCCAGGGCGTGGGTGCCCACATAGAGGGCTCTGAGTGCCGCCTCTGGCACCCGTGCCATAGGTTCGCCATCACTGTCCTAATAGTTAGTAGATGTAAAACCCAGCATATTCGTAACACATCTTCATTACTTGCTGTGTTTACTTATTTAGGGCTCATTCAGATGGCCCTATGTGTTTTGCGGTCCACAAATTGCGGATCCGCAAAACATGAACACCGGCCTGTGTGCGTTCTGCAATTTGCGGACCGCACATGGTCACCACTCTCATAGTAAATGCGTATTCTTGTCCGCAATTGCGGACAAGAATAGGACATGTTCTATATTTTTTGCGGGGCCGTGTAACAGAACTACAGATGCGGACAGCTTGTTTGCGGAACGGGTTGATTTTTAGCCTGCAGTATAGGAGAAAAGGCTACCTGGAAACCATAAATAAGCAGGTGAGCTTCTGCTATCGGCCCTTACCATGCCTTTCTTTTTCTTTTCCAAAGATAAAATGCAATTGCGATAAAACAGATTGTCCAGGATTAGAAAAAATATAGCTGCTTTTTTTTTCTCCAGAAAATAGCATCACATCTGCTTACAGATTTGCTCTGGTATTGCAGCTGGACTCCATTTAAAGGTGTTTTCTGGGAGTACAATATTAATGGCCTATCCTCAGGATAGGTCATCAATATCTGATCAGTGAAGGTCTGGCTCCCAGCATCCCCACCAATCAGCTGTTTAAATAGGCAGCGTTCCGGTGAATGATCTACATTGTATAGCGGCTTTGCTTGGTACTGTAGCTCAGGTCCTTTCACCTGAATAGGACTGAGATGCACATAGGCCGTGGGCATTGGCCTAGGAAGAGGTAAGTGACATGGCCTTTTCAAACAGTTGATTGACAGCAATGGCAGACAGGGAACGTACCTCTTTTAATACAGATTGTAGCACAATGACAGGGTCAGTGCAAGTAAGTGACTCAGTATTTTGCTCAGGTTCTCTTTCGCCAGTTTTTGCCACCCTCAGAATTAGGCTATATGCACACGATCGTTGTGTGTTTTGCGGTCCGCAATTTGCGGAACGGCACGGACAGCCTTTAATATAACTGCCTATTCTTGTCCGCAAAGTGCGGACAAGAATAGGACATGTTATATTTTTTTTGCAGTCCACGGAATGGAGCAACGGATGCGGACAGCACACGAAGTGCTGCCCACATGTTTTTTGCGGCCCCATTGAAGTGAATGGGTCCGCATCCGAGCCGCAAAAACTGCGGCTCGGATGCAGACCAAAACAACGGCCGTGTGCCATGTAGCCTAAAACTGAGGACAGAAACCCCTTAAAGGGAACCTGTCACCGGGAGTTTGTGTATAGAGCTGAGGACATGGGTTGCTAGATGACCGCTAGCACATCCACAATACCCAGTCCCCATAGCTCTGTGTGCTTTTATTGTGTCAAAAAAACTTTTTTTTAGATATGTAAATGAGGCAAGTAAGAAGCCTAAGTAGCTGTTACTAACGTTTCTGGAGCCCAGCCACGCCCCTGTGAAGGAGCCCAGCACCGCTGTAATGACCGGCGTCACGCAAAGGGAGGGAAATGGGAAGGCCCTGTCCAAGGGAGAGGTGGTGACCCCTGACTCACCTTGCTGCTGGCACCTGACTGCCCTGACGTCCCTAGACGGGTTCCTCACCCGTACGCCGATCACGTGCCTAAACCCTGGCTTTCCCTAAGATGAGCCCTATGTAGTGAACGGGGCGGTGGGATCACTAGTCCACACCACTGACACTAAGAGGAAAACACCAAGGAGAGGACAGACAATACAGACAAACATATAATCCCAGGTGGGCGACAACAGCAGACCACCAAGGCCCAACGGGGATCCGGAGGGTAACGCTCTGGAACAACAACCAGGGAACACAACTACACAGCTCCAGTGGGTCAGTATAGAAGTCCAGACAGGAAGCTCTATATCTGGCAACCAAGGAAGTGAGAGATGGGAATATAAGGAGGTTGGGATTGCTGGACAAGAAACAGCTGAGGAGAAGGAGCTACGGATCCCTGAGTGAGCCAAAAAGGGTTGCAAGGCAAACCCAGAAAGCTACCATAAAGAAACAGCACAATCTTACTACATAGAGCGCGCAGCCACCCGCTGCGACTTCCTGACCCCGGGTATAACGGAGTCAGGCGTGGCTCTTGACACCCTCGTGACAACCGCCCCGCACCCTCCGAATCTCCTCCTTGCTCCCTGACGTCCCAAAGCTAGAGCGCCGTAATCTCGCGATGTGCGAGCTAGCGCATGCGCAGTGTCGGCATAGTGTTCCTTCCCTGTGCTGGCATCAGTCTCAGGGAACGAACTGCGCATGTGCTAGCTCGCGCATCGCAAGATTACGGCGCTCTAGCTTTGTGACGGGGAGCAAAGAGGAGATTCGGAGGATGCGGGGCGGTGCTGGGCTCCTTCACAGAGGGCGTGGCTGGGCTCAAGCATGGAGGAGACAGGACTCATCTAAGGTTAATTTACATATATGGCGGGAACATTTATTTTAGGTTTTTCTCTGAACTGATTGTTCGTTCAGAATTGATTTTAATATCATTATTAATGTATTAAAAAGTATTTTTAGAAAAGTGAGTTTATAAATAGGCTTAGAAAGTTATGACAGGTTTCCTTTAAAAGGTTGCCTGGTATACTATGGACTATAGCTCTGAAGCAGAGCTTTTGGGGGTCATTTTCTAAAACTGGTGTAAAGTAGAACTGGCTTAGTTGCCCATAGCAACCAATCAGATTCCTCCTTTCATTTTCCAAAGGAGCTGACTAAAATGAAAGGTGGAATCTGGTTGGTTGCTATGGGCAACTAAGCCAGTTCTACTTTACACCAGTTTGATAAATGACCCCCTTTATTTTTAATATGGGGTGTCTGGACTGCATCGGGACTGATATCCATTGCACTAAACCTTGCTGATTGATAGCACAAAATGTTCTAGACGATATCTGTTTTTTTTTTTTTTATCCTTACTCAACAAACTGGAAACATTAGCAATATGAGAGATACGGCTTTTCTACAATGCTTAAACAATTTTTTTCTCATTTTCAATGACATTTTCTACAGTATTTGATTACAGCTAATTTGATGACCGCAGAGTGTCACACATCAGCACGTTATCAGCTCTTGCATCTTGTTTAAAATCTGCAATTTCTCCATAAAATTGTTGATTAAGGAAGAAAGTGACTTGAAGAGTAATTCTAATTATATGCAGCCATTATAGGGATGATTTACCGCTATACATGCTATAGCCCAAGCTTGGACATTATTGCATCGAATTAAGTTCCACTTATAAGGGACACCCTGCTACATTTCATAATGATAACATTAATAATAGCGTTACATTGTATTTATATAGTGGCTTCCCACTTACAATTCAAAGGCCCCCATGAAGTAAGTAGGATTCAGCACTATTCTTCTTCAACATTACACAGGACGGAGGGAAGAAGAAAGTGCTGCCTAATGACATTATTAGCCAATTAGAGATGAATAAGTGCACTCATAAAACAATTAAGTCTCTCTGGCTGCAATGACATAAGTACCTTCTAATGACCAGAGCTGGAATCCTCCCAGCAACGATTTCATCACCTAAAGCTTAATTCTAAAAATGTAACAAAGTATCATAGATGAACAGCAATGTACATGACCTCTAGTCAACAGCTACATTTCCCTAAAGAGCCACTGTGACCCCTCAAGGCTCTGTTGATGGACCCTTCTTATGTTCAAGAAAATCTGATACAATGAATGATGGATAGATACAATGTTGCAAAAGATGGTGCGTAGGCCATGCATATTCCCAAATTCCCACTCATATTATGCTACCGTAGAATTAAAAATTCTCTCTCTCCCTCTCTCCATAGTTGACATGTATTGGTAGAAGCCATACTAACACCACATTAGGCTACTTTCACACTAGCATTTTGGTTTTCCATTTCTGAGATCCGTTCAGGGCTCTCACAAGCGGTCCAAAACGGATCAGTTTTGCCCTAATGCATTCTGAATGGAAAAGGATCTGCTCAGAATGCATCAGATTGCCTCCATTCAGTCACCATTCCGCTCTGGAGGCAGACACCAAAATGCTGCCTGCCTGTCATGACCGGCGTGCCGATCACATACGTGACGCAAAGGGAGGGAAATGGGAAGGCCCTGTCCAAGGGAGAGGGAAAGGTGGTGACCCCTAACTCACCTTGAGGCTGGCACCTGACTGCCCTGATGTCCCTAGACGGGTTTCTCACCCGACCGCCGATCACGTGCCTAAACCCTGGCTTTCCCTGAGATGACCCCTACGTAGTGAATAGGGCGGTGGGATCACTAGTCCGCACCACGAACACTAAAGGGAAACACCAAGGAGAGGACAGACAATACAGACAAAACATATAGTCCCAGGTGGGCGACAACAGCGGACAACTAAAGACCAACAGGGATCCGGAGGGTAACGCTCTGGAACAACAACCAGGAATCACAGCTACACAGCTCCAGTGGGTCAGTATAGAAGTCCAGGCAGGAAGCTCTATATCTGGCAACCAGAGAAGTGAGAGATGGGAATATAAGGAGGTTGGGATTGCTGGACAAGAAACAGCTGAGGAGGAGAAGCTACGGATCCCTGAGTGAGCCAAAAAGGATTGCAAGGCAAACCCAGAAAGCTACCATTAAGAAACAGCACTATCTTTAGACATAGAGCGCGCAGACACCCGCTGCGACTTCCTGACCCCGGGTATAACGGAGTCAGGCGTGGCTTTTGACATCCTCGTGACACTGCCTTTTTAAATTTCAGTGTCTAATTTCCAGTATGTTTTTTTTTATTAAAAGGGTATGCATACTTTTGCAGACATGTTTTAATTGCGTCAGTGAGTCTACAATAATAATAATCGCAAGTGTACTTACTAACTTTGGAAATAGTCTACCATTTTGTGTCTTCAGCTCCTAGGTGGACCTACGTGTCTCAATGGTTACAGACTACAGACAAACCCTGTATTGTCAAGTGCAGAGGCAGATGAAGGAGTGTAAAAGGACTTTTACAAATAGCAGATACACTGCAGATTTGCCGCTGCGGATTAAATCTGCTGTGTTTTACTGTATTAGTAAATTGGCTGAAATTTTAAGAATTCTCATCTGCTCAATTAAAAATCTGCAGTGTAAATTGATGCGTTGTGCAGATTTTAAAACTGCAGCATATCAATTTATGCTGTGGATCTACATAGTGGATCCGCAGTAAATCCACAGTAAAAATACTGCTGCACAAAATCTTCTCCATGTGGTCATACCCTAATTAAATGTAATGTTTATTCAGGTCATGTAAATTCCCAGAATATGAGGTACTGATCAGCTGAAAATCCACTTTTGACTCACAAAACACCACTCCACGACCAGAAAATTGGCGTTTGGTGCGCCGTATCAGGAACACGAATAGTGGGCCCAATTTTCTTCAAATCAATTGTGAATACTGCAATTTACTTGGACATCTTTGAACAGTTTTACAACCAAATAACATCAGAAGAAAAAATGTCCTGCTTTTCCAACAAGAAGGGGCAACATGCTGCACCTCAAGGGGAACTCACTGGCACGGGTTCATGAACTGTTTACAGCCACCACGTTTCTCAGACTTGTCCACATGCGATTTTTTTTTATCTGTGGGGTAATTTAAAAAGGAAATTGTCCGCTAACACTGTCATGAAGAACATGGAGAACATCGCAAACACTATCCGCAGCATCACAAGCAGTATCAGCCAACATAATCCGACCTGCCCAAAGATGCATAGATGTGAACGGGGACCGCTTTCAACATCTTTTGTGACTTGTGAGCTATTAAAAAGAAATAATCCACTTGCTCGTTCATCTTGTCATACTATCAGGTTGCAGGTTTGAAAATGTAACTATCATTCCATTTTGTTCATAAATAAATAGTACAAGCAAATATAGGAAACTTTGTAATATACAGTTGCAAGAAAAAGTATGTGAACCCTTTGGAATGATATATATATTTTTTTTATAAACACTTTATTAGTTGTCCAACAATAACCATTACATAAAACATGTCATTATTAACATATATCAACAACATATTTTCTTTTAACCCCGCAAAAACTCCCCCCCCTCCCTGCGATGTGTCTTCCTTCAGCGCCACTCCTCCTTCCTAAGGTCGAGGAGTAGCGTTGACGGGTGGAGAGCAGAGGATGCTCTGAGTTCCAGTTTCCCCAGGTTCCAATCCATTTTTTCTCAGCCTTTCTCTGCTTATACAAAATATATTCATATCTCTTAGTCGTATTCACCAGGTTTAACCATGTATTCATAGTGGGACTGTTTCGTGAAAACCAGGAACGTGCTATCAAGTCGTGCCAAAAACATTATCTTAAATAAAAGATTTTTTTTATGTTGCTGACAGCTCACCTTGGCCAACTCACCCAGTACCCAACATTCAGCGGAGAAAGGGATCCGCACCTTAAATTTTCCCTCAATGTATCTATGAATAGCCTATGTAAGAGAGTGTCTGGAGTGGTAGTGGATGGAAGATACGTGCCACCGGGGATCGTGGCCCCGGTGGAGTAAGAGCCGGGTCTTTTGTGTTTTGTCAGTCTACACTGATCCTGGCAGGTTGGTTATCTCTGGCTTTAGTTGGGTAGGGAAGGAGTTAATCCTTCACTATGCTCGGTGGGTGTTGTCTGCCTGCTACACCCAGGGCTGTGAATATAGGTTTGATGCTCACTGACTGTGGGGCTGATGAAGTGTGGTCTCCTGTCTCACTGCAGGGAGCTGTACGGGAGGCTGGTCGCACGGTCGGGCTGAGCTCTGTAGTCCGCTCGTCTAACAAAGACTGCCCAATTGCTGCAGGCTCAGCGAAGGACCAAAAGAAGGGATCCTGTGGCCGGAGCCAATCCCTTGTCCAGGCCGACACGTGGCCTGTCTAACTTGCACGAACTTGGACAAACCCGCCCCACAACAAGGTGTAGTACTGATCACGGATGTGAGAGACTGTGTGAACAGGCACCAAGACGCCTGCAGCGTTTGGGGATCCGTTGTGGGAGGTGGGGTTTATGAACATTGCTGTTGTGTGAATTGCACAGTTTTGATGTGATGCACTGGAGTGAATAAAAGAGCACGGTTTGGACACAAAGTCTGTCTCCTGAGCCTCTATACTGCCACCGCTACCATCTGCCTACCAGAGCAAACCCCCACAATTGGTGGAGAATGCGGGCAAAAGGCAGTGAGGCCGAAAATTGTGTTGTTTGGACTGTATGTCATATATTACAGAAATATAGTGGCAATTCTGGAGGAGCTGCTCAGCCCCTAACACTGTGGCATGTCTTTTATTGGGGGAGCAGCCCGACCGCATGTGGACCGCAGTAATCGACTATCCCCAGCAAAATATGCATACAATGGAGGATGTCGGCGCGGTCCACATGCACCACAAGAGCAAACTACACAAAATGTAGCAAATAATCATATAAAACACAGAGAGCGAATGCACCAAACAGAAATGCTACTGACTATACTGGGAAATCATAAATGCAGGTATTAAAAGCTGAGACTTTCGCCAATATATTCCAGTCAGGAAAATATCGGAGCCCATCATGCACCACGTCACGGTCACTCAGCATGGCAGAGGGTCCTAACCCCTGCTCTAACTATGGTGTGAACAAGGTCTGGGGGTGATATAATTCAGCTCACAGCCAAGCTTCCACACAAAAGCCCAGCATGAATACTGCGGTAGTAAAATGTGAATGAGGCCAGACTGTGAGCCACACCTATACCAGACCATGTGATGGAGGTTACCAGGTGCAGAAGAGTGTTGAAACACACTCAAATCTAACAAGACAAAAACACAGAAATATAGTGGCAATTCTGGAGGAGCTGCTCAGCCCCTAACACTGTGGCGTGTCTTTTATTGGGGGAGCAGCCCGACAGCATGTGGACCGCAGTAATCGACTATCCCCAGCAAAATATGCATACAATGGAGGATGTCGGCGCGGTCCACATCCACCACAAGACCAAGCTACACAGAATGTAGCAAATAATCATATAAAACACAGAGAGCGAATGCACCAAACAGAAATGCTACTGACTATACTGGGAAGTCATAAATGCAGGTATTAAAAGCTGAGACTTTCGCCAATATATTCCAGTTAGGAAAATATCGGAGCCCATCATGCACCACGTCACGGTCACTCAGCATGGCAGAGGGTCCTAACCGCTGCTCTAACTATGGTGTGAACAAGGTCTGGGGGTGATATAATTCAGCTCACAGCCAAGCTTCCACACAAAAACCCAGCATGAATACTGCGGTAGTAAAATGTGAATGAGGCCAGACTGTGAGCCACACCTATACCAGACCATGTGATGGAGGTTACCAGGTGCAGAAGAGTGTTGAAACACACTCAAATCTAACAAGACAAAAACACAGAAATATAGTGGCAATTCTGGAGGAGCTGCTCAGCCCCTAACACTGTGGCGTGTCTTTTATTGGGGGAGCAGCCCGACCGCATGTGGACCGCAGTAATCGACTATCCCCAGCAAAATATGCATACAATGGAGGATGTCGGCGCGGTCCACATGCACCACACTGTGTGAACAGGCACCAAGACGCCTGCAGCGTTTGGGGCTCCGTTGTGGGAGGTGGGGTTTATGAACATTGCTGTTGTGTGAATTGCACAGTTTTGATGTGATGCACTGGAGTGAATAAAAGAGCACGGTTTGGACACAAAGTCTGTCTCCTGAGCCTCTATACTGCCACCGCTACCATCTGCCTACCAGAGCAAACCCCCACAATTGGTGGAGAATGCGGGCAAAAGGCAGTGAGGCCAAAAATTGTGTTGTTTGGACTGTATGTCATATATTAAGCCGGCAAGTTTTGTGGCTCCAGATAAGATGGAGGAGGCCATTAGACACTTGGTGCAAAGTAATGAGGAGGCAACTCGGAGACATGAGGAAGCCCTGAGAGACCAGTGGCAGTTGAATAGTCTACTGGCCCAGCAATTGGCGACTATGCAGGAGTCCATGCATGTGTTACAACAACAAGCCGTCCTGGGGGGGACCGCAATCCTACCTGCTGCCCGGGATAAGGTGCGCTCAGCGTTAAGAAAGATGGGCCCCGAGGATGATATCGAGGCGTTCCTGATGGTCTTCGAACGCACTGCGGAACAGGAAAGGTTACCAGCAGAACAGTGGGCCGAAGTAGTGGCGCCATTTTTAGTGGGAGACGCACAAAAGGCCTACTTCGACCTCAGTCAGGAGGAAGCCAAGAGCTATGAGAGGCTCAAGGGGGAGGTGTTGGCTCGTCTTGGGGTTAATACCTATGTGCGTGCACATCGAGTCTACCAGTGGGCCTTCTCCGAGTCCCGGCCTGCTCGGTCCCAGGCCTATGACCTGTTACACCTGGTAAAAAAATGGCTGCAGCCTGAGACATTGAGCCCCTCGCAGATGGTGGAACGGGTGGTGGTCGATCGTTTGGTGCGTACCCTCCCAAGAGCAATACAGCGCTGGGTGGGACAAGGTGATCCAGGCACCCTGGAGCAAGTGGTTGGCCTAGTCGAGAGATACATGGCAACCCAGGACTTGGTCTGAGACTCCGCCTTCCTGCAAAAGCCGCGTTCACTCTCCCTGCCACAAAGGGGACCTGAGAAGGGGGCTCAACCGCTTAAGGGGGGGGAGGTGATTTCCACTCCTGGGAGGCCAAACCTGGGGAGACGAGAGGCCCCGTGGGTTAGATGTTGGCACTGTCAGGTCCTGGGACACATTGCTGCCAACTGCCCGAGGGCGGCAGAGCCCATGGACTGCGGGTTCGCACGCCGGTCCTCCTTTTTCGGCCAGCCGGTGTATGTTGCTGCTTCGCTGCTATCCGCTGATACACCTCCGTTGTGTGCCATCTCTATTAATGGACACCCAGTTAAGGCATTGCTGGACTCGGGAAACTTAGTGACCCTCGTGCACGAGTCCCTGGTGGCCAGTCGTGGCCCAGGCAAGCAAACCATTAGTATTGTGTGTATTCATGGGGACTGGCGAGAATATCCTACAACCTGTGTGACCTTGTCTACCCTCGGAAGGGAGATACAGCAGGTGGTTGGGGTGGGGCGACAAACCCCTTACGCTGCCATCCTAGGTAGGGATTGTCCCCTGTTTTGGTCTCTCTGGGAGGGACGGGCTGCAGAGCCGGTGCCCATTGATCCTGAAGAGGGGCTACCAGCTGTAGGGGTCACCAATAGGGAGGAAGAGTGTCACCCCGATAGCTTGTCCCTAGAAGGGTTGGCTGGTGAGCCGGTGGCAGCCCCATCTATTCCAGAACTAGAAGTATCCCGAGACACATTCGGGACCGCCCAGCTCCAGGATCCTACATTGTCACGGGCCAGAGAAGGGGTGACTGTCATCAATGGAGTGGCTCAGCACCCGGGAGCAGACTCGGAATTTCCCCACCTGGCCTGTAACCAGGACCTACTGTACCGGGTTGACAAAGTCCGGCAAGAGGTAATAGAACAGTTGGTGGTACCCCAGCCGTACCGCCGCATGGTATTAGACCTAGCGCATACTCATGTGTTAGGAGAACATCTGGGGGTCCAGAAAACTCAGGAACGTATATTGCAGCGTTTCTATTGGCCGGGGATATATGAGGAAGTCAGGAGGTTTTGCCAGTCCTGTCCAGAGTGTCAGAGGACCAGCCCACAGCCTCACTATCGTAGTCCCCTGGTGTCCATGCCCATTATTGAAGTACCTTTCGAAAGGGTCGCTATGGACCTGGTAGGCCCCATTAACAAGTCAGCCAGAGGCCACCAACATATCCTGGTCATAGTAGACTACGCTTCTCGCTACCCTGAGGCGATACCCCTGCGCCACACGTCAGCCAAGCTAATAGCCAAGGAGCTGATGGGGGTGTTCTCCCGGGTGGGGATCCCGAAGGAGATATTGACGGACCTAGGGACCCCTTTCATGTCCAAAGTGATGAGGGAGCTCTGCAAAATATTAAATATTAAGCACTTGCGTACGTTCGTCTATCACCCCCAAACTGACGGGCTGGTGGAACGCTTTAATAAGACCCTAAAGTCCATGCTCAAGAGAGCGGTGGCAAAAGACGGAAAGGACTGGGATCTCTTGCTGCCCTATGTGTTATTTGCGGTGCGAGAAGTGCCCCAGGCGTCCACGGGGTTCTCACCATTTGAGCTGTTATATGGTAGGCATCCCCGAGGGCTGTTGGATATCGCTAAAGAGGCATGGGAGCAACAGCCTACCCCTCACAAAAGCATAATCGAGCGCATCGAGAAGATGCAGGACCGGATAGGGACAGTTCTGCCCATAGTCCGTGAACATATGGAAGCGACACAGCTGGCCCAGAGCCGCGTGTACAACCGGGCCGCCCAGGTAAGGACGTTTAACCCGGGCGACCGAGTGTTAGTACTAGTGCCCACCATAGACAGCAAGTTCCTGGCCAGGTGGCAAGGGCCGTATGAGATAAGAGAGAAGGTAGGCCCCGTGAATTACAGGGTATACCAGCCAGGAAGGCGGAAGCCCGAGCAGGTGTACCACGTTAATTTACTGAAAGCCTGGAAAGATAGAGAAAGTCTCCTTGGGGATGACCTGCGCTTTGTCTTGGCTGCAGAGAACATCCCCGGCCCTTCGGTAGTACCAGAGGACACCCCTGCAGTAAAGATAGGTAGCGGTTTGTCAACTAAGCAGACTCAAGAAGTGAAGTAGTTCATTAGCAGAAATAAAGACGTGTTCTCTGACCTTCCGGGACGTACCAATCTAGTCCAACATGACATTGTCACCGAGCCCCAGGAAAAGGTCAGTTTACGACCGTACCGGGTACCGGAGGCTCGGCGACAAGCCATTTCAAAGGAAGTAAAGTTTATGCTGAAGTTAGGGGTCATTGAGGAGTCTAGAAGCGAGTGGGCTAGCCCGATCGTTCTTATCCCAAAGCCCGACGGATCATTACGTTTTTGTAATGATTTCCGGAAACTAAACGAGATTTCAAAGTTTGACGCCTATCCCATGCCGCGAGTAGATGAGTTAATAGAGCGAATGGGTAAAGCCAGGTATTTCTCGGTGATAGATCTCACAAAAGGGTACTGGCAGGTACCTTTAACAGAGACAGCAAAAGAGAAGACCGCCTTTGAAACGCCGGAGGGGCTGTTCCATTATAGAGTGTTGCCCTTCGGGTTGCACGGTGCTCCAGCCACGTTTCAATGGCTGATGGATATCGTCCTCAGACCACATCTCCGGTATGCCTCAGTATATTTGGATGATATAATAATGTTTAGCCAGGACTGGGAAAGTCACTTGTCGAAGGTTCAAGCAGTGATAGACTCGCTCAGGAAGGCAGGATTGACCGCCAACCCAAAAAAGTGCTCAGTGGGCCTGGAGGAAGCGTGGTATTTGGGTTATGTCATTGGACGCGGAGTCGTTAAGCCCCAAATAAATAAGATCGATGCGATCCGAAATTGGCCTAGACCCCTTACGACCAGGTAACTGCGGTCATTTTTAGGGATGGTAGGGTATTATATGCGGTTCATCCCACATTTCGCCACTATAGCTGCCCCGTTGACAGGACTCCTGAAAGGTAGGAAGTCAGTAATGGTTCGCTGGGATGTGCAGGCGGAAGAGGCGTTCTCCCGTTTGAAGTCGGCCCTATGCGGGTCCCCAGTTCTGGTGACGCCCGACTTCGGACGGGAGTTTATAGTTCAGACGGACGCCTCTGGAGTAGGCCTCGGGGCGGTACTCTCCCAGGAAATCAATGGTGAAGAACACCCCGTTGGTTTCCTGAGTCGCAAGCTCACCCCAGCGGAAACCCGATACAGCGTGGTAGAAAGAGAATGCCTCGCCATCAAGTGGGCACTTGAATCTCTCAGGTATTACCTGTTGGGGAGAAGGTTCCGTCTGGTGACTGACCACTCCCCTCTGCGGTGGATGAGCCAGGCTAAGGAGGGGAGCGCTCGGGTCACCAGATGGTTCTTATCCCTCCAGAATTTTAAGTTCAGGGTTGAGCACAGGGCAGGTCGTCTGCAAGGGAACGCTGATGCCCTGTCCCGGGTACACTGCTATATGTGTGTTCACCCCGGTAGGATTGAACAGGGTCGTCAAGCCTTCAGGGGTGAACAAAGGGGGGGGATATGTAAGAGAGTGTCTGGAGTGGTAGTGGATGGAAGATACGTGCCACCGGGGGTCGTGGCCCCGGTGGAGTAAGAGCCGGGTCTTTTGTGTTTTGTCAGTCTACACTGATCCTGGCAGGTTGGTTATCTCTGACTTTAGTTGGGTAGGGAAGGAGTTAATCCTTCACTATGCTAGGTGGGTGTGGTCTGCCTGCTACACACAGGGCTGTGAATATAGGTTTGATGCTCACTGACTGTGGGGCTGATGAAGTGTGGTCTCCTGTCTCACTGCAGGGAGCTGTACGGGAGGCTGGTCGCACGGTCGGGCTGAGCTCTGTAGTCCGCTCGTCTAACAAAGACTGCCCAATTGCTGCAGGCTCAGCGAAGGACCAAAAGAAGGGATCCTGTGGCCGGAGCCAATCCCTTGTCCAGGCCGACACGTGGCCTGTCTAACTTGCACGAACTTGGACAAACCCGCCCCACAACAAGGTGTAGTACTGATCACGGATGTGAGAGACTGTGTGAACAGGCACCAAGACGCCTGCAGCGTTTGGGGATCCGTTGTGGGAGGTGGGGTTTATGAACATTGCTGTTGTGTGAATTGCACAGTTTTGATGTGATGCACTGGAGTGAATAAAAGAGCACGGTTTGGACACAAAGTCTGTCTCCTGAGCCTCTATACTGCCACCGCTACCATCTGCCTACCAGAGCAAACCCCCCAGTAGTGTTTCAACTCTGCACAGGACCAGAACATATGCAAGTAATCCGCTTCAGGAACATCACACCTAGGACAGTTAGAGTCATTCCTAATCCCACATCTATTAAGCCAAAGAGGTGTAACATAAAGTCTATGTAGTATATTAAACTGCACTACAACGTGATTAAAATTATGTGAAACTAGTTTTAAATTCAAAGTTACCTTCTGCTGGTCATCCAAATGAATCATTGGACACTCATTTTGCCAAGTCCTCTGGCCAGCAGAAGAAACATCTCCAAATCGCGACATAAGTAAATTTTTATAAAGGCGAGAGATCTTCATCTTCTGATCCAAATTCCCTATCCACTCATTAAATTGTGTAGAGGTGTCTATTTGAAACCTATTTTTTTCCTTTCTACTCAAAAGTGCAGACCTTAACTGTAAATAACGAAACCATAATAATTTCTATGCTTTTTCTCTCTGTGATAATTCTACAAATGAAATAATATCTCCATTACTTACTACCTGTGTCAAATATACAATATTACCTTTTTTGCCAATATTGTTCCTTAGCTAATTCATCTAAAGTTTGTAAATGCTGATTATACCATAAAGGAGTTCATCCTAGTGAACCTTTCACTACAAACCATAGTCTGATAGAATACTATGACTTCATGAAAATATTCCTGGCTGATCTAAATTCTCTATCAGAGTTGATCACATTTGCAAGAAAGGGGTGGGAGGACGTGATGACGTGATGCCATGAGTGCTTAGCGTTGCTCTCTCCCTCCTCCCCCAATGCCAGGCCTCCCTTGCCGCATGTAGTCGACGCTCTGTTGGTTCGCGACCATGTGGAATTCCTGCGATGTCTCCCGGAGTGCGGACCGCTGACCTGCCCTATTCGTCTCTGCTTCTTCCCAGCCACGCGTGTTTCGATGGCCGAATTTTCTTCAAATCAACTGTGAATACCGCAATTTACCTGGACATCTTTGAACAGTTTTACAACCAAATAACATCAGAAGAAAAAATGTCCTGCTTTTCCAACAAGTCTTCTTGACTGCTCATCAGTGGATTGTCTTCTGCTTTTAGACTTGCTGACCGGCATGTGTGGCTGCTTGTGGATATCTTCTGGACCAGGACCGTGGGCTGAACCAGAGTGGAAGACCCTGGATTGGTGAGATCCATCCCTGCTACTCTCCCCCCTTCTGGACTTTTTCTTTGCATATCCCCTCTCCGTGTTTTCCGTCCTATCTCTCTGCCTCACCTAACACCATTAACCCTTAATTAACCCCATCGGACAGTAGTCTTAATTCCAACCTCCTAGCCTCCTTTTCTTCAACTAATTATTAAATACCAACCCTTTGGAATGATATGGATTTCTGCACAAATTGGTC
Source organism: Bufo bufo (assembly GCF_905171765.1). NCBI lineage: Eukaryota > Metazoa > Chordata > Amphibia > Anura > Bufonidae > Bufo > Bufo bufo. The sequence continues at coordinate 158,325,884 of NC_053389.1, forward strand.
ATAAAATGTGATCTGATCTTCCTCTAAGGCTACTTTCACACCTGCGTTCAGGTGTCCGCTCGTGAGCTCCGTTTGAAGGGGCTCACGAGCGGTCCTGAACGCAGCCGTTCAGCTCTAATGCATTCTCAGTGGAGGCGGATCCACTGAGAATGCATCCGCCTGCCAGCGCTCAGCCTCCGCTCCGCTCAGTGAGCGGACACCTGAACGCTGCTTGCAGCGTTCGGGTGTCCGCCTGGCCGTGCGGAGGCGATCGGATCCGTCCAGACTTATAATGGAAGTCAATGGGGACGGATCCGCTTGAAGATGACACCATATGGCTCAATCTTTAAGCGGATCCGTTCCCCATTGACTTTCAATGTAAAGTCTGAACGGATCCGCTCAGGCTACTTTCATACTTAGAAAATTTTCTAAGTTATAATGCAGACGGATCCGTTCTGAATGGATGCAAACGTCTGCATTATAGGAGCGGATCCGTCTGATGAAACATCAGACGGATCCGCTCCGAACACTAGTGTGAAAGTAGCCTAAGTCACAACAATAGACAATCACAGTCTACTTAAACTAATAACACACAAATAATTAAATGTTACCATGTTTTTATTGAACACACCATGTAAACATTCACAGTGCAGGTGGAAAAAGTATGTGAACCCTTGGATTTAATAACTGGTTGAACCTCCTTTGGCAGCAATAACTTCAACCAAACGTTTCCTGTACTTGTAGATCAGACGTGCACAACGTTCAGGAGTAATTCTTGACCATTCCTCTTTACAGAACTGTTTCAGTTCAGCAATATTCTTGGGATGTCTGGCGTGAATCGCTTTCTTGAGGTCATGCCACAGCATCTCAATCGGGTTGAGGTCAGGACTCTGAGCCACTCCAGAAGGCGTATTTTCTCATGTTTAAGCCAGTTGTTGATTTACTTCTATGCTTTGGGTCCTGTTGCAACACCCATCTTCTGTTGAGCTTCAGCTGGTGGACAGATGGCCTTAAGTTCTCCTGCAAAATGTCTTGATAAACTTGGGAATTCATTTTTTCTTCGATGATAGCAATCCATCCATGCCCTGACGCAGCAAAGCAGCCCCAAACCATGATGCCCCCACCACCATACTTCACAGTTGGGATGAGGTTTTGATGTTGGTGTGCTGTGCCTCTTTTTCTCCACACATAGTGTTGTGTGTTTCTTCCAAACAACTCAACTTTGGTTTCATCTGTCCACGGAATATTTTGCCAGTACTGCTGTGGAACATCCAGGTGCTCTTGTGCAAACTGTAAACGTGCAGCAATGTTTTTTTTTGGACAGCAGTGGCTTCCTTTGTGGTATCCTCCCATGAAATCCATTCTTGTTAAGTGTTTTATGTATCGTAGATTCGCTAACAGGGATGTTAGCATATGCCAGAGACTTTTGTAAGTCTTTAGCGGACACTCTAGAATTCTTCTTTACCTCATTGAGCAGTCTGCGCTGTGCTCTTGCAGTCATCTTTACAGGATGGCCACTCCTAGGGAGAGTAGCATCAGTGCTGAACCTTCTCCATTTATACACAATTTGTCTTACCGTGGACTGATGAACAGCAAGGCTTTTGGAGATACTTTTATAACTCTTTCCAGCTTTAAGCAAGTCAACAATTCTTAATCGTAGGTCTTCTGAGAGCTCTTTTATGCGAGGCAGCATTCACATCAGGCAATGCTTCTTGTGAAAAGCAAACCCAGAACTGGTGTGTGTTTTTTTTATAGGGCAGGGCAGCTGTAACCAACACCTTCAATCTTATCTCATTGATTGGACTCCAGTTGGCTGACACCTCACTCCAATTAGCTCTTGGAGATGTCATTAGTCTAAGAGTTCACATACTTTTTCCACCTGCACTGTAAATGTTTACATGGTGTGTTCAATAAAAACATGGTAACATTTAATTCTTTGTGTGTTATTAGTTTAAGCAGACTGTGATTGTCTATTGTTGTGACTTAGATGAAGATCAGATCACATTTTATGACCAATTTGTGCAGAAATCCATATCATTCTAAAGGGTTCACATACTTTTTCTTGCAACTGTATCTTATCAGAGAAAGATACTTCCCTTTCTTCTTCAGGCTCCACCCCTTCTCCTACCTTCTCTTCACTAACTCTTAATTCACTGCTCAAATTACGCTTCAATAAAGACAGGCTGCCTAGACACTGCTGGATCAAATTATATGAGAGGGCAAGGGAAAGGACGGGCTGCTGGAGTCAGTGACAGGCAGACGGACTCCTGCTGGTTTGTAAGTGATTTACTGTCTACATTTTCTCCCATATTTATATTTAAACAACTTAGTTCTGCCATGTAATGCCCTCCATTATGGCTGCTACTTTTGGGGATGTGCTTCAGAGGGTTAGGAAGCAGGATTCCCAGATTCTCCATCCACAAAAAATATAAAAATTGCAGACGGGGGGCGTGGCTAAGCTCCATCTAAGATGGCCGCAGCTTGAAGGAGCTTCTCACCTCACTAACAAAGCGACTGGAGAAAAGCAGACACAGGTCTCCAATACCCCACAAAAACACCCCAAACCTAAGCACTCACCATGGTGAAGAGTAGAAGAAGCAGGGAGACCCCTAAACACCTCGCCAACTTCTTCCTAACGGCAGAGGGCGGCGGGAAGGAGAAGGCCGCACAGCAAACCTTGCATTCCTCCAGCAGCAGCACCTCTCCGTCGGCACCTACAGAGAAAAGCGAGGTTCAAAGAAAGCCCTCTCAAACGCTGAGAGCTACCAGGCCCCCAGCCCGGGCAGCAGCCACAGCAGGTCACAAAAACATCAAACCTGCAAGATCACACCAGGCAGCCCTTGCTTCCTATATGCAACAACAGGAGACGCTGGAAGAGGAAGATGGCGGAGCATTCTCAGATTTCTCAGACACAATAAATCCAGCAAAGCAAAAACCAAGGATTGACAACATTCATCCTCCCCCACATGAGGTAGGAACATCTGTCTCCCGATCACCTCAAACTATGGGGGTGTTTGCTCATATATCAACATCTAATGAAGTTATTACTGTTGACCTAATGAAATAAATGCTGATGGCCTTAAAGGGGTCAATTTAAGCGGACATTACACAAATGTGCAATGCCCTTTCTACAAACCTAGAAGAACTAGGAGACAGAGTAAGCCACATTGAAATCAAAATTGCGGAATACGCCGGTGCGCATAACACACTGGTAGATGCACACAACTCCCAAGAAGATGACATCATAGCCATAAAAGCAAAAATAGCAGATCTAGAAGACCGTTCCAGATGAAATAATGTTAAATTCAGAGGGATCCCGGAATCAGTACCCCTGGGAGAACTCTCTAAATACATAGAGAATCTGATGCAGACCCTGCTACCAGAAGCCTCACCCTTAGATCTTACGGTGGATAGAGCACACAGGCTCCCGAAACCTAAAGCCATTCCAGAAAATAAGCCAAGAGAAGTTCTTGCCCGCATTCACTTCTACCATATCTGTGAGGGTTACCACCTCTCGTGCCCGCTTGACGTCAACTACGTCGCGCTCACGAGACGCGGTATGGTCACTGGTTACCAAGACGTGACTCTACATCCTCCCGAAGGAGCATGTAAGGTCAACTTGGTACAGTTTACACCAACTCCTCCTGTCCACAAGGGCACAGAGAGGCAACAAGCTGAGGGAGCCTGGTCACTGCCACAGTAAAACTGCGCTTTCTCGGCCCGGGAAATCTGCCACTAACTTCTCGTTTGATATAAGCCCGGTCCGCTAACGGGATTATGTAGGGTGAGAAACCAACCCGAGGTTGCTTATGACTAGGCCGAAACACGGACATGGGGATTCGTGATTGAGATACAAGACAGCACAAGATTAAATTATATATTTAATCGCCTTAAGGGCACACTAGATAACACACTATGCACCAAGAATATATACAGTGGTCTGAGGTTACAAATACAGGTAATATGGTACAAACAGGATTACACAGAGTACAAGTCAGTTACCAGGTAGATGAATGTTCCTTTGGGTTATGATTAGTCCTTTTCTGTAGTGGAGGGCAGTGATGTCAGCTGGTTGCAGGTCCCTCTAAACACATGGCACGAAGTGACCCTCCTTCAGAGAAAGACGCCGCCTGCTGGCTTGCATGGGTTTTTGACCTGTAGTCAGTCCCTCCCCTCCCCGCCTCTGGGAAGGGTCCCCTCCTCCTCTTCTGGGCTGGCAGTCATGGACCCACAAAACCCATTAGGGCCCATAGCTTCAGACCAGGAGGTCACAGGGAGATGGTCCCGGGACCAACAGACCCGCCTGGGTTCTGACTACAATTAGAGTCCAAGCATGGTACCCTTATTGGATTTCTGTGGGGAGATATGTATATCTCCCTTCCCATGCCTCCCACCACCACACTAAGACCACGGGCCTGTTCATCGTGGCCACAGGGACACAAATATGTATCCGGTATGTGCCTGTGATGGCCGGGTGATTCATAATTCCTTATAAATCGCCGGTTCCATGCTGTCTGCTAGATTTGATTGAACTGGGGAATGGCTTAGACCTCATGTTGAGAGATTCTCCCTGACACATCATCCTGGTTCCTGGCTGACTGGAAGAAGTGTGAATTCGTACGCATGTGGCCTCCTTGACACCAGAACCCCTGTGGAGTTCACTACCTCTGCTATCTGACAAGCAGAGGGTTGAAATGAGAACTTATCTTGCATGTACACTGACAAAGGTGAATCATAAGAAACTCATGGCTGCCAGTAAATAATGATCCATATTCCTCACAATATCAAAGAGGAAGTTATGTCTGCAGCAAGAAGACTTTATACACTACCAGACTCTTATGCACAAGTAGTCCTATTCACTGATCTCTCACAAGCTACCATACAAGAAAGAAAGACATTTCAACCAATCACATCCTGCCTGAGAGAAAATAAAATACCTTATAGATGGGGCTTCCATACCAAATTAATATTACATAGAGAAGGAACAATCCACATTATACAAAGCGCAGACCAAGGCCACAAAAGAATGGCGACTCAACACAGCAGACCCAGACACCGCAAGGAAAAAGAAAGAAATACTAACAATGCAAGAAGAATGGCTTCCATCTACACAGGAGACCTGAATCCAATTAGAAACTGAGGTGAAAATAGTCCACAACGACTGTCCCCACACACCTATCGATCATACAGATCGATCTTTGTTACCCTAAAACAAATAGGGTTTGTTTGTTCTCTTTTTTGTTGCTTTTTTTTTTTCCTTTCATTTTTTAAAATCCACTCAGATCTACAATCTATTCCATCTATACTGTGACTGAGAAGACCAAACCACAGCCCGGATTTCTACAGATACCTCTAAAGCCTGCGGGACACAAACCACCAAGGAACCTAATCTACAACACCACTTGACGAATCAGAGGAAAAGAAGCTGCCGTAAGCTTTACCTGTACAAAGGGGTTGTCCGGGTTCAGAGCTGAACCCGGACATACTCATAATTTCACCCAGGCAGCCCCCCTGATGTTAGCATCTGAGCATTTCATGCTCCAATGCTCTCCCTTGCCCAGCAGCTCTTTTATTTACAATAACACACTGCCGGGCGGAGGCTTACGCCCAGCAGTGTGTTTTGTGATGTCACCGGATCTGATGGGCGGGCTTTAGTGCTGCCTTAGCCGTTTTACAGACTAGGGCAGCTCTAAAGCCCGCCCATCAGTGCCGGTGATGTCACCAGGCTCACTGCTGGGCGGAAGCCTCCGCCTGGCAGCCCTAAGCAGAGCCCGGTTCGTCACTGGAACTCCTGAAAATGCCTTTGCGCGATTTAGCGTAGGTCAAATGACAGCATCGGAGTATGAACTGCTACGATGCTCAAGTCAGGAGGCCGCCTGGGTGAAAATGGGGATATGTCCAGGTTCAGCTCTGAACCCAGACAACCCCTTTAAGACTCTCTCACTAAACGTTAAAGGACTCAACCATCCTTACAAACGTCACTCACTCTGGAAAGAGGCAAAAGCCAGCGGAGCTGACATTGTGTTCAAGAGACGCACTATCTGAGGATACTGCTAGATTCAAACACAAGCAATATCCTCACGTTTTTCACTCATGCTCAAGTACTAAAAAAGCTGGAGTCACTTTCTGTAACATCTACTGCCCTAACGTTTCCCAAATCTCCTTCTTGAACAAAGTCAACAAAAAAATTGACTAAAATTTAAAAAAGACACGTATTTATTTTTGGCGATCTTAATATTATAGCAGATTTAATTTTAGACACAACTAGCCGGAGTAGGAGACTTTCTCCCACACTACATTCTTGGTTATTAGGTAATGACCTATACGATTCCTGGCGTTGCATTAATGTCAATGAAAGAGACTATACTTTTTATTCTACTTGCCATAACATATACACTAGAATAGACTACTGCCTAACCACCAGATTTTCTCTACAACTAATACACAAAGCACAGATAGGACAGATAACATGGTTAGACAACGCCCCTCTTATTATCACAATAAAATTAAAAAAATTTCCCTAACCCAGATTACGCTTGATGTATTTACAATTACTTGATTGCAAACAAAGAAATACAACATTCCTTGAAAACAGAAATCCAAGATTATTTTGAAACGAACGATCTCCCCGAAACGAATAGATTCATACTCTGGAATGCTCTCAAAGCTCACATTAGAGGCATATCAACTCATCAACACAGACATTAAAATGTACGCGAAAATCATTTCCTCAAGACTGTCTAATATCATCCCCCTATTAGTAAAACCGGACCAGGTTGGTTTTGTCTCCAATAGACAAGCATCTGATGGTATTTGAAGGTTCATAAACATTCTTAAATATATTGAGATGGAAAAAATGCGTTCTCTGCTCCTGTCATTGGATGCAAAGAAGGCATTTTATAGAATACACTGGGGTATATGTTTTCGACTCTTGAGAAATTTGGTTTCTCTGGTCCCATTTTAATAGATATGCAAGCCCTATATCTAAATCCCACGGCCAGAGTTTTGACTAACGGCATGCTTTCCACTCCATTTTCTTTGACAAATGGAACTCGCCAAGGATGCCCACTTTCCCCTGTTCTATTTATCCTATCCCTTGAACCTTTTGCGGAATACATCATATCCTTATCAGAGATTTTAGGCATTAAATTAGGTGACACAACCCACAAACTAGGCTTATTCGCAGACAATATTAAAATTTGCACAGCTGACTCTATTAGATCTCTGGATAAAATACAATCACTAATACATAAATTTGGCTCTCTCTCATATTACAAGATAAACGACACAAAGTCCCTAATATTAGACATGAATATATCTGATAACAATAAAATTATTATACAATCCACCTTCCCCTATAGATGGCAAGATAATAATATTCCATACTTGGGTATTAATCTGTCTTACCCTATTGAAAATAAGATAAAAAAAACAACTTAAACCCCTTAATACTCAAATTACAAAAATAACTTACTCATTTGAGCTCATATGAGGTTTCCTGATGGGGTAGACTCATACTATATAAAATGATAGTTTTTCCTAAGATTTTATATAATTTCCGCGCTATCCCCTTATCTATCCCGAGACATTTAACACAAAAACTTCAAACCCAACTTAGTAGATTTATCTGGTCTAATAAACATCCAAGAATAGCCTCAGGAATCCTTACTAGACATAAAAAATATGGAGGACTGGGTCTACTAGACATAAGACTGTACTACATAGCAACAATCTTGGACCAATCTTGGGCCTTGTAGCACCCCGCAAAAGACAAACTATGAATATAAAAACAATATAAATAAACCTAAAGATCTACAATTTATACTTCTGGCCTCTATGATAGGAAAATAAGTAATTTCTCCATCTTCTTCCCCACAATTAGAACCACTGTACAAACATGGAGAACCTATATCACAATGTGCTCTTCTCTTCCAATCCAAAAAACACTGGATGTCCCGCTTCAAACCCTGGAACTACACATTCCAGATCTATCACTGTCAACCTGGGACCAGGCAGGACTAGGCTACATCCAAAACCTATATAATGGAAATACAATCCACAATTTTCTATTTTTACTGAATAAATACAATCTGAACAAAATCAGATCTGTACAAATATCTGCAAATTTGCACTTTTTTGAACAACAACTCCTTTACTCCATCTACGATCCCACCCCAGACCCATATCTGACTAACCGAATTGGAATAACCTGGAAAGGGATTAAAATGTTCTTAAAAACATGGGAAAGATACTTAAATATAGACATACCCATTTCTCAATGGAAAAAAACATACACGACATCAATACGCAGCTCATCGTGTACTGAACATCATGAAGCGTACTCTAAACTAATATACAGATGGTACTACACACTTTACAGACTATCTAAGATATCTGAAAACTCATCCAGTATCTGTTGGCTTGGTTGCGGCCAGATAGTCACCCTCACTCACTCACATATTTTGGGAATGTTCATTTATAATTGACTTCTGGAAAGAAATTTGCAATCTAGTCTTCCCTGTTACAGAAGTTTTTCTTTTAAGACTAAACATACACACCCCCTCTGTTCCCCCAAAAAACATTATCTGCCACATACTCACAGCCTCCCTTCAGGCTATTGCGCAAAACTGGAAAACTTCACTTATCCCCTTTGCCTCTCAAATAACCAGAAAGGTAAACATTGATTGCAGATTTGAAAACCTGATTGCAAATAGTAGCACCGACCAAACATCAGAAAACTTGGGCGCCATGGTGGTCCTCATCCTACGCTACACTATTAGATACTTAAGTCTTACACTGCCAAACCCTCAATTAAGGTATCTTAGTTCTCTGTTTTATTTCTTTACTTTTATTTGCTTTCTTTTTTTTTTCTCATATTCGCTTGTTCATTTGCAATATTGGATGGTTCCATTCTATATATCTTATGGGATCCTCACCATACATAATATATATGGATACAATACTTTACATATATGGAAGACTGACTGTAAACATCGATAATGTACCCTTAATGTCATTCAAATATCTTCTGTATATTTGTTCTTATATGTTAAGATTTATGATCATTTTTCTTTGCCTGCGTTAAACTGCAGGATATGTTGTCTCTCATTGTTGACAAATACAATAAAGAACCATTGAAACAGAAAATTGCAGACGGATTACAAAGAGGAAACTGCTAAAAAAAAATGCCAAATGCCAAATACAAGACCTATATTGGCGAAAACACCAAATAGTGTTATTTCCTCATGCTTACACATATGGCAGTCTCGAAAATTATCTTAAATGACAGTTACACTTTAATCCTCTAAATAAATGTTTCCAATTCACTGATAGCAAGCAGATCTCTTGACAATGTATCAAATGTTTTGATCGATGGTGGCCCAGATGCTGACATCATCACCCAGGTCTACATCTGCCATGAGGTGAGATGAGTGTCTTGCTTCAGACAGCAGCCTACCTGCTTCTTTGGGGCAGTTCACTCTCTGCAGTTCACATTGACTCTCATAGGCCTCAGGTCACTAGGCCTGAAGCCTATGTGGCAGAATAATGGTGCATAACATCTTAGGTGGCATGATGACATCATCCCGTCAGCCTGCATCCTAGCATAGGCAGATGTGATGGGACACTTTTGAGGAGCATTATCAATATTTGGGGCACTATTACTGTATGAATTTGCACAGGGGGCGCCATTAAATTTTCGCTTTGGGCAGCATAAAAGCTATAATCGGTACTGCCCCCATTTATTACTTGAACAAGGAGAAAGAAGTACACAGCAATGTCTCTCCTTGCTGCAGTAGACAAATTTAGTCTGAATTGAGCAGCGGGGAGCAAGTAAGCATTCTTGACTCCAAAGGTATGGCAGAGGTGAACAAAAAAGTGTTAAAAAGCCGGTCAACCCCTTTAAGGTGATAACACTGGACAATTATCATAATGGTCACCCAAAAAATCAGCAAATCATAGGCCAATGTAAACAGGCCATCAATGGGGAGTATTCAGTCTCGGTACCCAGGGCTGTAAATACGGCCTGGAATGTGATGTCAGCATGCTCTAGCTCACATAATGTATCTCATAGATACATGTGAGAGGATCTTATTGGTAAAGTCTGATCTCCGACAGCACAGAATAACAGACCTCCATACAGCTCAAACCACTTTGGCACTGCTGAGAGATTTCAGCTCTATAGACCTATCATTCGGTGAGTCAGTGGTGTCTAAATTTCACCAATCTCACTTTCTCACATGTACCCATGCATCCTAGAAGATCATTATTTTCTCCTTTATTATACAGAACTGTACAAAACAGAAATATTACAGAAAAACCTTTACCTATCCATACATGAGACCATCAACACCATGATCCTCTATACAGCTGGTGGCCCCTGTACTGGAAATACGTTATAGTGATTATATAGCAGGATGTATTATGATGGATTACGTTGCCTCTTAGTAACTTGCAGTGTGTTTGACACTATTCATGCAGTCCATATGCTATAGTTGTCCATAAAATAAGGCTTTCACCTTCTACATTCAGACTAAACTGGAATTCTGGATTCTCAATTACTGATCAAGAGGACACAGCAATGATCTTAATCTGAAAGATTCCCACAACCTGTGAACTACTATGTTTTCTAATATCCTGCCTGCTTCCTGCTTGCCATTGATTATCCCTCTGACATTAATCAAAACTACTTCTACAATTCCCAATGTTCCTCATCTGCTGCCTCATCCCCCACTCACTTCTTGACTTGCTTCTCAGAAACTGTAAAGGGATTTTCTGGGATCACTATGGTATTTATCAGATATGCTGATGTAGTTGCTTACCTCATGTACATCTTCCCCATGGAATCCCAATTTAGACTCTCCTGACCTGTGTTCACTCTGGTTTGTTTCCCTCCTGTATGTAGCGCTTCCTGTTCCTCTATCCAACCAAACCCATGATGCACTTCTCCTTTCTCTGCTACAGCTCCATCACCGCCCCTAAGAACAGATAGTTTATAGCTCCTCCCACACAGCTAGTTACATAGACACTCATCTATCACTGCCCCTAAAAACTCCCAGCTAGTTTATAGCTCCTCCCACCAGTTGGTTACATAGACACTCCTCTATCACTGCCCCTAACAACACCCAGCTAGTTTATAGCTCCTCCCACCAGCTAATTACATAGACACTCCCCCATCACTTCCCCTAACAACACCCAGCTAGTTTTTAGCTCCTACCCAGCTAGTTGTAACATCGGCCGCTGTGCGCCGCTGTTCCCCCGCTTACCGCCGTGGTCCTGGGCGCCCTGTTCAGCGGTGATCTGCTACCAGTCCTGGGCTTTGTGTTGGTCTTCTGGAATCCGCTCCACAGTTTCCATTCAGCCCTCACCACAGCATGGTTACTGCTTGTTCCCTGCAGCACTTCCTTAAGGACCGCCGCACGTCACTTCCTGTGCTTTATTGGTTAGATCATGTGACCAATCCTAGCCCTCCTGCATGTGGCCCAGCCCTCTTACCCAGATGCCTCACCGTCAAGGTCCTTGTGTCCTGCTAGGTTGCTGTTATCTCTGCTTGTGTTCCTGTGTACCTGACCCGTGCTTGTGTTTCTGGACTCCGCTACCTGATCGATCCCTGCCTGCTTGCCTTGACTCTCCTGTTGCTGACCCGGATTGCCTGACCTATACCTGGGCCACTTGCCCTGACCTATTGCTTGTTTGACGTCGCCTCTGCCCCATCCTTTGGTCCTGCACTGTTGCTCCTGGTTACAACTCGGCCTGCTGACTACGTCTGTAGCTCTGGTACCTTGCTCAGGTACCTCCGGGTCTGCCTGGACCAGCTGCCTCGTGTGCCAATCCTCCTCAAGAGGTAGTGACCTGGTGCTCCCCTCGGGAAAGTCTATCCCCACCATCAGGGGTACTGTGAAGATCGAGGGGGTTCACTTAGACAATGCCCTTAGAGGAGGTAGGACACGTGGCACAGTTGGAACGTGATACTAGTTACATAGACACTCCCCTATCACTGCCCTTGTTGCTGCTTGGATACGCCTATCATCATGACATCACTGGAAATAAGAAAGAGCTGCATGGACACAGAAGATATGAGCAATACAGGTAAAAGGAATACATTTCAAAATTACAGATACCTTCATAAATTATTATTTTAAAGAAAGTTGATGTAAACTGGAAAACCTATTTAAGGCAAGATCGCTTGTCTCATAGTGTTGAGCGCGAATATTCTAATCACGAATTTTTATAGCAAATATTGGCACTTTGAGAATTCGCAAAAATCTAAAATGTTGTGCTATATATTCGTAATCACAAATATTCTAGTTTTTTTTTCATCAGTAACCTCCCTTCTTGCTTGTGGGCCAATGAGAAGGCTGCAATATCTTTGTCAGAACTTAGCAACATCCCTAGCAACCAATAGGAACGTTGCCTACCCCTTTACTATATAAGAAACTCCCCAGCAGCCATTTTCTGAAGTTGTGAGAGAGATAGCAGTGTCATTGCTGTGCTCTGTGCTTTGCTGTGTCATTACATTAGATAGTTAGTTAGATAGCTTATATATTGTAACGGAACGCCTAGCACCCCGACCGGGTACCTCCGTTGATAGATGCTCCTACTGCTTCCAGAGGACTCCAAGCACTCCACTTGACACCGTCAGCACTGCAGACCCCACGAACCGCCGAAGCTTGGTGGAGGTCTCGCCGTCTCCTACCCACCCTGGACCTACGACAAGGCTCCAGGCTCCAGTGGGTGAACCTCTCCTAAATGCAGAGAGCAGGAACCATGAACAATCTCTTACAAGAGCTTATACTCAGAGGAGTATTGTGATATAGCAATACCCAAGAGTGTAGTTATCCCATTCCCCAAACATGAGCCAAAACTTCATGAAGGTATAAAAACAGAAACTCCCTTTATTTGAACACACATGCATTGATTTATACACATCTTCCAACAAGGTTACCACCCACAGGGTTTTGTAAAAGCAGCCAATCACATGCATTTCCAGTATTCAAACCTTCCCAGCAATTGTACACAAAATCCCCCTCCCTCTGTCTGTAACGCAATCAACAAAATACAATGAGCATTGTCTGAGACGCAATTAACTAACACACTGGCATTGTCTAAGACGCAATCCACAAAATACAATTACCAAATGTAATGGGCTAACTTCCAGACAGAAAACACATTTTTCCCAACACACAGAAAACACCTCAAATGTATACATCCATGGATAGCTCTGATCTGGGTGAACAACATATCCAAAAATCACCCAGATCCGAGCAGGGGTTCCCGAAATCCATGGAATTCCATGGAAGTCACATTTGGCCGGCCGCAAGCATGGCTTTCCTGCCCAAAACAGTTCCACAGATTTAAGCTGTGCGGCCGGTCTGTCTTCTCCTTCAAAGTTAGTATGGGCCATAATCCTGGGGCAGGAGGCTGGCAAACAGCCCCCTCCAAAACACCGTGGCGAGGTTGGTTTCGCCACATATATATAATACAGATAGTTAGTGGGAGATAGTAAGTGTAGGTTAGATCCTGATTTAGTGTAGCTGATTCCGGTGCAGGGTGTTAGGTAGTGTGATAGGAATTACTGTTTCTCTGCTGTCCATACATACATACTACAGACATAGTACTGTGATGTCACAACAATACTTAGTGCACCAATCAGTAATATCTACTCAGACCTGATAAAATGTGAAGTTGCATGTATTGCGCCAAAATTACTGCCAATTTGCGCAATTGCGAATATATTGGAGCACTCTATTAGGAGTTCTTCCTCACAGTCACAAAAGCTGCCAACCATTTTCCCTAGTCTCAGGAAACTTCTAGCAGCTTGACAAATGTAGCAAAAGTGAGCCATGCCTGTATTGCGCGTGCAATACGCGCAAATTACATTGCCAATTTTTGCAATCAAGAAAATAATGACTGGAGATTGTGAATTCTAGAATTTGCGAATTTATGTCGAATATTAGGCCATAAATTCGTGAAATATCACGAAAACGAATTTTGCCTATGCCGCTCATCACTAGTCTCATGCAGTGCAGATGGTATTTATCGAATAGATTAAAGGGGTCATGCAGTGTTACAATATTAATGACCTACCCTTAGGGTCTAGGGTCATTTTTAACTCTATCCCAGCCTGATAGGAGCTTAGCAGTCAGATGTCTCATTGCATTTATCAACTCACCTGTATGTAAAGAAAGTTTCAGCCAATAAACCTTATTTTTTGTATAATAAAAACCATGAGGAACTCATACATAAATTATATTGAAAATGTTTTTGATTGAACAGGGTCGGCCATGAAAAACAGAGCCCTGTTTCTCTTGTGTCGGTGAAACCGTCTTTGTTGCCCATAGCAGCCAATCAGAGCTCAGCTTTCATTTTAACGGAGCAGTGTTGCCCATCGTATCCTTCCCTACCAGTCGAGTGGTACACTTTGTGGAGGGCAGTAGTGTTGGGTGTGACTGTGTCCAACATGCCTTATTCGGTTCAACAAAGAATTGTGATAGTGAAGGCCTATGGATGCACAGAGTCATTCAAAGAAACACAGGACTGTATTGCTGGTCATTCCTAGTCCAGCAAACAGCAGTTTACATTGTTTGGTTCAGAACTAGCATACCAGAGAATCCGTGGCTGATGGCACAAAAAATAGACAGCCGTAGGTTTGGATGCAGTGGCCGGATTTGGGGTGGCCCCAGACACTGTCGAGGTTTCACCACGTGTTGCTGCTCTCTGGAAGAGATGGTAAGGCGTGGTGCACCCTAATGAGAAATTAGTCCAGAGAGTCAGGGTCTGCAGTAAACTTTACTGCTTCTTTACTGGAGGAATTCATGTGCAAAACAATACAGGCGAGGCATTGGGCTGGCTTCTCCGGTCTCTTCCCTGGCAGAAGAAGGGTTTGATGCTGAATAAAGGCCTGAGCTGGCTGTCCCTTACTCTCTTCAGAAGGCTGGTACCCTGGACAAAGGCTGGTGATCCAGGATCTGTGGCAGCGTATCCCCGTCTCAGCCTCCTCTTCTGGTCTGGCAGAGTCTCCTCTTCCAAGCAATGTTCCCTAACTGCAGAACACTAGGGGCTCTGACTGCTCTCCTTATATATAGTTTCTAGCAAGACTGGAACCTTCTAGTGGGAAGGGTGGAGTGGAGAAGCTCAGCACAAACAATTACAAAGTAACTATTCCCATCTCTCAGAGACTCCCATTAGAGCTTCAATGATACTCAATGGCAATGACACAGCAGTTTTTTCAGACAGAAAAAAGTTTCCAGACATAACAACAGAGCTAAACCAGCCAGTCACGAGGTCAGACTGTCTGCTTTAGGTGGTAAACAATGTCTGGCTTTTTATCAAGAAAACAAACCGCAGCCGACACTACCCGATGTGTGATCAATCTGGATAGACCCTTATCAGCACTAGATCAATAGCGATATTAGGTGGTGCTCTGCTCAATAGATTCATCTACTGTAAATACTAAGTAGTAAGAAACACAAGTAGTGGCACTCACCTGGTGAGAACATAGAGTGCCGCTACTTGTGTTTCTTACTATTTAATGTCTGGCTTTTTCCCTCCAGTCTTCTTTAAACCCTATGGCAGCTGTGGGGGGGGGGGGGGGGGGGGGGGGAGTCTCTCAGTATTCATTAATCCTTTCCACAGAGCCTTGCAAATACAGTGACAATGAACAGGATATATATCAGAACATACAAATAAAATGCAGTTAAACAGTAGTAAACAGTATAAGTTAACCCTTTCAAGAGAAATAAAGTAAGACTTTTTAACTTTGCATAGGGGAAACAGGGGAAAATGTCCACAAATGTCCAGAATCCACAGTACCCCTACTCCAGAGCATTAAATAGACCCCCTTTGTTGCAGTGGACATTCAGAAAAGGCTTATGAGAAGCCAGAGGCAATCGACGCAAAACTTATCCCAGCAGGTACACATCACCAGAATAACATGTCAAAGTGTGCTAAAATCGCTGTCCTGGTAAACATGATCTGGAGAGAGTCCTAACAGAGGGCATAGGGTAAAGAATGTATAATCCCTTAGACCCTGAGCTCTAGGATCTAAGGATCTAGAGCAGGGATTCCAAACCTGTAGGCCTCCAGTTGTTGCAAAACTACAACTCCCAGTATGCCTGGACAGCTAGAAGGCTGCAGGTTGAGTATCCCTGATCCACCCAGGCTGTAGCATTGCTTGTGGGCAAGGTAGTTACCCCTATGCCTGTAGGGTGTACACACACATCCCCTACATCCAGTGGAGTAATGTAGGGGGGGGGGCAGGGGGGCAAAATTGCAGGGGGTACCAGCAGGGCCGCACCGCCAATTAGGCGAGGTGAGGCGATCACCTCAGGTGAAAAGTGGGGGGCGGCGGCAGAGCACAGGGAGATGAGCGCTTCCATTGTTGAAGCGCTCACTTCCATAGTCATCTGTATCGCTGTCCGCGATACAGATGGATGTGCTGCGGCGGGGCAGGGGAGGGAGAGGCGTCTCACTTCCCCGTTCCTCTGCCTACAGCCTATCAGAGGCCAGGGCAGGCGGCGCGATGACGTCATTGCGCCGCCTGAGCCGTACAGCGCAGGACACAGGCCAGCCGAGGCCTGCATCGCATCGCTGCTTTTATGGAATATAATGGACAATTGCTTCTCACTTACAAAATGGTGTCTGTCCGAGAGACAACCCCCTGTATGCATTCTATGATTGAAACTATTTGCAGCAAAGACTTGAAACTGTCAGGAATTCCTCTGAGTCTATCATACATATGCCTTAAACTTATTTCCTGTTTACATTCCTTCTTCCTAAAAGACCAATCATGTGAACCCACTTCTCCCACTTACAGTTGCAAGAAAAAGTATGTGAACCCTTCGGAATGATATGGATTTCTGCACAAATTGGTCATAAAATGTGATCTGATCTTCATCTAAATCACAACAATAGACAATCACAGTCTGCTTAAACTAATAACATACAAAGAATTAAATGTTACCATGTTTTTATTGAACACACCATGTAAACATTCACAGTGCAGGTGGAAAAAGTATGTGAACCCTTGGATTTAATAACTGCTTGAACCTCCTTTGGCAGCAATAACGTCAACCAAACGTTTCCTGTAGTTGCAGATCAGACGTGCACAACGGTCAGGAGTAATTCTTGACCATTCCTCTTAACAGAACTGTTTCAGTTCAGCAATATTCTTGGGATGTCTGGTGTGAATCGCTTTCTTGAGGTCATGCCACAGCATCTCAATCGGGTTGAGGTCAGGACTCTGACTGTGCCACTCCAGAAGGCGTATTTTCTTCTGTTTAAACCATTCTGTTGTTGATTTACTTCTATGCTTTGGGTCGTTGTCCTGTTGCAACACTTATCTTCTGTTGAGCTTCAGCTGGTGGACAGATGGCCTTAAGTTCTCCTGCAAAATGTCTTGATAAACTTGGGAATTCATTTTTCCTTCGATGATAGCAATCCGTCCAGGCCCTGACGCAGCAAAGCAGCCCCAAACCATGATGCCCCCACCACCATACTTCACAGTTGGGATGAGGTTTTGATGTCTGTGTGCTGTGCCTCTTTTTCTCCACACATAGTGTTGTGTGTTTCTTCCAAATAACTCAACTTTGGTTTCATCTGTCCACAGAATATTTTGCCAGTACTGCTGTGGAACATCCAGGTGCTCTTGTGCAAACTGTAAACGTGCAGCAATGTTTTTTTGGACAGCAGTGGCTTCCTCTGTGGTATCCTCCCATGAAATCCATTCTTGTTTAGTGTTTTACGTATCGTACATTCGCTAACAGGAATGTTAGCATATGCCAGAGACTTTTGTAAGTCTTTAGCTGACACTCTAGGATTCTTCTTCACCTCATTGAGCAGTCTGCGCTGTGCTCTTGAAGTCATCTTTACAGAACTGCCACTCCTAGGGAAAGTAGCAGCAGTGCTGAACTTTCTCCATTCATAGACAATTTGTCTTACCGTGGACTGATGAACAGCAAGGCTTTTGGAGATACTTTTATAACACTTTCCAGCGTTATGCAAGTTAACAATTCTTAATCGTAGGTCTTCTGAGAGCTCTTTTGTGCGAGGCATCATTCACATCAGGCAATACTTCTTGTGAAAAGCAAACCCAGAACTGGTGTGTGTTTTATAGGGCAGGGCAGCTGTAACCAACACCTCCAATCTCATCTCACTGATTGGACTCCAGTTGGCTGACACCTCACTCCAATTAGCTCTTGGAGATGTCATTAGTCTAGGGGTTCGCATACTTTTTCCACCTGCACTGTGAATGTTTACATGGTGTGTTCAATAAAAACATGGTAACGTTTAATTCTTTGTGTGTTATTAGTTTAAGCAGACGGTGATTGTCTATTGTTGTGACTTAGATGAAGATCAGATCACATTTTATGACCAATTTGTGCAGAAATCCATATCATTCCAAAGGGTTCACATACTTTTTCTTGCAACTGTATATGTAGGGTATATAATGTGAAGCCCCCACCTAATAAATTAGAGTTATGCTTTGACCTTATATAGAGTGTCAGTGTTATTCAGCAGTATAATATTGGGGAGCACAGCGGCACAGTATTGGGGGTGGTAGGATGATTTGTCCAGAAGATGGGAGGATGATGGAAAAGTAGTAAACCAAGATTTTTTTCCCCGTGAAACTGCAGAGATGAGAAATGGCTGAAAAATGGTGGTCTGGTCTGAAGGACTGAAAGGGGAAGATGAGGAAAGAGAACATCTACATCAAAGGAGACGTCGCTGGATATTAGAGGTATGGGGCGCTGTATTAACCTGTATGTTCTGTAGTGTTGGGAGGGTGGATATAGAATTTGGCCCACACTGTAGCAGCCCCGCCCCAGACTTCAGGTCACTTTGTGCGCATTCTGAATTCTGGGGGCTCACACCCATCTACTACATTATCTGTACTCAGAGAGTTATCACTGTGTTATCTGTGGTGTTACGTGTGACTGCAAGTGATATCTACTACATCATCTGTAAAAAGGGGCATGGCCACAGGTTGGGGGGCAATACTTGGCTTGCCCCGTGTGCTGGCAACTAGAGATGGCCAGTTCGCAGCGTTCGTCCGCGAACACATGCGATCTGCCATGTGTTCGAGCCAGTCTGAAATGAAATACGGTCTCCGGGTGCAGGCAGTTCCAAGAACAGCCCCGGAGGCCGTTATCAGAACTGCCTGCACCCGGAGATCGCATTTCATTTCAGACCGGCTCGGTCACAGGCACAGGTATGGACTTACCTGTGCCTCGTCAGACTTGTCAGTTAAGATGGCAGATCGCATGTGTTCGCGGGCGAACACTGCGAACTGGCCATCACTGCTGGCAACCCACGCTACGCCACTGCCTCCATCTCTTAAAGGGCCAGCGTATGTGCACCCATATCTTCACCAACAATCTGCTGGCAACCTTGGGGTACTTTAGGCACATACCCCAGTGGGAGAATGCCTGATAAATAGGTTCTTTAGCTTGCTAAGTTCCTGCAAAAAAGTGCTATATTCTGTTGTCTGCCCATGACTTTCTGCCCGTTTACTGTACTCTGTCCATCTGCTGCCTGACCTGTCCTGTGCTTGACCTTTTTATTGATCCTATGCTCCCTGCCCTGACCTCAGACTGATTCCCATATTGCACATTCTCCACCAGCCCTGACCTCAGCATTTCCCTGACCACGATTTTGCTTGCGCCCTCGCTGCCTTGCACCAGTGTCTCTGACCCTGTGAGTCAGCTTTCAATCACACAGAGACTATTCCTGGAGATAGCATCCTGGTGGCTCCCCTGCAGTGAAGTCCAGGTGTAACACCCTTTGGGCAGCCCTCGGTTATCACCTAATTATGATGCAGTGCCTAGAGGGATAGCAATAGTGTCTTCCTCTTCTGCCACGGGTCGATTTGGGAAAACCCTGCCCAGCTCAGTACACACTCACCCCTGGAAGGAGTCAACTGATCAACAGGTTTATTTTGAAAAGGTGAATAATGGTGAATAACATAAAAATAATGTAGTAAAAATAGCACAGATTAAATTCTGTCTAAGGGAAACCCCAGGTGAAGAGGCCAGGCTAACTTAAACAGTTAGCAGTGATGGTGAGCACACACACTCTCCTTTAAACATGCAAATACAGAATAACTTCCCAGCAATCTACTCCTAGCACTCAGCTTGCTATTAACTCCTGTCTAACAATTAACCCAGTCCGAACGTTGGGGCCCAGTTGCAGAAATATTAGTGCGCTAATGTTGGTGCACTTACAATTGTCCTGTCCGGGAACCAGCTGGGGGCTGCAGCATTTAGAGGCTTGGATGGCTGTGGAGTTGGTGGCTGTATCCTCCTGGGACGCAGGGCAATTCTTCTCCTGGAATTCAGGCTGGATTGTGGATGTAACGCAATAGCTGAATTCTCACCTTACACACAAGATCCACAGGGCTGTCTGGGCTGGATTGTACTGTCTTTCCTGAAGCAATGCTCACATCTGTTTGTGGTGATCTCTCAGTCTCTATCTTCTGGTCATGCTGCTGTCTGTAAGATGGCTGCTGTTCCTCTTCTTTCCTTAGACTTTCCTCCTAGTCCCTCTGCTATTGGCTGCAAGTGTTCATGGGATTTGCAGTCCACTTCACCTCAGGAGAATCAGCACTAATGCCTGCTTCTATGAGTCCCTGCTTGTAATTGACAGCAGCATTTTCTTTCTCTGCAGAGGTTACAGGTGAATAACAGGGGACTTTGTTTGTTGACAAAGTCGAATTTGTTTGTTGACAAAGTCGTTCCACAACCACTACTGTAACAACAGGGAATGCATCAAAGCAAAAACAAATACAATGTAACAGCACTCTGCAAACACAAATACCAAAGTATATCAAAGTATATACAATAGTGCCATACTCACTATAGAAAATGTATTAATGCTAATGCTACATTATAAATGTGAGATTCTTAGCGAATACATTTTGTACAAAATTATTTGTGCCTGTCCACCAACGACAGGGCGATTTCTTTAAGACAGGAACCTACACTAAATACTACCTCCTCTGGTGCCATATTGGCCTCCATTAAATTCAGAGAATGTAGGTGTCACGGGTAATGGGGAAGGGGAAAACACCAGATACACACAAAACAAATAGACAACAGTCCTATGGATCTGTGGATGGCACTCTGCAAACAAAAATAATAAAGTAAATATAATAGTGCCATACTTGCTATAGAAAATGTACTAATTTAATGCTATGTTATAAATGGGAGATTCTTGGTAAATACATTTTGTACAAAATTATTTGTGCCTGTCCGCCAACAACAAGGCGATCTCTTTGGGGCAGTAACCTAAACTAAATACTACCTCTTCTGGTGCCATGTTGGCCTCCATTAAATTCAGGGAATGCAGGTTCCACATGCATTAGAATGTTAATATTTTTTTTCCATAAAACTTCATGCACTTGGCTGTATCCATTTGTATGTCTACAACAAAACAAATCCCAGTAATTTTAGGCCTGTATTGCAACCTAATTGTTTCTGCATTTGTTCCAGGTGTCTGTTCTTTATGGCAGTTTAGCATTCATGTGTCATTGCTATTTAACAGCTACAAGAAAAATAGAAGGAGGAAATTATATCACCACTTTTTAGCTGAATTAACCTGAAACACCCATAGAAAGGTCACATGATCACCTTGGCACAATTTTTTATGCTTTCACTGAATAGAGAGCTCTGCTAGATTCTTCTGATTGGCTAGCTTTGGTGTCTGGCAACGTTTGCATTTCAACACATCCTCCAAAAATTTAAATGTTTCCTCTTGTACTGGCTTCTCCCTCAGCAATTTGGCCAGCATACGCCAATGCTGGAAAAACCGAGGAGGAGGAGGAATAAGGTTCACACCAGCAGATTATTGCTAATGAGCATTCTTACAAATGCTTGTTAGTGATGATCTGCCTGATGCTCGGGCAATGTAAAGGGGCCTTTATTCTTTTCTGTCGTTCTGTATTAGTGTATGCTCGATGTCAAGTCATCCATTGTTTCAGTAGTAGTCGAAGTTTGCTGAGTTGGTTTTTGGTTTGTCTTGACTGTCTTGCTGGGTTATATTTCTGAGCAGAGTAGGAATCACATCTCTTTCATCCATGGCTCTCATCATTGGTCCTATTGTCGGTGAGTTTACTTCAGTACATTGTTGTCTACCAGTGTTTTATATGTTTCTTGCAAACGTCAGTTTTTTTTATTGTTGTTCAATTCAAGTTTACAGTAAGTCCTGGGGGTATCTGAGTGCCGAGAGACACTGTTAGTACTTGGAAAAGGTGACTGCTTTAGGTGAAGTCCAGGTCTGCAGTATTGTGAACACCTCCTTGATGATATCCTCTCACGCCACATCCATGCTGAAATGGTCATGGTAGGTTCTTGTATTCTGCACCTGGATGATGAGACGCTCTGAATATGTGTGGTGTGACATTGTGATCAAAGGTCTAACAGTGTGTTCAAGAGCTCTTCTGGACAGGAACTGGACCTGTACTGATATTTGTAGATCAGTTACTTGGATCCATTTGAAAAACAAATGTGTGCAGGGTCCCATAAAAATAAGTGGGTCAGTGTAGTATCCATTAAGAAAAATAGGCATGTATACATGAACCTTATAGAGGTTATCCGGTTTCCTATATTGATGACCTCAGGATTGGGGGGGGCTTAGCTGTTTGTAGAGACTGCAGAATTCGTATGGGCACTTCTTTCTCTTCTGTTTACCTGCTCGCCGTCGACGTTTCAGTTGGAAGCAGTGTAAGTACAGATCCTTCATCCCATTCACATTATTGAGACGGAATGTAACTACAACTTCTCCTTCTCATTCAAGTGAATGGGACAGAGGAGCTGTAATTACACTGCTAGCCGCGGCACTGTCAACGGCGAGCAGGTAAAGTCTCTTCAAACATCTGATTGGTGGGATGCCGGGAGTCGGATACCCGCCTAACTGGTATGGATGACCTATTCTGAGAAGTCAGACAACCCCTTTAAGCGTGAGTTGTTAGGTGCATACAGTTTTGTGAAAGCTAAGCTTCATCCAGGGTGGTGAAGATGTAAAAATGGCCACTAAAAAGGATGCATCATGAGTAATAGCTTGTGTTCTGTAGTATTTTTTAGTTTGCAATACACTTAGCTGTGAACTGGCCATTAATGTAAAGTCCTTATTGTAGCTCTATGAGGGTCAAACTGTCATCATGAATACAATAAAGGCAGGCCTAAAGACATAGCGATAGTAGGGCCGGGCTCAAACCCCTTCTCCCTGGGATGTGTGGTATGTATCTGCTGGTTCCCAGCTGCATTCATTTAACACATCTGAATAAAACATTCCAGCAGATTAACACGGCACTTCCATTGCTGTGAAAATTTAATGAGAACTTTCTGCAGCGAATAATGATGATCCAGAGATCTTCTTCGCATGTTAAGTCATTCTTGGCTTTAAACTCTAAAATTGAGAGAAATCAGCCGCTGCTGTTTGAACCTTTTATACTTAGTGACTTCAGACTAAAGTATTGTGATTGCTTGTCGCCTTGCTGCATGGATTATGGACGCCGAATTGAATTTTTATGTCTTCAGAAAAGATTTACACAGCTCCTCGCACAACTCTTCTACTATATAGACAAATAGAGAGAGATGAAGACATAACAATGCAGAGTGCTAAGGCTACATGCATACGAACGTTGTTTGTTTCTGTGTCCATTCTGTCTTTTTTTGCGGATAGGATGCGGACCCATTCATTTTAATGGGTCCGCAATTGGCATAGGCATTGCTACAATGGATCCGCAAAAAAAACAGATGGCATACAGATGTGCAAAACACATACGGTCGTGTACATGTAGCCTTATTCTGTAGGAGCTCATATTATTCTTTAGCTGAGTGTACACTGTTTGGGACATTTATTAAACTTGTATGCCCTAATTGTGGCATAAAATAGTTGCAAATTATGGCACATACCATATTTGCACCATAATTTGGAACTTTTTGAGCTTCGCAACACTTTTCTAAAGTTTCAATATAGGGGTAGGCAAAGCGCAAGGAGAAGGGCTTTGCGCCGCTGCCAGATTTACTATAAGGCTGGGTTCACACCTGAGCGTTTTACAGCGCGTTCCTACGCGCTGAAAAAAGCTCAACAGGCAAGAACCAATGTTTCCCTATGGGAATAGTTCTCACCTGAGCGTTTTACAGCGGGTACAATCGTGCTGTAAAACACCCGACGCCCCAAGAAGTACAGGAGCTTCTTTGGGGCGTCTTGTCGCGCGTTCTCATACATAGACTTCCGGGAACACGCAACAATGGGCGTTCGCTTGTTCCGGAGCCGCATCTGTAAACGCGCATACAATCGCGCATACAGAGCGCTCCATCCCGTACGCTCAGGTCTGAACACAGCCTAACTTGCAACAGAAACTGGCGTAAGTTATAACTCAAGTCTATGTCAGCTCCTGGTTTATTAACAAACATCTGCCTCTTAATAAACAAGTTGCATTTTACTACAGTGCAGGGGGATCAAGACTGGCTTATGTGTTATGGATTTAGTGGAATCAATGTACCTCAAACTGAAAACACTGTGAGGGTGGAATTGGGATTTAAGGCAGCTGATCTACAAGTCAGGACAAACAGAATGGATTTGAAACTTGTTCAGACTTGAATAAAGATTTATAGAACCCAGACATACAGAGACATGGATTTGGAACTTGTTAAGACTTGGATCAAGGGAAGACGTCTGGAACCCAGACATACAGAGACATGGACTAAGAACATGTGCAGACTTGGATCAAGACTTCTGGAATCCAGACATACAGAAGACCTGTCCAAACAGTAACAACTGCAGGGACCAGTGAACACATGACAGGAACTTCTGGAACCGAACATACCAGAAATAGCAAGCTGACATGGCAATGACTTCAGGAACCCAGACACACTGAGCAGATGCAGAGCAAGGTTTTAGGAACGGGCTTGAGACTTCATAAGAAAAAACTGTTGCACAGAAGCAGACGTTGTTGCACAGCCATGGTTTGGCCGCAGACAGAATTAGGCTATTTTCACACTGGTGTTTCTGGGTCCACTTGTGAGATCCGTTTCAGGGCTCTCACAAGCGGCCCAAAACCGATCAGTTCAGCTCCAATGTATTCTTAATGGATAAGGATCCGTTCAGAATGCATCAATTTGGCTGTGTTTGGTCTCCGTTGCGTTTTTTAGGCGGTCATTAAACCGCAGCTTGCAGCGTTTTGGTGTCTGCCGGACGATGCGGAGCCAAACTGATCCGTCCTGACTTACAATGTAAGTCAATGGGGACGGATCCGTTTTTCACTGACACAATATGGTGCCCCATTGACTTTCAATCTAAGTCAAGACGGATCCATTTTGACTTAAACTTTCCTTTGAATGAATAATGCAAACGGATCCGTTATGAACGAATACAAGCGTTTGCATTATCGGTGCAGATCCGTCTGTGCAGATACAAGACGGATCCGCACCGAACACCAGTGTGAAAGTAGCCTTAACCCAAACAGGCAGAGCTCGTTAACTAAATAACAGAAAAAATTAGCACATGGACAGCAGGTGCAGATACAGACAAATTCAGACACAGACTGGGAATTAACTCATAAGGAACCAGATTGTAGAGAGCATACGAGCTATTCACACCCACAAGTAATCCGTGTCCAGTATGCAATGAACAGAGGCGGATGTGCCCTGCTACTCAGACATATGGCCGTAGGTACACACCACAAATATTCGGCAACCAACCCACATAGAAACAATGGCACACATTGAACAAATGTCTAACAGTATTGGAACGCCAGTCTTGATAAATCCACTCCATTGAGTATGCACCGAGGCCAAAGTAATGTAGATCAGTGAGGTGTTCAAACTGACTGTTCCTAAAAGCAGTTTCCGTGTTGATGACTGCTATTAAATGCTTTTAGCTGCAACACTTGAATCAAGCCTTGAGGTTTCTTGTTTAGTAAAAAAAAATGACTGCAGAAAATAATTATACCATTTGCAGGAGGTAGCCAATCACCTTCAATTTCTCATTATTTATATCAGTTACTTAACCCCTTGGCAACATGCGCCATACAGTGCTGTGTAGTGCTGTGTAGTGCCTATATATAATATAAATGCCTCTACGGAACTTTTGCAGGTACAGTTTCATGTTACGCCCACATACTTAAATAAATTTTATTGGGATTTTATGTGATAGACCAACACAAAGTAGCAAGTATGTGTGGAGTAAAAAGAAAATGATATGGGTTTTAAAAAATTTTGATAAATAAAAATCTGGAAAGTGTGGCTTGCATTTGTATTCAGCCCCCATGAGTCAATAACTTTGTGTAGGACCACCTTTTGCTGCAATTACAGCTTAAATTCTTTTGGGGTATTTCTCTACCAGCTTTGCACATCTTGAGGCTGAAATGTTTGCCCATTCTTCTTTGCAAAATAGCTCAAGCTCAGTCAGATTGGATAGAGGGCCTCTGTGAAAAGCAATCACAGATTCTCAATGGGTTTTAGGTCTGGACTTTGACTGGGCCATTCTAACAAATAAATATGCTTTGAGGTAAACTATTCCATTGTAGCTCTGGATGTATATTTAGGGTCGTTGTCCTGCTGGAAGGTGAACTTCTATCCCATTCTCAAGTCTTTTGCAGCCTCTACCAGCTTCCCTGTCCCTTCTGAACAAAAGCATCCCTACAGCATGATGCTGCCACCGCCATATTTCACTGCTGCCATGGTGTGTTCAGGGTGATGTGCAGTGTTCATTTTGTGACACACATAGTGTTTTGAATTTAGGACTAATAAATTCAACTTTGGTCTCATATGACCAGAGCACCTTCTTCCACCTGTATGCTGTGTCCCCTACATGACTTGTGGTAAACTGCAAATGGGACTTCTTATGGCTTGCTCTCAAAAATTGCTTTTTTTCTTGCCACTCTGAGCTGTAGATCTCTGCAGCATCTCCAGAGGGACCATGGACCCCCTGGCTGCTTCTCTAATTAGTGCTCTCCTTGCCTTGTCAGTGGATGGCCATGTTTTGGTAGGTTTGCCGTTGTGCCATACTCCTTCCATTTTCAGATAATGGATTAAACAGTGCTCCATGAGATGTTCAGAGCTTCTGATATTTTTTTATAACCTAACCCTGCTTACCACTTCTTCACAACTTTGTTCCTGACCTGTCTTGTGTGTTCCTTAATTTTTGTGATGCTGTTAGATCACTAATAAACCTCTCAGGCCTTCACAGAACAGTTATAGTCATACTGAGAATAAATTATACCCAGGTGGACTCTATTTACTAATTAGGTGACTTCTGAAGGCAATTAGTCACACTGGATTTTATTTAGAGGTATCATAGTACAGGGGGCTGAATACAAATGCACACCACACTTTTCAGATTATTTTTTTTTGAAAACCATGTATCATTTTCTTTTCACTTCACACATACTTGCTACTTTGTGTTGGTATATCACATAAAATCCCAATAAAATACATTTAAGTTTGTGCGTGTAACATGAAAAAATCTGGAAAAGCTCAAGGGGTATGAATACTTTTTCAAGGCACTCATTGAAGAAATTATCTGCCCAGTTGGTAATCCACCTCTTATATGCATTAGCTTTATACATAAGGCCCTTGTTCACAGTTTGTTTTTTGAAACATCACCCCAATAGTCAAGCATAACAATCTATAAACAATTGGTTACATTCATAATGTTTTATTTGATATAATAACATGTAGAAATGTCCTTACTTATTTATATGAGTTATTTAACCTTTTGGCCACATGCGCCATTCTTGTCAAGGCGTTAAAGATGGTGTCCGCTTGGCAGCTATCCAGCTGGTGGTTGCTGTTTTTAAACATTGGACATGCAACCAAAGCATCTGAGTGGTCATTTTGAGAGAGTGACTGAAGGCTCCCCTTAAACTAATACTTTGTTGAAGCACCTTTTGATTTTATTACATCACTCAGTCTTTTTGGGTATGAGTCTGTGTCCCCTACATGACTTGTGGTAAACTGCAAATGGGACTTCTTATGGCTTGCTCTCAAAAATTGCTTTTTTTCTTGCCACTCTGAGCTGTAGATCTCTGCAGCATCTCCAGAGGGACCATGGACCCCCTGGCTGCTTCTCTAATTAGTGCTCTCCTTGCCTTGTCAGTGGATGGCCATGTTTTGGTAGGTTTGCCGTTGTGCCATACTCCTTCCATTTTCAGATAATGGATTAAATAATACAGTGGATATGAAAAGTCTACACACCCCTGTTAAAATGTCAGGTTTCTGTGATGTAAAAAAAAATTAGACAAAGATAAATAATTTCACAACTTTTTCCACCTTTAATGTGACCTATAAACTGTACAACTCAATTGAAAAACAAACTGAAATCTTTTAGGTAGAGGGAAGAAAAAATATAAAGATAAAATTATATGGTTGCATAAGTGTTCACATGCTTAAACTAATACTTTGTTGAAGCACCTTTTGATTTTATTACATCACTCAGTCTTTTTGGGTATGAGTCTATCAGCATGGCACATTTTGACTTGGCAAGATTTGCCCACTCGTCTTTGCAAAAACACTCCAAATCTGTCAGATTGCGAGGGCATCTCCTGTGCACAGCCCTCTTCAGATCACCCCACAGATTTTCAATCGGATTCAGGTCTGGGCTCTGGCTGGGTCATTCCAAAACTTTAATTTTCTTCTGGTGAAGCCATTTCTTTGTTGATTTGGATGTATGCTTTGGGTTGTTGTCATGCTGAAAGATGAAGTTCCTCTTCATGTTCAGCTTTCTAGCAGAAGCCTGAAGGTTTTGTGCCAATATTGACTGGTATTTGGAACTGTTCATAATTCCCTCTAGCTTAACTAAGGCTAGTTCCAGCTGAAGAAAAACAGCCCCAAAGCATGATGCTGCCACCACCATGCTTCACTGTGGGTATGTTGTTCATTTAGGTTTGTGCAGTGTTGTTTTTGCGCCAAACATATCTTTTGGAATTTTGGCCAAAAAGTTCAACCTTGGTTTCATCAGATCATAAGACCTTTTCCCACATGCTTTTGGGAGACTTCAGATGTGTTTTTGCAAAATGTAGCGTGGCGTGGATGTTTTTATTCGTAAGAAAAGGCTTTCATCTTGCTACTCTACCCCATAGCCCAGACATATGAAGAATACGGGAGATTGTTGTCACATGTACCACACAGCCAGTACTTGCCAGATATTCCTGCAGCTCCTTTAATGTTGCTGTAGGCCTCTTGGTAGCCTCCCAGACCAGTTTTCTTCTCGTCTTTTCATCAATTTTGGAGGGACGTCCAGTTCTTGGTAATGTAACTGTGGTGCCATATTTCCTCCACTTGATGATGATTGTCTTCACTGTGTTCCATGGTATATCTAATGCCTTGGAAATTCTTTTGTACTCTTCTCCTGACTAATACCTTTTAACAATGAGATCCCTCTGATGCTTTGGAAGCTCTTTGTTGACCATGGCTTTTGCTATGGGATGCGACTAAGAAAATTTCAGGAAAGACCAACTAGAGCAGCTGAACTTTATTTGAGGTTAATCGGAGGCACTTTAAATGATGGCAGGTGTATGCGACTCCTATTTAACATGATTTTGAATGTGACTGCTTAATTCTAAACACAGCTACATCCCCAGTTATAAGAGGGTGTGCACACTTATGCAACCACATTATTATTATTTTTTATTTTATTTTTTTTCTCCACCTAAAAGTGTCTGTTTTTTTATTTTTATTGAGTGGTACAAATTATAGGTCACATTAAAGGTGGAAAAAGTTCTGAAATTATTTATCTTTGTCTCATTTTTTTTACATCACAGAAACCTGACATTTTAACAGGAGCGTGTAGACTTTTTTATCCACTGTATATGCCAGAAACTTAGCTTATATTTCTGGTGCATGTAGAGAAGATGCATACATATAATAATTGTTTTAATTCCTCACCATTTTCCAGATCTTTGAAAAGCTCTTCAACTTTTCCCCTCTAACGCCAGCTCTAAAAAAGTGGGCCTGGCCTGGGCAAGGAAGGGGCCAGCAGTAGTAAATTCACAATGAATCACAGCACTCGGCAGGAAACTGGCAAATGAATGGGTGCTCGTCCCTTGTTATCCCTGACTCCACCTCAGGAATTCTTCAGACGATCAATCAAAGTGTGAGACAGCACACCAATAGAGATTTTCAATGCAATTAGTGTTTTTCTTCAGCCGGACTTTACATCATTTTGAAAAAAGCAACGTTTCGGGCTTTACATATTGCGCCCTTCATCAGGCAGTATTTCATAAGACTTGAAAATGGTGCCAGCAGGGCGGTCTCATTAATCGATTTCTATGCCTGTTTTAGGCATAGAAAATGGTCTAAATGTAAGACAGCAAGGAAGCTGTCTTACATTTAGGCCTCATGCACACGACTGTATGTATTTTGTGGTCCACAAAAAATGGATCCGCAAAAAATACAGATGACATCCGTGTGCGGAACAGAACAGCTGGCCCCTAATAGAACAGTACTATCCTTGTCCGTAATGCGGACAATAATAGGACATGTTCAATTTTTTTGCGGAACGGAAATACGGACATACGGAAACGGAATGCACGCAGAGTAACCTCTTTTTGCAGACCCATTGAAATTAATGCAAATGAAAAAGGAGATCCAGCTTCCAGACAACGCATAGATGCTTTAATGAAAAGGTGCTAAAATCCAGACATGTACCTCAGGTCATCTGATGTACATGTCTGGATTTTAGCACCTTTTAATTAAAGCATCTATACGTTGTCTGGAAGCTGGATCTCCTTCTTCATTTACATTAATTTCAATGGGTCTGCAAAAAGAGGTTACTCCGCGTGCATTCCGTTTCCGTATGTCCGTATTTCCTTCTTCATTTACATTTGCTGGATCTCCTTCTTCATTTACATTTCTACCATCGCTTAGTTCCTGGCGAATATCCCTGCTTCCATTGCAACTTGGGACCAGGTGAGCCTCGACAAATGCTTTTCATCGAAATTAATGGTTCCGTATATGGTCCGCAAAAAAAAAAAACAACGGACACGGAAAGAAAATACGTTTGTGTGCATGAGGCCTTAGACTGGTGCTGGAAACGCCGAAGTTATGTAAAGGCTGGTGCCTCTTCATAACTTTGGCGGATCCACCGCCAGGTATAGGAGTTATTAAGACCAGTATATTGAACGCCAGTCTTAATAAATTAAAGTGTTAATAAATTATATTATTTACATTCAGGTGTACCGTTCTTGCTACCAAGTAGCAGCTGCATGGCGCGGGTGAAGGACATGTTATATGAAAGACCAGCCTATGAGTCTGTAGGAAGTAATTTTTTAGCTAAACCAAAAACATTAGCGCTTATTATTATCATTATATAATGAATAATAATCCAGAAAATCCCTTTAAAGTTTTGCTGGCCAAGAGGCGGAGCCGATTCCAAAGAGAAAAGTATTTTTTATGCAGAAATGTGAATGTTTTCCGCCTAGCATTTTGGTGATTGCTGACTGTCCGGTAATACTGAACTTTATCGTCAATAATAATCACAAAATAATATATGAAGGATATTTTAGTGCCAGATATTCATGTTGGAGTTGATTCAATGTATTTTATAATGTTAGCTGATTGCCCTTTTGGAAATTTACATATGCACTTACACTTTGTGTGTTGCTGTAGTAATAAGGTTATTACATTCATAGCGGCTTTTATGGATTTTGATATTTTAGGCTCTTTAATAAATGTACGATCTTACTGCAGTTATATGGGTGGTGGTGAATTATACTGTAATGGCTAATTGAATATTTGCTTGTCAGCCGCAAATTGTATAACAATTTGCCAGTCTGATAATGCGCCGTGTTACAGCAGGCAGTAATTGTCATTTATCTGAGCTAGGAGTAAAAGTTATTGAAGTGCAGTCTGCAAGCAACAGGCGGCCGTCTACGTTACCTGCCGCCTGCATGCCGTTGTATAGTCCTCCCTTCCATTATTATAGGCGGTAAATATATTACTCTACAGTATAATAGAATAATAATCTGTTTTCTTCATACAGAATCCATACTGCTTAACATTCATGAGCTCTTAGGCTGTCAGGTTCTAAAGCAGTCAACTCTATTAGTCAACAAATTATTTAGCGACAAGGGCTTCAAAGCACAAGAACGTATAGCGCTCCGATTGTTTCTAGGATGTATTTGCACTGTCTTCTGGAGTATGGAGAAATTGAAATTTGTGCCACATTGATGTATTGTGTCATTTTCCACCCAAGCACAGACTGTTTTTTTTAATGGATTTTCTGGTTTTAAGAATAAGCATGAAAAGTTTTACCACTTCTCTTGTATACTATGCGTTTCATTTCCTTGCAGTTTTAAAGATCTCTGCTTAGCGTCGGTGAATGGAAACAATCTTGTTTACATTCAGAGCATGAGAAT
Organism: Bufo bufo; assembly: GCF_905171765.1. NCBI lineage: Eukaryota > Metazoa > Chordata > Amphibia > Anura > Bufonidae > Bufo > Bufo bufo. The sequence continues at coordinate 158,358,219 of NC_053389.1, forward strand.
CTGTCCAGCTGATGCAGACTTAATGCCTCATTCACACAGTCAGGGCTCATGCATGCGCACAAACGTATTTTCTTTCCATATCCGTTCCGTTTTTTTTGCGGACCGTATGCGGAACTATTCATTTCAATGAGTCCGCAAAAAAACTGAAGTTTAACCGTGTGTATTCCATTTCTGTATGTCCGTATTCCCGTTCCGCAAAAAAATAGAACGTGTCCTATTATTGTCCGCATTACGGACAAGGATAGTATTTATTTATTTTATTTTATGCACTTATATAACGCTACTATATTCCGCAGCGCTTTACAGACATTAGCATTAAGCTGTCCCCAATGGGGCTCACAATTTAAGTTCCCTATTAGTATATCTTTGGACTATATATTAGTACTGTTCTATTATAGGGGCCAGCTGTTCTGTTCCTCAAAATACGGAATGCACACGCATGTGTGTTCCGGACAGCAAAATACATACGGTCGTGTGCATGTGCCCTCAGTGTTCGGTCAGTGATTTCCAGAGCTTTCCCTTTACCAGGGATCGGCAACCTCCGGCACTCCAGCTGTTCTGAAACTACTATGGGAGTTACAAAAACAGCTGAGTAAGTGTGCATGCTGGGAGTTGTAGTTTCACAGCAGCTGGAGTGCCAAAGGTTGCTGATCCCTGCCTTATACCTTATGTGGGTGGAGGCTCCAATCCTGGTTTTGGCTCACAATCACTGATGGAAATCACTAATCAAAACTTGTAAAAAGGCAGGCAGCTGTACTGGATCAGCCTCTGGATGTAAATAAGAATGAGCCTAATTGTTGGCAACAAACAGATCTTGAAAATGCTGAGGAATAAAAGCACACAGGGGACATTTATCATAACCTCTGTTCCAAAAAAGTGGCGCCAAAAAGTTGCAAACCTTGGCACATGCCGCTGTTGCGCACAGTTGAGCTTTTAGAGGTTTCACTTACCATTTACCACTTGGAGAGAGGTAAGGGGCTGAAGTAGGTGGTCTGTTACATGTACTTTTATCTTAATAATTGCCATGCATCTAAAGCAAGCATGGGGGAGATGAGGACTGTAAAATGAAAGTTGCCTAAGGGTACTTTCACACTAGCGGCAAGGAACTCCAAAACACGTCGTACTTTTATTCCGGCCGGAACGCCGGCCCTCCCCCATTATAGTCAATGGGGCTGGAGCAGTAGTCTGGGGGCACGCGTGCACTAGCAGTAGCATGGATCCGACAGGCTGTTCATCCACCGGAACAGCCTGCTGGAGTTCCTTGCCGCTAGTGTGAAACTAGCCTAACTAATGTATTATTAGAAAGTTGTAGAACTTTGCATTATATATTGCTGATGGTCTATTCTTGCAAAACTGGTGCTACAACCTCTGTTGTGGTCATCTAGCTGCAGCTGCACAACCCTTTCAAAGGGTTTATTCCTACTTGAGATATTTATGACATATCCATATCAATGGATATGCCATTCACATCTGATAGGTAGGAGCCCACCTCTGAGACCTCTTCCTATTGGGAACATGAAGTCCCCCGTCCACTGTTCTGCAAGGCCAGCCTGCCGTTGACAGCCACAGATGGTGAGCAGCGTGCAATCACCTCTTCTTCCAGTCCTCTCCACTGGCTGCCTTGAAAACAAAACCTGGCTCAGGGACACAAACTCTTTTAACACTTTCACGACCGTACGGTTTTCCGTCATTGCATTTCCTACTTCCTACGTTTTTTACTCCTGGCCTTCCTGAAGCCATAACATTTTAATTTTTCTGTTTACTGTTGAGGAAGGGTTGAGACGTATGCATATATACCCATGCATGCATGCAAACATGTGCGGGCATGTATGGTATATATGCATACATTGACCACCATATCCTGGGATGATGTGCACAGATGTGCCCAACATCTGTGCACGTTTGCCCATGGGTGCCCACAGCGACTCATGGTGGCCCCTGTGGGAAATATGTGCCCCCTTAGTATATAGACTGTGGCCCCTTGTTCTATATATGTCTATAATCCCCCTTTATAATATGTATAGGGCTGTGGCCCCTTATGTACATGTGTATACATATTAGGATGTATATACAGTTGCAAGAAAAAGTATGTGAACCCTTTGGAATGATATGGATTTCTGCACAAATTGGTCATAAAATGTGATCTGATCTTTATCTAAGTCACAACAATAGACAATCACAGTCTGCTTAAACTAATAACACACAAAGAATTAAATGTTACCATGTTTTTTTGAACACACCATGTAAACATTCACAGTGCAGGTGGAAAAAGTATGTGAACCCTTGGATTTAATAACTGGTTGAACCTCCTTTGGCAGCAATAACTTCAACCAAACGTTTCCTGTAGTTGCAGATCAGACGTGCACAACGGTCAGGAGTAATTCTTGACCATTCCTCTTTAAGAACTGTTTCAGTTCAGCAATATTCTTGGGATGTCTGGTGTGAATCGCTTTCTTGAGGTCATGCCACAGCATCTCAATCGGGTTGAGGTGCGGACTCTGACTGGGCCACTCCAGAAGGCGTATTTTCTTCTGGTTAAGCCATTCTGTTGTTGATTTACTTCTATGCTTTGGGTTGTTGTCCTGTTGCAACACCCATCTTCTGTTGAGCTTCAGCTGGTGGACAGATGGCCTTAAGTTCTCCTGCAAAATGTCTTGATAAACTTGGGAATTCATTTTTCCTTCGATGATAGCAATCCGTCCAGGCCCTGACACCGCAAAGCAGCCCCAAACCATGATGCCCCCACCACCATACTTCACAGTTGGGGTGAGGTTTTGATGTTGGTGTGCTGTGCCTCTTTTTCTCCACACATAGTGTTGTGTGTTTCTTCCAAACAATTCAACTTTGGTTTCATCTGTCCACAGAATATTTTGCCCGTACTGGTGTGGAACATCCAAGTGCTCTTGTGCAAACTTTAAACGAGCAGCAATGTTTTTTTTGGACAGCAGTGGCTTCCTCTGTGGTATCCTTCCATGAAATCCATTCTTGTTTAGTGTTTTAGGTATCGTAGATTCGCTAACGGGGATGTTAGCATATGCCAGAGACTTTTGTAAGTCTTTAGCTGACACTCCAGGATTCTTCTTCACCTCATTGAGCAGTCTGCGCTGTGCTCTTGCACTCATTTTTACAGGACTGCCACTCCTAGGGAGAGTAGCAGCAGTGCTGAACTGTCTCCATTTATAGACAATTTGTCTTACCGTGGACTGATGAACAGCAAGGCTTTTGGAGATACTTTTATAACCCTTTCCAGCTTTATGCAAGTCAACAATTCTTAATCGTAGGTCTTCTGAGAGCTCTTTTGTGCGAGGCATCATTCACATCAGGCAATGCTTCTTGTAAAAAGCAAACCCAGAACTGGTGTGTGTTTTTTTTATAGGGCAGGGCAGCTGTAACCAACACTTCCAATCTCATCTCATTGATTGAACTCCAGTTGGCTGACACCTCACTCCAATTAGCCCTTGGAGATGTCATTAGTCTAGGGGTTCACATACTTTTTCCACCTGCACTGTGAATGTTTACATGGTGTGTTCAATAAAAACATGGTAACATTTAATTATTTGCATGTTATTAGTTTAAGCAGACTGTGATTGTCTATTGTTGTGACTTAGATAAAGATCAGATCACATTTTATGACCAATTTGTGCAGAAATCCATATCATTCCAAAGGGTTCACATACTTTTTCTTGCAACTGTACATGTATATAACTGTGCTGCTTATGCCCTCTGATGCGTATATGTATATGTTTATATATCTGTCCCTTATAATTGTGTATACATGTGTATGGATGTGCCCCATGCAGCCATACACATATATATATATATTATACAATATTCCCCCCCCCCCCCTTCATACACCTGAAACCAGATGCATCGGTGTGAATGTCCCCCAAGCATTCACACAGATGCAATCTGGTTGATTGCATCAGAATGACCGGACTGAGGTCCGGTCATCCTGATAATTACAAAGGACTCGGATTCCATAGAATCTGAGCCCTTTGATATAATTGTCGCCAGCGCCGCTGGAGGCAATTATACATGATAGAAGAAGAGGAGAAGCCTCCCCTCCTTCTATTATGGAGACGCACGGGCCAGCGCAGTGACATCATCTCACTGCGCCGGCCCACGTGTCTCCAATGGTGGTGCGCGCGCGCCACCCTGTGAGCAGTGCGGCAGTGCGGGCCGCGGGATATAAATATCCGGCGGACCCAGCACAGGTGAGAAGAGCCGTGCCGCCCCCCCGCCACTGAAGGAGACCCCCTTGGACGAACAAGCAACCCCTGGATGAACAAGCATCTAAGTATCACTTTATATATATACAGTTGCAAGAAAAAGTATGGGAACCCTTTGGAATGATATGGATTTCTGCACAAATTGGTCATAAAATGTGATCTGATCTTTATCTAAGTCACAACAATAGACAATCACAGTCTGCTTAAACTAATAACACGCAAATAATTAAATGTTACCATGTTTTTATTGAACACACCATGTAAACATTCACAGTGCAGGTGGAAAAAGTATGTGAACCCCTAGACTAATGACATCTCCAAGGGCTAATTGGAGTGAGGTGTCAGCCAACTGGAGTTCAATCAATGAGATGAGATTGGAAGTGTTGGTTACAGCTGCCCTGCCCTATAAAAAACACACACCAGTTCTGGGTTTGCTTTTTACAAGAAGCATTGCCTGATGTGAATGATGCCTCGCACAAAAGAGCTCTCAGAAGACCTACGATTAAGAATTGTTGACTTGCATAAAGCTGGAAAGGGTTATAAAAGTATCTCCAAAAGCCTTGCTGTTCATCAGTCCACGGTAAGACAAATTGTCTATAAATGGAGACAGTTCAGCACTGCTGCTACTCTCCCTAGGAGTGGCAGTCCTGTAAAAATGACTGCAAGAGCACAGCGCAGACTGCTCAATGAGGTGAAGAAGGATCCTGGAGTGTCAGCTAAAGACTTACAAAAGTCTCTGGCATATGGTAACATCCCCGTTAGCGAATCTACGATACCTAAAACACTAAACAAGAATGGATTTCATGGAAGGATACCACAGAGGAAGCCACTGCTGTCCAAAAAAAACATTGCTGCTCGTTTAAAGTTTGCACAAGAGCACTTGGATGTTCCACACCAGTACGGGCAAAATATTCTGTGGACAGATGAAACCAAAGTGGAATTGTTTGGAAGAAACACACAACACTATGTGTGGAGAAAAAGAGGCACAGCACACCAACATCAAAACCTCACCCCAACTGTGAAGTATGGTGGTGGGGGCATCATGGTTTGGGGCTGCTTTGCGGTGTCAGGGCCTGGACGGATTGCTATCATCGAAGGAAAAATGAATTCCCAAGTTTATCAAGACATTTTGCAGGAGAACTTAAGGCCATCTGTCCACCAGCTGAAGCTCAACAGAAGATGGGTGTTGCAACAGGACAACAACCCAAAGCATAGAAGTAAATCAACAACAGAATGGCTTAACCAGAAGAAAATACGCCTTCTGGAGTGGCCCAGTCAGAGTCCGCACCTCAACCCGATTGAGATGCTGTGGCATGACCTCAAGAAAGCGATTCACACCAGACATCCCAAGAATATTGCTGAACTGAAACAGTTCTGTAAAGAGGAATGGTCAAGAATTACTCCTGACCGTTGTGCACGTCTGATCTGCAACTACAGGAAACGTTTGGTTGAAGTTATTGCTGCCAAAGGAGGTTCAACCAGTTATTAAATCCAAGGGTTCACATACTTTTTCCACCTGCACTGTGAATGTTTACATGGTGTGTTCAAAAAAACATGGTAACATTTAATTCTTTGTGTGTTATTAGTTTAAGCAGACTGTGATTGTCTATTGTTGTGACTTAGATAAAGATCAGATCACATTTTATGACCAATTTGTGCAGAAATCCATATCATTCCAAAGGGTTCACATACTTTTTCTTGCAACTGTATATACCGCTATCCCACCAACGATTACACCCCTTGTTCCCTATTACCCCTGGTCCCTGGTAACCCTATCCCCTGGTATATAACCCAATACACCCCTGGTGACCCTATCCTATATACCCCTTGTTCCCTATCACCCCTGGTCCTATACACCCCTGGTAACCTTATACACCCCTTGTTCCCTATTACCCCTGGTAACCCTATACTTCCCTGGTAACCCTATTACCCTTGGATACTCCTGGTAAACCTAGCCCTATCACCCCTTATTTATATCCCTACCTATATGCAACCCTACACCCCTTGCCAACCCTATTATCCCTGGAACCCTTTACACCCCTAGTACAACCCTTGTTGCCCTGATCCCTGATCACCACCCGCAGTCCTAACACTGTATTGATGCTTTGAGGTCGGCTTACACCCCTGTAAGACCACCAATAACCTTCGTCCACCCCATAGGGATAGTATATAGAACCAGGTGGGTGGGCTGTTAATATTGAGTGTGTGTATTGTATAGATAGTTTGTGGGTGGAACTTGGGAACGTGTAGTGTAGTTTAGTACTGTATATTTAGTGCTGTATTGTTAGTGCATTACGTACTTGATGTATTAGGTAATAATAAATACTGTGTTTTATGTACAACTATTCGTGGAACGTGTGGTTATTAACGGTAGTTAGTGTAGTAAGGCGCATGCAGCTAGCATAGTGATTAGTGTAAGGTAAAGGCAAAGTATTGTAATATTATTATTGTTATATAAAGGTATAAATAGGCGGAGTCATCAATAGACGGCTCCTCCTATTTATGAATATTAATTATCAATATTTGCATAAATATTGGTGATTAATATTCCCCCTTTACATTGGCGAGCCAGGCCCACTGCTCAGATTTTGAAAGCTGTGTTTGGTTTTGAGGCTTAGAGGTCGGTTATACTGTCAATTATCAGGCAAGAGAGACGCGGTCAGTGGTCTGAGCGTCTAAGACCTGATAATTCGGACAGGTAACGCGACTCTACCTTACAGCACCAAACACAGATCAAAGTCTTTAGCAGAGAATCTATGTTCTATCTGTGAATTAATATTTTACCATTTGCTTTGCACGGTCACTGCATCGCTCGAGTGATTGGGAGGGAGAAGAGGAGACGTCACCGAAGGAGATCCATCTTCGTTGGAGCAGCGTACAAGTCCGGCTGGTCGGGAAAAAGCGATCCGAGAGAAAAAGGACTTCTTCCAAACAGCTGCTGAGGACGAAGAGGTACGGCCCCAAAGAGAAGATGGACGCTCAACAAAAAGTGAGTATGGACTTCTCCACACTGCAACACCTGAGTAAACACAGCACTTTTAATCCCATTATCCCCACCACATACAAATCCGCTGAGCTGCTATGGTCCGCTTTGCTGGACCAGGCTTACGCTCATGACCGGATTTGTATTAGTAGAAGTGTCTTCAATAAGACGAACAAACGCTTCCAAATGTTAGCCAAATTGGTTCACACTTTTGAGGATACCATTTGGAAGACAGAACACACTGAGACACTTGCCAGCACAGGAAAGGCAGGGGAGGTTGCTAATAAGGCAGACTTTCACTGCAATTGTTGTGTTGACAACGTTAGAAGAATTTACACACTAGAGGCTCGGTTACAAGAAAAAACCCAGTGTACAGCCGAAAGGGGCAGAGAGATCTGCATGTTACAGTCCAGACTCTCGGATGAGGAGGGTCTCTACTCTGACATGGACAGAGAGCTACTCCGACTGTACACTGAGAATAATCAGTACAGGAACAATGCGGCATCTACGGATGCCCTGATTGTTCAAATGAGGGAGGACCTGGCTGCAAAGGCGCAAAGCATTGAGCATTTGCAGCGGGCAATCTCCAATTGGTCTAGGCCTAGTACTAACGGTATGGTACCCACGAAACAGGTTTGTGTTTCGGGAACGGCACAGGGGGAGACAGCGGCGACAGCGCCAAAGTCTTTAGCGGATAACACATCCGCAGTAGTAGATACTAGGGGACAGGTGGACCGGTCGCTACGATTCACCTCGACACCCGGGGAGAATAGTAGTAGCAGCCGTGCCCAGGAACAGGACAACAGTTGGGAAGAGGTAAGTGGATGGCCAAATTCCGCTTCCAATCCTCCAACACGTCCGGAAAAACAGGAAGGGGTTTATCCTAACCATTCTAGCATGGAAAGGATAAACTTCCTGTTACGGATCTGCAAAGAGATCCCAAAATACGATCCCAATGTAGACCCGTTCACTTCATGCGATATTTTCGAGGGTCACTGTAATAAATATTCAGTGGCTCCGGAATATCGCATGGAGCTATTAAAATTGTGGTTACCAACACACCTTAACCAAAGGTATGAGGTAACGGGGAGGACACAACCGACGAATGGCCAGTTTCATGATAAGGAGGAACGCCTCTCCATACTCACGAGACTGGCCACAGGTCATTAGGACGTCACTCCAGAGGTCCTGTCGAAGTTCAAACCTACTATCCATGATGAACCGTTGTCATTGTGTAGTCGGTTTGAAGCAATGTACAGGAGGGTTACTAAGGATCAAGGTATCGGGATTCCACAAGGCATGGTGCGCATGTTTGTGGAAAAATTCCCATACCTGGATACTGCAATCGGGCTGAGTGCAGCCAGAGAGCCATCCCCCACGGATGCGGCTATGACTATTGAACAGTGTAGACAGGATATACTGTACAATAAGAAGTCCGTTAAACTGAGGGAACGTGCGCCTGTATACGTTAGATCACAAGATGAACGGGTACAGCACACAAGGTATGCATCAAACGTTCGCCCCAAGGCCCTGCCATGGGAAAAGCCAGGAAACATTCGGTGTTTCCTGTGTTTACGATACGGGCACATTCAAAGGAATTGTCCACAAAATAACTGGACAAACTCAGAAAAGACTGACAAAAATAATGGTTTCAGAATGAAACCTAATTTTGCCAAGTCAGTGGGGGAAGAACGTGTTGATAAGAATCTGAGACATTCACCAGGCCAATCACCAAAACGCGTGGCTGCCGTGAATGTCCCAGGGGGTGTGGAATCAAAAGATTCCACACCAAATATTCAGAGTGAAAGGGCACAAGTGGCAGTATGTACCTCACAGGTACCTACTGGGAATCTGGTGGACATCGACTGAAGGTTAGGGGTCCCTCAAGAATTGGCACCAGTATGTCCCATCATACTGGACTCTTCAGGGAGACCCCACATAAAAGCCAAAATAAAAGAACGAGAAACGAAAATCATGCTTGACACAGGTGCGGAAATATCCATCACTAATGTCAAGCACGATTTACACCCCAACAGCCCCCAATGTGTGGTGATCGGATTTGATCACCAACAAGGGGGGGTGACGGCCCACAGAAATGAAGAGGTAATCGTCCAGATTACCAGGTGCACCACCCTCAGGATACCGATGTGGTATTACTCCGGTTCTGACAACATTATCGGAACCGATGTAATGACACAAAATGGATGGATCCTGGATCTGGCAAATTGCATTGTGTGGAAGGGTCCCAGGCGAGCTAAAGTGTTCGTCATTCAACGCCATTGTCTGGGACCACCTTTGCAAGCAGTAGAAGAGTCTACTGATATGCTCAAACACAAATGGCCTGAAGTCTCACACAATATAGACCTGGAGCCTATTGTGTACGAGCATCCCGAACTGTGGGCCCAGAGCAAAAACGACAGTGGCAGACTAATTGGTGTTCAGGTGGACATTCAGGGTCCTGACCCTCCACCTCAACGCCAATACCGATTTCCACCAGAGGCCACCCATTCAATTATGGACACGGTCCAGGAATTGAAGACTAGGGGTGTGGTTATTGAGGGCAATTCAAAATGCAATAATGCCCTCTGGCCAGTCAAGAAAAAGGACACGAGTGCATGGAGGCTCACCATAGACCTTCGGGTCCTCAATAAATACACCCCAATGTCGGCTCCAGTGGTGGCCCAGACTCCCGACATCATGGCCAGAATAAGCGGCAAAAGCCGCGTATTCTCGACCTTGGATGTTGCTAACGGGTTCTTCTCCATCGAACTTACTGAGTCATGCAGGTGAAAATTTGCTTTTACGGTGGGGGACAAACAGTACATGTTTGCGGTACTACCCCAGGGGTTACACAGCAGCCCCACGTATTTCCATCAGGCATTGGCAGCCGTACTGAGTGTGTTCTCACGGCCGGAATGCCTTCTACAATACGATGACCTGCTCTTGCATACAGAAACCATAGAGGAACATTTGGTTCTGTTGAAAGAGCTGCTGGGACTCCTGGCAAAGTCAGGACTCAAGCTGAGTCCCCATAAGGCAAATTTGGCCAAAGCGGAGGTAACCTTCCTTGGGGTCCAAATTTCCTTTGGAACCAAAGGAATCATGACTGCCCGTGTGGAAGCCATGGTGAAGTTACCCAGACCCGGCACTCTTCAGGATTTGAGAAAATTCCTGGGGGTGGCCAACTTTATGAGGGAATTCATAGAGGATTTTGCTGCCAAAGCAAAACCTCTCTATGAGCTCCTGAGAGGGGAAGAACCCTCAATCAAAGGCTGGTCCGAGACGCAGGAGGAGGCCTTTTCAATTTTGAAAAGGGATCTATCCTCTGCACCTGTGTTGGCTACTCCACATCCAGATGGGGAAATGGCCATACAGGCGCATGCAGGGATGGAGTCTATCGCAGCGGTCCTTCTTCAGAAAGTAGGGTATGAGACCAGACCTCTGGGGTATTTCTCCAGGCTACTTTCGCCCATCGAACGAGGGTTCGATGAATGTGCCAAACAACTGGCAGCCATACACTATGCCGTCAAGACCACCGAGCATATTGTAGGCTTCCGTCCCCTCACCTTGCAGACTCCACATTCTCCTTTAGCCCTCTTGCTCCGTGATACTCTCCCTGGAGTCTCCCAACAGAGATTCGGGAGATAGATCATGGATCTCAGTGGCCGGAGTCTGCAGGTGGACCATAAGGCCAAGTATGTTCTGTCTCAGTTGCTAAACCTGACTGGAACCGAACATGACTGTGGCCAACCCGAACTGGACAACTCTCCACAGATGTTCAGAACTGACAGATGTCCAGATGACAGAGTCATCTTTGTTGATGGCTCTCGATTCTATCTGGAAGGAGAATATGTCACGGGTTTTGCTGTGCTGGATGAGACCACTGGTATCCAGAGTCTTGTCAGGCTACCGGGTCACATGTCAGCACAGCGTGCAGAACTAGAGGCGGTCAAAGAAGCTCTACTTCTTCAGCCCCCAGGGAAACGAACTACATATAGCGACAGCTCGTATGTAGTTCGTTCCCTCACCCTGCATCTTGACATATGGAAGAGGAGAGGCTTTGTGGACAGCCAAAACAAACCTCTGGCTCATGTGTCGGTCCTGAAAGAACTGTGGGAGTGGGGCATGGCACATATGACGGAAGCAGCCATTATCAAAATCCCGGCGCATCAAAAAGGCGATGAACCTTTGATAATGGGTAACAATAAGGCAGACGAGTTGGCTAAACTAGCGGCAGTGTCTGGTACCCTCCGGGAACCAGGCATGGGGCCACTACCAGCCCACCGGATTGCAGCGCGTACCCATCTGAGTGACGGCCTGGTGTCATTTGAAGAGGAACAAACTAAGGATCCTCTTCTAATGACACATATCAAATCACCTCAACACCCCTGGTCTGTACAACAAGGGATCTTGTGTTACGATACCGGTACTCAGCAACTCCCTCTTCCGGTGGTCCCGCAGCATCTGCTAGCAGAGCTGATGCGATTGAACCACCAACTGTTTGGACACCTTGGCCGGAATAAACTCTTGCCTCTCCTGAGAGACAAATTATACTGGCCAGGGATGTCCAATTCAGTAGAGAAGGTTACCCAACAGTGCCAGGTGTGTGCCCAAGTCAACCCAAGGGCATCCGCCCTGAAGCCGGTGTTGCAACGGGTTCCACCTGCTGATGGTCCGTGGTCCGCAATACAAATCGATTTCATTGGACCGTTACCAACCGGAAGTCGTAACTGCCGTTACGCATTGGTAATAGTGGATGTCTTCTCGAAATGGGTAGAAGCCATCACCACGGTCAATGATATGGCTACCACGACTGCCCGTGTTTTCTGGGAACAGGTTCTGTCACGATGGGGTATCCCCAGAGTGATAGAATCAGACAGAGGGACACATTTCACGGGTAAGGTAATGAAAGCGCTTTGTGGTCTCTTAGACATAAAGCAAAGGTTTCATGTGCCTTATCACCCTCAGTCAGCGGGTATCGTGGAGCGGATGAACCGGACCATCAAAACCCAGCTTTCCAAGGCGCTGCTGAAGAAGGGTTCCTCTTGGGTAACCTATCTTCCAGCAGTGCTAATGGGTATTCGAGCCACTGAAGCCTCCAGTACCGGTATCTCCCCGTATGAACTGATGACCGGACGTAAGATGCCCCTATGTCTACCCAACGAACCTCAAGTGTCAGAGCCCACGAGAGACGCCATCGCCAGAGACCTGTTTCTCCAACAGGTTCAACAGAACCTGAAAGAGCTACTGCCTCACACAGCAATACGGCTACACAAACCGTATCTACAGGGAGAAACACCAATGCCCGCTGTAGGAGAAATGGTGATGGTAAAAGTCTTCCGGCGGGCTGGCCCATGGGACGCAAACTGGGAAGGACCATACAAGGTCCTTGAAGTAATGGGAGACACCATGCTGAAAGTGCAAAGGCCAATCACCAACAAAAAGAAATCCCATAGACGGCAGGAACTCTTGTGGATTCACATTGACCAAGCCAAAGCCACCCGGGCTTCCCCAACTCAATAACGCATACCGTTCCGAGTTGGGTGAAGGGGGGGGTAATAGGGCTTGGTGGGTCAATGGTGAATCCATTCCACTTATCACACTCCATCTAATTACAGAACACAAGAGGGAGATACGCCATGGGACCACTTGACCAGGGAAGAGCTAGGCATCCTCTGAACGGGATACGTCTCCAGCTTGTGACACTGGTGGTAAGCATGTTGACGGCAGGATCGGCCTCTTCAGGGGAGGGCCTGGGGACTAACATTGATATGGCTAACATATCACTTAATGGACCCGGCCTTTTAATGGTGGAATGTTTGGGTGGCAAAATCCGGAAACCATACGAGAACTTCGCCTTTACTTCAGGTCAGTGGTATCTGTATGGTTTCCAGAGAGAGGGTTTTACCAACGGTGTAATTCAGCATTATACCCCGGTGGAGAATGTGTCTGCCATTAAACATGACTTACACGCCCTCTGTCTCAAGGAATTTAGGCATTTTCAAGACTCAGACCCTACACCTATCAAATCCTTAAGATGGGTGTCTAGGGACCCACACTTGCACCCATACCAGCAAGTGAGAGCTAACACTACCACGGTGTTATGCACCAAGAAGGGAATACTGAGTCCTGAAGATGTCACTGGGGCAGAGTACAGCGGTTGGCACATCCTGAAGGCTACCTTCCTGGAGAAGGACAGCCTGGACAGGTTAAGGGTTAGGACATATTTTGATAGGCCCATTCCAGTAAAAGGCACCCTGAAGGCTTATTGCATGTTAAGGGATTCCCAGATGATTATCACCAGGGAATCCAGTTACGTTCAGGGACATGTGTCCACTGATTATTTACGAACCAGTATAATTATGTTAAAGTTAAAACTGCAGTGACTCTGGTCAGGCCATCTGGAACGATCAGAGTGGTCTGGTAAAACTGGAAGGCTTATATCGAGCCACAGTTTTAAAGGTACGGACCGACGCGAAGGACCCTAGGTATGCTTAGTTAAAGGGATCTCCATCCATACGGTCTTTCATGATCACCATCATGAGAGACAACTGTGCTTCTGAGGTGACAGGATACTATTTTGTCACCTATGCTCACTGGGAGCAAGAAACCCAGATGGTGATGTTGGACACTAATCCCTGGAGTTGGGATTTGGTGTGCAACGGGATAGACACCCCTACGGTGGATGTATGGATGGATGGTACTCCTATGACTGAAGAATACCGGGGTAGGTATGTGTCTTCCGATTGGAAGGACCCCAGGGGTAGAGATATTAACTTTGACATCAATATAAATGGTTCGTTTAAGTGGCCTTTTTGCGAGGCAGTAGACGAAGGATGCTGGACCTTTACTCAGTGGGTCTATCTGTCCCAAACCAAACCTGTAGGGAAGCTAGTGTTACAGGCTGGAGAAAACGATCAGTGGTATCCCTTCAAAGGAAGGGGACAGATCTGTGCAACAGTGGTGAGGGTCCCCTACGATACAGAAGATCTACAACCGGTAAAACCGCATTCGGACTCTTGCACCGCCCCTATCCATCAATTGGCAGATCCTGTAGCTCCTCAACTGTCATCCCCCTGGAGAATCATCACGGATGCCAAATTCATCCTGTTTACCTGGAGAATTTCCGTAGATGACTTCCGAGTTGACCATTGGGATCACAGGTGTGAGGAGTTCGTTAGGAACCAAATTGACATGGTAAGAGGTTGGATAGAGGCGGGCAAGAGGTAAGAAAAGACGACCCCCCACGTAGGAAGAACAGGGGGAGGAGAGATCTAGTGGCTATGGGACTTGGCGGAGGCGCTTTGGGAGTGGGCGCCCTGAACACTATGGATATGAAAGTCCTGAGAAATAAGCTTGGGGAAGTTGCGCGACATGCCGGGGAAGGATTCAAGACCCAGCTTGATGTAAACCACGTCCTAGAGGGTTTACAGCACTCGCACATCAATGCCACTACCTCTCTATCTTCTGCTATACGTGAGAAGTTTAGGAGGTTAGTTGTGGGTCTGTTGGAGGAGCAGGATCGGGCTCAGCTTGCCCTGGCGTGTACGCCTTTCCAAAGCGAACTCTCGGACAACCTTAAACATATTGTCTCAGCATTACACAACGGCCACTTTCCATTCAACCTCCGCCAGCGAATAAGTCCACTGATCTCTCCTTTCGCCATCAACCATACCAACTGGTGGGTGGTTCAATGGCATGGATGTCGAAATTCAACCTGTACTGCTTCGTCATTGGCACCTGTGTCCGGTCGCCTCAGACAGGGATACAGTGCCATCAATCTAGGTACGGTGATGAACAACCGAACGGTACTTCATCTCCAGCTCCCCTCGAACGTTCTAACCTATGAAGAAGGCCATCCTTCTTTGTTTGACACAGAAGGATGTTGGTTGAGAGAGGATGCCATCCTATGTCAGGGTGGTCGAGATCGGGTGCTTGGGCACCAGTGTTGGAACACCGAGGGGACTTGTGAGATGAAGGTCAACCCAATACCTTCGTCCTCTTTAAAATACTTGGGACAGGGATATTGGTGTTGGTACCAAGGGAATAATGGGTCATATACAATTTATGGATTTAATTGTACCGAGCGAGGAATACTCTTCCCCGGAGCGTACTGTACCCTTAGCCCCGTTCTAGGTCTGGACGTCGCAGAACAGCAAGGAAGAACCCCAATTACCCCGGAAAGAAGACTCGACATCCGCCCCGATGTTCCCGTGAGACTTCAGAAGATTCCCCTTGGCCTCGGCAAAGAACTTAAACTGCTCCTGTTGGACTTCAGCCAAGAGGAAGAAATCTTACAACATCTTCGGGAGTCAGAGAAACAGGCCACCATCCGACTTACCCATGACCGGACGAAAATTACAGCAGTTGCCACAGCATTGGACAAGGACTCAAAAGGTCTCATGGTGGGAGAGTCTTTTCGGATACAGTCCTAAGGCAACCTTGTTTTTCAATTTACTGATACACCCGGTGATAGTGCTTCTGGTTCTGGTCGGACTCATGTACATAGGACTGTGGTGGATGTACCGGAGGGTCAAGAGACCAACGGACCAACTAAGCCAGAACCAGACAGCACTTCACGAACGCAGTCGCCGGAGGCTCAGGACTTGATTTCACCAAGACCTGGAGCCGAGGAAGATCCTAAAGACAGGACAATTCATGTGGGGGATTCAGGATGGAAAATCTCAAAACTATCCTGAGACCCTATGTGATGGATATTGGACTGGTGCGTATGAGGTTTTGGGAGGTACACCCTGCCCCTCCTGAGACCTCATAGTATTGTATATAAATAATTTTGGGTGTAGGTGGGTTGGAGAAGGGGAAGGGGAATTGTGATATATGTTTTGTGTGAATGGGGATTAGATTAGGGCACGGCAGGGACAGGCGCCCTCTGTTTGCCATTTTCCACCTTGAACCCTTTAACGGTGAAGTTCATAAGGGAAGGGCTGGATGTGTAGTGTGGCAGAGGTGTTCCTCACCGTTAGAATTTGGGTTCCGTGACATCACCCCGCTCAATGAAAGAACTGACCTGTCTGGTAAAGACCTACTAACCTGTCCATGGGAATACCGCACCTACCCAGACGGAACACGAGATGTTGGCAAAAGTCATACCTGAAGGTTGGCGCAGTAAGAGACTAAGGTCGCGAAGGTCAACCCGCTCCAGATTCCTTGGGGGCGGCATGGACCTGAAGATCGGCAGCATTGCCGAGAGACAGTGAGAGTGTGGTCACCCCAACCCCAGGGGTGGCTAACAACGGAAGTACTAATAAGAAAAACCAGTCAAAGACTGCAAGGGTCAAGCCGCTCCGAAAGTCCAAGATGATGGTAGGAGGGACTGATCAAGATAATAGAGGTCAAGAAAGTTCTAAAGAAGAAGATGGTGTGCCCGGTGGATGGAGGAGTAAGTTACAGTGAACGGCAGGTCAGAGGAAACCTAGAGGGGTAATGTCTAAGTACCTAAAAACCTGTTGGACACTACAGTTCTTCCTGAACTATCACCAAAGATGGGGTTGAGGGGGGGAGGCAAATATATCTCAACCCTTCTCCCAAGAGATTGTCGTATTCCCGACAACAGGGGTATTGTTGAGGAAGGGTTGAGACGTATGCATATATACCCATGCATGCATGCAAACATGTGCGGGCATGTATGGTATATATGCATACATTGACCACCATATCCTGGGATGATGTGCACAGATGTGCCCAACATCTGTGCACGTTTGCCCATGGGTGCCCACAGCGACTCATGGTGGCCCCTGTGGGAAATATGTGCCCCCTTAGTATATAGACTGTGGCCCCTTGTTCTATATATGTCTATAATCCCCCTTTATAATATGTATAGGGCTGTGGCCCCTTATGTACATGTGTATACATATTAGGATGTATATACAGGTATATAACTGTGCTCCTTATGCCCCCTGATGCGTATATGTATATGTTTATATATCTGTCCCTTATAATTGTGTATACATGTGTATGGATGTGCCCCATGCATCCATACACATATATATATTATACAATATTCCCCCCCCCCCACCCTCCATACACCTGAAACCAGATGCATCGGTGTGAATGTCCCCCAAGCATTCACACAGATGCAATCTGGTTGATTGCATCAGAATGACCGGACTGAGGTCCGGTCATCCTGATAATTACAAAGGACTCGGATTCCATAGAATCTGAGCCCTTTGATATAATTGTCGCCAGCGCCGCTGGAGGCAATTATACATGATAGAAGAAGAGGAGAAGCCTCCCCTCCTTCTATTATGCGCATTCCGGCAGCGAAATTAACATCTCGCTGGCCGGAATGCAGAGTGCCACAGGCGGGGGATCAAAGGCTTCCCCCGCCTGTTGGCATGTAGCGCGGCTCTGATGCGCGCGTTCAGGAGACGCACGGGCCAGCGCAGTGACATCATCTCACTGCGCCGGCCCACGTGTCTCCAATGGTGGTGCGCGCGCGCCACCCTGTGGGCGGTGCGGCAGTGCGGGCCGCGGGATATAAATATCCGGCGGACCCAGCACAGGTGAGAAGAGCCGTGCCGCCCCCCCGCCACTGAAGGAGACCCCCTTGGACGAACGAGCAACCCCTGGACGAACGAGCATCTAAGTATCACTTTATATATATATATATATATATATATACCGCTATCCCACCAACGATTACACCCCTTGTTCCCTATTACCCCTGGTCCCTGGTAACCCTATCCCCTGGTATATAACCCTATACACCCCTGGTGACCCTATCCTATATACCCCTTGTTCCCTATCACCCCTGGTCCTATACACCCCTGGTAACCTTATACACCCCTTGTTCCCTATTACCCCTGGTAACACTATACTTCCCTGGTAACCCTATTACCCTTGGATACCCCTGGTAACCCTAGCCCTATCACCCCTTATTTATATCCCTACCTATATACAACCCTACACCCCTTGCCAACCCTATTATCCCTGGAACCCTTTACACCCCTAGTACAACCCTTGTTGCCCTGATCCCTGATCACCACCCGCGGTCCTAACACTGTATTGATGCTTTGAGGTCAGCTTACACCCCTGTAAGACCACCAATAACCTTCGTCCACCCCATAGGGATAGTATATAGAACCAGGTGGGTGGGCTGTTAATATTGAGTGTGTGTATTGTATAGATAGTTTGTGGGTGGAACTTGGGAACGTGTAGTGTAGTTTAGTACTGTATATTTAGTGCTGTATTGTTAGTGCATTACGTACTTGATGTATTAGGTAATAATAAATACTGTGTTTTATGTACAACTATTCGTGGAACGTGTGGTTATTAACGGTAGTTAGTGTAGTAAGGCGCATGCAGCTAGCATAGTGATTAGTGTAAGGTAAAGGCAAAGTATTGTAATATTATTATTGTTATATAAAGGTATAAATAGGCGGAGTCATCAATAGACGGCTCCTGCTATTTATGAATATTAATTATCGATATTTGCATAAATATTGGTGATTAATATTCCCCCTTTACATTCACATAGCCGTATGAGAGCTTGTTTTTGCAAGTCAAATTGTAATTTCTTATGGCACCATTTAATATTGTATAAAATGTAGTGGGAAGCTGGAAAAAAAATCCAAAAATGGGGTGAAATTGTGAAAGTTAGAACTGAGTTAAAACTGACCTGTTCTCTTCATTTTACATATCAGTACAATTACAGCGATGTCATATCTGTATAGTTTTTCTTGTGTTTTAATACTGGAAAAAGGATAAAAACTTTGGGGGAATTTTTTTTTTCTTTGCATTGCCATATTCTGACCGATCATAACCTTTTTATTTACAGATCTGTGGGAGGGCTCCTTTTTTGTGGGGCGATCTGTTGTTTTAATAACCTTTTTTTATCACTTATTAATAAATATTTTTGGGGAGGTGAAGCGACAAATGGTGAATCGGCCATTTTGATTTTTTTTTCTCCATTACAGCATTCAAAGTATGGGCCTATGATCTTTTTTTTATTGTTTATCTATTTGTATTTTTATGATGGGGAAATAAGGGCGATTGGAATTTTTTTATTTTTTGTATTCTTTATATTTTTAGAACCTTTTTTACCTTTTTTTTAAGTCTCCTCATGGAACTTGAATATGCAATCTTCAGATTACTTTTCCTTTACACAACAATACACTACCTGCAGGCCTACATAGAAACTACAGCTGTAACAGTGTTGTTTCTTTCAGAGAAACTCAGGGTATTACAGAGAACAAACTGCCTCCCTGATCTCCGTGTGGGGAAGCCATTCAGGCCACGGGACTGCAGTGCTCTCGGGGTAAGCTGTCTCACATGCCATGGTCACAATTGGCCATTACAACCGAGGGGCTAAATGTCTTCGATTAGCATTACGCCAATCACAGACATTATCTCCGGGTGTCTGCTGTTTAAAACAACAGAAACATGGCTGCCATGGCATCTGCTTCCACCTTACATGTGCAGAGGCAGTCCCAAAGGAGTTGACACCACCGTTTTTTTTTTTTACAATAGCCGCTTTCATTGTAGTGTTCTTTCATGAACACCATTCTTTTTCAGTGTTTTTCTAATAATGGACACATTAACATTTTTTTGCAGTTTGTAGAGTCTTCTGTAGGTCTTTTGCTGTTCGCCTTGGGGTTTTTTTCTTTTAGAATTGCACATTGTGCTCATGGATTGATCTTATTCTTAACAGGATGCCAACTCCTAGGGAGAGTAGTAACAGTTCGGAAATGTCTCCATTTGTAGATTAGATTAATGTACTATACAGATGTAGCAGGGTTAACACACAAACTCTTAACTCAAATTTCTTAACTCATCGTGTTATCTTGAAACAAAAGCCATTAAAAAGCAATTGAAGGTGTTTATTTAACGCATTTAGTTTAGATAACACATCTCAGAAAGCATGTGTGTTAACTCTACTACATCTGTATATCCAGGTTTCTAGCAATGTTTTTTTCAACCTTTTCCAGCTTCATGTGTCATTATAACATGTCTTACTGAAAGGGGTTATCCAAGACTCCGGAGTAGGAGGTCATTTATAGTCTTGGATAACCCCTTTAAGGCATGGTTCAAACCAACCAGGCTTTCTCTTGAGAACAGATTTGTCAGAAACCAGGCTTTGTGTGCCTTTGTTGAATAGGCTATGCACCTCTAAAACCCGCAATTCCAATCTCGTCTCTTTCACTGAAACATCTTTTCCCCCCAAAATAGAAAAAAAAAGCCGCATTTCTTGTATATATACTTCAAAAGCGGATGCAGTCCAGCTGGATTTAGGCAATCAGTTCAAAGTACAAATCTCTTAATCAAAAGCAGCAAACCATCTGGATGAAAGGAGCAATATCTTTATTAACTCGCCATGTTTTTTTGCGCAATTTATGCTTAAATCTAGGTGCACTCACAAAACTAAATGTGGACTAATGACATGAACGAACAAAAAAGACCAAACAGGCCAAGCACTAATAACACATAAATCATGGGTGTACAGTACACTGTGCTTGAGCATTACCCGCCTTTATTATGGTAACCAAGGTGCCAGCTCAAAAACTGCAAACAACCTACAAAGAAGAAACAAGCCCAAAACAGCACCCATAAAATATAATAAAGCTTTATTGTGTATACACAAAAATCACATGATGCAAGGACAGGTGGCAGAAAAAGCATCCTCCAGAGACCACATCATTTACAAATGGGGGTGAATATGGACAGGTCTATATATTATAATGTATGGTCTGGATTACACCCACTGGGATAGTACCCTGTAAAAAACGTAGCTACAAATAGTGCCAGGAATAAATAGTAATAACTGTGTCCAGACCAGATTATAAACAAACTAATACCAATATTCAAACTCGCCCATTTGCAATTGTGGTCAATGGTGGGCGCGACCCCAACGCACATTTCAGCGTACCTTCGTTTGTGGTCTCTGGAGGATGCTTTTTCTGCCACCTGACCTTGCATCATGTGATTTTTAACAAAACTTTTTTTTATGTTATTTGTATACACAATAAAGCTTTGTTATATTTTATGGGTACTGTTTTGGGCTTGCTTCTTCTTTGTAGGTTGCTAATGACATGAACAGTACAATTGTTTGTGTGTAATTAGGTCAGTTACATTGTGTTTGTCTTTACTCGTGACTTAGTAGTAATAAATGTAGAAATTCAGGTAATTCTAAAAGGTTCGCATTTTCCTGTCGATTTCCACCTTTATATCCAGGGAGTATCTTTTTTCACTCTCCTTCAGCGTCAGCAGTAAGTGTGACCGTCATTTCCAGTTCTACAAGATTCAACGTGGTGTTAGATATGACATGATTTCCTTTCTCATGTGGCTTTCTAATGGAATAATACATTAAAAGAGATATGAGGTATCAAACCTTTCACAGGACGCTTTAAGTGACAGTGATACGGCTCAGCAGTCTTCGCAAGAGTCATCTTTATTAGAAAAGCTATACTTCATGTTTAATTCTCTAGAACAATAAGATGGAAGTCTTACATTACTGCTAAAACAGCAATCAGTATCCCTAACACACTCGAGATCTCGCATATGGTGGAGAAATTGCTTTGTCTTTGTGACACCTGGGTGCTAATTCAACAAAATGAGCTTTATGAAAGACAGGGACAACCTCCCACTGGAATCACCCAGTACAACAGGTTTTAATGAGCCACAACTAACCAGAAGTTGGAGATCCTAAGGAAACGAAAATATTCCTCTTAGGCTACATGCACACGACCTTTGTGTGCTTTGCAGTCCGCAAATTGCGGATCCGCAAAACACGGATGGCGTCCGTGAGCGTTCTGCAAATTGCGGCACGGACAGCCTTTAATATAACTGCCTATTCTTGTCCGCAAAGCGCGGACAAGAATAGGACATGTTATATATTTTTTGCGGGGCCACGGAACGGAGCAACGGATGCGGACAGCACACTGAGGCTTGACAAAGACTGTTCTCCAGTCGAAACGTTGCTGTATTGTGTCTTGAGGTCGAAATAAAGGAATATTGGATGTTGCAGAATGCTGCCGGAGCCATTTCTTCTTTTTTAAGCACACTGAGTGCTGTCCGCATCTTTTGCGGCCCCATTGAAGTGAATGGGTCCGCACCCGAGCCGCCAAAACTGCGGCTCGGATGCGGACCAAAACAACAGCCGTGTGTATGAGGCCTTAATCCAATATATATGTAACACATAGGAAGCTGCTTTTTCCTGGGCGTCCTACGGCAGCACAAATACATATGGGTTTTATTCCCCTAGGTACAACCAGAAGAGACAGGTTAACAAGCTTAAATAAAAACTAAATTAATCAACCAATCACAAGCCAGGTCCACCTATAAAACCCTGACACCTGTGAAGTCTCCTTGTATTTTTTCTTTCTCTTAGGTTCAGAAGTCGTATCCTGGAGGGATATAAAACTTTCCAAGCTGTATACAGGGAGCATTCTCTGTCCCTCAGCTTGAAGGTGTACTAAGATGGCGCCATTTCCCCTGGGTGGTAATCCACCGTACATCTTTTACACAGGGCATGTCTATTGCCGCACTGCGCTATCACTAACCTCCTCCTCGGTGTATGAGGCGCCATAGTTTGTGCACACATGCCAGACTGAGAGCGGGCATTACCCAGCAAGTGCAGCGATGCTTAAGCATGCGCTGTTTGGCTGTGGGGAGCCAGGACTAAGGCTAGGTCTACACGACAACATTTGTCGCGCAACATTTTGTAGCACCAATGTCGCGCGACAATTTTTATAATGATAGTCTATGGTGTCGCACTGCAACATGCGACATGCTGCGACTGCGACGTGACAGTCACAAAAACCATTAAAAATGGATTTTTCTGCGACTGTCACGTCGCAGTCGCAGCATGTTGCATGTCGCAGTGCGACACCATAGACTATCATTATAAAAATTGTTACGCGACATTGGTGCGACAAAATGTCGCGCGACAAATGTTGCAGTGTAGTTGTGCCCTATCTGTCGCGCGACACATGTTGTCGTGTAGACCTAGCCTAATAGAGCATGCATGGAAGCCCAGCGGTCATGTGACAGGAAGTGTGGAGTAAATCTTCCCGGCAGATACAAGCTGCAGATGCGCTCTGCCAGACCGCTCAACCCTCTGCCTATCAGAGTAAGTATGGCCGCCGGCCTGTGATGGCTTGTCTCAAGTCTTATTGCCCTGCTGTCCTGAATGTCTGCTGTTATCTGCCTCCTTATTGAACCTATCTGCTGGAAGTGAAGGTTTCAATTCCTGTCAGTATTAGACTTCTGTTTAGGCTCCATTCACACATCCGTAATAATGGGTCTGCATCCATTCCGCAAATTGCGGAATGGGTGCGGACCCATTCATTCTCTATGGGGACGAATATTCGCCCAAATATTCGCAAAATATCGTGAATTTAAATATTGCTAATATTTGGGCGAATATTCGTCATATATTTGTGAATTCGAGAATTCGTGATCTCCAGTCATTATTTTCTTGATTGTGAAAATCGTCAATCGGAAAATTTGCGATAAAAATTTGCGATTAGAATATTCGCAATCAACACTATGGAACACATGACTCTTTCCTTGGTCTTTTATATTTATGTGCAGCTTGAAATTCCTCAAACACACAGTGTAGTTTGTTTTTAAACCAAGAAAACCTGGAGCAGAACAGACAGAGGAGACCTTGTCAGGAGACTGCAGTCATTATCCTCTGAGGTCTCTGTGTATCTGACTTGTCCGATGACTTAGACTCAGATGACCCAGAGGAGTTCTTCAGAAGGTCAGATTACATAAACTTGTTAAAGATGTCAAAAGAGACCATAGAGTCTGAAAAAGATGTACAACATAAATCCAGGAGCTAAATCAAGGTTTGGTCGCTGCCTGGTCACCCAGTACTTGATGAGAAGCTGAGAGAAGACTGGGATAGGCCAGTGAAAAGAACAGATCTTGGCGCTAGATTTAAGTCTACATATAAACTGCAAGAAAAGTTCTCTGAAGATTTGGATTTGTGTCCTAAAGGTGACTTGGCATTGGCCAGATTATCCGAAAGATCTGTTTCCATCAGAAGATGTTTCTTTGTTCAAAGATCCCATGGACGAAGAAGGGGACTCTCTGTTGAAAAAAGTATATATGTCCTCCGCTGCCACATCTAAAATTGCTCTTTCCTCAGTTTAGGTGGCTAGATCTCCATGTGTTTGGCTCTGTCAATTAGGCCAAGACATTAAAGATGGAGTACCTGGAGAAGCTCTTCTAGAAAATAAATTTGCCCCTACTCAAGGCAGCTTCGGGATTCTTCTGTGATGCCCGTTTTAGAATGTGAATAGTTCTGCTCCAGGGCTATGGACTTGTCAAAATATGTCAGACGTTCTTTATGGATCAAACAATGGCCTGGGGATAATTTATAAAAATAAATTTAAAAAAATCATTTCTGTAACCTGCCCTTTCAACCAGGGCACATGTTCAGTCCATAGTTGGACAAAATATTGGAAGCCCTGAATGAGAAGAAAGGAACTCAATTTCCAGATTTAAAATGATTTTTAGATTTTTAGACACACAAAGAAGATGTATATGCAAAAGATAAGGCTCACCTGAGCAACATCTTGGCATCATGGAATGGTGTTCACAAAGACCTGGACAAGATGGTGTCCATTCATCTCTCGATCTGTTAAGACTTTCTGTGGTGGCTGATTCTGTCTCATCGCCAGAGAGGTCATTGTCTGTTTCCTCGGCCCTGGATTCTCCTCACCAAGGATACCTCTATTTTTCCAGAAGATGGAAATGCCAGACTTGGATGCCATGGCATCAAAGGAGTATGCAAAGCTAGGATAGTTCTGCTCTCTCCATCGGGAGAAGCAAGCTATGACTGCAGATGGTCTATCTATTACCTGGATGGGAAAACTCTGTTTCCTGTAATACCCAAGGTCCTGAGGAAAATATTAGAAGAAAAGACAAAAGCAATAGCAATGCAGAGCGTGGTTTTGTCTGACAATGATGATGTCGAGAGGGATCTTCTGGAAGCTTCCACTGCGGCCCAATCTTCTATCCCAGAGAGGAATCCTTCATCACAATCTGAAGATGCTCCATCTAACTGCCTGGAGGCTGAGCGGCAAACCTTATTAGAGTTATGCCTCTCCTCTGAGGTTCTCAGCACAATTCTAGCCTCCAGAAGAACTGCTACTATTAAAACCTATAATAGAGTCTGGAAGATCTTCAAGTCATGGTGTACTTGGGTTCCTAAAGCTATAACCAGCATTCTTCAGTTGTTGCAAGAGGGTGTCAGTAAAAATCTTAAACTCAACACTCTGAAATTACAATTTACAACCATAAACACTCAGCTTAAGGGATTATTCTCCAATAACTGCCTGGTAAAGTCGTTCTTCAGAGCCCTAAAGATCGCTAATCCAGCGGTTCATCCTCTCCTTCCTTCCTAGGACCTTTCTCTTGTTTTGTTGCTGCTCTCCAACTCGCCATTTGAGCCTTTACAGTAAGCATCTCATAACATCAGCCAGAAGAATAGGTGAGCTCCAAGCTCTGTCTATCCGGGACCCATATGTCAGAGACCTGGGTGACTGTCTGGTTCTTCAAACAATGCCTGGATCCCTTCCAAAAGTGGCTTCCAGCAATATTATAAATCAAGAAATCACCTTACCTGTACTATGTCCGGATCCTGTTGGAGAAGAGCAGGCATCACTTCATCTGTTAGATATAAGAAGAGCTATCTTGTGTTATCTAGAGAAATCAGAAAAGTTTTGATCAGCAGAGAATCTGTTCATACAGCATCATGGTCCAAATAAGGGTAACAGAGTGAGCAAGGCCACTTTTGCCAGATGGATACACAGTACAATAGAAAGATGCTATTCTCTGAAGGAAGTTCAGTATCGCCTTAACTTTAAGGCGCACTCAACCAGATCAACGGCATCTTTATGGGCAGAGCTAGCGCAGGTGTCCCTTCCCTACATCTGCTAGGCAGCAACCTGCTCCTCGAATTCCACCTTCATGAAACATTATCAACTGGAGCTGATGCAGTCAGAGGGCTCTAATTTTGGCAAAAGAGTATTGAAGTTAATTTTTGCTTTTCAAATCCCATATGTATTTGTGCTGCCGTAGGACGTCCAAGAAAAGTAAAAATTTACCCACCTGAAATTTTTGTTTGGTCCTTAGGCAGCACAACTTACCCTCCCTTAATAAATTTTGTATGGACATATGGATTAAAAAGTGGCCTACCAAAGAAAGCTAGACTTTCCTTCACCTGGGGCAAGGATTTAGTTTGCAGTTCTAGTTCTGTATCTCTGTTCTTGGCCAAGGCAGTTACTTGTTGATGCTCCCCAGTATATGCCCTGTTTGCACCCTCAGCTATATTGTTAGGCTAAGTTGACACTTTCTGATTTGTCCTCTTTGTAGTGTTAAAATAACACCGGGATCACAAGGTCTTTAAATGCTATGACCACCTTTTAATGTATATCTTTAATTATTGCATTCTACTTATTTGAGCTAAAAACATTTTTCCAATATGTCTTCTTTATTAAAAAATTTCAACCAGTTGTCTTCTGGAGCGTACATGTTTTCACATATATTAAAGGCTGCTCTGTTCTCATCACAGTGAAATTTGTCATAGAAGCTGTCTGACCGCTTGGTTTGTAATCCTCCTTATCTAATCTGCAGAAAAATTCACATGAATTAAATGCAATGGCTGAAAACCATTGGTTACTACTGCTGTGCAATTCCCATTAAGTACAGCTGATTTATAGTTCAAGCTTTGCAAGCTGTGTTTTATTGTTGCATGAGTGTAAGGGGGTCATAACTTACAGAAGGATCTTTTTGGCTGGGGGTGGTATGCGTGGCTGTCCACATTAGGATAGAGGAAGCAATTAAACAGAGTTGTAGTCGAGCTTAGCAAGGGCTCGGAGAAGGAAGCACAAGAATGTTAGGCTGACAGGCCAGCTCATCCTGGACCTGGTACCATCCAAGATAGTGGCCAGAACAACTCCAGAAAGCGAACCAGATGCAAGAAATGTGTAGAGAAAAACCTGAAGAGATGACCAGTCTTAAAAGGACTTTATTGACTCTATGGCACCCATGTTCAGGAGAAGCCTCCGGTGCCTAAACAGACTCCATCCAGTTTGACCCACCTGTGTATAACATGCCAAGGTGGAAGAGTGGGTTAGCAATCTGTACAAATACAGTAGCAGAAGTGTATGCCTGCCGCGGAAGGGAACACCCCTAAGATATTGCTTACAGTGAAGTATTACACCCCTTATCCGGAAGCTAAGGTGCAAGTCAGTAAAGTGTGAAGTAAAAAAAAAGATTGTTCCATCTACTTTAAAGAGACACTGATTGGCCTATGATTACCTGTGCAGCTGTGAGAACTATATAATCTGGGGACACTGCATTTCTGTGTAACATCAGCAGGTCCATTGCAAGTGAGAATTGTCCTGAACTGTTTGCATTTGAATTCTTCTGTAAAGAAACCGTTCTGCTGCACAATTGCTTCATCACTGCTTCAAGCACTATATTTACAACGCAAGGTGTTGGCATCACGACAACAGGGACCCTTGCACCGTAAAACCATCAACACCAAGAGCACTCCGACTGCTATTAGGCAGGAGGATCCCAAAAACTTGAGTGTGCCCAGAAGGTAGGAACCAGTGTGCCCTTACCAACACTGCACAAGCCCAGGGAGCTTCAGAAACGTGAGTACAACTACCACTACACCCATCTGGCTACTACTCACACATCCCCTGCAGCATACTACACAATGTCCATTGCATCAAGGCAATAGGTCTTTCACCAGTATACAGTTATGTTCAGGACCTGAGCACATTTTACCTACCTTAGTGCAATATCTAGTATACATACTGGCAACACCAGAAGTGATGAGCGGCAGGGGCAATATTCGAATTCGCAATATTTTGCGAATATTTGGGCGAATATTCATCATATATTTTCTTGATTGCGAAAATCAGCAGTGTAATATTCGCATATTGCGCACAAAATACAGACATGGGTCACTTTTGCTACATTTTTCAAGCTGCTAGACTGGAGAAAATGGTTGGCATGGCAGAACATTACAATAGATTTATATGCAAATAGAGTGCTCCAATATATGAGCAAATCAGCAATTAATGATGCGCATATTTTGCCGCAATACGGGCAACCTCACAGTTGAGCAAGCATGCTCGGCCGAACTGCTGTTCGGCTCGAGCATCGCTATGCTCGGCAGATCCGAGTGCTTGGCCGAATAATTCGGGTGCTCGAATACAATTTAATACAATGGAAGTCAATGGGAGAACCCCAGGCACCCCCTGCTCGGAAGAGAAGAGAGTGTCTGGTTCATAAAAAAAAAGGTTAGAAATTGATGGAAACCCCATCAAAATGGTTTGGCAACAGCATTAAGAGGAAAGCTGGATGCATCTTAGACTCCTATTATGTACAACATACAATAGACAATGACACAAAGGCTATATGCCAAAAGACAGGTATGTGCAATTCATCAATCTATCCATGAGACAGATAACAGCCAGCATACCTTACAATGGCAGCCTTGTGCACTATGAGACATTCCAAACAAGCTCTCATCTGACTAAGAAACAGCAAACCTCAAAGTTATTTTGCATCTGTTGGATGGCTTGGGTGGACCTGCACACCTAGATCAATATCATTAGGGAGACAAAAAGCTTTCTGATTGTCCTAACATAATATTCAATAACCTTTCTATACAGTTTTGTCATGTAAAAACTAATTTGCATAACCATGGGCATATGAGAAAGACATGCAAATGAGCAGAATCTCTCATAAACAGCCCCCTTTATTAGTTGCATAGTGTTATGACAAGACTATTCACTGACAACAGCGAATAGTCTTGTCATAACACTATGCAACTAATAGAGGGCGCTGTTCATGAGTCATGAATCATGACTCATAAACAGCGCCCTCTATTAAATAAGAATGTAAAATCCAAAAAGCCCCCTTTTTTTAGAGATTTTTTTAATCATTTTATACAAAAAACCATGACTCATGAACAGCGCCCTCTATTAGTTGCATAGTGTTATGACAAGACTATTCGCGGAGATCATATTCGCTATATTGCTCTATATTTGTTTTTTAGAATATTACTGAGTAATAACTCAGTGTAGATCGCAAGTTATTACCCAGCTTTCCCAGTGTCAGATTTTATCACTGAGTTATTACCCAGCTTTCCCAGTGTCAGATATATTCACTGAGTTATTACCCAACTTTCCCAGTGTCATATTTTATCACTGAATTATTACCCAGCTTTCCCAGTGTCAGATTTTATCACTGAGTTATTACCCAGCTTTCCCAGTGTCAGATTTTATCACTGAGTTATTACCCAGCATTCCCAGTGTCAGATATCATCCTAGTGTAGATCGCGAATATTCTAATCGCGAATTTTTATCGCAAATTTTCTATTTAAAAGGCTACACTAATAAGCTTGTCATAAGACTTAGGGTCCATTCACACGTCCGTAATTTGGGTCCGCATTCGTTCCGCAATTTGCGGACCCATTCACTTTCAATGGGGCTGGAACGGATGCAAATCCACATTTCCTGGATCCGCATCCGTTTTTTCGGGATCCGCATCCGTTTTTTCGGGATCCGTTTTTTCGGGATCCGCAATTTCGTTCCTGGAAAAAATAGAACATGTCCTATTCTTGTCCGCAATTGCGGACCAGAAAAGGCATTTTCTATTATAGTGTCTGTGATGTGCGGATCCGCAAATTGCGGATCGCACATTGCAGGTGTCAGTGTTTTGCGGATCCGCAATTTGCGGATCCACAAAACACTTACGGACGTGTGAATGGACCCTTAGTCCAATATTCTTGTCAGAAGACTATGAAAACAATAGATGGCGCTATTGAGTTATGAACAGCGCCCTCTTTTGGTTTCATAGTCTTCTGACAAGAATATTAGTCTTGTCATAAGACTGTGAAACCAATAGAGGGCGCTGTTCATAACTCAATAGCGCCATCTATTGGTTTTCATAGTCTTTTGACAGCTGAAAAACAAGGCAGATTCTGCTCATTTGCATGTCTTTCCCATATTACCATGTTTATGCAAATTAGTTTTTACACGACAAAACTGTATAGAAAGGTTATTGAATATTATGTTACATATAATATGGACAATCAGAAAACTTTTTGTCGCCCTAATGATATTGATCTAGGTGTGCAGGTCCACCCAAGCCATCCAACAGATGCAAAATAACTTTGAGGTTTACTGGTTCTCAGTCAGATGAGAGCTGGTTTGTAATATCTCATAGTGCACAAGGCTGCCATTGTAAGGTATGCTGGCTGTTATCTGTCTCATGGATGGATGGATAGATGGATAGATGGATGGCTTGCACATACCTGTCTTTGTGTGGTTGTCTATTGTATGTTGTACATAATAGGAGTCTATGACGCATCCAGCTATGCTCTTAATGCTGTTTCCAAACCATTTAGATGGGGTTTCCATCAATTTCTAACCTTTTTTTATGAACCAGACACCCTTTTCTCTTCTGAGCAGGGGGTGCCTGGGGTTCTCCCATTGTGCTTGGGTGCTCGGTAGAACACATGAGCATACTGATGTGTTCGGCCAGAGCACACGAGCAGTTTGGTGCTCGCTCAACACTACTGACTACATATTACTGATTGGTCCACTAACTATTGTTGTGAACTTGTGACATCACAGCACTATGTCTGTAGCATGTACGTATGGACAGCAGGACCTATCAGCTACACTATATCACTATCTAACCTGCACTGACTATCTCCCACTAACTATCTATAATATATATATATATATATATATATATATATATATATATATATATATATATATATAATTATATATATAAAACTGCAGAAAATGGCTGCTGGGGAGGTTCTTATATAGTAAGGGGTAGGGAACTTTCCTAAGGGATGTTGCTAAGCTCAGACAAATACATTGCAGCCTTCTCATTGGCCCACAAGCAATAAGCAGGGAGGGATCATGGGATCAGATGAAAAAAAATCTAGAATATTTGCAAATACGAATATATAGCACTATATTTGAAATCTTCACGAATTCTCAAAGTGGCGATATTCGCGATTAAAATTTGCGTTTCGAATATTCGCTCCCAACACTAAACAATACCCTTGCCAGTGTTCAACAGTGATACAAAGTCCACATTAGCAAATTGTGCAGCATATGAAACATAGATGCCAATTATATGGCACACATAACGGAGTATTCTCATCTGTACATTTATGGCATATGGGTAGACTCAGCTATTTTTGGAAGTCACATAGCCGAGAATGGGGGCATGCATTCTTGCTGTGCAATTACACATGAAAAATGGCACTGAACATGGCAGGATGGAACATGTTATGGAATTTGTCCTGCTCAGATCTTTATGTCACAATCTTGTATAACTGTGACATCAGCACATTTATTACCATTATTTCAGGTGTGTACGAGCCATGCATGTGTCTTTATGAAGTCACTGACGTGTTCTCAAGTATTGACCCTTTAATGGCTGGGTAAATGTCTTACTTCAGGGGTTATAAAAATGTACCCGTTCCCCATATTGTTAGTGACTTCATGAGATGTCCTCCAAAATAGACGTGAAAGACTGTATATACAGGTTGTGAGGTGTAATCTGCACATTCACATACTCAATACCCTTGCAGAAAGAAAATGTTTACAATGCAAATGAATGTACCATCTTGGCCAACAAAATCTGGCAGAGGGCTTGTGCCATGTCCTTATTCTTTGTCGAATGAGACTACTTAGCCAGGAATAGCTGCCACATGAGCAAATTCATTGCTTGTGACATGTCAAATAGGTCTGATGCAATGAATCTGCTTATTGTGGACCAAAGGTTGAGGACCAGCTGATCTATCCACATCTAGAGGCTCTGCTCTCTCTGCAACTGCCACGCTCTTTCCACTTCGATTGACTGGGCCAAGCAATTAAAATTTCATCACGTCTGGCCCTGTCAATCAAAGTACAGAGGGAGCGGCAGTGTCACAGACGTTCCTGCAACAGGTGGCAGGAGATCGGTGAGACTGGCAATACGTGGTTTGATCTGACAGGTTTTCTGTTTGGATCAAATGACGTCTGTGTTGTTTCTGGTGCTTGTCACACCTTCTTTCCTCAGGTGTGGCTATTAGGGTCATTTAACCTTCTCTATTTATAGTTGCTTCTCCCACAATGCTGTGCCGTTTATAGATTCTGTTTGGACCTTTGGATAGATTGTGGTTGGATCTTGGCTGAGTTCCTGGTGCTTCCATTGCTCCTTTTGAAGTTAAGTCTTTTATTCCCTTTTGTATTTTTTTGTGTTGCATTTCCCTATTGTTTGTATTAGGCCTGAAGTAGACTCCTGTTCGTCCTTCCTTTTGAAGGAACAGATAGTCTCGTCCCTGCCATTAGTACCAGGGTCCTATAAGGCTCGATAGGACTCTAGGTATTCCTGCGTATGAACACACCTACCTTTGGGGTCTGTTCATACTGGTAGCCAGTCAGGATTTTGGTTAGGGTTTTCACTAGGAGGTGTCCATTTTCCTTCCCTAGTTCTCAGGCCTGATTACCTGCCTCCCTCCCCCCCCCCCCCCCCTCCCTCTATAATAGTATCATTGCCATACAGCACTGGTGGTCTGGTGGTAATATTTAGTCCTGGTATGGTGGTGCTATTTATCACCTATACATGTATATAAATTATTTTGGTGTGTGGGGGGAGGAAGCATATGCCTTGGAGCTTGTATTCTAGTATCCTACAAACGTCCCTGAAAGCACTAGAGATGAGCACTTCAGATATCAGTGAAAGACTAAATGATGGGGGGCACACCCTTTTGCTCTCCTCACTGATCGGCTTAATTGATTTCCTATGTGCTACCACTGTGTTGTACGATAAGTATTTCACCCAGGTGTTTCAGGCATTTTTACTTGTCTCACCTCTGCATACAGAGTACATTCCGTTTTTTTTTTTTTGCAAAACCATTGAAATGAATAGTTCCGTATATGGAACATATACGGAACGCAAAAAAAGGCCCACAAACGGAAAAAAGAACGGTCGTGTGAAAGAGGCCTTACTCTTTCCAAAGGCTATACTTTGTTCCTGATCATAATTTTCCATGAATGGAATACCAGAACTTCAGAATCACTCAGACAGGAAAGTCTGTTAAATCTGCTACGTTGTCGTGAACTGTACCAGGACAGATATAGAAAACAGCATTGAAACAGTAAAATACAAAAAGAGTTCAATAAAACGTGATTATGCTGCATCCATGATTCAGATCTGCAGAGGATTCTTTGAATTGTTCTTTTATGACAAAAAAAGCTTTGGTTTCTATTGTAAGGAATTTAGCAGAGAGTAAGGTGACGACTGCTCCACTGTCAGTGCGGAGGAGATCTTCAGATGTTTGCTGTGAATTCCCTTCATCAGGGAGCAGCACAATTCATTTATTTGAGATCATTAGCAGAACATTTGCAGGGACTCCAGGCCTTGAGTTCACCGGCTTCACCTTTTGTATGTGTCCAGATAACATCTCCTAATGAAGCTATTTCTTATTGTAATTACAGTATGTATCTTTTCACATGACTTGGAAACGTTCACCTTTGCTCTTATGCGATATCATTGTTTTTACTGCTATTCAACTGAAAATGTGCATTAATTCATTACGGCCTCTCATTAGTCAGGCAGCATCGATCGAAGGAGCTTTGTTACCTGCATTCATATAGATGTGTGGTCAGAATGGGATGCAGAAAATCATTATCATTTCCACAATACATCACATCATTTGTTACAGTGTGTACAGTACAAAAGTCATCAGGAGAACCTCTGTCAGCATGATCAACCCTATTAAACCAGGTATATTGCCTTGTAGGGTTGATCATGCTGATTAATGTGGGTATGACTACTGTGAAGGAGCACAGTGTTACTGGCTCACCTATTGAACGCAATTCACATTTTTCATCCGTCCTTCTCTAGTCAGCAGGGCAGCCAGTTTCTTAGACTTTTCCCAGGCATCACTCCCTCCAGACTGACAGCCTGGACTGTGTTTTATTTTCCGTTAACGATCCCAGCTGGCTCAGGCTAGGGGAAAACCTGCCCCGGACTGGGGAGGTCCCTCTACCAAGCCTACCTTCTCCCAGTCCAATAAAATCCAGCCCATAAACTTAACAAAACTGTCTTGGCAACCTACACATTGCTGAGACCATTTTAACCTTCTGGATTTCATTTACCTCACCCAGTTGAGGAACCTCGGTGGGATATACACTAGGGATCGACCGATTTAGATTTTTTAGAACCGATACCGATAATCTGGAAACTTTCAGGCCGATAGCTGATAATTTATACCGATATTCTGTGAATTAAAATTTTTTAAAAAAATAAATAAATCCTACGCAAATCTGCTGAAAATGAATATGTTTATTGTTAACGTGTAGTTGTTTTTTTTTGGTAAATCTTTTTTTTTCCTTTATACTTAATATTTTGGTGGGTTTTTTTTTTTGGTTTTTTTTTACTAACTTTTAGCCCCCTTAGGGACTAGAACCCTTGTCCTATTCACCCTGATAGAGATCTATCTCGGTGAATAGGACTTCACACTGTCCCTGCTGCTGTGTGCTTTGTGCACACAGCAGCATGGAGCTGACGATGGCAGCCAGGGCTTCAGTAGCGTCCTGGCTGCCATGGTAACCGATCGGAGCCCCAGGCTTACACTGCTGGGGCTCCGATGGGAACTGCCACTGAGGAGGAGGGGGAGAGGGGATCCTGTGGCCACTGCCACCAATGATTAATACTGGGGGGCTTGGGTGGGGGGGTGCACTGCGCCACCAATGTTTTTAATACTGGGGTGGGGGGGCGCACTTCGCCACCAATGATTAATACTGGGGGGGGCACACTGCGCCACCAATGTTTTTAATACTGGGGTTGGGGGGGGCGCACTACGCCACCAATGATTAATACTGGGGGCTTGGGTGGGGGGGGGGCGCACTGCGCCACCAATGAAGATAACTAGCTCATTAACAGGAGGCGGGAGCCGGCAGCAGAATCACATAGCCGGCTCCAGACCTCTATGAGCAGTAGCTGCGATCCGCTGCAGTTAACCCCTCAGGCTGCAGCTACGTGATTCTGCAGCCAGCTCCCGCCTCCTGTATATGAATTAATGAGATAGTTATCTTCATTGGTGGCGCAGTGGCCACAGCCCCTCCCCTCCTCTTGTCCTCCCTCCTCTCATTGGTGGCAGCGGCAGCAGCGGCACAGGGGGGAGGGAGACACTGCTTCCTTCTCCCCTGTGCTGCTGAGGGAGCACGGATCGTGCTGACAGCAGCGCGATCTGTGTTCCCGATTCGTTATCGGAATATCAGCAAAAAAGATGCCGATACCGATAACTTTTAAAATCCTGAATATCGGCCGATAATAAAACCGATAATCGGTCGATCCCTAATATACTAATATACACTACATCCAGGACTTTACCATACACTTTTCTGTTCACCTTACCACATATCCCCCCACCCCTCTTCTCCTGGATATTTTTGGCCAAAAAAGAGTGTATCCTAGACAAAGCATCCGTGCTCCCCTGTAATTTCCCCGGCCTATGTTCAACCTTGAAATTAAAATTTTGCAGAAACCACCTGGTCACTCTTGCGTTTTTCACCCTGTTTTGTTTCATCCAAGTTAAAGGAGCGTAATCTGTTACCAACAGAAATTTTCTACCCAGCAGATAATATCTAAGTGACTCCAGAGCCCATTTAATGGCTAAACACTCTCGTTCCACTATGGCATAATTTTTTTCTGCCGGGGTCAACTTCCTGCTTAGGTACATCACTGGGTGCTCCTCCCCATGGCTTGATCAGATTTATGTGGTAAATCTGGAAGGGTCTTCTC
The DNA here is from genome assembly GCF_905171765.1 of Bufo bufo. NCBI lineage: Eukaryota > Metazoa > Chordata > Amphibia > Anura > Bufonidae > Bufo > Bufo bufo. The sequence goes on from NC_053389.1 coordinate 158,394,243, forward strand.
CTTCCTGGTTGGTGAACCTTATTGTTCACCTCGCCCATTTTTTCCACAATCTCGTAGGGACCCTGCCACTTTGCCAGAAAACTTACTTTCTACAGTCTGAACTAAAATCAGGACCCTGTCCCCAGGATTAAAGTCCCTTACCTTGGCAGACCTGTTATAGATTCTGCTTTGAGCATCCTGAGCTCTTAGCAGATGCTCTTTAACTATGGGCATGCATGTCAGGCACATGTTCGATGAGGCTCTTATAGGGAGTAGCCTCAGTCTCCCAGGTTTCTTTAGCTACATCGAGTAAACCCCTTGGGTGACGGCCATATAGTAACTCAAGCGGCAAGAAACCTGAAGCACCTCCCTAATAGAGAACAAGCTATGGTAGGAGGCAGTCCCAGTCCTCTCGACCAAACCATCTGTCTGGGGGTGATATACCGAGGTACGTATCTGGGTGATTTTGAACAACTTGCACAATTCTTTCATGACCTTCGACATAAAGGGGGTAACCTGGTCTGTGAGAATTTCTTTAGGGATCCCCGTGCGGGAGAAAATGAAGAATAATTCCCGGGCAATATTTTTGGACGCCATGTTTCCTAAGGGTACCGCTTCCGGGTACCGTGTGGCATAATCTAACACAAACAAGATATACTGGTGTCCCCTAGCCGACTTAACAATGGGACCCACCAAATCCATTTTGACTCTTTTAAATGGTACCTCAGTGATGGACAGAGGCACTAAGGGACTACGAAAATAAGAGGTCGGAGCACTTATCTGACAGGTGGGGCAAGATTTGCAGTATAATTCAACTTCCCTATACACTCCATGCCAGTAAAACCTTTGTAACACCCTCTCCTGGGTTTTGTTAGCATCCAAATGACCCTCAAGTAAATGGTTATGTGTGAGGTCTAGCACCATACGTCGATAGGGTTTAGGCACCAGAAGCTGCTTCACAATTTCATTGTTGCATTTGGTGACTCGATACAGTAGGTTTCCCTTCATGGCAAAATGCGGAAATTTCTGGTCAGCTTCTGGTTCCTGCGGTACACATCTATCACCGTAACATTTCCTTACTCTGGGCCACTTCTAGGTCCAACACCGTTTGCCCAGGCGGGGAAGCTTCCTCTTCCCCCACTAACACCTGCAATGGAAAAGGGGTGTCATCTCTACTATCATCATGTGACCCCACATTTTTATTATCCATTTCAGTTAACATGACATGTTCATCTTGCACCTCATTTGCACCATTGTTTTCAATGATCACTTCACTTATACCACTGTGTTCAAGGGGTATCTCAGTCACACCTTTATTTAAAGGGACAGGCACAGGTTCTGAAGTTTTGTCACTGACTACAGGAGTGTTTTTCTGCTCCCATAACTTCCAAAACAATGGAAAGTCCCTGCCCAATATGGCATCATGCATAAGTCTTTTGACTACCCTGACTTCATATGTCACAGTTCCAGCCAGAGTTGCCAACTTAACCCGAGCCACCGAGTACGACTTTGTATCCCCATGGATGCACAGCACATTTACGCTTTTGTCTGGCACGTAGTTCTCAGCCACAAAGCTGGCATGCACCAAGATGACCAGACTACCGGAGTCCAAAAGAGCACTGACGGAGCAGTCATTTATCACTAGAGTACATATCTGCGGCTCATTTTCAAGTCCTGGTGAGGCTGCACAAACCGGAACCGCATACAGCGACTGTCTCGGGCTACCGGCACACTCCATGGGCTCTTCGGTAAGAGGGCAATGGGCAGCAATGTGTCCCCATTCACGGCACCTCCAGCACTGGGGCGCCCCACGTCTCCTAGGTGAGAAGACTTCTCTGGGTACAAACTGCCAGGGAGACTCAGACTTATGCCCACGCCCAACCTCTAGAGCCTGATACCCTCTTGCACCCTTCCACACACCCCCAACAGATGGAACATCATGGAGGTAGTCCTCAGTCGCCAGGAACCTTTCCACCAGGTTTACAAGCTGATCCGCAGTTTTGGGGTCTCAATGTCCGACCCACCGTTGTAGCTCCGCCGGAAAGGCTCTGAAGTAGTGATCCACCACTACTTTCTCCATGATCTGGTCCGGTGTAGAAGACTCAGGTTCCAGCCACTAACGTACAAGATGGAGGTCAAACATCTGGGATTGGGCGGGCTTGTCCATGGTGTAGCTCCTCCTGGCACGAACACCCGGTGTAACGCCCAAACGAGCCAGGATCTCCATTTTTAACTTGACATAGTCCCGGACATCCTTCTCCCTGAGGTCACAGTAGGCCTTTTGGGGTTCGCCAGACAAAAAAGGCGCAAGGACCTCTGCCCACTCTGCTACTGGCAGCCTTTCTCTCTCCGCCACCCTCTCAAATACAGTTAGATAGGCCTCGATATCATCATCGGGCGTCAGTTTTTGCAAGGCCCGCTGCACAGCCCTCCTCACATTCAAAGTCTCTGGGGGGCTTACCTCCACACGCGGGGTTGGAGCTACAACAGTCTCTCTCAATACAGCAATCTGTTCTAGCAGTAAACGATTGGTTTCCTGTTGCTGTGCCATGGCCTGTTGTTGCGCATTAACTTGTTGTTGGACACGTAAGACTTCTTCGAGTCTCTTTCTATCCTCAGCATATCTTTTATTTTCTTCCAGACTGGCCTGCAAAAACATCTTCATCATTTCCTCCATGGTATCCGATGAACTTTGTAATGCTGCAGCAGCTTTCACCCAGGACATTAACCGCCTCAGCTCCCCTAACTTAAACACCCTTAATGACCAGGCCACTTTTTGCACTACACTACTTTCACCGTTTATTGCTCGGTCTTGCAACTTACCACCCAAATGAATTTTACCTCCTTTTCTTCTCACTAATAGAGCTTTCATTTGGTGGTATTTCATTGCTGCTGACATTTTTACTTTTTTTGTTATTAATCGAAATTTAACGAAATTTTTGCAAAAAAATGACATTTTTCACTTTCCGTTGTAAATTTTTTTTAAAAAAACGACATCCATATATAAATTTTTCTCTAAATGTATTGTTCTATATGTCTTTGATTAAAAAAAATGTTTGGGTAAAAAAAAAATGGTTTGGGTAAAAGTTATAGCGTTTACAAACTATGGTACAAAAATGTGAATTTCTGCTTTTTGAAGCAGCTCTGACTTTCTGAGCACCTGTCATGTTTCCTGAGGTTCTTCAATGACCAAAATATTTATCTCACCCAGCATGGGTATATGTAAAATGACACCACAAAACACATTCCCTATCTTCTCCTGAGTACTGCAATACCAGATGTGTGACACTTTTTTGCAGCCTAGGTGGGCAAAGGGGCCCACATTCCAAAGAGCACCTTTAGGATTTCACAGGTCATTTTTTACAGATTTTGATTTCAAACTACTTACCACACATTAGGGCCCCTAGAATGCCAGGGCAGTATAACTACCCCACAAGTGACCCCATTTTGGAAAGAAAATACCCCAAGGTATTTCGTGAGGGGCATGTCGAGTTCCTAGAATTTTTTATTTTTTGTCACAAGTTAGTGGAATATGAGACTTTGTAAGAAAATAAAATAAAAATAAATCATCATTTTCCGCTAACTTGTGACAAAAAATAAAAAATTCTAGGAATGCCATGCCCCTCACGGAATACCTTGGGGTGTCTTCTTTCTAAAATGGGGTCACTTGTGGGGTAGTTATACTGCCCTGGCATTCTAGGGGCCCTAATGCTAACTTGGGACAAAAATTTCAATCTTTCATGGACTCAATATGCCCCTCAGTGAATACCTTGGTGTGTCTTCTTTCCAAAATGGGGTCATTTGTGGGGTGTTTGTACTGCCCTGGCATTTGAGGGTCTCCGCAATCATTACATGTATGGCCAGCATTAGGAGTTTCTGCTATTCTCCTTATATTGAGCATACGGGTAATGAGATTTTTTTTTTTCGTTCAGCCTCTGGGCTGAAAGAAAAAATGAACGGCACAGATTTCTTCATTCGCATCGATCAATGTGGATGAAAAAATCTCTGCCAAAAAAAAAAAAGGAGGGGAAAAGCATCTGCCAGGACATAGGAGCTCCGCCCAACATCCATACCCACTTAGCTCGTATGCCCTGGCAAACCAGATTTCTCCATTCACATCAATCGATGTGGATGAATAAATCATTGCCGGGATTTTTTATTTATTTTTTTTATATACAAAGTGTTTGCCAAAGCATAGGAACACTGCCACCTCCTCGGCTCATATGCCTCGGCAAACGTATCTTTTACTGCAGAGGAGAAATCTCGTCTTGCAGCGCCGCATACACTGACTTTTGTGTAATCTGACAGCAGCGCAATGCTTCTGTCAGAAGGCACATCAGTGCTGCAGCTGGTTCATCGGTTGGTCCACCTGAAAGGTAAAAAAAACAAAACAAAAAAGAAAAAACCAGGCCGCAACGCAATAAATTTATTAACTTTATAATAACTTTTGAACAGAACATATAAACTTTATTTAACTTTTTGAACTGAACGTTAACTTTTTTGCTTACCGGTGTTTTTTTTTTTTTGTTTGTTTTTTACCTTTATAGGACAAACCTCTCCTTCCCCATGGGACAATGTGCAAAGCGCAAATCGCCCAAAGATGTGGCGAAGTACATTATGCACTTTATCCCAGGTGAAAGGAGAGGTTTGCAGCAGCTGTGAGTAAAAGGGCCCTAATAGCCCTGTGTGCCTGTCCTGTGAGATGCAATCCCTATGCTAAGTGTACCTGTGTGTGGTACTTCTGGAAACACTCCCCTAAGCATAGGTCAGGGCAGTCAGGACAGAAATAGCGGGTGTCACGCCTTATTCCACTCCTGCTACAGACACAACATTTTTTTCGGGGTGACGGTTGGGTTGAGGTACCAGCAACGACATTGGGGAAATGTCGCTCGTGTAGATGGCTCACTACACTGGTGGTTGGGGCCACGGAACCTCCTGGATACAGGAGGTTCTCGATGATCTCTTCCTGAAATTTGAGGAAGGATCCTGTTCTCCCAGCCTGTCACGAGGGTGTCAAGAGCCACGTCTGACTCCGTTATACCCGGGGTCAGGAAGTCGCAGCGGGTGGCTGCGCGCTCTATGTATAAAGATAGTGCTGTTTCTTTATGGTAGCTTTCTGGGTTTGCCTTGCAACCCTTTTTGGCTCACTCAGGGATCCGTAGCTTCTTCTCCTCAGCTGTTTCTTGTCCAGCACTCCCAACCTCCTTATATTCCCCTCTCCCACTTCTCTGGTTGCCAGATATAGAGCTTCCTGCCTGGACTTCTATACTGACCCACTGGAGCTGAGTAGCTGTGATCCCTGGTTGTTGTTCCAGAGTGTTACCCTCCGGATCCCTGTTGGGCTTTTGTTGTCTGTTGTTGTAGCCCACCTGGGATTATATGTTTGTCTGTATTGTCTGTCCTCTCCTTGGTGTTTTCCTTTAGTGTCAGTGGTGCGGACTAGTGATCCCACCGCCCTGTTCACTACGTAGGGCTCATCTTAGGGAAAGCCAGGGTTTAGACACGTGATCGACGTACGGGTGAGGAACCCGTCTAGGGACGTCAGGGCAGTCAGGTGCCAGCCTCAAGGTCAGGGGTCACCACCTTTCCCTCTCCCTTGGACAGGGCCTTCCCATTTCCCTCCCTTCGTGTGACGCCGGTCATGACACAGCCTTACTGTAGAGAACAAAACTATTATATGCAGCCAATTGAATCAAATATACAGACACCTTCTTATACCAGCGTCTGGTGCGTTGGGAAACTAAATAGGGAGCCAGCATCTGGTCATTGAAGTCCACTCCTCCCATGAGCGCATTATAGTTGTGGACTGAGAGGGGCTTTTCAATGACACTGGTTGCCCGTTCAATTTGTATTGTCGTGTCTGCGTGAATGGAGGAGAGCATGTAAACGTCACGCTTGTCTCTCCATTTCACCGCGAGCAGTTCTTCGTTACACAAGGCAGCCCTCTCCCCCCTTGCAAGACGGGTGGTAACGAGCCGTTGGGGGAAGCCCCGGCGACTAGGTCGCACGGTGCCACAGCAGCCAATCTGTTCTAGGAACAAATGCCTGAAGAGGGGCACACTTGTGTAAAAATTGTCCACATAAAGATGGTACCCCTTGCCAAATAAGGGTGACACCAAGTCCCAGACTGTCTTCCCACTGCTCCCCAGGTAGTCAGGGCAACCGACCGGCTCCAGGGTCTGATTTTTTCCCTCATAGATCCGAAATTTGTGGGTATAGCCTGTGGCCCTTTCACAGAGCTTATACAATTTGACCCCATACCGGGCGCGCTTGCTTGGGATGTATTGTTTGAAGCCAAGGAGCCCGGTAAAATGTATTAGGGACTCGTCTACGCAGATGTTTTGCTCAGGGGTATACAAATCTGCAAATTTCTGGTTGAAGTGGTCTATGAGGGGCCGAATTTTGTGGAGCCGGTCAAAAGCTGGTTGGCCTCTGGGACGGGAGGTGCTGTTGTCGCTAAAGTGCAGGAAACGCAGGATGGTCTCAAAACGTGTCCTGGACATAGCAGCAGAGAACATCGGCATGTGATGAATTGGGTTCGTGGACCAATATGACCGCAATTCATGCTTTTTGGTTAGACCCATGTTCAGGAGAAGGCCCAGAAAAATTTTAATTTCGGAAACTTGGACTGGTTTCCACCGGAAAGGCTGGGCATAAAAGCTTCCCGGGTTGGCAGCTATAAATTGAGTGGCATACCGATTTGTTTCTGCCACGACTAAGTCCAAGAGCTCCGCAGTCAAGAACAGCTCAAAAAATCCCAGTGCCGAACCGATCTGAGCTGTCTCAACCTGAACTCCAGACTGGGCGGTGAAAGGGGGAACTACAGGTGCGGCTGAAGTTGGGGACTGCCAATCAGGGTTTGCCAGCACCTCAGGGACTCTAGGGGCTCTACGGGCCTGTCTGTGCGGTGGCTGCGATGGGGTAACTATTGCACGTGCCACCGTACCAGCTTCAACTGCCCTTCTGGTGCTCGCCACTTCACCATGTTGTACGGCAGTGCTGGTACTAGGTCCAGGATGGGCTGCGCTGCTGGTGTATGCCTCACCACGTAATCCGACAGCGCCAGCCCCAATCTGCTGCCCTTGAAACGGATCCTGCACAACCTGTGGTCTAGCGACACGGGGCCGGGTACGCCTGGTGCTATCAGGGACCTCAACCTCCTCGTCCGAACTTTGGGTCAGACTGCCACTGCTTTCTACAGGTTCATATTCTGACCCGCTAGATTCATCAGATGAGGGTTCCCATTCCTCATCCGACTGGGTCAGAAGCCTGTAGGCCTCTTCAGAAGAATACCCCCTGTTTGACATTTGGACTACTAAATTTAGGGGTATTCCCTGAGACTACCCAAGAAAAAAAGCAAGCCTGTCTTACAAATGGGAGGCTAGCGAAGTACCGGAGGCCGCTGCGGTTGATAAAAAATATCAAAACTGATTTTTTTATCGCCGCAGTGCTTGTAAAGTGATTGTGCAGTGATCAAAAAAATAATAATGTTTTGTCACTGCGGTGGGGCGGGCGTGGGTGAACGCACGTGTGGGCGACCGATCAGGCCTGATCGGGCAAACACTGCGTTTTGGGTGGAGGGCGAGCTAAGGTGACACTAATACAATTATAGATCTGACTGTGATCAGTTTTGATCACTTACAGATACTATAAAAGTACAAATGCTGATTAGCGATACGCTAATCAGCGAATAAGTGACTGCGGTGCGGTGCGGTGGGCTGGGCGCTAACTAGCTAACCAAGGGACCTAAACTATCCTAAAACTATCAGTCAATACCAGTGGGAAAAAAAAGTGACAGTTTACACTGATCACTTTTTTCCCTTTCACTAGGTGATTGACAGGGGGCGATCAAGGGGTTAATTGGGGTGATGGGGTTGATGGGGGTGATGGGGGGTGATCTGGGGCTAAGTGTGGTGTTGGTGGGTACTCACTGTGATGTCTGCTCCTCTGCTGGGACCAACCGACCAAAAGGACCAGCAGAGGAGTAGAGAAGCCATTTAACACCTTATATTTATAAATATAAGGTGTTAGATGGCTTGTGATTCGAATTTTTAAAAATCAGCAACCTGCCAGCGACGATCATTGGCTGGCAGGTTGCTGACGAAATACTCCTTGAACTTTTGCCGGCCCGCGATGCGCATGCGCAGGCCGGCTCTGACCGAAATGTCGCGTCTCGCCTCCAGGATGCGTCCCTGCGTTCGGCGGTCCGGAGGCGGTTAAATCACCAACTGTCACTCTGTTGCCCTTAGCAACTACCTATTGCCTGCATCCTCCACCAATTGTAAAGGGTTACACTCTCAGGCAGGGCGACGATGACAGATTCTCTTGCAGACCACAGGGTTAAAGTCCAAATGTTGCTTTATTTTTTTTTATAACACTCCGGCAATACAGGCAAACCCAGTTATAAATCACTGGGTAAGGTAAAGGTCCAGCCCCACAAAACATAAACCAAACAAAATAAACACCTGCCTGTCCGGGCTCTACCTAATACACAACGGATATCCCTGGCTCACCTATTGAACGCAACACATCTTTCATCCGGCCTTCTCTAGCCAGCAGGGCAGACAGTTTCTTAGACTTTTCCCAGACATCACTTTCTCCAGACTGACAGCCTGGACTGTGTTTTATTTCCCCTTAATGATCCCAGCTGGCTTCAGCTGGGGATCCCTCAGGCTAGGGGAAAACCTGCCCGGGAATGGGGTGGACTGGGGAGTTCCTTCTACCAAGCCTACCTTCTCCCAGTCCAATAAAATCCAGCCCATAAACTTAACAAAACTGTCTTAGCAACCTACACATTGCTGAGACCATTTTAACTTTCTGGAATTTATTTTACCTCACCCAGTTGAGGAAGCTGGGTGGGATATATGGATATACGAGGGGCGTTCATTAAAGATTTCCCCTGAACCACCTCTATTTATCACAGGACGCTGAAACTGCACATGTGTAATGCTATAAGTCTCTATAGGTTACATGCCAATTTGCAACTCAGAACTGATAACGGTCTTGATTTTACAGGTGTTGAAGTGGTGTGAGGTTTGATAATGAACCCAGTGGAATACAGAGCAGTCATCAAGATCCTTTACTTGAAAGGCCGCACACCAAAGGAGACGTTGGATGGATAGATAGATAGATAGATAGATAGATAGATAGATAGATAGTGTAAGAGAGTGTCTGGAGTGGTAGTGGATGGAAGATACGTGCCACCGGGGGTCGTGGCCCCGGTGGAGTAAGAGCCGGGTCTTTTGTGTTTTGTCAGCAGTGAGTGCTGTCACACAGCGGTCCGGGCCGGCTCTTACTGGGGACAGGCAAAGAGCAGGGTGGGTGTCTGTTCCCCACGGACCACCACGGGGGGGACGGGTTTCGGTTGTTGGTGTCAGTCTACACTGATCCTGGCAGGTTGGTTATCTCTGGCCTTAGTTGGGTAGGGAAGGAGTTAATCCTTCACTATGCTCGGTGGGTGTGGTCTGCCTGCTACACCCAGGGCTGTGAATATAGGTTTGATGCTCACTGACTGTGGGGCTGATGAAGTTTGGTCTCCTGTCTCACTGCAGGTAGCTGTATGGGAGGCTGACCGCACAGTCGGGCTGAGCTCTGTAGTCCGCTCTTCTAACAAAGATTGCCTAATTGCTGCAGGCTCAGCGAAGGACCAAAAGAAGGGATCCTGTGGCCGGAGCCAATCCCTTGTACAGGCCGACACGTGGCCTGTCTAACTTGCACAAACTTGCCCCACAACAAGGTGTAGTACTGATCACGGATGTGAGAGACTGTGTGAACAGGCACCAAGACGCCTGCAGCGTTTGGGGCTCCGTTGTGGGAGGTGGGGTTTATGAACATTGCTGTTGTGTGAATTGCACAGTTTTGATGTGATGCACTGGAGTGAATAAAAGAGCACGGTTTGGACACAAAGCCTGTCTCCTGAGCCTCAATACTGCCACCGCTACCACCTGCCTACCAGAGCGATCCCCACAATAGATAGATAGATATATAGATAATGGACTGACATTACAGTTGTTTCCCAGTAAGCTGCCAGGTGGGTAGTTGAGAAATGTTGCAATGTATTACTAAATATTTTTTATTCAAAGTCCAATCAGTGAAAACTATGGGGACTCCTACAGAAAGACTGTATGTGTAGACAGAATATGTGGGTACCACAGTGCAGGATTGAGGTAGCCCTCAGGATCTCTACAGAATAAGTCATGTAATGTATGTACACCGTGACTCCACCAGCAGAATAGTAAGTGCAGCTCTGGAGTATAATACAGGATGTAACTCAGGATCAGTACAGGATAAGTAATGCATATACACAGTGATTCCACCAGCAGAATAGGGAGTGCAGCTCTGGAGTATAATACGGGATATAACTCAGGATCAGTACAGGATAAGTAATGTATGTACACAGTGATTACACCAGCAGAATAGTGAGTGCAGCTCTCAAGTATAATACAAGATGTATCGCAGGATCAGCACAGGATAAGTAATGTAATGTATGTATGCAGTGACTCCACCAGCAGAATAGTGAGTGCAACTCTTTGATATATAGTACAGGGGCGTAGCTAAAGGCTCATGGGCCCTGGGGCAAGAGTTCAGCTTGGGCCCCCTACTTTGTGGCAAGGGACAGGGAAACACATAGCCTTCGTGCCACCTGAGGCAAAAATTGAAACCGCACCCCCCACACCCCAATCCAAATTCTTGACCTAACCCCTTCCCTCCAGCCAGAGGTGTAACTTGACCAGCATGTACTTTCTATAATTCCGGTGTCTTCTTATATGGCACAAGGGTCTTTGGGCCCCCTCAGGCTCCTGGGCCCGGTAGCAACTGCTACCTCTGCACCCCCTATAGCTACGCCCCTGAGTACAGGATATAACTAAAGATCAATACAACAGAAGCTATTTTATGTATTCACGAAGTGACTTTTTTTTATATAAAGAGAATATAAAAGACATAATCCAACACAATAATGTAGGATGGGCATTGATGAGGAGGACATATGCACAGAAGTCTGATAAATACAGATATAAATACATATGAAACAGGAGAACTAGCGCCAAAGCCATGAAAGTCAGGAAGACATTACAAGGTTGAATGGCAATTAAAAAATCATCACACATTTGCAGTTGTATGTTGATTACTGACAGGGCAGCATAAATCTTTGTTAACTCCCTAGACAGACACCAAAATGTTAATCAAAATATGCACAACCATTTTAATGGACAATTAAACTTGCAAAGTAATTAATATACTAAATAGTGTATACTATGCACACATTTTATAGAGGATGTATCACTGCCCTTACTACATGTACTTGAATGTTGGGGGAGGGGTCCTAATCGACTCCATGGATAAATACAGAACATGCAAATATAATGATGGGACACAAGTAGGATTACTCTTCCCAGATGCTTTCTATGTAACTCCCCTGCACACACACACACTATCCTGTAAAATATACAGTTCTGGTGTGTTCTCTTGTGGCCCCTCACAGGGGTACAGAGGAATCCGCCGGCGGGCCCCTGAGCAAGGTGGGCCCCTAGTCTCCGCCCCCTGCACAAGTGGCACATAACATAATAGACTTACTCCACTACATACATATATTCACTGTACAGCACCTCAACCAGCCTATGTTCATATAAAAACTTGATAGATTATTAAAAGAAACTCCCCAGTTTATTATTATAGACACGATCAGAGCTGAGATGACTTCCAGGTATAGAAGAAAGCTGACAGAGTCCTCTTCTCCCCAGGACCTACATTCTCAAAGTTGCTACAGGGACCCCCATATTCACACATCTGGTAGCATCTTGCTGGTGTGTAAGCAGGTAATATTTGAATGTATCCATACGGTGGACCCCCAAAATACGTTTTACTGGTGAGCCCTAGGCACCTCAGTCCAACACTGGGTGCAACTGATACCAATGTACCCCCTATAACCAGGGCACTGGCTCCAAGTGAAATGGGTAGAGGGTGTACAGAGTGGAAAGTATGGTTCACTTCATCTCGCTGGTTCATCTCACTACCAACCTCATCCATAAGTCCAGAGCTTTTCTTTATCTCCGTCTTCCTGAAATCTCATGCACAAGGGAAGGGCAGCGCGAGCCTCCTTTTTCTTTCCCTTCCTTGTCACTATTGTGTTCCCTTTGTAAGATATGGAGAAGGACCAACCTAAGCTGAAGCCCACACGTTACCATAGACCTCACAGCACCTACATAGCCTTTGTGGTCGGTGGCCCTTGTAGCTTATAGTCCACGTGGGATACATATGTAGGATGCCCGAGAACTTTGTACCCTATTAGGACGGTACAAAATTCATGATTGACCTTAACATTGAAAATGGTACATGATACTGAATAGCGACAAGGTATCAGGACCCTGAGCGGCACTGTATAAATGCTGATGGTGTCCTTGTATGTCTGCCACTTTTTGTTGTGTTTCTATCACTGCACATCACTGAATCAAAAGAGCCTTTGAATCAAAGCAATTTTGATCACATTCTCTTTGCTGTGTGTATTCCAGGACTGGAAGTATCACGCCAGGTGGCGGCGTACCTATGGCTAGGAATGTATAAACGGTCGGCAGAATCACTGCTGGCCTCTGGTTTGTGTAGAGTAACTTCCTAGTGAACAGGTATATTGAATACTTTTGTACTGTGGTGCTTGGGATTTGCAGGGTTAGTGCAAATCCCACTATATGCAGGTAATATATGCAGGTAATTCATTTCGACATTTACTTATTTAGGAGATGTCCCACAAAAAATATTTTACAGTTTATTTTTAAACCAGCACTTGGATCTGACTGCTTTTGTAATTGCATGTAATAAAAATGTATTAGCTACTGAGTTATTCAATGAAATCTATCTGTATAGCGCCACCTGCTGATTGCTCTGTCCTGCTCGCTGAGACAGAAGCACATGCTCAGTTCCATCCTTCAACTGCCACCAGCTGTAGCAGAAAGGATGTGCCCCTGTGAAAGGACACGCCCCTTAAGCTGCCAGCTTGAAATAAATCTAGCAGAACAATTTGATCAATGAATGGGGATCCATGTAAGGTACAGGGCTGGTTCTAGCTTTGTTTGAAATATGTTGTCATGTACTAGATTATGTATGTATTTTAATTTTGTACATTAGTCATGGGATAACCCCTTTAAAGAGGTTGTCTGGGCTCTGGAAACAGACTGAGAATGGTTGGGCATGGCTTGTGAGCAATAAAAATAAACACTCCCCTGATCTGGTTGCACCAGTTCCTATGGCACATTTCCATCCCCACTGCTTCCGGTCCTTACCTAGCCAGATGCCTGATATGCTGAGGCTACTTTCATACTAGTGGCACGGACCTCCGACAGGCTGTTCTGTCGGGTGAACAGCCTGTCGGATCCATCCTGCCGCTAGTGACCGCGTGCCTCCGGACTGCTGCTCTGTCCCCATTGATTATAATGGGGGGCGGTGTGGAGTTCCGGCGAAGCACGGCAGCGCACGGCAAGAGGCTGCCGGAATAAATGTCAGACATGTCGTAGTTTTATTCCGGCAGCCTCTCATTGTGCGCTGCCGTGCCTCCGCCGGAACTCCGCCCCTAATGTAGTCAATGGGGACGGAGCGGCAGTCTGGAGGCACACGGTCACTAGCGGCAGGACGGATGCGACAGGCTGTTCACCCGATGGAACAGCCTGCCGGAGGTCCGTGCCGCTAGTGTGAAAGTAGCCTGACTCAGTGGCCTAAGCAGTGATGTGTGCCAGCAGGGCAGTGATGTGTACAGGCAGGGCAGTGATGTGTGCAGGCAGGGTGGTCATTTGTACAGGCAGGGTGGTCATGTGTGCAGGCAGGGCAGTGATGTGTGCAGGCAGGGCAGTGATGTGTGCAGGCAGGGCAGTGCTGTGTGCAGGCAGGGCAGTGCTGTGTGCAGGCAGGGCAGTGCTGTGTGCAGGCAGGGCAGTGCTGTGTGCAGGCAGGGCAGTGATGTGTGCAGGCAGGGCAGTGATGTGTGCAGGCAGGGCAGTGATGTGTGCAGGCAGGACACGTGACTGCTGAGAGCACTTATTATCTGGTAGCTGTGACAATTGGGGAGTCTGCATATCACACTTCTAGACAGGTGGGGGCCAGAGTGAAGGTGAGTGAGAGGTGCCACAGAAGACCGGAACAACCAGAGAAAGTTGTCCTGGCCATGCCCATCTATCCCCAGTTTTTGAGCATCTGGACAACCTATGTTATATGAACATGTTCAGCGCCCTATTGCCAGCGTCTGGGGTATGCCTTGCCCCTTAGGAGGTTTCTACGAAATATGTCCCTCTTATAGAGCAAGTAGTCATGCTGCCAGTTGCAGTTAAGCAACGAGGACATGGAGTCCCCTTTGTAGATGGTAGTGTGGATACCCAGATGTAGGATTGCCAGAGTGGTGTAGAGGGACCTACAGTCTCTCTGAAGGTGTTATATGCACATGTCATGGTGCTCCTACTTGGATATCCTTGGATCCCAGACGTGGTCGGACGAAGCAGTGCAAAAGGGGATGAATAACTTGGATGATGAAGGAAGTAGAATAAATGGAGTCCAGACTTTGAATTAACGTAGAACACAACTTTACTTGGCATAAACGGTAATCCAGTTTCCAAATGGTATCTTGGTCATCAGCAGGTACTGGATTAACTTTGGCAGGCAAACATTTCTGCAACAATCTCAGCCCTGCTATGCTGTAGGTCACTCAGCTCTGCTATGCTAGCTGAATAAAACAGTAACTTTTCCTTTTCTGCTGGAACTTAGTTTAGCTGTAGTTTGTCTCTTACTTTAATCCTAGGAACTTCCTAGCTCTCTTAGCTTGGGGTTAAGGCAATGCAAGCCCAGGAGGGGACAAGCAACCAAGTAGACTTAGGAGACTGGGCCTCTGGGCCTAGAAGAGCAGAAAGTGCTCTTCTAGCCAACACACAACCTTTCTCCAGAAGGGGATTGGCTAGACTGACCTACACTAGCGCTAAAACTCCTCCCTCTCTAGAGAGGGCTGGAAGGGAACAAAAAGGTTCCTTTCCAGAGAAACTAGTTCTGCCAATGCGGCTACCACCTGCTGGTGAACCAGGCACATTACACTTTAACATTGTTTTACAAGGAAATACATACACATATTGCAGGAAATGCCAATAAATATCTAAGATGACACAGGATCACACAATACAAATAGTGGGGTGTACAAAAAGAGGTGGTAATGCCACTCTGGGGCGTTACACATGGGTAAACACACAACAAAAAGAAATTGGGCCCTGTGTGTGCTATTTTTCTCCACCACCGGTAAAGATCCCTGGGTGCTTGTTGCACCTTTCTCAACTTTGTGTGAAATGACTCACTGGATGTATTATATTCCAGAGCTGGATTCAGAGCTATACAGGCTTCAGAGCTGAAATCTTCTAGTAGCATTCTGGGACTTGTCTTCTTTCCCCCAGATCCTGTACAGTAATATGATTTAAAAGAATTAACTCGTCCACCTCTGGGCCTGATTGGAGGGAGGGCACACAGCATACCCCTCAGGACCACCAGCACCAAGCAGGAAGTCATGGTCTCCACTCTCCACCAAACCCAGCTCAGCCTCAAATCTAAATTCTCGGCCTTTCATTGGGATACTGGGATTATTTCTTTGAGGTTAATGTGTACAGTAGAATTGCATGTTTTCCTGCTGCTTCTCTATGTGGTTTGCTGGCAGCGCTGTGAATATCCGGTCACAGCTTATTACAGTGTGAGGATAACATTACAACTTCTTTATGATTATTGCTATTATTTATCCTTGTTGCCTTCAGGGAATAGGCGTAGGATGCCAAAATTAGGTTACTGACGTTAAAGCCATGAATGGGATAAGGTTTACTACTGTCTGTCGTGTCTGCTGAAGGCATGTTTGCTCGTTGATTATGGAGAATTGCTTTAACTTGTGATCTGCTAAAGCTTTTATCCAGGAATAGCCATGGAAATGCCTAATTATACATTACACCTATTTTATTTGCCCTGAAGTATTATCAGATGACATAAAATGTATAGGTAATGTATAAAAGGTATAGGTATCTACAGCTTACTCCAGAGCTGCATTCACAGTTCTGCTTGTTCTTTTTAGAAATAGTTGGCAAACTTGTCAGTTACACCCCTATATTCTGGCCTAAAAGTAAATTGGGATGTCATGTGCCCTACCCTTTGATCTAGTTCGCCCCCCCAGAAAATATCCTTATTATCCTTGAAATTGTTTACCCAGTTTACCTATTTGGGGGTCGCTAGATCTCTACATTTTTTCCATGGTCTAAATATTCTCCCACTCATACAATTAGTACAGGCAAAAAACAGAAACCGAGGGAGATTACCTTGTCTTACGATGGCCTGAATTAGTGTAATCAAAATGCTCTTTGTCCCTAAAATTGTACATGTTTTATATCATTCAACCCTGGACTTTTCATAGGCTGGATTCAATTCTGTCCTTTTTGGTTTGGGGCAAGCAGAATTGAAAATCCTTGAACGTGGCCATCTTTGGAAACAAGCTGGCCTGGTTTATCTGGAGCACGTTGTTTCCAGTGGAAGCATGCAGCAAGCCTGGGAGAGGAGAGCACGAATATGAGAGTGGCAGTGGTGGCAATGGTAAGAGGAGTATTACTGCAGCGTACTCAAGTTGTGTTAAATAGTTGTTTCTGGGTGATGTAGTGCAATATACACTAACCTGGTACGGCTGACTCTCTGCAAGGGCAGGTGATGGTATAAGATGTTCGTGACGCCAGTGCCAAGTAAACGGTGGCACGCCGTTTGCGGATAGCAGGAATAAATTGAGGAACACGTGGTATTAAAACAGAACTCCAACTTTAGTAGTTTTCATGCAGAGACAATATTGGAATCGCAGTTCCTTGGCATACAGTCGATTTTGCAATACGGTTGATGCAGGCAATTACAGATTTAGCAAGGTGATTACAGAGTGTTGAACACAGGACTTGCAGTACAGGAGCTTGCACTCTATTTCTGTCTGATCCTGGAATATAGCAATTCTTCACCAAGGCCCAATAACCTAGTTCTGGCTTTATATCCTTGGCTATAGCTTTAGAAAGTACCTCCTCTGTTATTTTTAGTACTTCTTGCTTCTCTGCACTTTGCCTCTGTCCCTCTCAGCTTCCTTAGGCTCTAGAAACTTCTGAGCTCTCCACTAGACTGACTTTTGCTTCCCTGTCTGGGCCTTATATAAACTAGGGCTCCCTAGCTCCCTCTAATGACTAGAAGCTGGAATGACACCCCTAGCAGGCCTGTACATGCAAGTTTCACAGTAACAGGGAAATACATAGCATTACATGACATTTCATAAAACTGACATATACCAACTTCCCATAATTAAGGAGGGACGACAGCACACCAAGTGACACTTTGGTAGTGACGGGTATTACAGTCCCCGTACACTACATACCCCACTGCTTTAAGCTGAGTACGACCTCGTACTCCATCATGGGTCGCCCAACTGGGATCTCTACCTGAAATAGAAAATAGAGACATGCAGGCATACATACATGTAATTCATCTGCATTTACATTTACATCAGGTCCAATTGGCAAAGGTGAAGGGTAGTGACAAGGGGCGTCGTTCTCTTCTCTCAGGATAGTGAATGGAACTGGGGCGCTGACCTGGCACAGCGTAACATTATAACCAGGATAGTCCATGACAATGAATAAGTCCATAATAGAACAGTAAAATGGATAAAACAGTATAAAAGTTCTTGGAGGCTCAAAGAACAAACATGAGTCCGTACCCAGGTTATTTTTATATTAAATCACAGAGGCTCTCATGCGGTGGAGTCCATCTCTGGGCACATTTCCTTTTTAAAAGAGCAAAAATCTCAGAGGCTCAGGTACTTTTGAGTCTGTCTCCGGGCACGGTTCCTTAGTAGCAAATTGCACAATAAAAGGACAGCAAAGACAAGTGCTGTAATACCCCTGATCAACCTGAAAAGGAGGTGAAGGGTAAAAGGTGCAACAAAGGAACAGGCACAACTTGGCGTGGGATAGCAAAAGCAGGCAGGAGGTCCTGGAAACAAACTTGGCCTTGTTAGCTTTATTACTTCAGTGGTCATGTCACGGAACCATGAACCAGACGTACAACAAGAGATAAGAGAAAATAAGAAGGCTTTATTGAAAATAAAGCTGTAAAGCAAAAGTCCAAACGGATGGTGAAACCGAGCAGAGTCTTTGCGAAGCCAGAGGTCAGGAACCAGCAGGGTAGTCAGACGAAGCCAGGATCAGGAACCAGAAGCAGCAGCAGTCTTAGAAGCATGTGAACACAAGAGGACCAAGCAAGGAACTGAAGCCACAGACCTCTTATATATATGAGCCAGGCATCCAGCTCCTCCCAGTGGGAAGGAGGAGCCGCAGGGTGGAAGGCTACAAGAAACCCAGAAACCAAGATGGCCGCCAGCACATGTCAAACGAAGGAGAACAGCAAGAAGGTAAGACCATGACAGTACCTCCCCCTCAAGGGCCCCTCCTCCGCGGAGCACAAAACGGTTTCTGAGGGAAGCGTGCGTGGAAGGCTCGGAGCAAGGCAGGAGCATGGACATCTGCGGAGGGAACCCAGGAACGCTCCTCTGGACCATAACCACGCCAATGGACCAAAAACTGCAACCGACCGCGGACCAGGCGTGAGTCCAGGATATTGCTCACCTCATATTCCTCACGATTGCCCACTTGGACCGGACGAGGCCGAGGAACCGAGGAAGTGAAACGATTACACACCAGTGGCTTCAACAGGGAGACATGAAACACGTTGGAGATCCGCATGCCAGGAGGAAGCGCAAGGGCATAGGCTACCGGGTTTACCCTGCGAAGCACTCGGAAGGGACCAACAAAGCGAGGCGCCAGCTTGGGAGTGGGCACTCGAAGGTTGAGGTTGCGGGTGGACAACCATACACGGTCTCCGACCTGGTAGGAAGGAGCAGGCGCTCGTCTGCGATCAGCCTGGAGTCTCTGGCGCTGCGCAGAGACCTCAAGGGACTTCTGGATCTGTACCCAAGAAGCACGTAGGACGGAAAGGTGATCCTCCACAGCCGGAATATCCTGGGGAGAGAATACCTCCGGTAACACGGCAGGTTGGAACCCATAATTGGCCATGAAGGGAGACGTCCCAGAGGAAGAGTTCACCGCCGTGTTCCTGGCAAACTCAGCCCAAGGCAGGAGGTCAACCCAATTGTCTTGGTGGTCGGAGACATAGCAACGAAGGAATTGCTCCAAGGCCTGATTGGATCGTTCTGCGGCCCCATTGGACTGAGGGTGGTAGGCCGAGGAGAAGGAGAGATGAATCCCCAACTGGGAGCAAAAGGCGCGCCAGAACCTGGACACAAACTGACTCCCCCGATCCGACACAATCTCCTTGGGCAAACCGTGCAACCGGAAGACCTCCCTGGCAAAAATCGTGGCCAACTCTTGTGCAGAGGGTAACTTCTTGAGAGGAACACAGTGGCACATTTTGGAAAACCGATCCACAATCATGAGAATGACCGTATGGCCTCGGGATGCAGGGAGGTCCACAATGAAATCCATCCCCAGGTGTGACCATGGGCGCTCCCCGGTGGCTATGGGTTGCAGAAGGCCCAACGGAAGGTGCCGAGGGGACTTACTCTGGGCACAAACGGAGCATGCCGCTACATATGCGGCGATGTCGGAACGTAGGGAAGGCCACCAGAACAGACGTGAAACAGCCCAGGACAGCTGATTCTTTCCAGGATGCCCCGCGGTCTTCCACTCATCGCCCGCCTTGATCCTTACCAGGTTATATGCCGCCCTCAGGTCGAGTTTGGTAAAGACCGTGGCCCCTTTAAGGCGATCGAACAGCTCGGAAATCAAGGGTATCGGGTAAGCGTTCTTGATCGTGATGCGATTGAGACCCCTGTAATCGATGCAAGGCCTCAACTCACCGCCCTTCTTTTTCACAAAGAAAAATCCAGCCCCTGCCGGGGACGAAGATTTGCGAATGTGTCCGCGTGAAAGCGCCTCCCTCACGTACTCCTCCATGGCCTCATTCTCCGCTACCGACAGTGGATAGACCTTGCCACGAGGAGGAACGGCACCAGATTGTAACTCTATGGCACAATCGTATGGGCGGTGCGGAGGTAGGGCAACCGCGCGCACCTTATCGAATACATCCCGGTACTCCTCGTATTCAGGAGGCAACAGAGAGTCCGAGGAAGTACACAGCAACTTGACAGACCCATGGATGCAACTAGCCCCACACTGCGGTGACCACGAGAGGATCTCGACCGATCTCCAATCGAAAGTCGGATTATGCTTCTGGAGCCAGGGGTACCCCAAGACCACCGAGTAGTGTGGAGACGAAATAACCTGGAGGCAGACCGACTCTCTGTGAACGGCACCAATGGCTATCCCCACTGGAAGGGTCTCATGAGTCACGTGTGGCGGCAGAAGGGGTCTGCCGTCTATCGCCTCAAGAGCCAGTGGGGAACCTCGAGCCTGCAGAGGAATGGAATTGGCGGCCGCGAACACACTATCAATGAACAAACCACCAGCACCAGAGTCCACCAACGCCTGGGTCGTCACCGAGCCCCCGACCCAGGAGAGGACAACAGTGATCAGTGGTTTGTCAACACGGGAAACCGGGGACGAGGAGACTCCACCCAAGATCTGCCCCCGACAGGATCTCAGGTACGAGCGTTTTCCCGGACGGTTCGGACATGCCAACCGAAAATGCCCACCGAGACCACAGTACATGCATCGGCCCTCGCGTCTCCGGAGTGCCCTCTCCCCCTCGGACAGGCGAGCAAACCCCCGCTGCATGGGTTCACCCCCAGACAAGTCATCCCCAGGAGGCGTGGGAGGAGAGGGAGGCACGGGTGGGACAGCAAACGTAGGCACCAATCTGTTAGAAGACCTCCGCAGGTTCTCCTTAAAGGAAGGTCTCTCCCTGAGTCTGGTGTCAATCAAAATCAGGAAAGAAATAAGAGACTCGAGCTCAACTGGTAGGTCCTTAGCTGCAACCTCATCCTTCAAGGCATCCGAGAGACCATGAGAGAAAGCAGCGACCAGAGCCTCATTATTCCAGCCCACCTCTGCTGCCAGGGTACGAAACTCAATGGCGTATTCAGCTACGGATCGTGAACCCTGTCTGATGGACATAAGGAGCTTCGCAGCAGAGGCAGCACGAGCCGGCACATCGAATACCTTCCGAAGAGAAGCAACAAAACCGGAAAACTCGGCAACCACCGGATTGTTGTTCTCCCATAAAGGGCTGGCCCAGGCCAAGGCCTTGTCCGAGAGCAGTGAGATCAAGAAGCCCACCTTTGATCTCTCAGTAGGAAAGGCATGTGGCAGCAACTCGAAATAAATGCCCACCTGGTTAAGGAAACCTCGGCACTGAGTTGGCTCTCCCCCAAAGCGCTGTGGAAGAGGGGCAGAACCGGTCATACCCCGAAACACCGCAGGCGCAACAACAGGTGTCGGGGTAGACTCTGGCGCAACAACCGGAGCGGCAGTAGGAGCGAGCCCAGGAGCGACAACCGACCCATCGGCAACGGGAGCGAAATGAGCCGTGCGTTCAAGCAGGGTTTGCAACGCCACAGCGAACCGACCCAACAGGTGATCCTGCTGATCAAGTCTGGCAACCAGCGTGGGTAGCGAGGATGGCCCTGTACCGTCAGAATTCATGGCTTGGTCCTAATGTCACGGAACCATGAACCAGACGTACAACAAGAGATAAGAGAAAATAAGAAGGCTTTATTGAAAATAAAGCTGTAAAGCAAAAGTCCAAACGGATGGTGAAACCGAGCAGAGTCTTTGCGAAGCCAGAGGTCAGGAACCAGCAGGGTAGTCAGACGAAGCCAGGATCAGGAACCAGAAGCAGCAGCAGTCTTAGAAGCATGTGAACACAAGAGGACCAAGCAAGGAACTGAAGCCACAGACCTCTTATATATATGAGCCAGGCATCCAGCTCCTCCCAGTGGGAAGGAGGAGCCGCAGGGTGGAAGGCTACAAGAAACCCAGAAACCAAGATGGCCGCCAGCACATGTCAAACGAAGGAGAACAGCAAGAAGGTAAGACCATGACAGGTCAACACCTACCACTGAGCCGTGGACAAACTGGCAGCCGCAACAAAGGACCAGAAACATAGGACTCCTGTCCTGGAAGAGTTAACATCAAACTTCTGCAGTGAAATAAATCAAAGGCCTAGCAGGCTGATTTACAGTGGCATATCATAACCACTTGGCTCCGCTGGCAAGTACCGTCTGTAGTAGTCCTCTACAGGAGGATGGGCCCACATAACTGTCTCAGGGGGCAGCTGTAGGGTGAAGGGGCCCCTAATAGGTATTGGCCCCATGGGCCTAGGGGTAAACCCTTGGGTGGACCGTACCGGTCCCGGCATAAGGATTGTGGGATGGAATGGCGTGGTTACCGCCGCCTCCAGCGGTCCGGTGGCCTCTGCGCAGCTATTCACAGCAACCGGGGGTCTCCTTTGGGGCACTGACGGAGCGGTGGCAGCAGAAGGTGGTCTACGGGTGGTGACAGGCACCCTTACCTCGTCCTTCTTTGGCGGCGTCTGGATCCTGGCGGTCGCGATCTTGCGCAGCTCCCGCAACTTCTCCTCCAGCCGGACAATCTGCTCACCGATGCTCTCTGTGTCGGAGTCGCTGTCATCTGCTGGCGCCGCCGGCGCAGGTACAGTCACCGATGGCGCGGACTCGGCCTCTGCAGGTTCTGGCGATGCGTCTGGTCTCCGATCCCTCCGGATGTTCTCCAAGGTAGCATGAAGTCCTTTCAAGTTTTCCATATCTTGTATGGTCTTCTCCCGACGAGGCAGCTCGGGGGAAGGATAGGGGCTCACCCATTTCTCCAACACGGTTGGCTGCCAGAAGACGTTAGGCCCAATGAAGGAGCTCCGCTCCTGAAAGGCGTGATGGGCCGGCTCTGGAGAGCGTTCAGGTTCCCGCTCGCAGCCAGAGTAGTCTTCTCCTTCTTCTGCCTCCCAGTCCTCAGGTGCTCGTTTGGGACGGGTCACGGCAGTGGTATAAGAGCCTCACAGGCTCTCGGCAGGGGTGTACTCCACTTCCTCTCCCTCACGGAGGCTGTGCTGATAAGAAGGGAGGTAGTCTCTTTTGACAGACCTTCGATTCACATAGAGGTCTCTGCCAGTTAGATAGTCCTGGATGAACCCGTAGCCACGGGTTTTGTCGAATGACAGCACCACTCCCTTTCTCCTTTCCAGGCGGGGTTGGTTGTTAGCATGCTTTTCATGGATTGTTTTAGTCAATTCTTCATAAACGATTTTGGTCTTCGTATTCCGCTTTATAGCGGCCTCCCGGATCTCCGCCATAAGTGATGACCACTTGAACGAGGGCTGAAAAAAGTCTCTCCACGAGCCATAGTAGGGCTCTAGTTCTTTCTCCCTTGGGCGGCAGGCGGGTGTCTCCGGTCCCGGAGAGTAGGCCGGTGGAGCCTCCTCTGGCTCTACACCAACATCAGGCACTTGCGGTATTTCAGGCGTAGACATTGCAGCACAATGATGCTCACTTTCCAACATGCTCGATCCTTCTGAGGAGAGCGATAGGGTCGCGTCAATTACAGCAGCCAGCTCCTCCCACTGCACTGGGAGGCCGCCCCCCAGGTATTCCAGTATATGGAAGGCGGTGTCCATTCTGGCAGACATGCAAATGTACAGATAAGCAGTGGCGCCTGACCTTGAACTCCTTCCCGCTATTTCCTCAGAAAGGCGCCAATTTTTCCCGCCTTTTCGGGATGAAGATGACGCAGCAGTAAATTCAGCAAGCCCAGCGGCCATCTTTAGCAAGAAACGCTGTCTATTCACTGACAGCAAGCAGGATGATAAAAAGTCCACAAAACCACACTCCAATGTGGCGATTTTCTTCCTCTGTGTAGCACAATACTGCACAGCGCTTTTTAAAGGTTTTTGATACACTTTGGGCATGATTTTCAGTCCACAAAGTCCACTTGAATAAAACAGGCAAATTGTCACTTTGGTCACAGGGCAACTGTATAAGGCACAAAGTTCACGCTTCTTGCACTATAAAGCGTGCGTATCCTGTTCGTGACGCCAAAAGAGAGGTGCAGCGTACTCAAGTTGTGTTAAATAGTTGTTTCTGGGTGATGTAGTGCAATATACACTAACCTGGTACGGCTGACTCTCTGCAAGGGCAGGTGATGGTATAAGATGTTCGTGACGCCAGTGCCAAGTAAACGGTGGCACGCCGTTTGCGGATAGCAGGAATAAATTGAGGAACACGTGGTATTAAAACAGAACTCCAACTTTAGTAGTTTTCATGCAGAGACAATATTGGAATCGCAGTTCCTTGGCATACAGTCGATTTTGCAATACGGTTGATGCAGGCAATTACAGATTTAGCAAGGTGATTACAGAGTGTTGAACACAGGACTTGCAGTACAGGAGCTTGCACTCTATTTCTGTCTGATCCTGGAATATAGCAATTCTTCACCAAGGCCCAATAACCTAGTTCTGGCTTTATATCCTTGGCTATAGCTTTAGAAAGTACCTCCTCTGTTATTTTTAGTACCTCTTGCTTCTCTGCACTTTGCCTCTGTCCCTCTCAGCTTCCTTAGGCTCTAGAAACTTCTGAGCTCTCCACTAGACTGACTTTTGCTTCCCTGTCTGGGCCTTATATAAACTAGGGCTCCCTAGCTCCCTCTAATGACTAGAAGCTGGAATGACACCCCTAGCAGGCCTGTACATGCAAGTTTCACAGTAACAGGGAAATACATAGCATTACATTACATGACATTTCATAAAACTGACATATACCAACTTCCCATAATTAAGGAGGGACGACAGCACACCAAGTGACACTTTGGTAGTGACAGGTATTACAGTCCCCGTACACTACATTACTCACAGAGGAAGTCCTCACTCTGACGCTCCATCGGCCATGCAGTGATGGGAGGGGCACACCCTTTCTTCCCTTAGGACTGAAAAGAAGACCCACCCTTTCAATTATAGGACTGAAAAAGGAGGCCGGAACGTGACAAAGTCTTTTTTTATTCGTTTTATTGAATACACAAAACAAGTAGTAATGACAGTCTTTGTACAAAATCCAGCATTAATTGTACATTATTGTTATCATGTAAAGACGTACATATGACATGTGCATTATAATGTTAAATAAAATAAACAAAATAATAAAATAACAATTAACAATAAACTTCTGTGCTGTATCGTTACTTTGCCTCATTACATCAAGCCGAAGGGTCCTCCTCCCCAGAACAAAGAAAATCCCATAATCATTGCAGGTTTATCCCTGCTTATCTACTTCAGTACATTCTATTCCCCTCTACACCGCAGAATCACTGCTATTCGACTTGTTCTGCCCTTAAGGCCTCAGATAATCTATGCGCAGAGTAAGCAGTACTCGAGGAATTGCACCAAGTCCCCCATACCTTTTGAAATTTAGATATACATCCCCTATTCTTAAATACTATATTTTCATATGGTATAATGACGTTGACTAGTTGCTTCCATTGTGTTAAGGTGGGTGGTCTATCGCCCATCCACCTCATGGCGATCGCCTTCCGCGCCAAGAACAGTACTTCCCTCAGGAATATCCTAATATGGTGTGAGTACATAGTCTCATCCATTATCCCAAAGAGACAGATCTTCGGGTGCAATGGTACTACATATCCCAATAAATCCGTGAGTAGTTTGACTACCCTTTCCCAGAACGCATGCACATAAGGGCATTCCCATATAAGGTGCCAAAAGTCAGCATCCACTGACGCACACCTGTGACACTCAGAGTGGGTAAGTCTGCCCATTCTGTTTAGCCTCAGCGGGGTCAAGTAACTCTGGTGTATTATACAAACTTGAATAAACTTATTATTCACGGCAGGCGACACTAATGTGGGGGATTCTAGAATATCTACCTCATCTTCATTAGTTAAATCTGGAATTTTAGCCTTCCATTTACTGAGTGCTTGAATTGGGGCGCCCTTCAGCTTAACATCTAGCAGGTGGGTATACAATGTTGAAATTAAACCTCGTGGTCCTTGTGAACGGATAACTCCAATCATTGGAAAATTGGACAGTAAGATTGGGGCATCCCTATAATGAGTTTGCATGGCGTGCCTCAACTGTAGGAATCTATAGAAAGCCTGTCTAGCTAGTTCGTGCCTGTGACTCATGGACTCATAATCATTGAAAACATTATTGCTGTAAAGATTGCCCAATGTGACAACCCCATGTTCCTTCCAGAACACCTTTTCTTGCATTGCCAGTAAATCAGGGAACATGGGGTTATCCCAAATCGGGGTCTCCTGCAAATCCGCTTCTATATTATGTAGCCTTCTACTAGCTTTCCAAACCTGGATGGCCACCCTATGAATTGGTAGTAGTTTACGTGAGAATAAAGCAGGTTGTTCCAGTACCGGCCATAAGTTGGTAATGCCCAGGCATTCAGCTAGTTGCCTCTCTTGCCTGCACAGATCACCTCCCGGTGACAACCAGGATTTAATATTCCTCAATTGTCCAGCTAAATAATATAAGTATACATCAGGTAGAGACATGCCTCCTTCCTTTTTAAAACGGGACAAGTTAGCTATCGAGAGCTTGGGTCTATTAGCGCCCCAGATAAAGGGTGACATCAGCGAGGTGAGACTTTGAAAGAACTTTTTTGGAACTGCGTTTGGTGCATGTTGTAAAATATATAAGCACTTTGGCAGGACAATCAGTTTTATCAAATTGATTCTCCCTGGTGCAGACAAAGGCAGGTTCTGCCATATCCTGAATTTCTCCTTACAATACGTCAGCAAAGGTTGAATATTCAGCACATGGAAGGACGTGACATTTTTGGTGATATGTACACCCAGATATTTATAACTATGCACAATGGGCAGTTCTCCTGAGTCAAACGTATCTTCCAAATGGTATAAAGGACAGAGAGTCGATTTTGACCAGTTTATCCGTAGTCCCGAGAATTGGCTGAATAATTCAATTGTGGTAATCACCCTGGGGAGTGTAGACTCCGTTTGTGACAGGAAAAGCACCATATCATCGGCATATAGTCCCACCCTATCCTCTTGTTCACCTATTTGAATGCCATGATAATGTGGATCTACTCTTATGCGCATGGCCAGTGGCTCTATAACCAGGGCGAATAGCAATGGCGATAGGGGGCAACCTTGTCTAGTTCCTCTCTTCAGGTCAAAGCTGTCTGACAGTAACCCATTCACCAATATACCTGCACTGGGACTTTTATATAATAATTCCACCCATCTTCTGAATTTAGGGCCAAAACCAAATTTCCTAAGGACCTGAAATAAATATAGCCATTCAACAGAGTCGAATGCCTTTGCTGTGTCTAATAAAGCCAGAGCCCATTTCTCCTGCCTCTGAACACCAATCTGGGTCACCACCTGCACTCTTCTGATATTGTCAGTAGTGGATCTACCGGGCATAAATCCAGATTGATCTGGATGCACCAGGGTGGAGGCCACTCTACCCAGTCGTACAGCCAACATTTTTGCTATAACCTTATAGTCTATGTTTAACAAGGATATCGGACGATATGACCCGCATTCATCCGGTTCCTTGCCAGGTTTCAAAAGCACTACTATGGTTGCATCATACATTGTTGGTGGAAAACATCCATTTCTGAAGGCGTCGTTATACATTTTAAGCAAAACAGGAATAATGTGAGCAAAATATTTAACATACACCTCTAAAGGTAGTCCATCAGGACCCGAGGCCTTACCCCTCGCCAGCTGCGAAATGGACTCCTGTATCTCTAAGGTAGTTATGGGAGCTTCCAAACTGTCTATTGCCTCCTGCGATAAAGTTGGAAATTCCAAATCTTCAAGGTAGTGCATGACATCCTCTATCTCATAATTCACCCTGGAATCATAAAGATCTCTATAATATTCTTGAAATCTACCTGCTATAGCCTCTGGGTCTGAAAGTATCTGTCCATTTGCTGCTTTAATGCGCAATATAGCGGGGGATGCTTGACTCTGCCTAACAATGTGAGCTAACAGTTTACTGGACTGGTTGCCCAACTCAAAGTATGTTTGTTTGGAGAAAAACATTTTCCTTTGAGCTTTTTCCTTAAGCAGAGTCAAGTATTGTCTCCCTTTAGATAACTACGCCTCCTTGTTTAAATCATTGGGATCGGCGATATACACTGCCTCCAATCTAGAACAATCTGCCGCCAGGCCTTCCTCCTGCCTAGCCGCCGACTTCTTAATATAGGATATGGTAGATCTGAGGCAGCCTCTAAGGTATGCTTTCATGGTTTCCCATAATAATGTATTATTCAGTTCCTCCTCATGCCCCTCCATGAACATCTTCAATTGGTCAGGGATACGATCAGACGGTCCGAACAAGGTCAACCAAAAAGGGTTAATCCGAGCTGAGCGTCTGGTCATATCCCCACCCAGCCTCAATGTCAATTGCACAGGGGCGTGATCAGATATGCCCCTAGGTCCATATTCCACATCATACATCAAGGAGCTTGTACTTGAGTTGCCCAGAACATAATCTATGCGTGACAATGCACCATGACTGGCGGAATAGCATGAGTACTGTCTGATATCTGGATGTTTCAGTCTCCACATATCCGCCCACCCTACCTCCTCCATCAATTCAGCTAGAGACGTCTTATTATTGGAGTGACTATCGGCAGCTTCTAGCAGATGATGTCTGTCTAGGTCCTTATCTATGGTCATATTAAAATCACCCATGCTAACTACACGAGCTGATGGATAAGAGGCTGCAAAGCTCACTGCCTGCTGAACCACCTGCATGAAGAAGGGTGGAGGGATATATACGCCAATGACAATATACAGTATACAGTTAATGTAAGCAGCTACAAACACAAATTTACCCACCGTATCTATCTGGCATGTTTCCACCTCCCATCTGAGAGACTTGTGTACCATGAGAGACACGCCCCTAGACATATTCGTATAGCATGAGTGTTGCGCCCATTGGATCCATGGCTTTTGTATGCGCCTCGTACTATCCGCTGTTAAATGAGTCTCCTGCAGGCAGAGGATATGTGGATTGAATCTCCTGACTGCAGAGAACACCATGGCTCTTTTCCTAGCGGCACCCAATCCCCTGACGTTATACGCAATTCTGACATAATGACATTGTACAATGAACCACAGTTACCTTCCATTTCTCCCACCACTTTGCATTTTAACTGATACAGCACATATAACATAACAGTTTTGTCGTCACGGGGTGTGCTTTTGGCAATCAACCGGTAGCACCACAAATCTTGCAATTTGTACAGAAGTGATTCTGAACATATGGCCTGGGACCCAATCCCTAAACTCTGATGGGATCCCAGGACAGAACCTAAACACCGGACCAACACGAACGCTCTCAGTGAACTAGGGAACACATGTGTTATTCACTCCTCCCATCCTGACTATGATCCACCCAGTACCTCAGAATTCAGATCAACTGAATATTAAACTAAATCCTGAGAGTCCAACAGATATATACTTAGGCAGTCCAGATGATACCGTTGGTCCAATGTCCAGTCCCCTGGGTCCCACATCCTCAAGCAAACAATAAAATGATGAGAAATATCCCCACTGTTATCTTGGGGCTCTTGCGTTTCTTCCTCTTCCATCCAGCCAATTAGTGGCTTCCTCAGGGCTATTGAAGAACCGGCTCACCTCGCCATCTGTTACTCTCAGGCGAGCTGGATATACCATGGAATATGGCAAATTCTTCTCACGTAGCCTCCTTTTCACCACAATGAATATGGCTCTGCGTTTTTGTAATTCGGATGAAAAATCCGGAAAGATCATAACGGTACTGTTTTCAAACTTAAGCTCCTGTTTCGTGCGTGCCATCTGCAATACATGATCTCTGTCCATAGAGTTCAATAGCCTTGCAAGTAAGGGTCTTGGAGGGGCCCCCGGTGGAGGAGGTTTGGCGGGAACGCGATGTGCTCGCTCAATAATAAATGCCGCTGAAAATGCCTCGTCCGGAAAAGAATCTCGGAGCCAGGTAGTAACAAACGTATCTGTAAATTGTTGCGTCTTGTGCGATTCTCATAATCGTCACATTTCTGCTGCCAAAAGTTTACTTTTTGCTCCAATTCCTGTACCTTAGCGGGAAGCGGTTGCAGGCAGTCCTCCACGTCAGAGATCCTGTTTTCGGTCTCCTTAACGCGATCTCGAATGGCCTGCATATCATGGCGGAGCAGGCCAATATCCACCTTTACCTCCTCCAGTTTGCCCACCATGGACGTGCGGCAGACAGATATTGCTTGCAGCAGTTGTTCAGTAACTTGTTTGAGAGAAGGTTCACTGACCGAGGGTTCCGCCTCCCCAGACACAGCATCCCCTTTCGTCCTCTCCACTGACGATGCACGAGAGCCCGCGCCATCTTGGTCTTCCACGCGGGCAAACTCTCGGAGCTTGTCTACTGCAGACTGCGCTTTGTTTCAAGCCATACTCGGTTTGCGGGTCTTTCCCGACCTCCTGCCGGTTCTAGATGTAATGTTTGCGGTGATAAATTAACAGGATAATGCAGAAGTTAGGGGAATTGGGTCCGGAGCTCTTCTACATGTGTCCTCACATATCAACTTCCGGCCACGCCCCCCGACAAAGTCTTTTTTACTAAGTGCAACATAGAACTTCAAATACATACAGTAAGAGCAGGCTTTTAGTGCAATTCTTCTCTGGCACCAGCAAGAAATCTGGAAGTAGGTTCGATGGCTGCAATTCCACAATAACAAACACAGGTGCACTCTGCAGTCTCACTAAATCCTCAAACTGATTTTAAAATTGAGAGATTAGTCAACATGTCCTACGGTGTAGAACATGTCTAAGCCCGGACACCACGACAAGGTTTCTCAAGTAGCCCGGGACCCTACACTCTCCTACCTGAGCCGTATGGGCGATACCAGGAGCCAGTGGGCAAATTACAGGAGCATAAGGCCGACTCACAAACAACTCACCAGTTACCTCCAGCATGTGGCCATGCTTGCAATGGGAGGAGGGAGGAGTCTGTGAGTCCCACTCAAGACTTGCTGATATGTCCCAGGCCTCACAGGTGCACCTAAATGTGACCTGTAGATGGAAAACAGGCACATTTAAATAGGAGTTTATACACCTCCAGGAATCTATATATACAAACTAAGAAGACAGGTTGGCATTAGCAGAAGGTGCTCAGACCCACATGCAGTTGTGCATATATATATAGGGGAGCAAATCCTGCACTTGTGGCCCGTTGCTAATGGCAATCCCCAGCAAAATGCATACAATGGAGGATGCCCGCGGCGAACCACAAGTACCACAATAGACATCCTACACAAGGTAACAAGTGCGGATGTGATAATTAATATAACAATATAACAAAACAATAACAAACACAGGTGCACTCTGCAGTCTCACTAAATCCTCAAACTGATTTTAAAATTAAGAGATTAGTCAACATGTCCTACGGTGTAGAACATGTCTAAGCCCGGACACCACGACAAGGTTTCTCAAGTAGCCCGGGACCCTACACTCTCCTACCTGAGCCGTATGGGCGATACCGGGAGCCAGTGGGCAAATTACAGGAGCATAAGGCCGACTCACAAACAACTCACCAGTTACCTCCAGCATGTGGCCATGCTTGCAATGGGAGGAGGGAGGAGTCTGTGAGTCCCACTCAAGACTTGCTGATATGTCCCAGGCCTCACAGGTGCACCTAAATGTGACCTGTAGATGGAAAACAGGCACATTTAAATAGGAGTTTATACACCTCCAGGAATCTATATATACAAACTAAGAAGACAGGTTGGCATTAGCAGGAGGTGCTCAGACCCACATGCAGTTGTGCATATATATAGGGGAGCAAATCCTGCACTTGTGGCCCGTTGCCACAATCCTGCACTTGTGGTTCGCTGCTGGCATCCTCCATTGTATGCATTTTGCTGGGGATTGCCATTAGCAACGGGCCACAAGTGCAGGATTTGCTCCCCTATATATATGCACAACTGCATGTGGGTCTGAGCACCTCCTGCTAATGCCAACCTGTCTTCTTAGTTTGTATATATAGATTCCTGCGCGGTCAAATTCGTAGCGGGTGCATGCGCAGTAGGTATTGCGATGCCCTGCCAGGAGCGGGCATCGCATTGCGCATGCGCCCGCTACGAATTTGACCGCGCAGCTGCAGTGGAAAAGGACAGAGGAGGGGAGTAAATGGGCGGGCAGAGGCACACGGAGGGCGGGGTTATGAGCCGTTGAGGAGGTGCTGCCTGGGGCTCGGAGGATTGAGACGCCGCTCTGGGCACTTGAGAGGGCTCATTTACATAATCGTAAAAGTTCATTTTCAGCTAAAAGAAAACTCCGTTACATACATCAAAGGTACCGTTTTTAAGTTCTGGGTGGCACATATAACGCTATTTGATCAGTCTAATATGCCCAAATGTGGTGACAGACTCCCTTTAAGTCAGTCAGAAACAAGACACATGCAGCGCACACCAATCACTCATTGGACACATGTGGCACACAAGAAACTTAAAAAATGGCTCACATGCTGCACATACACCACTGATACATAGAACATATAGCACACACCAATCACACATAGGAAATGCGCAATGCACACACCAAGACATTTATGCCTAACCCTATTTAGTGTAGCACACTTAAAGGGGTTAAAGGAGTTGTCTCACTTCAGCAATTGGCATTTATCATGTAGAGAAAGTTAATACAAGGTACTTACTAATGTATTGACTCTTTTCCATCACATTATACACTGTTTGTATCCATGGTTTTGACCACTCTGCAATCAAGCAGTGGTGGCCGTGCTTGCACACTATAGGTAAAGGTGTTGGCCTATGCACACTTCCAGCCTTTCCCTATAGTGTGTAAGCACGGCCACCACTGCTGGATATCACGGTGGTAATAACCACGTATACGTGCTGTGTATAATGTGATGGAAAGGAGGCAATATGGACAATCACATACATTACACTGATCCCCCTCCTTGATTGAGTGGCAGGTCGAGCATATGCCCTGCCTCTCCCTTCATTTTCTATGGGGTCGCTGGAGATGGCAGGGTACAGCGCTGGCTATTTCCAGTGGTCCCAAATAGAATAAATGGAGCATCAGGGCATATGTGTGGCCTGCCACACCATCAAAAAGGGGGAACAGGACCCGTTCCTGGGATCAGTTGGGGTCGCAGAATCAGACCCCACTAATAATATAGTTATGCCCTATGGTGTGGAGAGGATAACTTGAAAACCTAGACAACCCCTTTAAATCCTCCACCACCAGTATATCTTTACATGGCAGCAGTGATGCCTGTAAATAGGGAACATCATCACTACTGCCATGTAAACCATACGTGTCAATACTGGAGAATGTGACGCACTGGGCAGAATTTTTCTGTCATAAGTCAAACCCCCTTTGCAGGTCATAACCTTTAACAAAGCCCAAGCAAAGGTTCTAGAGGAGCAAAGGGCACAAAAGGAGGGTCATAACTGAAGCAGAGACATTAGGGTCACCTAAGGCAGGGTAATAGTGGGGATTCTGGAGCAATGGTAACCGGAGAAGAGGCAATATTAGCGGTGCATTTAGAGTGGGCATCTGGAGCTGGGGCATTTATGGGGTGCATCTAAAGCAGAGGCATTAGGGTCGCCTGAGGCAGGGTATTAGTGGTGATCCTGGGGCATTTGCAGGGGTATTAGGGAGCAACTGGAGAAGATTCAATATTAGGGGTGCTTTTAGAGTGGGGGCATTGGGGGGGCATCTGAAGTTGGGGCACTTATGGGGGCGCACCTAAAGCAGAGGCATTAGGGTCGCCTGAGGCAGGGTAATAGTGGGGATCCTGGAGCACAGGTATTAGGGGGGCAACTGGAGAAGAGCCAATATTAGGGGTGCATTTAGAATGGGGGCATCTGGAGCTGTGGCACTAATGGGGGTGCACCTAAAGCAGAGGCATTGGGGGGACCTAGGGCAGAGTCCCCAATGTCACTCTGAACTCTGCAGAGAACAGCACACAAACACAGATCTGAGTCTACTATAAACAAATCCCCTATTTCCCCCTTACAGTCTCCTACAGCTCACTACAGTCACACACCTGAGAAATCAGCCCAGCACCGCAGAGGAGTCCTCTCCAGCAGCCACAGTTTTCTGACAGCAGGGAGGGCAGGAGGATGGCCAGACATGTTCTCTCCTCCTTCACTGCCAGCAGCCTAGGAAGTTTAGAAGATACTGCGGGGCCTCCTGTACAATTTACACCAGTAGGAGGCTGCATCACTGCCACCTAGTGGCTACAATAAGTATCTCCTGAGAAACAAGAGAAATAATTACTCCTCCGTCTTATCTCGGGGCGCAGAGGACTGTGGGCCTACCGAGGAATCCCCCGCCTCCCCGGTGGGCCAGTCCGAGCCTGGCTGTAGTCCCTCACCTTACATCAGTGTCTGTAGATGCTGATTTAGAAGTTCAGACTGCTGTCTGGAATCTCAAGGCTTTACAAATTGAGCAATTCTCTGAAGAATTTGGTAAGGCTACTTTCACATTAGCGTTTTCAATTCCGCTATTGACATCCGTCATAGGATCTCAATAGCGGAAGAAAACGCTTCAGTTTTGTCCCCATTCGTTGTCAATGGGGACAAAAATGAACGAAACAGAGTGCACGAAAATGGATTTCGTTCCATTTGGTTGCACTCCCATCGCAGACAGAATAACGCTGCAAGCTGCGTTTTTCTGTCCGCGATGTGGTGCGAAGCAAAACGGATCCGTCCCCATTGACTTACATTGTGTGTCAGGACGGATCCGTCTTGCTCCGCACCACATCGCGGACTGAAAAACACAGCTTTCAGCGTTATTTTGTCTGCGATGGGAGCACAACCAAACGGAACGGAATGCATATTGATGCGTTCTGTTTCATTCAGTTTTGTCCCCATTGACAATGAATGGGGACAAAACTAAAGCGTTTTCTTCCGCTATTGAGATCCTATGACTGATAGGGATGCCCACGGAACGGCACCCGTGTATTGCGGATCTGCAAATGCGGTCCGCAATATGGCAACACGCCCTTTTGAAAGAGGCCTTAGAGAATGGAGTCAGGTGATGGGACCCTGCTCTATCAGACAAAGAGCAGGGATACCTGATGCATCTGTATGTTACACTGACTTCACCAGGCACGGTGTAAATCTTAATTAACTGCTGGACACACCAACGGCTTCCCATACAGGCAGGGATGTATCATAGACGGCAATATGGAGAGGGGTGAACACTGCTCCCTAGTAACCTCCAGTCTTTGCACTACATGATGCACAAAGGGGTGCTATAGAAAACAAATGACGGCTATCGTGCAAGGTCTTTTTAAATCCGCAAATAAGACGGTGAGGCCTGGTGACCTTTTAAAGCAAACTATTCAGTGCAGACTACTGATACGGCAAGCAACAAAGGATCCCATAATGTTTCTGGCTCCGTCCATCAGCGTTCAGAGCCACAGAGGACTGCAAGGAACGTCGCTATGACAAGAATAAGCCAGCTCTGCTGGAGAGCTTCATGTTTCCTAAGCTCCAGATGTTACAGCATATGTATCCTATGCTAGTCAGCTTAGCCTAATGCATCTTGGGGGACATTTATCCAAGGATTATCGCCTGTAAAGAAGACTGAACCGAGGCTGACATGCTACAGGCACAGGGAGATTTCCCTGCCGCTGCTGCACAACCAGAGATGAATGGATTTTAACATCAACCGCTTTCTGTTGCTATGTGCTCAGCGCTCTATTTCTTCTTAAAGACAACGGGGGGAATTTTTCAATCCCCTTTATGCCTCTTTTTGTGGATTTGTGACTTTTTAATGTATTTGCAACTTTTTCTGGTCATAATCTGCATTTTACAATGACGGCCAAGTCTACAAAATGGGGGGCATGGTGAGGGCAGACTGCGGGCAATAAGAGGGCAAAATGAATCATTACACCACGCAACAAAAAAAAAAACTTTTCGTCTGCTACTGGGTAAAAACCATTTGTCCTATACTAAATAGAGTGTGCGGATTACAAATCCGAAGTCAGAATTGTTGTAACACGTCACAAAATGTTGCTATGCATAAGTATGCCTAAATGAATTAAGCACTTAGAAAGCATTGAATAATTTTGAACAGAACGAATTTTACTCCAACAATTACCTGATCTACAATAAAGTTTGCGTAGTAAACAGTGTATGAAAATGTAATGGAATAACAACAATTCAAAAAGTCTTGTTTTTCAGATTAAAAGTCTTAGGCTCTATTCACACGTCCGTGATGTGTTGCGGACCCGCAAATTGCGGGTCCGCAACACACCAGCCCGTCACCCCCATTGAAATGCCTATTCTTGTCCGCAAGCTGCGGACAAGAATAGGACATGCTCTATCTTTTTGCGGAGCTGCGTACCCAAAATCGGGGGCGCGCTCCGCAATTGCGGCTGCAGACAGCACACTGTGTGCTGTCCGCATCCATTCCGTCCCCATAGAGAATGAATGGGTCCGCACACTTTCCGCAAAATTGCGGAAAGGATGCGGACCCATTTTGCGGACGTGTGAATGGAGCCTTACTTGAGCAAGGCCCAGTACTGTTAAAAGTGCTTCAGGCATCTGCTTTTGCGTTTGTGAACAGTCGTATTTTCCCGTTGCAAAAACCAGCAGTAGTCCCCCATCATGTTAGGATTCCAGCGGCCTTGATACCTGTTCTCCATTGTAGAAATATCTTTATGGAACCGCTCTCCATGTTCGTCACTTACGTGTCCCAAATTGGGTGGGAAAAAGTCAAGATGGGAATGTAAGAAATGCACTTTCAATGACATTCGGCAGCCAAGTTGTTCATATGCTGTAAGCATGTTGTCTACTAATTCAGCATAGTTTGCAGCTCATCTGTTCCCAAGGAAGTTCTGCACAAATGCATCCCAAGCTGCAAGACGCACTCGCCTTGTCAGATTCTTGTGCTGATCATAAGCAGTGTATTTGCACATATGTAGCAGAAATTGTCTGGATCGTTAACATATTTGCGTTTATCCGTCTTTCAAAACTGATAGCACTATAACAGATCACTTTATCAAAATCTGTCCAGCTTGCCTTATATACTTACTGCTGACATCAGCCTGAGAGCGTCCGAACTGGTCTGCACATGTCCATTGGAATATCTCCAATATAATGCATTAATATTATAACTGAACAGGCTTTGCATGTATAACTTAAAGGGGTTGTCCGGGATTAGGGATCATTGTTTAATAGCATTGCACATACACACACTTTACATACACCCATGTCCTACCTTTTCAGCATGTTTCTAAGTACCCTTTTTACCCAAAACCTTTATGGCAGGAAGTAACTGATTATTTTCAGTCAGTGACGTACCGGGTCCCTTGCAGAGGAGGAAAGCTTCCACTTCCGCTGCTCTGGGAGCCCGGTGACGTCACTGACAGCCTAATTAATTATTCAAAAGTATTGGAGGGGCAGTAACTCTCCTGGCCAAGATTGCGCTAAGCTCCGCCCCTCCAGTAAGCTCCGCCCCTCCCGTCCGGTGCCGATATTGATGGCAGCGGCTCAGGAACGGAGCCGCTGCCATCAGCAGAGAGCGTTAGCTGTAACTGTAACAGCTAACACCCGCGGCATCCAGATCCATGTGGTTGAGAAGGAGGGAGCTCCCTCTCTCTACCATCACTGCCATGGCAACCGGACGCCTAACAAACTCAGACTTTGAATTTACAAATGGCGACAAGACTTTTTAGTCTTGTCGCCATTTGCGACTAGACCCGCCGCCGCAGCTCCGCTCAATACAGCGGCGGGGCACAGGACATGATAGTTCTCAGCAGCGCAGTGGAGGAGTCTCTCCCTCCCCCCTGTGCTGCTGCTGTCCCCGCCGCTGCCTCCGCCAATATGAAGAGACGGGAGGAGGAGAGGAGAGGAGGGGGGGGGGGCGCACTGCGCCACCAACGAAGAAAAATTACCTGTAATACAAATACAGGAGGCGGGTGCCGGAATCAAATAGCCGGCACCCGACCTCTGTGACAGGGAGCTGCGATCAGCTGCAGTTGAGTTAACCCTTCAGGTGCAGTACCTAAGGGGTTAACTGCTGCTGATCGCAGCTCCCTGTCACAGAGGTCGGGTGCCGGCTATTTGATTCCGGCACCCGCCTCCTGTATTTGTATAAGAAACATTGGTGGCGCAGCCCCCCCCCCCCCCAGTATAATACATGTTGGTGGCACAGTGCGCCCCCCCCCCCCCAGTATAATACATGTTGGTGGCGCAGCCCCCCCCCCCCCCCCAGTATAATACATGTTGGTGGCGCAGCCCCCCCCCCCCCAGTATAATACATGTTGGTGGCACAGTGCGCCCCCCCCCCCAGTATAATAAACGTTGGTGGCACAGTGCGCCCCCCTCAGGCGCTCAGTGGGAAGTGCCAATGAGGGTTAAAAATAATTTAAAAAATTAACTCACCTCCTCCAGTTGATCGCGTAGCTGCCGGTCTAGTGTTCTTTCTTCAGGACCTGTGGTGACGTCACTGACCTCATCACATGGTCCATTACCATGGTGATGGATCATGTGATGAGCACAGTGATGTCACCACAGGTCCTTTGACAGGTCATGAAGAAAGAACAGAAGACGATCAATTGGAGGAGGTGAGTTAATTTTTTTAAAACATTTTTAACCCTCATTGGCACTGCCCACTGCGCCACCAATGTCTATTATATTGAGGGGGGGCGCACTGCGCCACCAATGTCTATTATATTGAGGGGGGGCGCACTGCGCCACCAATGTCTATTATATTGAGGGGGGTACACTGCACCACCAATGTTTATCATACTTGGTTGTTGGGGAGGCGCAGTGCGCCACCAATGTTTATTATATTGAGGGGGGCGCACTGCGCCACCAATGTTTATTATATTGAGGGGGGCGCACTGCGCCACCAATGTTTATTATATTGAGGGGGGGCGCACTGCGCCACCAATGTTTATTATATTGAGGGGGGGCGCACTGCGCCACCAATGTCTATTATATTGAGGGGGGTGCACTGCACCACCAATGTTTATCATACTAGGTTGTTGGGGGGGGCGCACTGCGCCACCAATGTTTATTATATTGAGGGGGGGCGCACTGCGCCACCAATGTCTATTATATTGAGGGGGGCGCACTGCGCCACCAATGTTTATTATATTAAGGGGGGCGCAATGCGCCACCAATGTTTATTATATTGAGGGGGGCGCACTGCGCCACCAATGTTTATTATATTGAGGGGGGGCGCACTGCGCCACCAATGTCTATTATATTGAGGGGGGTGCACTGCACCACCAATGTTTATCATACTGGGTTGTTGGGGGGGGCGCACTGCGCCACCAATGTTTATTATATTGAGGGGGGGCGCACTGCGCCACCAATGTCTATTATATTGAGGGGGGCGCACTGCGCCACCAATGTTTATTATATTGAGGGGGGCGCACTGCACCACCAATGTTTATTATATTGAGGGGGGGCGCACTGCGCCACCAATGTCTATTATATTGAGGGGGGGCGCACTGCGCCACCAATGTCTATTATATTGAGGGGGGGCGCACTGCGCCACCAATGTCTATTATATTGAGGGGGGTGCACTGCACCACCAATGTTTATCATACTGGGTTGTTGGGGGGGCGCACTGCGCCACCAATGTTTATTATATTGGGGGGGGCGCACTGCGCCACCAATGTTTATTATATTGAGGGGGGCGCACTGCGCCACCAATGTTTATTATATTGAGGGGGGCGCACTGCGCCACCAATGTTTATTATATTGACCTTCTACTATGCATTCTGTATTAAGAATGCTATTATTTTCCCTTATAACCATGTTATAAGGGAAAATAACACAGTGAATAGACTTTCATCCTAGCAACCATGCGTGAAAATCGCACCGCATCCGCACTTGCTTGCGATTTTCACGCAGCCCCATTAACTTCTATGGGGCCTGCGTTGCGTGAAAAACGCACAACATAGAGCATGCTGCGATTTTCACGCAACGCACAAGTGATGCGTGAAAATCACCGCTCATGTGCACAGCACTAATACATTCCTATGGGGAAAAATGCCGGATCCGGCATTCAGGCAAGTCTTCAGTTTTTTTCGCCGGAGATGCTGCGGTTTTCTCTTTTACCTGATCAGTCAAAATGACTGAACTGAAGACGTCCTGATGCATCCTGAACGGATTACTCTCCATTCAGAATGCTTGGGGACATACCTGATCAGTTCTTTTCCGGTATAGAGCCCCTGTGACGGAACTCTATGCCGGAAAAGATAAACGCTAGTGTGAAAGTACTCTAAAATATTAAGTTTAAATCCCCCCTTTCCCAATTTTACATATAAAAAATATAAACAATAAATAAACATATTACATAGCGCTGTCCAAACTATTAAATTATTAAAAAATATCTCCTATGCGGTGAGCATTCGCCATTTTTTAGTCACCTTATCACCCCAAAAAATAGGATAGGACTATTCTATTATGGGCCGAATGTTTCATAAAATGCGAAATGCACGCGGCTTTTTTTTGGTGTTTTTTTTTTTTTTTTGCGCGGTATTGAGTATCGCAATACTTTTTTATGGTGACGAAAGCGAATCAAAATTTTGGTTTCAAAACAACCCTACGCCGATCTGATCGGCGTAGCGTTGTCACGATACCAAAATTTTGATTCGGTTTCGATTTGGCGACTAAAAATTTGATTTGGCTCCTAAATTTTGCAGTTCAGGAGCCAATGGCTACTAGGTATTTTTTTAAGTCTGAAGCACTGTTAGTGCAAAAGTAGCACTGACAATACAGTGCATTGAAATAGATGACTATTGCAATGCACTGTATGAAAGTGAAAGTTTTAAAAAAGGGAATGAAAAAAAAGTAAAAGTGAAACTGAAAAAAAGGGAACGTGTAAACAAATTGAAAGTGAAAAAAAAATTTGAATTAAAAATAAAATAAAAATTGTCTTTTATCCGTTCATTTATTACATAAAAAAAATTAAATGAATAAAAAAACCTACACATATTTGGTATTGCCTTGTCCGTAACAACCGGCTCCATAAATATATCACATTACACACCATGTCCGAAAAACACCTTAAAAAATATCATAAAAACTGTTAAAAAAAAAAGCCTTTTTTTTAACCTAACATCACATAAAGTGCAACAACAAGCGTTCAAAAAGGCGCATGTCCCCCAAAATAGTACTAATCAAACCGTCACCTCAACCCTGCAAAAAATGAATCCCTAACTAAGACAATCGGTCAAAAAATAAAAAAATGGTGGCTCTCAGACTATGGACACGCTAAAACAATATTTTTTTGTTTCAAAGCTGCTATAATTGTGTAAAGCTCTCAGTCATGTTTAGGGATCTTTATGGGAGCGTGGCCCTTATAGTGTGACGCTGTCAGCGATGTTTATGGATGTGGGAGCGTGGCCCTTATAGTGTGACGCTGTCAGCGATGTTTATGGATGTGTGAGCGTGGCCCTTATAGTGTGACGCTGTCAGCGATGTTTATGGATGTGGGAGCGTGGCCCTTATAGTGTGACGCTGTCAGTGATGTTTATGGATAGATGTGGGAGCGTGGCCCTTATAGTGTGACGCTGTCAGCGATGTTTATGGATAGATGTGGGAGCGTGGCCCTTATAGTGTGACGCTGTCAGCGATGATTATGGATAGATGTGGGAGCGTGGCCCTTATAGTGTGAAGCTGTCAGCGATGATTATGGATAGATGTGGGAGCGTGGCCCTTAAAGTGTGACGCTGTCAGCGATGTTTATGGATAGATGTGGGAGCGTGGCCCTTATAGTGTGACGCTGTCAGCGATGTTTATGGATAGATGTGGGAGCGTGGCCCTTATAGTGTGACGCTGTCAGTGATGTTTATGGATAGATGTGGGAGCGTGGCCCTTATAGTGTGACGCTGTCAGCGATGTTTATGGATAGATGTGGGAGCGTGGCCCTTATAGTGTGACGCTGTCAGCGATGTTTATGGATAGATGTGGGAGCGTGGCCCTTATAGTGTGACGCTGTCAGCGATGTTTATGGATAGATGTGGGAGCGTGGCCCTTATAGTGTGACGCTGTCAGCGATGTTTATGGATAGATGTGGGAGCGTGGCCCTTATAGTGTGACGCTGTCAGCGATGTTTATGGATAGATGTGGGAGCGTGGCCCTTATAGTGTGATGCAGTCTGCTATCCCTAAGGGTGTATACCATGAGTAACTAGCACAAGCATAAAACTAAAAATGATCTACCATTGTGGAAAGATGGAGCTGCTCCCTGTGTGTTAGTTCACTGTCTGCAAACACTGAGCACATGACATGTGCAAGAGACAGAGGGGGGAGGAGATTATGGGGGAGGAATATGTAAGAGGGGGGCGGATCTATGGAGGAGGCTGAATATGTATGAGGGGGGCTGAATATGTATGAGGGGGGCGGGTGCAGGGAGGGGATCTTACACTGTAGAAACCAGGAGCTGCTGATCTGCACTGGGAGCCACAATGCACTGCAGCAGGAAGTGATTGCACATAACAACATGCATGTAAACAGTCTGCTGGGGACTGTAGGAGCCATGCAGCAGTGCAAAAGCTACCTAAAAACATCTTAGGAAGATAGATTTGGCTACTAACAGTGAGTAAGCAGTTTTTAAAAAAAAAGTTTGATCCCGGACAACCCCTTTAACCCTTTAAGGACCTCCGCCGTACACCTCGTACGTGCAGCGGGCGTCATAGCCACTGGGTTTCTGCTATTTTAAATAGCAGAGATCCGCGGCACATGTATAAGATCAGCCATAAGGTCAAATGTGACCACGGCATCTGCGCAAACCGGAAGTTGAAGTCGCGCACTTCCGCTCCGGTAACAGCGTTCCCCGGCTGAGATCGGGGAACCTGTTACATTGATCTAATAGGCTGATGCCTCAAGCAGGCTTCGGTCCCTATTAGATGACTATACCAATACAGGGCACTATAT
Source organism: Bufo bufo (assembly GCF_905171765.1). Taxonomy (NCBI): domain Eukaryota; kingdom Metazoa; phylum Chordata; class Amphibia; order Anura; family Bufonidae; genus Bufo; species Bufo bufo. The sequence continues at coordinate 158,437,119 of NC_053389.1, forward strand.
AGACTTCAATGAACACAATAGGCATCAATGAACACAATAGGCAATCTAATGATTGCCAGTTATTGTCACCCAAGGTGACTTAAAAAAAGTAAAAAAAAGTTTTTGCAAATATAATTTTTTTTTAAAAACTAAGTTCAAATCAGCCCCCTTTCCTTAAATTAAAAATAAAAATACTTAAACAATAAAAAAATAAACATCATGGGCATTGCCGCGTACGAAAATGCCCATACTATTAAAATATAACAATATTAATGGCATACGGCAAATGGCGTAACGGGGAAAAAAATAAAAACAGCCAATTTGCCATTTTTTGTTACTTCAACTACCCAATAATTTTTTTATAAAAAGTGATAAAAAAATCGCATACACTTCAAATATGTATCACTGAAAAGAACAGATCGCCTCGCCAAAAATTAGCCCTCACACAGCCCCGTACACATAACTACAAAAAAGTCATAGGGGTCAGAATATGTTTTAAAAAAAAAAAATCCTCAAAGGTGTGGTAGCGTAGTAACCGTACTAACCTAGAAAATGAAGATAACAGGTCAATTTTAGTGTACAGTGTAAAAAATTAAAATGAAAACCTTTATCAGAATTGCGTTTTTTCACAATTCTACCCCATTTGGAATTTTTTTACCGCTTCCTACTACATGGTATGCAACCGTACATTGTGCCATTAGAAAGTACAACTTGTCCCGCAAAGAATAAGCCCTCATAAGGCTATGTGAATGGAAAAATAAAAAAGTTAGTACTATGGGAAGGCGGGGAGTGAAAAATAAAAACGCAAAAATGGAAAATCCCAACGTCTTTAAGGGGTTAAAATCTAGATGTGTCAGGCAAATTCTGAGTTCATGTTTGGAATCAGCGCGCTCATTATAGTATATATCACATGTTTTTCTCTCAGTAGCAAAATCATTGTTGCGCAGTGTTTTTTATAGGGATTAGCGAATCGACTTCGGATGAATCATCTGAAGTCAATTCGCATAAAACCTTGTTGCAATACTGTATGCAGCGAGCGCTCCATACAGTATTAGAATGTATTGGCTCCGATGTGCCGAAGTTATTACTTTGAGAAGTCTCGCGAGACTTTGCGTGATAACTTCGTAAATTGATTTCTACTGTAAAAAAACATCTCATTATAACTTACATGTCTCCTCCGGCAGCGTGGGCCCCATCAAGGCCAGCATACCACACGCTGGCCTTGATAAATCAGGACTAATGTGACTTTCTGACGCCTCCATTGTACAAGGCCCCTATGTCAGCTTTCTGCAGACCAGCCCTGTAGGTATCACTTGTCTTGTCGCTGTCATTAGTTTAGTAAGGCTACTTCACATAGTGTTGGGTGCGAATATTAGAATCACAAATTTTAATTGCGAATATCGCCACTTCGAGAATATTTAGAATATAGTGCTATATATTCGTATTCGCGAATATTCTAGATTTTTTTTCATCTGAACCCATGATCCCTCCCTGCTTCTTGCTTATGGGCCAATGAGAAGGCTGCAATGTCTTTGTCTGAGCTTAGCAACATCTCTATCAACCAATAGGAAAGTTGCCTACCACTTACTATATAAGAAACTCCCCAGCAGCCATTTTCTGCAGTTTTTTGCAGTTCTGAGAGAGAGAGCAGTGTCATTGCTGTGCTCTCTGCTTTACTGTGTCATTACATTAGATAGTTAGTTAGTTAGATAGATAGCTTATATATATAATACAGATAGTTAGTGGGAGATAGTCAGTGTAGGGTAGATCGTGATATAGTGTAGCTGATAGGTTCTGCTGTCCATACATACATGCTACACAGTGGCGTAGCGTGGGTTGCCAGCACCCGGGGCAAGCCACGTATTGCGCCCCACCCCAACCTGTGACCACGCCCCTTTTTACATTTAATGCAGTAGATGTCACCTGCAGTCCTACGTAACGCCACAGATAAAACAGTGATAACTATCTGAGTACAGATATCTGGTTGATGGGTGTGAGGCCCTAGAATTCAGAACACGAACAGTGTGACCTGAAGTCTGGGGCCAGGTTTCGGCAGGGTGGCCCAAATTCTATATCCACCCCCCAAAACAGATATTTGGATGGACATTACATACATTGCTATAAAATATACAGGAGAATACAGCACCATACCTGTTACATCCAGTGACATCTCCTGTGATGTAGACTTTCCTCAGCGTCTTCATTCGGAGATAAGACTGTCATGATAACTTCTTTCAGCCGCGTCTCTGTAGAGTTTCGCAGATTTTTTTTTAGATTAGACCTCCCCCCCCCCCTTCCCCATAGTGCTCATAACTATAATGCCCTCTGTATAATTATAATATATACTGGCCCCTCTGTATTATTATTATTTCCCCCTCTGTATTATTATTATTAGTATTAGTATTATTAATATTATAATGGCCCCCTCTGTAGTATTATAGTAATAATTATGCCCCCCTTCAGCCCCTCCAGCATACAGTCCCATGTAAGATACAACCTTCCTCCTGTATTTAGCCCCTCCAGCATACAGTCCCATGTAAGACACATCACTTCCCTGCCTTCAGCCCCTCCAGCATACAGTCCCATGTAATATACATCACTCTCCTGCCTTCAGCCCCTCCAGCATACAGTCCCATGAAAGATACATCACTTCCCTGCCTTCAGCCCCTCCAGCATACAGTCTCATGTAAAATACATCACTCCCCGCCTTCAGACCCTCCAACATACAGTCCCATGTAAATAATATCACACTCCCTCTTTGCCGTCTGCCTTCAGCCCTTCCAGTATACAGTCCCATGTAAGATACATCACACCCCTGCCTTCCAGCCCTTCTTGCAAACAGTCCCATGTAGAATGCATCACTCGTCCTGCCTTCAGCCCCTCCAGCATACAGTCCCATGTAAAATACATCACTCCCCCTGCCTTCAGACCCTCCAGCATACAGTCCGATGTAAAATACATCACTCCCCCTGCCTTCAGATCCTCCAGTATACAGTCCCATGTATGATACATCACTCTCCTGCCTTCAGCCCCTCCGGCAATTAGTCCCATGTAAGATACAGCCCATCCCCCCCCCCCCCCCCCCCCCCCCCGCCTTCAGCCCCTCCAGCATACAGTCCCATGTAAGACACATCACTTTCCTGCCTTAGCCCCTCCAGCATACAGTTCCATGTAAAATACATTACTCCCCTTGTCTTCAGCCCCTCCAACATACTGTCCCATGTAAAATACAAAACTCCCCCTGCCTTCAGCCCCTCCAGCATACAGCCCATGTAAATAATATCACCCTCCCTCTCTTCGCCGCTGGCCTTCAGCCCCTCCAGCATACAGTCCCATAAGATACATCACTCCCCCTGCCTTCCAGCCCTTCTTGCAAACAGCCCCATGTAAAATTCACCATTCTTCCTGCCTTCAACCCCTCCAGCATACAGTCCCATGTAAATAATATCACCCTCACTACCCTCTCTTCAGACCTCTCTAACATACAGTCTCCAGTGCAAGGATTATTCCTCCTCCCTTCAGCCCCTGCAAAAAGCCCCCCATGTAAAAAATAACAGTCAATATTCTCCTCCACACACCGACCTGCAGCCTCTGCTCCTCTCTCCAACAATGTGCTCTGTAGAATCTCCAAGAAATATTGATGCCCCGCCCACTGGATGACGAGACTCCGCCTCTTCACCCCACATCATACCTCCTAGGAGCAACTCCATTCTAGTCACTACGGTCGATCTACTGCCTCATAGGCTTCAGGCCACTCGCCTGAAGCCTATGAGGAAGAGCAGAGAGCAGAGGGGATGGGAGCCATAGGCTCCCATGGCCCTCATTGAAGTGCTTGCTGCCTGGCGCCCAACCCCCTGGAATTTTGTGCCCAGGGCAACAGCCCCCACGCCCCCCCCACGCTATGCTACTGATGCTACAGACATAGTGCTGTGATGTGAAGTTCACAACAATATGCCGACAGGGGAATTAGGCTACTTTCACACTAGCGTTCGGGGCTCCGCTTGTGAGTTCCGTTTGAAGGCTCTCACAAGCGGCCCCGAACGGATCCGTACTGCCTCAATGCATTCTGAGTGGATGCGGATCCGCTCAGAATGCATCAGTTTGGCACCGTTTGGCCTCCGCTCCGCTCAGCAGGCGGACACCCGAACGCAGCTTGCAGCGTTTTCGTGTCCGCCTGGCCTGGCGGAGGCAAACGGATCTGTCCAGACTTACAATGCGAGTCAATGGGGACGGATCCGTTTGACGTTGACACAATATGGTGCAATTTCAAACGGATCCGTCCCCCATTGACTTTCAATGTAAAGTCAGGAGTTCCTATTAATATACCATCAGATCGGAGTTTTCTCCAATCCGATGGTATATTTTAACTTGAAGCGTCCCCATCACCATGGGAACGCCTCTATGTTAGAATATACCATCGGATTTGAGTTACATCGTGAAACTCAGATCCGACAGTATATTCTAACACAGAGGCGTTCCCATGGTGATGGGGACGCTTCAAGTTAGAATATACTGAGAACTGTGTACATGACTGCCCCCTGCTGCCTGGCAGATGCTGCCAGGCAGCAGGGGGCAGACCCCCCCCCCCCTCCTGTATTTAACTTATTGGTGGCCAGTGCGGCCCCCCCTCCCTCCCCAGTATTAATTGTAACCAGTGCAGCCCCCCTCCCTCTATATTCATCGGTGGCCAGTGCGGACGGATTCCCAGTAATATGACCAGTGCCTACCCCTCCCTCCCTCCCCAGTATTAAATATGACCAGTGCGGCCTCCCCCTCCCTCCCTCCCCAGTATTAAATATGACCAGTGCGACCTCCCCCTCCCTCCCTCCCTCCCCAGTATTAAATATGACCAGTGCGGCCTCCCCCTCCCTCTATATTCATTGGTGGCCCGGCCAGTGCGGATTCCAAGTATTGTGACCAGTGCGGCTTCCCCTCTTCCCCCCCCCTCCTAATTAAAATCACCCCCCCCCCCCCCCCCCATCATTGGTGGCAGCGGAGAGTACCGATCGGAGTCCCAGTTTAAATCGCTGGGGCTCCGATCGGTTACCATGGCAGCCAAGACGCTATTGCAGTCTTGGCTGCCATGGTTACTTAGCAACAAATAGAAGCATTATACTTACCTGAAGAGCTGCGATGTCTGTGTCCGGCCGGGAGCTCCTCCTACTGGTAAGTGAAAGGTCTGTGCGGCGCATTGCCTATAGCACAGACCTTTCACTTACCAGTAGGAGGAGCTCCCGGCCGGACACAGACATCGCAGCTCTTCAGGTAAGTATAATGCTTCTATTTGTTGCTAAGTAACCATGGCAGCCAAGACTGCAATAGGGTCTTGGCTGCCATGGTAACTGATCGGAGCCCCAGCGATTTAAACTGGGACTCCGATCGGTACTCTCCGCTGCCACCAATGATGGGGGGACGTGATTTTAATTAGGGGGGGGGAGAGGGGAGGCCGCACTGGTCACAATACTTGGAATCCGCACTGGCCGGGCCACCAATGAATATAGAGGGAGGGGGAGGCCGCACTGGTCATATTTAATACTGGGGAGGGAGGGAGGGGGAGGCCGCACTGGTCATATTTAATACTGGGAATCCGCACTGGCCACCGATGAATATAGAGGGAGGGGGGCCGCACTGGTTACAATTAATACTGGGGAGGGAGGGGGGGCCGCACTGGCCACCAATAAGTTAAATACAGGAGGGGGGGGGGTCATGTACACAGTTCTCAGTATATTCTAACTTGAAGCGTCCCCATCACCATGGGAACGCTTCTGTGTTTAGAATATACTGTCGGATCTGAGTTTTCCGAAGTGAAAAATCAGATCTGAAATAAAGTTATGCAAACGGTATGCAAGCGTTTCCATTATAGGAGCAGATCCGTCTGTGCAGACACCAGATGGATCCGCTCCTAACGCAAGTGTGAGAGTAGCCTTACACGTGAGGTCAGGGTGTGAGCAATAGGTGGGCCGAGGTAAATACAGTTCTGGTTACTCACGGTTACATCGTCCCTGGGCAGGCTCTCATAAGTGAAGAGGAGAACGGCACAAGGATTCTCTGGGGCACACTGTGGTGTAAGAGACACTGGCCAGATGGTGGTTCGAGGTGCCCTTGATGGTCTGTATTAATGTGCCTATGGCAAGGTCCCTTGTAGTCGTGACGCCAGTACCTTTTGTGGTGGTACAACCATTTACTGTAGTGTTAATTGAGGAACTGAAGACTGAGACAAGGATGGTGTAATTCAACTTAGAACTTTTACTGAACGTTGCTCCTAGTAACAAATCCATCCAATTTATAAGACAGTCTTTGGTACATCCCGGTATAAAATACCGTCTCATGCATACAGGGGTAGGGAAATGTAAGTCCTCAGAAGAAACAGGCTCTGCTCCTAAATATATATGTAAGAAAGCTACTGCTTCAGACTAGGCTTTGAAGAAATAAAAGTCTTTGGCTGGTAAAAACTCTCGCCTGATCCTAACCTGACTTGAAGGTGGTTTGCTGAGTCCTTGAACTTCTATTTTCCAGTGTTTTCTGACAGATGGCCTATCTGTCCTCAGGGTTTAAACTGGAAGGTGTGGATGCCAGAAGCTGCGTCCTACACCTGCTTGCAAAGGTGCCTGGGAAGCCTTTAAGTATGGCTGTGTGCTATCCTTTGACTTTAAGACAATATAAAAATCCGCTTGAATACTTGCTTTAGTAGCTGGACACTGGTCACCCCGGAAGAGTGAGCTGTAGAAGTGGACTTCTCACCTCTGGGTGGAATCTTGTGGCTTTAACCCTGGGCTGTGGAGCCAACAGGGAGAGAGCAGAGAGGCAGGAGGCCTCCCTCCAGCAGGCAGCTACATCATGGCTGCTCTCTGACTAAACTAGTCCAGACTGGAACTAACTTTGAACTGAACTCAACTGCCTAACTTGGGCCTGAGCTAAGCTATTTATACACTGTAACACTGCCCCATCTTGTGGAGAAACTAGTGTAGTGCACCCTAACTAGGCCTGTGTAAAGGATCTTACATGAAGAATCACATTGTGACATGGGAGAATATGACATGAGATGAAATGCAGCATACAGGCATAATATATGACAATAAAACATAATAAAACAAGTTTGCGGTGCCCACAATCACGTAGTGGGACACTGCAAATACTTAGTGCACCAATCAGTAATATGTAGTCAGACCTGCTAAAATGTGAAGTTGCACGTATTGCGCCAAAATATACGCATCATTAATTGCCGATTTGTGCAATCGTGAATATATTGGAGCACTCTATCTGCATATAAAGCTATTGTAATGTTCTGCCATGCCAACCATTTTCTCCAGTCTCAGGAAACTTCTAGCGGCTTGAAAAATGTAGGAAAAGTGACCCACGCCTGTATTGCGTGCGCAATACGCACATATTACATCGCAGATTTTCACAATCAAGAAAATAATGGTGAATTCACAAATTCGCTAATTTATGACAAATATTCAGCCAAATATTCGCGAAATATCGCGATTTCGAATATTTCTCCTAACACTCATCACTACCTTACACATTAAAAGTATCCGGCCTACTGTACCGGCAGAGGAACGTCAGAGTAGTAAGGTCCAAAATGACGGAAGGTAAGGCCAACACAAATAGGCAAGGCCAGTCATACCATATAGCGGCACAGTATACCACCATGTATCACAAAATACTGCCCCAGTAAAGGCCCCTCTCTGGTGGCCAGCTCTAGCTGCCATGTTCTGTTCATGGCAATACAGTTCAATTCAAGAGTCAGGAGGGGAGCGTCAGATCATTACCTAACTGGCTGGCCGCCCCCTAGCCGATCCGATCCTGCTGTAATTCCTCTATATTTGAACCTGTCCTCGTAGTCAGTGCAGATATTTGTCTCAATATTTTAGGTCAATGTGACTTGCAATTCTCATGTAATCCACAAATTACTTATTTTTCCTTTTTTGTGTGTAAATATAACAAAAATACCACCAGCAGGGGGCGATACAGAGCTCTTCCACTTAGCCACACTAATCTTTTAAATCTTTTAAAATCAGCGCAGAATACCTTTTTTTTTTAAGGCACATTTTTGATGTTGCTTTTTTGGGGGGTGTATATTTTAATGCAAAGCTGCATTTTTGCTCACAGTTTTTGGCGCAGATCAAAACTACACAAAAAAAAAATTCTACTTTACACCAGATAACTGACCCCTAATGCCTTTTAGGGCGAATTCAGCTGAATTGAATGATACCTTTCATTCCGTTGCTTCATTCTGTAGAAAAAGTACTATTAATCCATATGCAAATGAGAAGTTAAGTGCACCAAGGGTGGACCCAAGACACTCTGTGCATCCTTGGTTTTTCTGTGAGCCCCTAATTCTCCTTGTTAGACAGAACCATGTTCCTGTATAGCCATCTCGACCAGCTCTGATCATTTTAATCAGCAGAATCGACGCTACCAGGCAGTATGCTTGTTTTAATGGGGTTGACGCTGTTGACAGGTGTTCTTTAAATGAGAGTTCCAGTCCCATGTAAATAAAGTTTAATCACTGATATACTTAAAACGATACCTGCCTTGTGAATATCAGTTGTGAGGTTCTCAAGAAAAAATACTTGTATTTGTTATGCAAATGATGGCGTCAGTGAACCCGGGGTGCACTGCGCAGATTCCCTAGGTGCACCTTAGACCCTCTGATTTCCCGTACTGGCCACGCCTATTGGTGCGCTGAAGCCCTCATTTGTATAAAGGATAAGTCTTTTTTCTCTGGAACACAGCAACTAATTTGTTTTAATCAGCAGGATCAACCCCGCTGTGCGCGTCAGACTGGTTTAATCGGGATGATCCTGCTGATAGGTGCTCATTGAGATAACACAGTACTTTCCCCTGCAGTCCTAGACAAAACCACGGAAAGCATCAGTGCTTAATTGCAAACTCTGCTCTGCTACATGTGCGCAAGAAAAAAATATGGACCTTTAGGTAATTTCTATAGAAATATAAGACGCATTCACAGTGATGGCAGGAAGGTGACTGGCAGCAAGCAAAACCATCAGGAGTGATTTACGTCCCGCGTTTGCAGCGGCGCAGTGGAGCCTATTGAGCATACAGTGCACTTACTTAACTGCTTTAAATGAGTGATTTACTGTAGGGCCACCTGACATTTCACAGCTAAGTGGTTTTCAAACCTAAAATCATTACAGATTGCTTGGTTTGCCAGATCCTGGTCAATTAAAGCTGCGTCAGTCATTATTGTCACATCTGATAATCTGGGGCAGGAAGAAGATGAAATACATTGATGAGGGCTGCCTTGTGACATGTGTTACTGTGCCACCTCCCGACTGAGGAAACCATACCAGGCCATAGAAAGTAATGGAACCTTGGATATTGGAGGCTGGGCACAACATAACTGTAGGTTATGCATCACTATGATTTCAATGCATTAGGTCTTTCGAGCGTTAGATGGGAATTTATTATATGGCTGCAGTACCAGAAGCTATACAGGGAGTGGAGCCACGGCCTGTGTAGTGGCCATGCCAGGGTACTGCAGCTCATCTTCCTTTCAAGTGAATTGGAGCTGAGCTACAGTAAGTTGCGCCAGGAACTACTCAGTGGATAGAGCCTTTAGCTTTCGCTCTATACACTGTATAGTTTCCGGCACCGTGGCAGCCCAAAAGAGCTGATCTGTGGGGGTGCTAGTTGTTGGACCCCCACCAATCTGATATTAATGACCTATGCTGAGGGTAGGTGATCAATGTAGTGCAGACACTCAGGTGGGAGTTTAGCTGCCAATTACTGCGCTCGGATGGTGCTTTATGTATCTGTTTGCAGTGAGCTCCCCCTAGTGGTGGCTCCAGGCAGCCAGAAATGTACCATTTAAAGGAGTGTTCTAAAGAGTCCTACTTACCTGCTCCCCACTGATCTGGTGCTCTGCGCTGATTCCTCCATGTCCGTGTTCCAGTCCCCACAGTGTTGACTTCCGGTGCAGCATGAGCATGGTCTTATGCTCCACTGCAGGCAATGATTAGCTTCAGCGATGACATGGCCGGCTGAAGCCAGTCATTGGCTGCAGCAAAGTATGTGACCAAGCTAATGCTGTTGCGGATGTCAACACTGTGGGGACCGGAACATACATGGACACAGAAGAGGCACTGCCGAGCGTGGAGCGGTGGGGAGCAGGTAGGTATGAATCTTCAGTTTAGAAAGGAAGGCTGCAGCACTTGCTAAAAAAAAGTCTGTATTTTCAGAGAACCCCTTTAAGGTGAAGGTAAGCAGGGAATTTAGAGCTCTGTAACTGAAATGCAAAACCCAATTTCTTGCCACTAATCCCAAAAAACCACAAAAATGCCACTATTCGGTGCAGAATTTTGCACCACGTTAGATTAAAATTATGGAGCAAATAAGGTGCAAATATGTGTATCTTGTAATCATAATGCATAATGCCAAAAAAACACCTAAATAAATATAGATCATGGTGAAGAAGTCATGATATCACAACACATGCGGCATCTCATTATACTAGTTTTGTGTACAACCCCCCCCCCCCCTCCCCCTTGAAACAAAAAAAAAGAAAAGAAAAGGCGCCTATGTTCTTTATTGGCTGAAGATTTCCCTTCCACATCAAGCTGCAACATACTTACTATGCAGGATTTTATTAACTTGTCACAAATGGCATCATTTTCCCTTTGAGTCAATTTTTGCTGTCAAGTCCATGTTGTCTTAGTTATATCTCATTCTGGGAACAGTGACAAGCAATATGGTGCTTTTATATGTCCCACAGAGTGTCATTCACCTTTCTCTGGTCCTCAGTGGCAAATTAGCCCCGTTATACAGGAGCTGGGGTATATATGTATACACTGTATAAATAGGCAGATTAGCAGTATGTTTGATCCCAGCCCTGGACTCCGCTCTACCAGCAGCATCAGCACAGATATACTGATCTCCACAAGCATCCATACTGGGCGTCTATGGTACCACAATGGTCTGGCTTCCCCTGACCGATTGAGTTCTTTTGAACTGTTCATAATGAGTTTATTTTTTTTTTTGGGGGGGCTCTCATACAGTATAATAACCCCCTCACAGTATAATGCCCCCAACACAAGGCATACTCACCTATCCCACGAACAGAGTAGATCTCTTACTGAAGATCTGCTCTGGTCTATCCCGGGGATAGGAGCAGCAGGTGCGATTATGTCACTTCATCACACCTACCTGCACCACAATACTGGTGGAGCTGACGGCTTCTCATTTCACCATTGTATTGAACTGTATCCACATCCTGTGGATGCAGATGCAGTTGAAATAGTTGCCGCTGCCAGGGGGACAAGGCTGCCAAGGGAAGCAGGGGGCTTCCCGATCCCCGGGTCCCCGAACAATTGTGTAGTGGCCAAAACTACCACTGCATGTTTCCAGAGGGTACTCACACTGTCCTGAAAAGGAAATATACAGTGTATAATCATAGCCTTGTGGATACTTTGAAGTAATTTGTTCAGTTGGGAGGACTGGCACCAGGCGCAGATTAGCCATAGACCCTACAGGGAAATTTTCCGGTGGGCCGATGCCCAGGGAGCCACTCAAGCCCTCTTGATGGCTGCAGGCCAGGTACATAATGATCTAATGCTCAATGGCTACAGGTGCCTTCTGAACTCATGACAGAGATACAGTGGAATACTGTGGTTGGGTGTCACGGTGGACAGGATATAGAAACACAGATAAATAAACAAACAAGTTTCTAGGCGAGAAGCTGGGGATCAAGGTCACCTCCTGATAAATCCCTACCAGCTCTCCCTATACTGCTAAGCCCACGTTCAGACCCTTAAAGTGGGAATAACGTGTCCTCGTCCATGGGCTGAGAATACCCTAAAAATCCCTAAGATGATGAAAGGGGAAATAGAGGCAGCCTGCTCCCTCCGAACCTGGAGGGGCAGGCGTCTCTCTAACAGCCTAGACAGCAAACCACAAGAGAACAAAAAACCAACTTATCTTTTGACCAGGAACAGCCAATCCTTCCTTCCTTGCAAACACAGAGCCAGACAGAAGCTATAACCCGCAGGGAACACTGGGAGTGGGTGTGATTTAAACTGAAACCAACGACCCCACCCACTGCACCTAAAGGGAGGCAGATCTAGCTTGACTCCAAAACAAAACAAAAGGCTAGACACGTGCTGCTAATCTGGCAGACCTCCGCACATAGCTTGAGCAGGGCATGACAGTACCCCCCTTTCTACGGGTGACCTCCGGACACCCTGGCCCAACCTTATTTGGGTGGGATCTGTGAAAAGCCTTCACCAGACGGCTGGCACTAACATCCCGAGCCGGAACCCACATCCTTTCCTCAGGGCCGTATCCCCTCCAGTGTACCAAGTACTGAAGGAAACCCCGAAGAACTCTTGAGTCAAGAACCCTGGAGATCTCGAACTCTAAATTTCCATCAACCAGAACAGGAGGAGGAGGCAAAGGCGATGGTTCCACCGGTTTCACATATTTTTTCAGTAAAGACCTGTGGAACACATCATGGATCCTCCAAGTCTGCGGAAGATCCAGACGACACGCCACTGGATTAACCACCGCAGATATTTTGTACGGTCCAATAAATCTTGGACCCAGTTTCCAAGATGTCACTCTTAGTTTAATATTTTTAGTAGACAACCACACCAGATCACCCACACAGAGGTCCGGACCAGTCATCATCTTGTCAGCCATTCGCTTATACCTCTCACCCATCTTCTCCAAATTCACTTGGATCCTCCGCCAGATAGAAGACAAGGCAGAAGAAAATCTCTCCTCCTCTGGCATCCCAGAGGAACTAGTCCCAGAAAAGGTACCAAACTGAGGATGAAAACCGTATGCGCCAAAAAATGGCGACTTACCCGTGGACTCCTGCCTACGGTTATTCAAAGCAAAATCTGCTAGGGACAAGAATGAGGACCAGTCCTCCTGATTCTCAGCCGCAAAGCACCTCAAGTAGGTCTCCAGGTTTTGATTAGTACGCTCTGTCTGTCCATTCGACTGCGGATGAAAAGCTGGAGAGAACGAAAGTTGAATGCCAAGCCGAGAGCAGAACGCCCTCCAAAACCTGGAGACAAACTGTGTGCCCCTATCAGAAACTACATCCGAAGGAATGCCATGCAATTTCACGATATTATCCACAAAAATCTGCGCAAGAGTCTTGGCATTGGGCAGACTAGCTAACGATATAAAGTGAGCCATTTTACTAAAACGGTCAACAACCACCAAAATTACTGTCCTCCCGGAGGAACTCGGCAGATCCGTAATAAAGTCTATCGACAAGTGCGTCCAAGGACGAGACGGAATAGACAAAGGAAGAAGTGAACCAGCAGGTCGAGTATGAGCAACCTTTGACCGTGCACAGGTTTCACAGGCTGCCACGTAATCCTCAACGCTCTTACGTAACCCGGGCCACCAGAACCTCCGGGCAGGGCCGTTTCTACAGCCGGGCGAGGGGTGCAACCGCACGGGGCGCATGTCTCCAGCAAGAAGAGGGGGGCGCCGTGGCCCGTGGGCATCTATTTACTGGCTGGGAGCGCAGCGCAGGCAAAGTTAAAAGTGCTACTACGCTGCGGCTCCATATTGCTAATGGTTCTGGGCCTCTGGCTGCAGGCTCGGCTGTCCTGTAAGCTGTAAGGGGCAGGGCCTGGCAGCATGTCCGGAACGCCCCAAGACCAGTGCGCTGTGCGGGGTGACGTCATAGGCAGCGCTGCTGCGTGCGTCCATTACTTCAGGCGGGAGCAGAAGAGCGAGGCGGATGCCATTTTCTTAGTCTCTCCAGTCTGTCTGCTCAGTCACTCACTGCACTGGCACAGAATCCTCCAGGATTTCAGCCTCCGGTCCTCCACCAGCAGATTCAGTCAGGAAGTGGCACTAGGCTAGCCCAGGCCCCCCAGCAGGTTAGGTACAGTTAAAGAAGTATTAAGTTAAAAACAGACAGTATGGCAGGCCTATATATAGCTGCATAGTACATGTGCATATATATAATTATGCTCAGTGCTTTTGCTGTATATAAAATTATAATCAGTCTCAGATGATACTATAGATAATATACTGAGTATAATTATAATTTATATGTACAGTTACAGCGCTGAGCATAATTGTACATATGTACTATTCATATTCAGCTGTATAAGCCTGCTATATATATAATATGGAAAAACGAACTGCACTCCAAAAAATAAATCAAAAAAAGATCATTTATTGACCCTTCTGGTGCAACGTTTCGGCTCTGAACCTAGAGCCTTTCTCAAGCTTGAGAAAGGCTCTAGGTTCAGAGATGAAACGTTGCACCGCATGGGTCAATAAATGATCTTTTTTTGATTTATTTTTTGGAGTGCAGTTCGTTTTTCCATATTATCTTGGGGCTTATGGTCAGTCCCCATTGAACATTGCACCCGCCTAAGCACTTTTGTCCAGTGCCGCCATTTCTCTTATATATATATATATATATATATATATATATATATATATATATATATATATATACACATACACATGGATGCTGCATAGCTGACACGTATATTGTCAGTAATAAATATATATATCTCAGCTATGCAGCATACCCCCTTAAGGACACAGGGTTTTTTCATTTCATTTTTGCGTTTTTGTTTTGCGCTCTATGCCTTCCAAGAGCCATAACTTTTTTATTTTTCCGTTCACATAGCCATATGAGGGCTTATTTTTTGCGGGACAAGTTGTACTTTCCAACGCCATCATTTAATAATGCATACGGTGTAGTGGGAAGCGGGAAAAAAATTCCAAATGGGGTGAAATTGCAAAAAAAAAGCAATTTCACCACAGTTTTACGGGTTTCTAAATTACGACGTTTGATTTGCGATAAAACTGACCATTTAGTTTTATTCTACAGGTCAGTACGAATCCGGCGAAACCCAATATGTATAGCTTTTCTTGCGTTTTGATAGTGAAAAAAAATTCACGGTAAGCATTTTTACATAGTGTCATCTTTCCTTTATTCACAGGTTCTTGCTTGTTCTGCATCAGAAGTGGAAACACACAGATCTGCAGCAAGTTAACTACACCATCTGGACAGCACCATCTGAACTACACCATCTGGACAGCACCATCTGAACTACACCATCTGGACAGCACCATCTGAACTACACCATCTGAACTACACCATCTGAACTACACCATCTGAACTACACCATCTGGACAGCACCATCTGAACTACACCATCTGGACAGCACCATCTGAACTACACCATCTGGATAGCACCATCTGAACTACACCATCTGGACAGCACCATCTGAACTACACCATCTGGACAGCACCATCTGAACTACACCATCTGAACTACACCATCTGGACAGCACCATCTGAACTACACTATCTGGATAGCACCATCTGAACTACACCATCTGAACTACACCATCTGGACAGCACCATCTGGATAGCACCATCTGAACTACACCATCTTAACAGCACCATCTGGATAGCACCATCTGAACTACACCATCTGGACAGCACCATCTGGACAGCACCATCTGAACTACACCAACTGGACTACAGCTGCACAGTAAGAAAATGTCTTTAGAATAAGTTTTGCTCCAGGCACTTTGTAGATAAAGACCAAAATACCTAAAATGGTTGTCCATGATTACAAACTCCACCACCCTCACCTGTAATGAGATATGGATTTGATTGTAACTCAGTTCTATTCAACAGAACTGAGCTAGGCTGCGATACCAGGCACAGGCCATGGGCAGGAAAAATCTTTTCTGGAAAGGAGAGTTGGGTGGTAGCTGAAACTCAGTCTACGGTAAGCATTTTTACATAGTGTCATCTTTCTTTTATTCACAGGTTCTTGCTTGTTCTGCATCAGAAGTGGAAACACACAGATCTGCAGCAAGTTAACTACACCATCTGGACAGCACCATCTGAACTACACCATCTGGACAGCACCATCTGAACTACACCATCTGGACAGCACCATCTGAACTACACCATCTGGACAGCACCATCTGAACTACACCAACTGGACTACAGCTGCACAGTAAGAAAATGTTTTTAGAATAAGTTTTGCTCCAGGCACTTTGTAGATAAAGACCAAAATACCTAAAATGGTTGTCCATGATTACAAACTCCACCACCCTCACCTGTAATGAGATATGGATTTGATTGTAACTCAGTTCCATTCAACAGAACTGAGCTAGGCTGCGATACCAGGCACAGGCCATGGGCAGGCAAAATCTTTTCTGTTCTGTGTATGCTATGCAACATTGGTTAAGTCATTGTTATTTAATGTTTGGGGGGGGGGGGGGCGCTTTTTTAATGTCCGCCCTGTTGGTAAAATAACCTAGAAACTGCCCTGCCTCCGGGACACAAGATCAAAGGTGTACTTACCACCAGGATGTCCAGCAAGGACAGTATCGTGATGTTCCTTGAACACCTTATATCTCAATCTGTCAGGAACAAACAACCTCCCTGGGGGACAAGAACCAGGAGCCCCCTCCTGGGCTCCCAACACCTCCATCTCCAATTCGGGATACAGTGACAATCTGGCCTGTCTAGGGTTCAGACGCTTGGCAGATTGCAGGCAAGCTGAATTCTTATGATCCGTATATACAGTAACGGGGTGAGACGCCCCCTCCAACCAGTGACGCCATTCCTCAAAGGCCAATTTGATGGCCAGCAATTCTCTATCTCCTACATCATAATTCCTCTCGGTGACCGAGAGTTTCTTGGAAAAAAAAGCACACGGAACCCATTTGCCAGGAGATGAACCCTGAGACAGCACTGCTCCAACCCCGACCTCTGATGCATCAACCTCCACCACGAATGGCTGAGACACATCGGGCTGCACCAGAATGGGAGCAGACGCAAAACATTCTTTAATAGTCGAAAAGGCCTGCAATGCCTCATCCGACCAGACAGAGAAGTCGACGCCCTTCTTAGTCATATCGGTTAGAGGTTTTACAATGGTAGAATAGTTCAAAATACATTTTCTATAATAATTAGTAAACCCCAGAAACCGCATCAAAGCTTTCTGATTCTCCGGTCGGTCCCATTCCAGAACCGCCCGGACCTTTTCGGGGTCCATATGAAAACCAGAGTCAGAGAGCAGATAACCCAGAAACGGAAGCTCCTGCACAGAAAACACACATTTCTCCAATTTGGCATATAATTTATTCTCCCGAAGGATCGTCAAAACCTGTCTCACGTGATCCTGATGGGTCTTCAGATCAGTAGAGTAAATTAAAATGTCATTCAAGTAAACTACTACGAACCTCCCCACAAAATTATGGAAAATGTCATTGACGAATCGCTGAAATACCGCTGGCGCGTTCGTTAACCCAAAAGGCATAACCAGATTCTCGAAATGACCCTCATGTGTGTTGAAGGCCGTTTTCCACTCATCCCCTTCCTTGATTATGATCAGATTGTAGGCCCCTCTTAAATCCAACTTGGAGAACACCTTGGCTCCAACAATCTGATCAAAAAGATCGGATCACAGACCGTAATACGGTTCAATTCCCGGAAATCCAAACAAGGTCCCAGCGATCCATCCTTTTTCTTTACAAAGAATAAACCCACTGCCACTGGAGACTTAGATGGCCTAATATGACCTTTTGCCAAACTCTCGGCAATATACTTCCGCATGACCTCTCTTTCAGGTTGAGAAAGATTGTAAAGCCGAGACTTTGGCAACTTAGCCCCTGGGATGAGATTAACTGGACAATCATAGTCACGATGAGGGGGCAATTCCTGAGCCCCACCCTCCGAAAAGACATCCGCAAAATCTGAGAGATACAGAGGTAGAGCAGTAGTAGACACACCAGAGATAGATGTGTCAAGACAATTATCTGAACAAAACTCAGTCCAACCAATGATCTGTCTTGCTTGCCAATCAATAATTGGGTTATGTTTTGTCAACCATGGTAACCCTAAGACTATAGGAGCGGGTAAGTCCTTCATGACAAAACAAGACATAATCTCAACATGTGAATCACCCACTCTTAACAAAATACCATGAGCAATATGAGTGAGACTCCTTTGAGAAAGAGGGGAAGAATCAATTGCGAAAACCGGAATCTCTCTTTCTAAAGTGCAAGTACTTAGACCCAGATTTTGAAGAAAAAGAAAATCAATAAGGTTTACCCCAGCACCACAGTCAATGAATACTTCAACAAAAAAAATTCTTAAGTCTAGCGCCACCATAGCTGGAAGGAGAAAAGGAGTACTACAGGGAGCTTGCATACCTGTTTGCTCCCTCCGAACCTGGAGGGGCAGGCGTCTCTCTAACAGCCTAGACAGCAAACCACAAGAGAACAAAAACAAAAAACCAACTTATCTTTTGAGCAGGAACAGCCAATCCTTCCTTCCTTGCAAACACAGAGCCAGACAGAAGCTATAACCCGCAGGGAACACTGGGAGTGGGTGTGATTTAAACTGAAACCAACGACCCCACCCAGTGCACCTGAAGGGAGGCGGATCTAGCTTGACTCCAAAACAAAACAAAACAAAAGGCTAGACACGTGCTGCTAATCTGGCAGACCTCCGCACATAGCCTGAGCAGGGCATGACATTGGGCAGCTCTGTGCTATTTGGTTCTGCTGGGGCAGTATTCTGTGTTGCACTACGGTATTGCAGGCCCTGCCTACTTCTGTTGTCCCCCGGGGCAGCCGCAGCGGATCGTGGTCCCCATTCACTTTAATGGGTCTGCGATTAACGGAAGTACGGGACGAAACCCGACTGAAGCACTCCGTAGTGCTTCCGTAGGGTTCCGTTCTGAGCTTCTGTTCCGCACCATTCCGCATCTCCGGATTTGCGGACCCATTGAAGTGAATGGGTCCGCATCCGTGATGCGGAATGCACACGGAACGGTGTCCGTGTATTGCGGATCCGCAAGTGCGTTCTGCAATACGACCACGGAGCGCACACGTTTGTGTGCAATAAGCCTAACTAACTAATTATAATACACTGTGTGAAGGGAAGCAGAAGATTTATCCAGGTATAAATACAGCGAGAAATCTGGTGTTCAGAAGGAGTGCCATATTTATGAAGCACCTGTTCTAATTACCCTGACATAAAAGTCGCATAAAGCGGGTGAAGTGGAGGGCGACTTTTTTATTACAATAATTTTTTATTAAAAATTTCCACATAACACTATAAATACATAAAAAATCCAAGGAAAATCGCTTCGCATTCTGCATTGCCTGGGAATATTTGATTCAGACATACGGGGAAACTGGGTGGAGCAGAAGGGACCCTTACTTAGTTATTAGGGGCCCTATGTGTATGTCTGTCTAGTAAAAACCATTATGCGATGATCAATAAAATATCCGTCTCAGATCTCATCTACGATTCTAATAACGTGGATGGTTGTCTATTACAAGTTGACTTGTGAGGCGGAGCGGTGGGAAGACCCTATGTAAACTGCCCCTCTCTGCCACCTGCTGTATGAAAGGACTCGCATTTTGGATTCCAAGGGGCGTTGCAGCTTGTACCAAGTGCATTGTTCTTCCTGCTGCTTCCCCCCACAATGCTGGTAGATTGGTAGAGACCAAGTACTGTGCAGTTCACTGTGTCTCTATGTGAGCAGCTCGGTTTCTGTGCTGCCTGTAAGGAGCTGGGGCTTTGTCTGGGTCTTGGATGCAATAGCCATCTACTACTGCTCCATACAGCTGGGCAGGAAGGTGAACATCTGCAGCCCTGCGACCATTGCTGTGCAATATCTATGAGTCTGTCAAGACCCCTGTGTGATCTGATGGAGGATCTTGTGCCTTGAGACCCAGGATCCTTGTGAGCAGCTCTGCAGTACACACAAAGGATGCACTGACTGAGCAGACGTGAATTGCTCTCTGTTCCCAGAGCAGGAAGGATTAAGGAATGAATGAGAGTCAGAGATCAGTGTAGAGAATGAAGCAGCTCTTCTCTCCACAATGAGGTATGGTCCATTCACTTTCATCCCTCTACTACCTAATGCTCAGTGGTGTCTGTAATGCTTGGTCAGGGCTTGTGCTTCTGCACCTCCTGTCCTCACCTGCACCATACTGGTGTCTACTGCTGGAAGGAAAGGGGGGTATAACAAAAAATAACAATTTTCTTTTCTCCATAACTTTAGATTTAGTTTCGCATCAGTTGATTGTAAAGATGAGCCCAGGTGAAATTATATAGCAGAACGAACCCTTTAGTTTTTGATTATGGGGCGACCGCCTCGACCCAATTTTCAGGCTTTGCTTCGGGGCTGATTATGGGCAAGGGTCAGTGGCATTGTTGTGTGCCCAGCTAAACGTGCCCTGCAATGGGTTCCTCAGAGAGTGGAGGGACTGCAAGGCATATGGGGATGGATCGGCATTTAGGCTGAGGGCTAACACCATCTCATCCAACAGGTCTAGACATTAGGACTGAACTATGTTCCCTGGTCTTCTACCTGGTGAGATGTGGTCTCTCTGCTGCATACATGGACTTTATCTGCAGGGAAAATCTCATTGTGCTGATATTTTGCAGCGACACTGATAAATGTAAGCTCGTTCCAAGACTTTCTGCAGCAGCAGCAGAAGATTTTATTGCCCTACTGTCTCAGTTCTACCTGTGATCATTGGTAGACAATCTTGGGAGGTCATATCTTGAAGGCACAGTTCTATCCCCATATCTTGCCCCCTAGCTTGTATGGTGCCTCTCTGGTTGATATTACAGAGAGTTAGAATTGAGAATTACATGTCACTGCTGGGAGGACTGAAATCGCTTTCTGTGAGGCCAACAGGATTTGATAGCTGCTTCCATAATGAAAGCCTGAAGACGGAGTTAGGGTTTGGTGGCCTTTGTCTATTCAAAAGCAGAGTAAAGCGATACCACAGATCACACACTTGTGTCTGAAATACAACTCTGTGATTGATGTTTATGTAGATAATTGAGTGTCCTCCAGTGACGGAGAACCATAAGGTAGATGGAAGACCTAAATTTTCAAAGGTGGGTCATATGTTTTGTAAAAAAAACAAAAAAACTAAGCAGATTGCCTGAAACTGAGATGAAGTAAATTAAATGACAAACTAGAACAGTAGGAACTCAAGAACCGCAGGAGCCAATGGTAATAAAACTGACAACCCAGATTAGGGTACTTTCACACTTGCGGCAGAGGATTCCGGCAGTTCCGTCGCCGGAACTGCCTGCCGGATCCGTCAAAACGTATGCAAACTGATGGCATTTGTCAGACGGATCAGGATCCTTATGACAAATGCATTGAAATGCCGGATCCGTCTCTCCAGTGTCATCCGGAAAAACTGATCCGGCATTTATTTATTTTCACATTTTTTGCAGTCTGAGCATGGTCAGACCGCAATGCCGGATCCGTTTTGCCGGAACACTCGGAGCAGGATCCAGCATTAATGCATTTCAATGAGAAAAAAATGCCAGATCCGGCATTCCGGCAAGTGTTCCGGAATTTTGGACGGAGATAAAACCGCAGCATGCTACGGTATTATCTCCGTCCTGAAAAGGCAAAAAGACTGAACTGAAGACATCCTGAAGGGAATGCTCTCCATTCGGAATGCATTAGGATAAGGGTACTTTCACACGAGCGTTATTCTTTTCCGGCACTGAGTTTTATCCTAATGCATTCTGAATGGAGAGCAATCGCTTCAGGATGCATCAGGATGTCTTCAGTTCAGTCGTTTTCTGGAACATTTTTTCCCATTGAAATGCATTAATGCTGGATCCGGCCCCGAGTGTTCCGGCAAAACGGATTCGGCATTGCGGTCTGCAAAAAATGTGAAAAAAATAAATGCCGGATCCGTTTTTTCCGGATGACACCAGAGAGACGGATCCGGCATTTCAATGCATTTGTCATACAGATCAGGATCCTGATCCGTCTGACAAATGCCATCAGTTTGCATACGTTTTGACGGATCCGGCAGGCAGTTCCGGCGACCGAACTGCCTGCGGAAACCTCTCTCTGCCGCAAGTGTGAAAGTACCCTAAAACTGATCAGTTCTTTTCCGGTATTGAGCCCCTAGGATGGAACTCAATGCCGGAAAAGAATAAAGCTAGTGTGAAAGTGCCCTTACACTTGCATTGCATGTTGAAAAAACTTTTGTCAAAATCATTGTTGCTGTGGCCTTTGTTTGGAAGGGGCGGTTCTGTGTTTATGTAGGTACTGGTCATATATTCACACTGTTGGGATGGGAAGAATAGAAGGGGGCCAGGGGGACTGTGTTCCTCCAGGCCACTCATTATCACATAGATGGGGCCAGCCCAGGGAAGTTACTATGGCTCTTATACTGCTTTATATTACCTACTCTGCATGGGAAGTCATTACTATTCTAGTCTGTACAGACGTGTGTGGCTTAGCTTTCTAGGATCATAGGGTGTTTTCTTTCTACTTGTCCTCTTGACCCACAGATGGAAGACCTTCAGGGAATCAGTGGTGGTGGTGCTACCTAGATGAGTGGTTACGCTGTGAGATTTGTGGAATATCAGCTTTGTAATAGACATTTTATATAGGTTAATGCCATCTCTGTGTCAATGTAATAATGATAGTAATATAGAAAGAACAGTAAAAATGTGTTAATTCTAAATTAAGCAACGTGTGATAGATACAATTCTTCTTTCCATGTAAGTCTACTCTTTAGATCCCTGCTACATTGATTGTGTGCCGCAAAGTACTGGCGTGTTAGAGGCCATGTCTTGATTTGGTCAATAGAGTTCTGCGCTGTATAGTCCAGCTTATCATCTCTTGTTTCAGCCAGCCGTTCTTGGTAATGTGTTAAATGCGCACAATTTATCCTGGGTGTTACACTGGGGCCCAGTGCGACACTGGCTTCTGCTGTTCACAGTAATGATTTGGTGATGAAAACAGAGAGCAGCAGTTACATAACACGGAGGAGGTGCAGGGCACTGTAATAGGGTAGACAGGGGTGAGGAAATGAGTAGTGTGATGGAGCACCATCCAGGAGTAGTGTCCTGCATCATCAGCTGGTAGTACAAATAATGGCATGAGGACAATAGAGCGGCAAAATATGTACACACAAAGCAGTATCTAATCATGACCAACCTGAAACATATATCATTAGCTCTTGTGATCTGCAGGTTTCTATTTGATGCTTCCGACGTAGAGAAGATGGTTTAGTACAGAACTTTTGGTTCACGTTGACCTTCACTGTGTTGACATTATGTCAGCGATCACAAAACATTACATCGGCTTCAATCAGTTCTGTTCTAGTATCTCTGGGCACAGGGATGAACTCTATCACATCCATTTTCTTAATAGTTTGATGTTTCATCTAGTCCAAGAGGCCTGTAAATCAACTATTATTAGAGTTGGAGAAAGCTGTTAGGTTGTTAAAGAAAACACTTGGCGTGGCCCTGGGGCATGATAGACGGGGAAGTAACAGATGACATATTTCATCTTAACAACCATGGGTAGGTGGCATGTTTTTAACTAGGGTAGATGTATCTTCTTGGTCTAGGCTTAGAGTCATCATGATCCATGGAACATCTATTGTGTGGCTGCTTGAAGGCATGTAGATGTTGGGCCAGCCAAGAGGCCGAGCTGTGGAAGGTTGTTCTTGTTTCTGCATGATCGACTTATCTCCCAGCTTCTGGAATATTTGAAAAGTTGCCAATTTTCAATGTGATTTATGAGTATTGGGACAATGTTGTATGTTTCTCCCCTCTTTTGACCACTTCTGATAACTATAAGCACTTAATATTACACAATTCAATTTTCTAACATGTTCAATCTTTTTTATGACAGTTATCACTAGTGTGATGACTAACCAATTATAGGTTTTTGGACATCTCCCCATGATACTTGAATTGAGGTCTCCTGAAGGATCTAAAACATTACATAATAGAAGGTCAAAGTTGTCCTAACCATCTGTCATTTCGATGCTTTTCTCTGTCATATTCCAAAATCTTAAATGTTCCATAGGTTCAGAGAGTTATGTAAAACATATGATTTAAAAAAAAATGAGGAACCTACAATGCAGTCTTTTCATTTGGCTTTAATTCTAATTAGACAAGAAAAAAACAAATCTGTTTTTCAGGATGGTGTTAATCTGACCCTTCAGAATTTCCCATTGTTGCCTTATATATTTTTTTTTAAAGAGAAAGAGGTGGCCCCAGCAATTAAGCTTAATGAGCTAATATATAGGAGATAATTAGAGAACTAAGAAGTTTCATGATTGCAGGACGCCCCTTCATGTCTCCTCTTTTTGCATTATATCATGGTTTAATCTAAAAAAAAAAAGAAAGCACAATGTTGATGCAATCTATCAGTCTAGAAAGGGTTAGAATTACAAAACCATTCCTTATGCTCTTGGATGCCATCAGAGTGATGTTATTACCAAATAAAGAAACCTTGGAACAGAGATAAATCTTCCTAGGATTGTTCAGCCTGATGAAATTACATCAAGGGTGCAGACAACTTATTCAGGAAGTCAAAGAGCATCCCAAAAGAACATCCACAAAGCAGCTATACTCCAAGGACCAAGCTTGTTACTCTGAAATCAGAAAATCACTGGACAAATATGGGACTTAATGGAGAGTGGTAAGGAGAAACCCACCACTGTCCAAGAGAACGTCACATCACTTGGGTGGTCTCCTGGTCATTTTAGACAATATTTTAGGGACTATTGAGTGCAATGTGAAATTCTACTGATGTCTGGAATAACAATAGGAAAATCCTACACCGCATTCTCTCATTGTGGTGGTAGTGGGATGGTGCAGACCCCTGTCGTTATTTATGGATGTACAGAAATGTACACAGAAGAGAGAAGTTCCCATGGCAAAGATTGTAATGGGTCCTTTTTATAGTGTCAAATTTGCCATCGGGATAGAACAGGGGTGGACTGGCCATAGACCCTACAGGGAAATTTCCCACTGGGCCAATGCCCAGGGAGCCATCCATGCCCTCCTCATGGCTGCTGGACCAGGTATATAATAATCCGATGGTACTTATGTATGTGGCTAGCACCCACAGGTGCCCCTCTGAACTCAACTGTATCCCAGTCCTCTGGACAGTGATACAGTTGAATACTGCAGTGGGGGCCGCAATGTTTTGTGCTGCACTATGGTATTTGGTTCTGCTGGTGGGGGTATTTTTTGTTGTACTGTGATATTGCTGGCCCTGACTGCTTTTTTTGCCTTTGACTACTTGTGTTACCCCACCCTCTGTCAATGTGGACCAGTCTACAACATGGGGCCACTTTTAATTTTGTTTTTCCAAGGCCGCTTTAAGTTCCCAGTCTGCCCCTGCGATAGAAGGGCCTGGTATTTGTTTCCCCCACCCCTTACTATAATTGTATCAGCAAAGTACATGTATTGAAGCCGCCTTGCACAGGAGAGTTTGCAAAGATTTTATCAGGACATGAAAGACTGATAGGTATGGCCAACAGAATGGCAATGATGCAGTTGTGATGCTGCTAAAACCCCCAGTGGCACGCTGCCCTGTTTGGCGTTACTCTTAGTAATTCCAAGGGGCAGTTACCTTTTCACACAAGGGGTATGGAGGATCATTTTAATTGAAAAACGGTGTTATGCGGCATCATAATATTACATGGGCAATGACTGCATCTCAAAACTGCACACTATAGAAAGAAGCACCAGCCTATGTGTGCTCCCACATCCCAGAGAGGCTGGCTCTTTTTTCTATAATGTGCAAACACGGCCACCGCTGCTGGATTGAAGGGTGGTCGTAACTATGGAAATGAGTAGTGTATAATGTGATGGAAAAATGAATCCAGCCAGCAAAGGAGGCAATATGGACAATCACAATACGTTAGTAAGTGGCTTCTATTTCTCTACATGATAAATGCCACTTGCTGAAGTGAGACAACCCCTTTAAAATCAAAAAACAACCCATTGTTTAAATGATATCTTTATGTTAAACACATTTTAAAGAATTTTGGTCATTTAAAAAAAAAAAGTTCATGTCACTACCTATATTAAAAAAAAAAAATCGAATACTGCAGTTTTCACACTGGCCTCTAGACCTTAAATAAATTAAGACTTCCTGTCTTTTGAGAGCAGCCACATAGGCCACAGACACAATGGACAGAAGGGGGCCTTATTGACTTCTATGGGAAAGTTTTCTAGGCATGCTCTGTGTCCTGTGCAGAGGTCAGGAAGGAGTAGATAAGCTGTGATATCACCTGTTGTGAACGGGGTATCCTGTCTTATCTATATAGAGGTGTTACTTGTCACTGTAATTCTGCCTGTGGTGATAATAATAATGGCTAAAGAAAAGTTACCTGCACAGAACATAAAATCATGACCTATTAGACCTAGTGGCCAGTGTGAAATGACAGGATTATGTTCATTTTTTTTTTTAATATAGTGACATGGAACATTAAAAAAAAAGCTGACCAAAATAAAAAAAAAATGTATTAACACAAAAAACGTGATTTAAACAATAGATAATTTTCTGCTGACACATTCCCTTTAAGCCACACACATAAGATAGATGGCATTTCTCCCGACTCACCCATACATATCCATGCTTACCTCGACTGAGGATGCATGTGTTCTGAATGGGGAGCAGGGAGAAAGCTGCTGACAGAAATAAAAACGATTGGGCATGTTGAAATACAACACACCCAATCCTTCTCTTCCTCAACATCTGCCGTCAGGGGAGAGTCAGAAGGTCCTCATGGTCATTAGAGAGTCAGCCCAGCTGTGTTCTCTGTGAGCGATAATCTTCCTGTGTGAATCTTTGTTCCTGTGCGGTAGGTCGTGCTGTGTAAACAACAATCTGCTGCGCAGGAACAATGAGTTTCTATGGGGATAAGCGATCGCTGTATGGTTCACTTATCCCCATACAACGTGTCATGTAAATGCAGCAGTCACCTCCGCAGATGATTTGACAGGGATTGGCAGTGTCTGCGTCATTCCCAGTAATCTGCCAGATCATCTGTGCGTTTCCGCCTCTGTGCTCCCGCCAGGGGCGTTGCTAGGGTTTAAAAAGATCTGGGACCCAAGCCCCAATGAATATGACCCAGTTCTCTAAAACTACTTTCACACCAGCGGTAGCCTTCTCCGGCAGGCTGTTCCGGGCGGGGGAACAGCCTGCCGGATCCGTGCTACCACTATTGCACCGTGCCGCCGGAAGTCCACTTCGGCCCTATTTACTATAATGGGGGCGGGCCAGAGGTCCGGCCGCAGCACGGCAAACATACCAAGAGGCGGCTGGAATAAAACTGCAGGATGCTGTAGTGTTTTCAGCCCACCTCTCGGCATGTTTGCTGCGCTGCGGCCGGAACTCCGGCCTGCCCCATTATAGTGAATGGGGCCGGAGCGGACTTCCAGCGGCACGGTGCAATAGTGGTAGCACGGATCTGGCAGGCTGTTCCCCCGCCGGAACAGCCTGCCGGAGAAGGCTACCGCTGGTGTGAAAGTAGTCTAAGTCGACCCTCTCCTCGTACACTGCATTTGCTATACAGCAGCACATACTGCTCACATCCAGGGCCTCCAGGTGACGTCTCCTCTGATGTAGATCTTCTCTGTCATCATCTTCTCCATTCGGTCCAGACAACTTCTTTCAGCCGCGCCTTGTCTCTGCAGAGTGTGACACACAGACATCTTAGGTTCCTCGAATTTCTATTATCATCATCCCCCAACCAGGAGTCCCCACAGTGTTATCCTGCTGCTTGCTGTGCTCCCCAATACCCCCAAATGCTATCCTGAAGAAAAATAAGGGTCATACAGCTAACCCCCCCCCCCCCCATAGTAATAGTGCTCCTTCAAGTATCTCCAATAGTAATTCCCTTCTAGAATGTCCTCATTAGTAATACTGCCCCCAACAGTGATAATGCTCCCCAAAAGTGCTCCCATTAGTAGAAGAACCCTCCTTTATTAATAATGCCCTCACAGAGCCCCCAGTAGAAATAAGCCCCCCTATTGTCCCCCCAGTGGTAATAAAGCTCTCCACAGACCCCTCAGTAGTAATAAGGCCCCCCACAGTGCTCTTAGTAGAATTAAGGTGGATCTAAAGGTCCCTCCTATAGAGCCCCCAGTAGTAATAAGAACTCCTGATGTCCCCTGGATTTAAAATGTCCCCACAGTGCCCCCAGTATTTATATCGGCACTTACTATTATAATGATCTCCCCTGCAGTGCCCCCTGTAGTTAAATTCCTCCCTTTAGTGTCCTCACAAAATATAATTCCTCAGACCCTCCACCATACAGTCCCATGTAAAGAACACTATTTCCCTCCATCCGTCATAGAGTCCCATTTAAATAACATCACTCCCTACCCTAGCCCCCATCAATATACAGTCCCATGTAAATAACATCACTCCCTACCCTAGCCACCATCAATATACAGTCCCATGTAAATAACATCACTTCTTTCCACAGCCACCATCAATATACAGTCCCATGTAAATAACATCACCCCTCCCGCAGCTTCTTTCAACATACAGCCCATGTAAATAACATCACTCCCTCCCCAACCACCATCAATATACAGTCCCATGTAAATAACATCACCCCCTCCCACAGCCGCCTTCAACATACAGTCCCATGTAAATAACATCACTCCCTCCCCTAGCCACCATCAATATACAGTCCCATGTAATTAATCCATACCCCCTGAGCAAAGGGGACCTGAGATTGTGACTTTGGGGTTTTCATAAGCTGTAAGCCATAATCATCCAAATTATAACAAATAAAGGCTTGAAATATCTCGCTTTGCATGTAATGAATCTATCTCATATGTTAGTTTCACCTTTTAAGTTGCATTACTGAAATAAATGAACTTTGCACGATATTCAAATTTTTCGAGTTTCACCTGTAAATAACATCACCCTTGAACATTTAGTCCCATGATAACCTCCCTCCCCTACAGCCCCAGCTTATGTAATGTGTATTACTATACATGTGATGTGTGTTCTTACTGTTATTGTGTGGCGGTTTATTGTGCACAGTGTCTGATCCTTGTTCTCCAGTAATGTTAATACTCGGACCACCTGCTGGTCCTATGCGGAGTGGACAGCTGCAGGGGGATGTGCAGGCCGGGTTGGTGCAGCAGTTGTCCGTTTCCCTCCCAGGTATGGAGGGACGTGGTGGTTCTGCAGCTCTCGCCATCTTCCGGTGTGGTTGAGCTGCAGTCTTATCCTGAGATGTCTTTATTGACAGAAAGCCTCATTCTAGCATTTGACTCCTACGAGGAATGTACTTCTTCCAGAAATAGAAACCCTCATAGATCAGCGGTGCAGTGCTCCGTGCTGGAGATGTGCAGGATTCTGTGTCTCCGGCCTTATCTGGGAATAACGCATAAAAAAATGATAATGGTGCTCCAAAGAAGCCTGACGTTAGAGGCAGGGAAGACGGCATGGACAGTGGGCAATGGGGGGAACTGATTAAGCTTGATGTTTCATATGTAAGTCTTAATTAGAAATGTGCTGCAGTAAGATTCATTTATAAATGTCCCCCAATGTGTTCGCTGAATATTGAAATCTGAAAGACCCATAAATCACAACCCCAGACACAGCGTTGCTTACAGGGCATCTGTCAGCGGGCTGACTGGTTACATGTGCGCTTGGCAGCTGAAGGCATCTCTGTTGGTCCCATGTTCATATGTGCCCGCATTGCTGAGAGAAATGTTGTTTTAACATATGCAAATGAGCCTCTAGGAGCAATGGGGGTGTTGTCATTACACCTAGAGGCTCTGCTCTCTCTGCAACTGCCGCACCCTCTGCACTTTTTGATTGGCAGGACCAGGAAGTGATGACTTTTACACTGCCTGGCCCTGTCAATTATAGTGCAGAGGGCGCGCCCGTTTCAGAGAGAGCAGAGCCTCTAGGTGTAATGCCAACGCCCCCATGGCTCCTGGAGGGTGTAGTGCATGCATTACTTTTTTGCGATGCGAATCAAGTGAATAGGTCCAGTGGACACACGGCCGGTGCCCGTGCATTGCGGGCCGCAGCGTGGGAACGGCCAGCACGCGGTCGTGGGCATGAGGCCTAACAGTATAATCTGTATAGGGGAAGAATGAGGTGGGCAGATCTGTAAACCAGTTAGGCGGTGTAGAAAGGGTGGGTTACATCCGCTATAGGCTGGGTAATGGTGGGAAATAGCGGCTCTCTTCTTTGGGCCTCTGGACAAAAAAATAACAATAGGCAGCAGCAACCTTATGAGTTACTCCTGAAAGTTGCTGCTTGGTGCCATCATAGTGGGGCACCCTGATCAATTGCGCAATAATTTGCAACTTTGTATACTTTTTGCCACTTATCTAAAGGGACATGACCTCCCGTCAGCTCATAGCTAGCATAGATTTGAATTTTTAAAGTACGGACAGCCGTCCAATTCCCCAGATTCGCCCGTGTCTCTTATAATAACATATAATATATTTGACACATTTTGCGCTGATGGACTTTTTTGCTAAGACTGGCCCACGTAATGCCAGTCTCTGTATATCTGCACCACTGTATTTAAAAGCTTTTATTACACACGTGCATTTCTTTGCAGCAGAGGACACTCAGTGTGACTGCCATGAAGCCATTGGAGTTGAGGGCCCTGGTTTAGGTTGGTCTCATGGACCATTCTCAGCATAGTTAGGGTATGTTCTCATGGTGGATTTTGCGGTTTTCAATTTGAATGCTGTGGACTCGTTTGCAGTTTATCCCCACTGAAAGGAACTAAAGTATGTATGGACCCCCACCATGCCTTCCAGCAGCATCCAGATATCACACCAAGAGAGGACATGTTCTTTCTCGGTGCAATTGCAGCATTAAAATGCCGGCCATGAAAACGGCAGTGTTGCCTCTCATTGAAACACTACATAAGCTTTGCATAATCCTCTATGTGAACACAGCCTTACTCTTTACAGGTCTCTGCCACTTCACATGAAATGCTAACATTAGGTGAACTCCACCCAAAATGTTGTTTCCTGTCCGTTATATGAATTTGTGTGGCGCATTTCTTGGTTTTCTCTATCTGACCATAACATACCGTTAGGCCTCATGAACACGGCCATTGGTTGGCCATGCCCATATTGTGGCCCACAAACAGCAGGTCCGCAATATGAGTTCACCGGCCGTGGGCACCCCGCATCACGGATGCAGACCCATTCACTTGAATGGGTCCGCAATCCGGAAGGTCCGGTGCCGATGGATCAAGTTTAATGGGTCTGGATCTGTCGCGGCAGCCACACGGATGTTGCCCGTGCATTGGGGACCACAAATTGCAGTCCCCAATGGACGGAACGGCCGACCAACGGCCGCGTGCAGGAGCCCTTAAACAGCAGTCCAGACTGGAGGTGAGTGTATGGGAGTGGTGATAAAGGCCCAATGGTGGTAGTAGTCCACACAGTGGCTGCATTCCTCCCCAGCGCTCCCCGGTCCAGTGCCCAGTGAAGGGAGGGGCGCAACCCTTTCTTCCGCTCGGGGCACACCCTGGTTTTGGGGTTCTCCTGCCTGGTGGTGGTTCGGAGTGCCCTTGATGTTGGTGTTTTCTTTTGGATGGATGGCAGTAATTCCCACGATGACACCCATGATGTAGTACTTCAGTAATGCAGGTGTTAGTGCTTGCAATGAAGAGGCCATTTTAACTAGCAATAAACTTCCATTACAGTAGACACAGTCTTATCATGCAAGGGTCGGTAGACAGTCCTAGATGTTTCCTCTCTGAGTTCTCTAATTCAGCCACAGGGGTGCAATATACCTCCCTCTGTATCTCTCAGATACCCAACTGCAGGGTGTAACTTTCTCAGCAAGTGGCCATTCTGTCCTCATCATATGCTATAGTTCCTGTTTCTCTTAGGCAAGGTGCTATAGAGTCTACAGTAGAAGCTGTATGCAGATTGTCTCCACAGGCTTTTTAGCACGCACCTCCTCTAAATGGCTGTTACACTCCAATGTATTTTACATTGTTTCCTCAGAGGCTGGTGTAAGACACTGTCTCTCAACCTGGCTGCTTAATCTACCCCGACTGCTCTCGATCTGCTTATTCACTCTTCTCTGTCTCTCATCACACTGAACTAGAAACTGAAAACTACCCTTCCCTGTGGGGAGAGTGGAGGAACCCCAGCCAGAAATGGTTACTAAGGCCTATTATTGTAGACAGAAAACACAATACCATAACCCTAACACATTTTTAACCCTTTTAGCAGTAGGCTACCAGCACATTGCACATACCCATGACTTCTTCTTGGAGACATAGTGGTTTCAACCATTCAAAAGGAGGAGGATTTTTGCACAGACTGTATGGAGGCATGTGGATGAGGCCTAAGTCTGCTGTCTTAAAGCCATGTGGACAGAGCTTCTGTAGCGGTACAGGTGGCACCAACAGGTCTGTGTTACGTATCTGGTGCCGCCATACTGTACTGTACATAGCAATGCTTCTAGGGGAGAATGTATCCATAATACATAGTTTTTGGATTTTATGCAAAATTGGACTCACACCATGGTGCAAAGGACCCGATAACAGTGTGTGAACGCCATATTACAGGTCCATATAACATGGATCTATATGACCATGTGCATGGTACTGAAATGGTGTATGTGGGTATATTTGTATATGATAAATGATTGATAGATAGATGATCTGCAATATACACAGTGTAGGACCCACCAGTAAATTTCACTCTGGGGGCCCAATGTACAGCTGGTTGAGATGCTGCAGTATAAGAGGCTTATTTGTATGTAGTGCAGTCAATCTGGGCCATGTGCCACCAGTGCAAGGGGTGAGAACTGCATGATCACCATTGCTCAGGGGCCCACCCGGCGATTCACCTGTTCCCCTGTGGGCCAGTCTGAGCCTAGATAGATAGAGGTTGGATGGATGAATGGATGGATGAATAGATAGATAGAGAGATAGATACTAGAGTTCAGTTTATATCATGGTTTCCACGTGTGATCCTGTGTGGCAATGAACGGCAGGGACAGTTCTGTTTGCATTCATTGTCAAAATTCACATGTTTATTTCCACAGCATAATAAAGTGTTACATAAAGTGTGCGTTTGCCCCCAGCCCCCAGCTATGTTCTGCATATTTCTTCTGTTATTATGCATTCCATTGATTCGATTGAACAGAGCTGAGCAAACAAAGGATAATAACAGCAATAGTCACCGCGGTGTATCAGGGAGAGTTTATTTTGTAGAGAATTGTCTACCATAGTGCTATTTGAGTCTAATGCTCTGCAAGCAGCGACAACAGCGCCACCCCTTAACCAGGCCATAGCTGGTATTACACCCATCCTGTACTTTTTAGTAATAAAAATTTAAATAAAAATCTTATAGTTTACATCACCCAAATGTATCATAAACTAATGTTAGAAAGAATTAATGAACATTTTCTATCATCTTTATTTCAAAATAAGTAAATGCCGTGCACAGGTTGTACAGGTTATGTGCTGTCTCAATGGTAAGAAAAACATTGTTTTGAGCTCCAGAAACCCAATAACTGCTGCACCTGTCTGCAGGGTAGGGGGTTCTAACTGTACCACTGCTGGAGCATGCAGCTCAGATTAAGGCCTCATGCACACGACCGTATGGCTTTTTCAGTGTTTTGCGGTCCGTTTTTCACGGATCCGTTGTTCCGTTTTTTGTTTCCGTTTTTGTTCCGTTTTTCCGTTCCGTTTTTCCGTATGGCATATACAGTATACAGTAATTACATAGATAAAATTGGGCTGGGCATAACATTTTCAATAGATGGTTCAGCAAAAAACGGAACGGAAACGGAAGACATACGGATGCATTTCCGTATGTGTTCAGTTTTTTTTGTGGACCCATTGACTTGAATGGAGCCAAGCACCGTGATTTGCGGACAAGAATAGGACATGTTCTATCTTTTCACGGTACGGAAATACTGAAACGGAATGCACACGGAGACACTTCAGTATTTTTTGCTGAACCATTGAAATGAATGGTTCAGTATATGTTCCGTATACTGAACTCAAAAAACGTCCAGTATACTGAACGCAAAATACTGTCGTGTGCATGAGCCCTAAGTGGTCACCTCTGGGCCGGACGAAGTGAAGTCTCTTGTCTGAAAAATAAAGGTGTTCTTCAGCAATAATAATAGTACCCCAAAGAGACTAGGAGGCACATGCACATGACGGTATGTATTTTGTGGTCCGCAGAAAATACGGATGACGTCCCTGTGACATCCGTATTGCATGTTTGTTTGTTTTTTGCAGATCCATTGTAACAACGCCTATCCTTGTCCACAAAAAGGACAAGAATAGGATATGTTCTATATTTTTTGCGGAACGGCCATGCAGACATACGGAAACGGAATGCACACACTTCCGTTTTTTTTTTAACT
The DNA here is from genome assembly GCF_905171765.1 of Bufo bufo. Classification (NCBI taxonomy): domain Eukaryota; kingdom Metazoa; phylum Chordata; class Amphibia; order Anura; family Bufonidae; genus Bufo; species Bufo bufo. The sequence continues at coordinate 158,471,290 of NC_053389.1, forward strand.
TATGAAATGAATGGTTTCGCATACAGTCTGCAAAAAAAACGGAACAGACACGAAAAGAAAATATGTTTGTGTGCATGAACCCTAAGGGGTTAATCTGAAGTTGCTCCGTGTGCATTCCGTTTCCGTATGTCCACATGTCCGTTCCACAAATAAATAGAGCATGTCCTTTTATTGTCTTCCTAACGGACATGGATAGGACTGTTCTATTAGGGGCCAGCTGTTCCGTTCTGCAAAATACAGAATGCACACAGACGTCATGCGTATTTTTTGCGAGTCCGTGTTTTGCAGACCGCAAAATACATACGTTTGTGTGCATGGGCTCTTGAAGAGGTTTTACATTTTGCATCAACATCTTTTAAAATAATTATTTGTGAAGATAGCTGTAATTTTATAATGTATTTCTTTTACATTTACTGCTTCTATCTTCTGTTCTGGGCTCTGGTCACATGACCATGTCCATACAGCTCTTTCTTACTTCCTGTGATGTTATGTCCATGGGCGGGGCAGTAATAGGGGAATTTCTATGTAACTAGCTGGTGGGAGGAGCTATAAACTAGCTGGGCGTGGTTAGGGGCAATGATAGGGGAGTGTCTATGCAACTAGCTGGTGGGAGGAGCTATAAACTGGGTGTTGTTAGGGGCGGAGCTGGAGCTGTGGCAGAGAAAGGAGAAGTGCATCATGGGTTTGGTTGGATACAGCAACAGCAAGTTCTATTTGCAGGATGTAAAGAAACCAGAGGGATTTGTTTACATGGTGAAAACAGGTCAGGAGGGTCCAAACTGAAAAAGAAAAGGCATGGGGAACATATACATGAGGTAAGCAACTACATGCCCATATCTGTTAAAAACCATAGTAATCCTGGAGAACTCCTTTAAGAAATTGGGCTCAAATCCAAAATCTGTACCAGTCCTCTGACAATTATCACATGCCACTTACAGTACTGCTGTTTTATTGTGTGGCACTACCACCACAAGGACTAGTGCATTCTATGTATAACTACTGGGAGTATCACAAGGACGTGCAATTGACGATTAGAAGGACACTAATATAATGCAAAAGAAGCAGTCTGTTATATAATGGGTGAGAGCAGGAATGGGTTTGGGGCCAGTACCTAGCTCTTTAAATGACGCAGCTCCTTAAAGGGGTTTTCTGGGACCTATACTCAGGATTGGTCATGAATATCTGATTGGTGGGGGCCCAACTCCTGGCATCCCTGCTGATCAGCTGTTGGAAAGGACCACAGTGCACATGGTCTTTTTGCCGCTCAGTCCTATTCAAGTGAATTGGATTGAGCTACAATACCAGGCACAGCCACTGTACAATGTGTGACGCTGCGCTTGGTATACTGTGAAGAGGCTGAAGTGATGTAACCCCTCAAACAGCTGATCAAGGACAGTGGGGGTAGGCTACTTTCACACTGGCGTTTTGGCTTTCCGTTTGTGAGATCTGTTCAGGGCTCTCACAAGCGGTCCAAAACGGATCAGTTTTTCCCTTAATGCCCATTCTGAATGGAAAAGGATCCGCTCAGAATGCATCAGTTTGCCTCCGTTCCGTCTCCATTTCGCTCTGGACGCGGACACCAGAACACTGCCTGCAGCATTTTGCTGTCCGCTTGACGAAACTGAGCTAAATGGATCCGTCCTGATACACAATGTAAGTCAATAGAGACGGATCCGTTTTCTCTGACACAATCTGGCACAATAGAAAACGGATCCGTCTCCCATTGACTTTCAATCGAGTTCATGACGGATCCGTCTTGGCTATGTTACAGATAATACAAATGGATCCATTCATGACGGATGAATGCGGTTGTATTATTGTAACGGATCAGTTTTTGCAGATCCATGACTGATCCGCCCCAAAACGCGAGTAGCCTTAGACCGCCAGTGATCAGTTAGGCCTCTTGCACACGACCGTAAGGCTTTTTCAGTATTTTGCGGTCCGTTTTTCACGGATACATTGTTCCGTTTTTTTTTTCGTTGTGTTTCTGTTTCTGTTCCGTTTTTCCGTATGGCATATACAGTATACAGTAATTACATATAAAAAATTGTGCTGGGCATAACATTTTCAATACATGGTTCCGCAAGAACGGAACGGATACGGAAGACATACAGATGCATTTCCGTATGTGTTCCATTTTTTTGCGGACCCATTGACTTGAATGGAGCCACATTCAACGGAATGGAAAAACGGAAATACAGAAACGGAATGCATATGGAGTACATTAAAATGAATGGTTCCGTAAACGGAACGCAAAAAACGGCTCGTAAACGGGAAAGAGACCTTATTCATAACCTATCCGGAGGATCGGTCATCAATATTTAAGTCCCATTTAACACCATTAATGTTTAGTTTAGAACTGGAAGGCTCTGATCTGGCCGGCTGATGATGATGAACATGCAAGGCTAAAAAGCAAGAGAAAATCTAAGTATTGAAAATGGTGTGATCTATGGGAGGGGGCATACCGTAATGCCTCTATCTGTGTGCATACAGTGCCTGATACTCAGCATATGTTTCCACCGGAACGGGGAGCTTTAATTACAGGGAGCAGAATTTAGTGATGGATTGGTGTCTGGTATGTTTGACATTTGCATTCTTGTCTAAAACATTCCCAATGCTACAGTGTGAAAGGTAAGAGAAAGGAAGATGCATTACTCCCCTCTTTATAAGAGGCAGAGCCTATACCCAGCCGGTACGTCAGACGTTGTGCTCCGTGCGGTCATTTACTGTAATGATTCTCCTACTAATCCACGAGATTGTCTTTTGTAATGGCAACAAAGAGGGCTGTGCATCATACCGTCAGGAGAGCGCGAAATCTCCATATATCACTAGAGGCTCCAGAGAAGAGCAGAGGAACCAGGTAACTGCATAGACAAGAGCATGGCCGCCAGAGACCCCGAGCAGACTGCGCACACTGGAGGGAATGGAAGTCGTCATCGTACAGGCTTCACCGTCTTCACACGAAGAATATCCAGTATATTGTGACATGTCACTCCCGCTCACTTTCCTGTCTGTCTTTGTAAAAAGAATTGGTATCCAGAAGTCATTGTCCCGTATCTCGTGTCAGTATGTCATTGTCCTGTACCCCTAGTGTCAGTGTGTCATTGTCCTGTACCCCTAGTATCAGTGTGTCATTGTCCTGTACCCCTAGAGTCAGTGTGTCATTGTCCTGTACCCCTAGTATCAGTGTGTCATTGTCCTGTACCCCTAGAGTCAGTGTGGGTTTGCGTGGGTTTCCTCCCACACACATTGTCCTGTACCCCTAGTGTCAGTGTGTCATTGTCCTGTACCCCAAGTGTCAGTGTGTCATTGTCCTGTACCCCTAGTGTCAGTGTGTCATTGTCCTGTACCCCTAGTATCAGTGTGTCATTGTCCTGTACCCCTAGTATCAGTGTGTCATTGTCCTGTACCCCATAGTGTCAGTGTGTCATTGTCCTGTACCCCAAGTGTCAGTGTGTCATTGTCCTGTACCCCAAATGTCAGTGTGGCATTGTCCTGTACCCCAAGTGTCAGTGTGTCATTGTCCTGTACCCCAAGTGTCAGTGTGTCATTGTCCTGTACCCCAAGTGTCAGTGTGTCATTGTCCTGTACCCCAAGTGTCAGTGTGTCATTGTCCTGTACCCCTAGTATCAGTGTGTCATTGTCCTGTACCCCATAGTGTCAGTGTGTCATTGTCCTGTACCCCAAGTGTCAGTGTGTCATTGTCCTGTACCCCTAGTGTCAGTGTGTCATTGTCCTGTACCTCGTGTCAGAGCAGTATTGTCCTGTACCCCATAGTGTCAGTGTGGTATTATCCTGTACCTCGTGTCTGTGTATCATTGTCCTGTACCCCGAATGTCAGTGTGACATTGTCCTTTTTCCCATAGTGTCAGTGTGGTATTATCCTGTACCCCAAGTGTCAGTGTGGCATTATCCTGTACCTCGTGTCTGTGTCCTGTACCCCGAATGTCAGTATGGCATTGTCCTTCACACCAAGTGTCAGAGTGTCATTATCCTTAAATTCTTAGTTACTGACTGAGGTGGGTCACCCCCATGATCGATGGGACCCCCAGCAATTGGTCACTTAGCACCTATCATGTAAATGGGTGATAAATGTCCTTAGTGGGACAACCAGCATATTGCCACCATTTTACCCTGCGGAGGTCTCTAGGCAGTTGGAAGATCCTGCAGATCGTTCTGAGCAGCAGTCCTTATTCGATGCTAATTGTTTTTTTTTCCTCTTTTCCCAGAGCTATTTAACATGATTTATGGGTTAGAAATTATTAACACCAATTGACTTTGTGTAATTCCATTACCTCTCGACTTGTCTGACCTGCCTCATTCCTCCTTGTGCTCCTTCATTCCTTAATAGAACTGCTCGCCATTTCAAAGAACCCTGCGTGAGCAAGGAGACGTGGAGAAAGCTTGTGTCACTCCCGCCATCTTTAGCATCATCATTTAGTAGCAGAATATTTACAGATCTAGAAGTGTGGATTGTGATAAGGATTATAATCTGTACAGTGGTGGTACTGTAGACTGAGCTCCATACTGATACCTCAGGGAGATGCCTCAGGACGTCTCATTGCTCAGCATTTGGATGAGAATTACTACATTGCTATTTATCGGATGGTCTTCCTGAGCGTCCACCCGGTGGTAGCTAGTTTGGATGAGATATAATGGGTGGCTCAGTGGTTAGCACTGTTGCAGCGCTGGGGTCCTAGGTTTGAATCCAACCAAGGGCAACATCTGCATGGAGTTTGTATGTTCTCCCCATGTTTGCGTGGGTTTCCTCCATGTACTCCGGTTTCCTCCCACACTCCAAAGACATACTTACAGCGCATCGAGGCCCGAAGGGTAAGACTGCGGGTACACAAGACTATACATCATCATCATCATCATTACCTATGACTGATCCAGCAAAAACGCTGGTGTTAAAGGAGCCCTAGCTTGTTCTGTATTTCTCAGCAGATTTTCCGCACAAAAATCTACACATAATATGCATCCCGCGGATTTATATGCAGAGGATCCACATGTAAACCGCACATAAATCTGCATTTTTTTTTATCAGTTCATGTGGTTTTGTGCATTTTTTTGGTGTGGATTTTGTGTGTTTTAACAACCCCATTGAAGTCTATTGAGAGACCACAAAACATCAGTCGTTGAGCCGCACAAATAAACATTATGCAGATTTTAAAATCCACACGATAAATTTCTGCACGTACAAAATGCACAGTGTACAGGAGACTTGGCACATCTCATTCACTTTGCTGGTATTGTATTAGACCGCGGTTTATCTGCACAAAAATCTGTGTAGAAATCGGAATAAACTACTCTGCTGCGTGCATGTACCCTAAAGGGGTATTCTGGTTTCTGCAAATACGGGTCATTCTATGTATAACGGATATTTATACCATTTTTTATGTCCTTTTATTATCGATTCCTCGCGGTTTTCAACACCTCCCAAGTAATAAAAATCCATCCTGGTCGTGGGATGGACCCATGCCTCACAACTCATTACGGTGGAATTTTTATGCGGATTTCAACGGTTTTGGCTCACAATAAAGGCTCATGCACACGACCGTTGTTGTTTTGCGGTCCGTTTTTCACGGATCCGTTGTTCAGTATCTGAGCTTTTTTTTCCTCTGATTTAATCCTCTTCTGTTCCGTTATTGCACAAAACATATCCGTATGGTCTCCGTATTTGAACTGTTTTTTTTTTTTGCAGATCGTATACAGTAACAGTAACTTATTAATCACCAAACACATGAGCAATATGAGCTGGGCACAGCATTTCTACAGTATGGATCCGCAAAATACGGATGACATACGGATGTATGGATCCGCAAAATACGGATGACATACGTGTTCCGTTTGCGTTTCATATTTTTGGCGGACCCTTTGACTTGAATGGGGCCTCGTACCGTGATTTGCGGACAATAATAGGACATGCACTACTTTTTTGCGGAACGGACAAACGGAAACGGAATGCACACGGAGTAACTTCTGTATTTTCTACAGCCTCATTGAAGTGAATGGTTCCGCATACGGTCCGCAAAAAACCCGGAACGGAAGTGGAAAAAAAATACGTTCGTGTGCATGAGCCCTCACTGACCAAATAACTGAAGTGTGAACTTGGACTTATTGAGGCGGATTCGACATGGAAACCACTGCTGGTAGCCACATGCTTGTTAGCCCCAATGAATAGGGCCAATGCACACACAGATCTGGGGCATGGTAAAATGAAAAATCTTGGCAGAAATCTCATGGTCAGTTCAACTGCAAATATACAGCGGACCTTTCCAGGGTATAATCCACTTGGTGTAATAAAGGCCTAAGGTGATATTCACAAACAGACTATCTGGCCAATCTTTGGTCAGATGGCCAATTACACACACAGATCTTTTGTTATACACACCAACTATTGGTCTGATTGGACAGATATTGGTCAGATAATCTGTTAGGCCTCTTTCCTACGGGCGCGTGCGCCCCGTTGCCGTATTGCAGACCGCATTTGCAATGTATCAGTGCAGAAACGTGTTACTTCATTGCCTGGGCTGCCTAGCTCACACGTGATTGCATGGATTAGATAGAAACTTATAACGGTGAAAAATATTTGATCTGGGTTTTTTTTATGCATTCAGCGACAACAAGCAGAGATATTGTGACATGGTGAGGATTTCATGTACATAGAAGTATATATGTAAGAAAGTGACAGAACGTCTCATTAATAGAATGATTATGTTATTCCAATCATCACAACCCTTTCCATACAACCCATTAATACACAGGGAACATGATGAGGACCCTGTTGCGACCCTACGCTCCGGTGGACGTGTATTCTGTGGTTGCCCTTTCACTTGAATCCCCCCCATGTATTACTATGAGTGGTCATACACTGGTGAGATCAGCTGATTAATGGCCTATATTCTTTTGCAGAAAGTTTGTCTAGCCAGGACAGGCCCTGTAAACCATACTGGACAATACCTTTAAATCCAGCCTTTCATCCCATCTCTCTCATACAAGCCTTTGACAGCCACAGAAATAAACAGGGATAAAACAACATTTCTTTCTTTTTCTTTCATTTACCAAAACTGGAGGATTCTTGTGCAGTTGAGCAGATTCCTTCCCGCTCAGACAGTGATGTCTGATGTGCGGAGTTGTGATATGTGCATCGTATGAAGCTGTCCTTTCATCTCCGAGCCACAAGGCAATCTCTGTCCTGCAGACTCCTGGGTTTTCTTTATGCTTTGTACAAGGCGTCTCTGTAAGCGGAGACTAAATAAGTCGGCATTTGTGGCTACTTCTTTGGTGTCAGATGGAATATGAAGCTGGTTCAATAGCAAACGGCTGACATGCTCGAAGGGGTGATTTAGAAAAGTTCATCTTAGGTTAGTCTTCCGTTTCAATAATTTTCCTTCTTGCAATGACCTCTTCTTTTATGCTCCACACATTTATAGGTTGGCAGTTGTGTTGGAGTAAATACATTGGTGGAAAATGAGAACAGAACACCTGGAAAACTTAAAGTAATTGAGCCGAGATTGACAAAGTGTAAACTGCTAGTGGTGCTTGGTCAATCATCACACAACCAAGGTGGTTCCCCCTTTATTTTGGGTTCTGCAGCTGGGTATATGTTGAGGCAGGGTGACATTAATACTGGGTGACATCTCTCCTTGCTGCGATGCAGGCTTCCACTCTGGTAATGGTCATACAGATGACGGATATCCTTCCCATTCCAAGATCTTTCAACTTGGACCTGTAGTTTAGCCAAGATGGTTGTTGGCTGCTGTGCATGGGAGATCTGTCACCCCAAACATTCTCGATGGGGGAGAGATCTGGTGATTGAGCTGCTGCAGACAATGAAGAGCACGTTGGGCAGTGTGTGGGCGGGCGATATCTTGTTGGAACACCACATCTTCTAATGGAGTAAAAAAAGACAGTAGGACTGGGTCCACAATGTCCTGGCACAATGTTCCCTCCACAAATACCAGATGGGAACGACCATGGTAGCTAATGGCGCCCAACACTATGACACCTAATGTTGGTCCTGTGTGTCTCTGTACTACACATGATGGCAGTAGGCACTCCCCAGACCTCTTGTGAACTCTGATGCGGCCATCATTAGAAACAAGGCAGTATCCGCTTTCATCACTAAACACTGTTTGCCATTAATAGCTGCATCGGACTTTGCAGGGGGGTTGGAGAGCGCCTACTGCCATCATTACAGTATTATATAATGTTACTACTGCTGAACTGCAAACTTCATTTTAAATATAGCAAAACGGACAATCTATATTCATTGATATTACCTATACAACCCCAATTCCAAAAAGGTTGTGGCGCTGTGTAATATGTACCATATTTTCAGCTCTATAAGATGCACTTATTTCCTTCAATAGTGGGGGGCAAATGGTGGTGCATCTTATGAAGAAAATACTAGTGAGCACTTAAGTGCTCACTAGTATGCAGGATGTATGAGGAGTGTAGCAATGCTAGCGCTTGCTGTACTCACCACTCCCTGGTCTTCTCCGGGCCAAGCTGCACTATCCTGACTGCATACAGTGTCAGAACGTAGGCGCACACTATGACCTGGCGTTGTGCACAGTCAGGTCACAGTGCAGCACGGCCCGGAGAAGCCTAGATAGCAGTGACTGCAGGAGAGACCGCCGGATCTGCAAAGTAACATCAGAGCAGGACAGGTAAGTTAATTTATTCATTTCATCTCTGATGAGGGTCTGACATAGGGATCTGATCTGAGGTATGACATGGGGATCTGATCTGAGGTATGACATAGGGATCTGATCTGAGGTATGACATAGGGATCTGATCTGAGGTATGACATAGGGATCTGATCTGAGGTATGACATAGGGATCTGATCTGAGGTATGACATAGGGATCTGATCTGAGGTATGACATAGGGATCTGATCTGAGGTATGACATAGGGATCTGATCTGAGGTATGACATAGGGATCTGATCTGAGGTATGACATGGGGATCTGATCTGAGGTCTAATGATGCAGGGGGAGAGAAAGAAAAGTCCTGGGCGTCACTGTCTCCAAACCTGCAAACTTCAAACAGCTAACATTGCCTTCATGTGCATGCAGTACATGGTCGATGAGGCGTGGGCATCCTTTACCAGTTTTTACTGAATTCAGATGTTCCCTAAATCCCTCAAACAGAGGCCTTCTAGATTTTCCAATATAAAACGCACCGCATCGACATGAAACCGCGTATACAACATAACTTGATTTACAGGTGATAAACTGGGTTACCTTATGATCAATGCCTCCAATGGTAAAAAACCTTTTTCTGGAGGTTGTAGCTACAGAAGGAGCAATCGCCACATTTGTAATTACCTATGGGTCTTCTGCTGGTTAACCAACTCATTGCCTTGTCTTCAGCTAGACGGCTGCTGACCAATACATCCTTCAATGTGTGGCACCTTTTAAAAGCCACTAGCGGTTTATTGCTTGCTACATCCTGTAAACTGGGCTCATTCCTGAGAATATCCCAGTTGTTGCAAATGATTTGGTTAACCAGTTCAGAGACGGGACTGAATTTAAATGTGAACACGAACCTATCTCCCTGCTTGGTGCATGTGCCTCCCTTGTGTTTTCTAGACAATAAATCCTGTTGCCTAAAATCGTGTGCTTTGTGCATAACTTCCTCTAGATCTCTTTCAGGATAGCCTCTCCTGATTAACCTATCTTTTAATTCACGACCCGGTTTCATAAAGCCCTAATCGGTGCTGTTGATTCGTCTGAGTCTAATAAATTGTCGGTACGGTACGGATTTCTTCACGCTATGTGGATGAAAGCTCTCAAGGTGCAGAATGGAATTTGTAGCCGTGGGTCTGATCCGAGGTCTGACATGGGGGTCTGATCTGATCGAGTTATCAGATCTAAGGTCTGACATGGGGGTCTGATCTGATATGGAGGCCTAATCTAAGGTCTGATATAGGGATCTGATCTGAGGTTTGAACTAAGGTCTGTTATTGGGGTCTGATCAGAAGTCTGATGAAAGGTTTGGTCTAATTTGAGGATCTGATAAAGATTGGAGTTCTGTTCTGAGGTCTGATTAAATGTTTTTTTAATTATTTTCCTTCGCAGGTGTGTCGTATAAAACATAAAATACGGTAGTTAGGTGTAAATAAACTCAGAATGCAATGATTTTCAAATCTCATAGCCCCATAATTTTATTCACAATAGAACACATACCAGATGTTGAAAGTGAAACATTTTACCATTTCATGAAAAAAAAAATTTAACTCATGTAGAACTTGATGGCAGCAACGCATCTCAAAAAAGTTGAAACCAGGATAGGATAGGGCAACAAAAGGCTGGAAAAGTAAACAGCTGGAGGAGCAATTTGGTACGAAGTCACATGAGTCGGCATAAAAAGAGCATGTTAGAGAGGCAGAGTCTCTCAGAAGCAAAGATGGACACCAGTCTGCGAAAAACTGACTGGAGAAATCCATGTGCACAAGGGACAGGTCGACAGTCAGCATTTGATGCTCGTGATCTACGAGCCCTCAGCTAAGCCATATGTCAACACGATCTACGACCACTGTTGTCTGCCCTGGGCCAAAGCTCATTTACAATGGGCTGCTGCAAAATGCAAATCTGTTCTGTGGTGAGGTTAATCAAAATCTGAAACTCTTTTTAGAAACCACAGACGCCGTGTCCTGAAGACTCAAGAGGAGAGACAGACTAGGGCAACATTCCTCTTCCAAAACTCCAGCAATTGGTCTCCTCACTTCCCAGATATTTACCGTTAAAAGACAAGGGAATGCTCCACAATGGTTATTGAGATACGCTGATGCCATCGAGTTCTAAATGAGTTTTTTCTTTTTTTCACAAAATGGTAAAATGTCTCACTTTCAACATCTGATATGTGTTCTGTGATCTATTGTGAATACAATATGCATGAGATTTGGAAATCATTGCATTCTGTTTTTATTTACATTTCACTCAGTGTCCTAACTTTTTGGAATTGGGATTGTATAGTGCATAGAAGTATGTAGCCATTTATTTTACTTTTATATTGTACATCTATTAGTGTTTAAACTGTAGCGGTCATGAGGCATTCTATAAGTTAAAAGTGATAGGGATCGTGCTGGTATGACCTGCATATTTTCTGTATATAATTATATATGTACAGCTGGTATAAGTTATATATCTTCTTGCATATAGTGATATTGACCATGCTGGTATAACCTGGGTATCTCCTGTATATAATTATATATGTACAGCTGGTATAAGTTATACATCTTCTTGCATATAGTGATATTGAGCATGCTGGTATAACCTGGGTATCTCCTGTATATAATTATATATGTACAGCTGGTATAAGTTATATATCTTCTTGCATATAGTGATATTGAGCATGCTGGTATAACCTGGGTATCTCCTGTATATAATTATATATGTACAGCTGGTATAACCTGGGCATCTTCTGTATATAATTATATACATGTATGTACAGCTGGTATAACCTGGGAATCTTCTGTATAAAATTATATATGTATAGCTGGTATAAGTTATACATCTTCTTGCATATAGTGATATGGAGCATGCTGGTATAACCTGGGTATCTCCTGTATATAATTATATATGTACAGCTGGTATAAGTTATACATCTCCTGTATATAATTATATATGTATAGCTGGTATAAGTTATACATCTCCTGTATATAATTATATATGTATAGCTGGTATAAGTTATACATCTTCTTGTATACAGTGATATGGAACATGCTGGTATAACCTGGGCATCTTCTGTATATAATTATATATGTACAGCTGGTATAACCTGGGCATCTTCTGTATATAATTATATATGTACAGCTGGTATAAGTTATACATCTTCTTGCATATAGTGATATGGAGCATGCTGGTATAACCTGGGTATCTCCTGTATATAATTATATATGTATAGCTGGTATAAGTTATACATCTTCTTGTATACAGTGATATGGAACATGCTGGTATAACCTGGGCATCTCCTGTATATAATTATATATGTACAGCTGGTATAAGTTATACATCTTCTTGTATATGGTGATATGGAACATGCTGGTATAACCTGGGCATCTCCTGTATATAATTATATATGTACAGCTGGTATAACCTGGGCATCTTCTGTATATAATTATATATGTACAGCTGGTATAACCTGGGCATCTTCTGACTCATCTCACGTACAGGACTCATCCCAGGGACAGGACTCATCTCAGGTTAATTTGCATATGTATAAAATCAGTTTTTTTTTTACACAATAAAAGCACACAGAGCTATGGGGACTGGGTATTGCGGATGTGCTAGCGGCCATCTAGCAACCCATGTCCTCAGCTCTATACACAAAATCCTGGTGACAGGTTCCCTTTAACCCTTGATATGCCAATTCTTGAGATGACCTTAATCTACCCGGCAACAGTGAAGTGATAACAGGGGCTCTTATAAATGCATGCCATGCTACTAACGCATCACGTAATCAATCTCGTTTCTCAACCATGGTTCTCTTCATCCCTTAGTCTCCACTACATGGTACAAGCCTTCCTATTATAATAGAACTGCAGGATTCTGAATGCTAGACATAACGTGCAATGATACATAGTGTCATAATCTCATCACAGAAATTAGGAGTTTGTAACGAATGAGCCTTGTCCTACATTGACGCTGGAGGAATACATTGTTTCAGCACGACAAGGAAAACTGCAATTGTTTCTTGACACCAATGAAAAACTCTTTACTGTTATGATCTTATACCCCCTCCTCTGATCTCTGCTCACCTGTATAAATTGTCCTCTGGCTATCACCGCCCGAGGTAGATTGTCTCTCCACCGCCATGCTTTGAGTCACTATGATTGACAGCCTTACACTTTCCAGTCTGCTGGGACTGAAATATTCTAGGTTTCTGTCGTATCAGTGGGCAATTCCCAACCTAGAATGCAGACGGCTCACTTATGTGCATGTTATGTCCTGATTACTAGAAAGATCACAAACCGCAAGAAGAGAATATCCAACATTGCCTGCTCACTCCGTCTAATCATAGTTGTTGAGGGTCAAAATTTAAAGGGAGAAAATCATTTGAACCGTTTTAGGTTATTTGTATTAATATGGGCTCTGGAAGCCGAGGGTACAATGACAATATCTAGAATCAGCCGAATCATCTGTGCTCAGTGAGAGGTTTTTAAGGGGTTGTCTCACTTCAGCAAATGACATTGATCATGTAAAAAAAGGTAATACAAGGCAGTTACTAATGTATTGTGATTGTCCATATTGCTTCCTTTGCTGGCTGGATTCATTTTTCCATCTTATTATAATCTGCTTTTATCCAGGGATAACAACCACCGCTGCAGTGCAGATATGAGATGGCCAAGATGGGAGCTGCTGCGTATGTGTGCCTATGTGAGCTACCACGGTCCTGGCCACCAGATAAGGGCTTTTTCCTGTAGTGTGCTGGGTTGCAGCAGTGGCCATAAACACTGGAAACCGTCAGTGTATAATGCAATGGAAAAATTAATCAGAAGTGAGACAACCCCTTAAAGTAATATCACAGCTGGGAGATGTAAAATAAGCTTGGGTCGATGTGCCAAGAAGGAAGTTTAGAGTAGGTCACTGGGTGGTGGAGGCCCTGGGACATTTACTCTTTCTGTGACTTTGGATCATTGAGTGGTTACTTGGGTGGGTGGGGTGTCTGTTCATCAGACTTGCATGAGTCTTCTGTACAGTATAAAAAAGTATATTACAGAAGGTATGCAAGATAGATGTACAGTGGTGCTTGAATATTTGTGAACCGTTCCGATTTTTTTTAGATTTCTACATACATTTAACCTAAAACTACATCAGATTTTCACAGAAGTCCTCAAAGTAGATAAAGATAAAGATAACCAAATTAAACAAATTAAATGTTAGGCTTGGTCATTTATTTATTTATTGAGGAAAATGATCCAGTATCACATGTCTGTGAGTGGCAAAAGTATGTGAACCTTTAGGATTAGCAGATAATTTGAAAATGAAATTAGAGTCAGGTGTTTTTAATCAATGGGATGAAAATCAGGTGTAAGTTTGACTTGTTTTTATTTAAAGAACAGGAATCTATCAAAGTGTGATCTTCACAACACGTTTATGGAAGTGTATTATGGAACGAGGAAATGAGATTCCTGAGGACCTTGGAAGAAGAGTTGTTGATGCTCATCAGTCTATAAAAGTCTGATCTTCACAACAAGTTAATGGAAGTTATTTCTAAATTTTGTTCAGTAACCACAGCGGAGGTATGGGGCTGTTTGGAGCACTGCTGCATAGCTGTAATAAGATAGCGCTGCTGGATCGTGGTGTTGATACACAGTAGATATTAAGTTAATGGGAGTTAATTAGTAGACTGGCACTCTCTATCTAGTTACACGCAGAGGACACATGAATTGTATGGTATACAATAATTTATTAACCCAATTAATCAATCCTTCTAAAAACAATAATACTTATAAAATACAAATAACAGTAAAAACATACAGATTCTTATTGCCCAACATATAGGCGTTAGAGATCGATGTCTGGGATTATGTATGGCGTTTGTCCAGGCACCGATCAAAAGGTTAAGTCCTGGTAACAATGTCAATAGATCAATAGTACATCTGCTATAGGAATGAGTGCTGTAAACAAAGATATAATATGAACAATATAATATTACACTCTAGTTTGGGCACAGTTTAGTCTTGCGACTAAGTCGCTATTAAGATGTTAGATACAGCGAAGTAAACTTGCAACAGTGTGATTGGGAAAACTTGCAACAGCACATGTAGCAAACTTCGCTAGCAGAAAGTGATTCCGTCTAGAGAAAGTAAATTCATTTTCATGAGCAAGCAGGGTTTCCCATAGATGTCGCGTTTATAGCGATCATTTTATAGGGTAGTTGCTATTTATAATAGTAATGTATTTATAATATCTTGTTAGGCAGCTTTTGCATGGTACCTGTGGCATCCCATTCGGTAATTATGTGCTGCCTGCCATTACCTTTCCGGCGTTTTCGCTCGTTGTGATCAGACTGTCCTGTTAGGACTCGCCTTTCGGTGTAAACTGCAAGTGATCCGTGCAGTCTCAGCGTCCCACGTGGTGTGTGCCGGTATTTGTGCTTGATTCTCGTGCAATCCTGGCGTCCCACGTGATTTACACTGGCAGGCTCCGTGTGTCAGAATGCTCTATGGATATGTGGGCTGTAATAGGTAAAGGAAGCCCTTTCTATTGAATTAGTATCTCTAGTCCATATTATGGTTACGTGTGCGGGTATAGCAGTTCGCCAAACGCGTTTCGTGGTCTATGACTGATTCCTTCTTCACTGAACAGTCTGACCACAACGAGCAAAAATGCCGGAAAGGTAATAGCTGGCAGCACATTATTACCGAGTGGGATGCCAAAAGCTGCCTGCTAAGATATTCTAAATACATTGCTATTATAAATAGCAACTACCCTATAAAATGATCGCTATGAGCACGACATCTATGGGAAACACTGCTGGCTCATGAAAATGAATTAACTCTCTCCAGACGGAATCACTTTCTGCTAGCGAAGTTTGCTACATGTGCTGTTGCAAGTTTTCCCAATCACTCTGTTGCAAGATTACTTCACTGTATCTAACATCTTAATAGCGACTTAGTCGCAAGACTAAACTGTGCCCAAACTAGAGTGTAATATTATATTGTTCATATTATATCTTTGTTTACAGCACTCATTCCTATAGCAGATGTACTATTGATCTATTGACATCGTTACCGGGACTTAACTTTTTGATCGGTGCCTGGACAAACACCATACATAATCCCAGACATCGATCTCTAACACCTATATGTTGGGCAATAAGAATCTGTATGTTTTTACTGTTATTTG
The DNA here is from genome assembly GCF_905171765.1 of Bufo bufo. NCBI lineage: Eukaryota > Metazoa > Chordata > Amphibia > Anura > Bufonidae > Bufo > Bufo bufo. The sequence continues at coordinate 158,487,152 of NC_053389.1, forward strand.
CATTTTATAAGCATTATTGTTTTTAGATGGGTTAATAAATTTAAGGGTTAATAAATTATTGTATGCCCTCCGCATGTTACCAGATAGAGAGTGCCAGTCTACCAATTAATTAATTAACACCACTGACTGGGTGAGTCAGCCAGACTTTGAGCACCACCGCATGATAATAGACGGGTGAGCGACTATATAATCTCTTTATTTTTCATAAAGTTAATGGAAGTGTATCATGGAATGAACAAATTAGATTTCTGGGGACCTCGAAAGGAGTTGTGAGGGGTGCACCTAAACTTTCTGCTGCCCGAGGCGAAAACTGAAACTGCGCTGCCGCCCCCCCCCCCCCTTTCCCAGTGCAAATTTCTTAACCTAATCCCTTCCCTTCAGCCCATGGCCCTTCGGGTGCCCCCCCTCTTGCCCCTACCTGGTACTGCCTGAGGTGATTGCCTCACCTGGCCTCATTGGTGGTGCACACCTGGGAGTTGTTGATGCTCTTCAGGCTGAAAAAGGTTCTAAAAGACTTTGGAGACCACCAATCGACATTCAGACAGATTGGCCCTGATTTATCAAAACTGATGCAAGGATTATAAGGAAAAAGTCACTGATGTCCAAGAAGAACATTGCTGCCCATCTGCAGTTTACTAAAGATCACCTGGACAAGCCAGAAGGCTGCTGAAACAATGTTTTGTGGATGGATGAGACCAAAACAGAACTTTTTGGTTTAAATGATCAGTTATTTTTGTAGAAAGGAAAACACTGTATTTCAGCATAAAAACCTCATTATATCTGTGAAACATGGTGGTTGTAGTATCATGGTTTGGGCCTGATTTGCTGCATCTGAGCCAGGACAGCTTGTCTTTCCATTGATTAAATAATGAATTCTGAAATCTGGTATGAATTCGGCACATCTGTCCATGAGCTGAATCTTCTACTAAAATTTTTTAAAGGAGAATGAAGTTAAAGTTTCGGAATGACCAAGTCAAAGTCCCGACTTTAATCCAATAGAATTGTTGTGGAAGGACGTGAGGAGAGGAAACCCACCAACATAACAGAGGTGAAGCTGTTTTGTATAGAGGAATGGGCTAAAATTCCTCCAAGTCAATGTGCAGGTGTCAAGAGCCACGTCTGACTCCGTTATACCCGGGGTCAGGAAGTCGCAGCGGGTGGCTGTGCGCTCTACGTCTAAAGATAGCGCTGTTACTTAATGGTAGCTTTCTGTGTTTGCCTTGCAATCCTTTCTGTCTCACTCAGGGATCCGTAGCTTTTTCTCCTCAGCTGTTTCTTGTCCGGCAACCCCAACCTCCTTATATTCCCCTCTCCCACTTCTCTGGTTGCCAGATATAGAGCTTCCTGCCTGGACTTCTATACTGATCCACTGGAGCTAAGTTGCTGTTATCCCTGGTTGTCGTACCAGAGCATTACCCTCCGGATCCCTGTTGGTTGTTTGTTGTCACCCACCTGGGACTATATGTTTCATCAGTATTGTCTGTCCTCTCCCTAGTGTTTCCCTTTAGTGTTAGTGGTGCGAACTAGTGTTCCCACCGCCCTATTCACTACTTAGGGCTCATCTTAGGGAAAGCCAGGGTTGAGGCACGTGATCAGCGTTCGGGTGAGAAACCCGTCTAGGGACATCAGGGCAGTCAGGTGCCAGCCTCAAGGTGAGTTAGGGGGTCACCATCTTTCCCTCTCCCTTGGACAGGGCCTTCCTTTTCCCTCCCTTTTCGTCACGTATGTGATCGGCACGCCGGTCGTGGTAGCAGGACTAATCACCAATTACCAGAAACATTTAGTAGCTGCAGAAAGAAGGTCACACCAGATACTGAAAGCAAAGGTTCAGATACTTTTAACACTCACAGACATGAGACATTGGATCATTTTCCTCAATAAATAAATAAATGACCAGAAACCCTTTAAGGTCACATTTATGCAGAAATATAGAAAATTCTGAAAAGTTCACAAACCTTCCAGCACCGCTGTATATATTTGTATGATTGTCCTACTGATATACTGCAGATACTGTACACAATATGAAAGAAGGAGTAGAAGAATACACATTGCATGTCCATCCATTGGAGCTCAGAGAGATGACATTCTCCACTAGACTGGATGCCCCACTGTGACATTAACTGATAGAAAAGTATACGGTGTGTCTGTATATATATATATATATATATATAAAGCTGAGTGTATTGTGTGTATATGTCCTCTAAAGGAATCTGCACCGTCGCATTTACAATCACGAAATTTGGCACACAGGTACATCAGGTGTCCAGGAAGGTTTTAGACCAGGTCTCAGCTCTCTAGCACGTACCATTCTTGAGATATTCCCAAAAAAATGCATTAGCCAATAGAAGTCTGGTCACATGACCCTTATCAGCCAATAGAAGCTCGCAGGCCCTTAGTCTCCACATACACACAGTTTTACACCAGGTTTCCATAACAACCCAGACATTTTTCTTCACTGCTCTAGGTCAGCTTTAAAGGGGCAGGGCGCTGTGGATGACACTGTTAAAGGAGCGGAGTGCTGTGGAGGTCACAGTTAAGGGGGCAGGTAGGGTGGCCATTCAGGGCAACCTCAAAAGACAGACTTAAAAACCCCACCCCTATGCCCCACCAAGCCACCCCCCGACCCAGTTAGGTCACGCCTCCTCCCACTCCACAGCTGACAGGAATTAAAAAAATGAAGGTAAAATTCAACTTCTGTCAGCTGCAAGGGTGGGAGGGAGGGTGACTTTCTCCCTGCAGCTCATGCTCAGACAGCACAAACCGTACGCTATGGAGGTCAGTGTTAAGGGGCGGAGTGCTGTAGAGGTCACTGTTAAGGGGGTGGGGGGTTGTGGAAGTCACATTTTAAGGGAACGGAGCTCTGTGGAGGTCACTGTTAAAGGAGCGGGGTACTATGGCAGTCACTGTTAAAGGGGCCGGGAATAGTGACGGTCAGTTGAGGGGACTGTAACCTCTAGTCAGTGTTAAGGGGCGGGTGCTGTAGAGGTCACTGTTAAGGGGCGAGCCCCTGTGGAGGTCACTGTCAAGGGGGTGGGGTGCTGTGGAACTCACTGTTAAAGGGCAGGCTGCTGTAAAGGTCAAAGTTAAGGGGGGTGGGCTGCTGTGGAGGTCCCATTTTAGGGAGACGGGCACTGTGGGGGGGATCAGTGTTAAGGGGTGGGGTGCTGTAGATGTCATTGTTATAGTGGATACTGTCGATATCTTTTAATGACACACACAAACATTAAATTAAATAGACTAAACATACCGGGTCCTTCAGCTAGTATATATATATATATATATATATATATATACACACACACAGACACACACACTAGTAGATATCCCATGTAATAGTAAAAACATACCCATAAGGGCAGAATTCTTGTTCCAGGACAACGATGACAATCTATATGTAGAAATATCCATGCTATGAAAATACTTAGTGGAATTAGGAATAATAGTTGTATTGCAATGGCATCAGCTATTTACACAAAATACCAGGACAAACCAACGTGGAGGTCCCTTTACGTGCTGCCACACTGGCCTACTTTCGTAGACACTGATGGAAACCCCACCCCCAGTGCTTGGCAGCTGAAATGGACCCCTTTATGCTTGCTGGCACCCACAACACACTATACATTCCTGTGCAGCGCTTCCATGTGGGCACTAAATGCAGCAGGATTCACTGTACACCTAAGCCGGTGAGCCCCCCCCTCCATGCTTGGAACCGTTTACATCCCTATGCACCAGGAACGGCTGGCCACAAGTTGGTCAAGCAGAAGCAGATGAGCCAAATGCGCAGATTAGTGTAGCGGGAGCCACTCTCACTACACTGCTGAGTGCAGGGAGGGCACAGTGCAGTCAGTTTGGATGAGATGGCTTCCCCCCCCCCCCCTTTCCCCCATTCCTGTACAGTGCTTCCACGTAGGTGCTGGATGTGAGTGTAGCAGGAGCCTCTCTCCACTACAATGGTGAGTGGGTGGCAAGGCATCGTTCTCTCTTAAGCCCGACCCCGGGCTGGTAAGTGTGTGGGCCACAGTGTCCTCCACAGTATAAACAATTAGGTGTCAAGTTCCCCTCTATTGGACCACATATTTATTGTATTTTTCGGACTATAAGGCAGATACTGAAAATTAGAAATAAATATTTTCTTCTTATTAAACCTACCCGGGTGGTTTAATGAAGTGGAGGGGTGAAGGTCAGTAACTTACACACACAGCACTGCTGCATACACCCCATGACAGTTTTGCTACACAGCTGACATATGTACACACGCCACTGCTATACACACACACAGCTCTGTTATATACATCTCACAGACGCCATGATCAGTGTCGATCACGGCATCTGTGGGGTTAAATGACGGGGTTCGGCGCGATTGCTATACCCTGTCAGTGCGGCCGGGTGTCTGCTGTATGATACAGCCGGCACGCGCCACGTATAGATTCCCTCAATCAACGTGACGTACCGGTACATCACGGTGCTTGAAGGGGTTAAAAGATCTCATTTGTCGACCCTTACACCACAGTATTCTCTTCCTGGTTCTGGCCGCTCCCACTCGTGATATCATGAAAGGTCTGTTAGCTTCCAGTGATCAGAGTTTTAATCTCCTTTCACTTAGGGCCATGTGTGCCTACTACCATGTGTGCCCCGTGTTGCACACTGCAAATAGTGGTTTGCAATGCACGGGCGCCGTCTGTGTGGACGCCGTTTGCAGATGCGGACCCACTGACTTGAATGGGTCCGCGATCCACAAGAGACGGCCCGCACTGCAAAAAAATAGGACATGTTTCATTTTTTTTGCAGAGACACAGACTAAAATCTCACGGAAGCGCTTCGTAGTTTTTCCGTGGGCTTCGGATCCATACCTCCGCTCCACACCGCTCTGTATCTTGAGGATTGCGGACCCATTCAAGTCAATTGGTCCGCATCCGTAATATGGAGTGCACATGGCCAGTGCAATATGACACGGGGCACACACGCTTGTGTGCATGAGCCCTTAGGACCTTTCAGCATGAAGATGGCTGTGTTACTTCTCCAAGATCTCGCAACCTCCCTCTTGCATTAATCATACAGATCGGTGTCAGGCAGGGAGAGAGAAGTGTTCAGAGGCCTACCTCTCTCATCCATCCAGCAGAGCGCTGTATGAGCGCTTTGCCGGATCATTACAGAAGCATTTAGCATGTCACACGGTCATCCAACCACACGGTGGCAGTATTTCTTTTACAGACTGACATAGGACTACACTAAGACATACAGTACAGACCAAAAGTTTGGACACACCTTCTCATTCAAAGAGTTTTCTTTATTTTCATGACTATGAAAATTGTAGATTCACACTGAAGGCATCAAAACTATGAATTAACACATGTGGAATTATATACATAATAAACAAGTGTGAAACAACTGAAAATATGTCATATTCTAGGTTCTTCAAAGTAGCCACCTTTTTCTTTGATTACTGCTTTGCACACTCTTGGCATTCTCTTGATAAGCTTCAAGAGGTAGTCCCCTGAAATGGTTTTCACTTCACAGGTGTGCCCTGTCAGGTTTAATAAGTGGGATTTCTTGCCTTATAAATGGGGTTGGGACCATCAGTGGCGTTGAGGAGAAGTCATGTGGATACACAGCTGATAGTCCTACTGAATAGACTGTTAGAATTTGTATTATGGCAAGAAAAAAGCAGCTAAGTAAAGAAAAACTAGTGGCCATCATTACTTTAAGAAATGAAGGTCAGTCAGTCAGCCGAAAAATTGGGAAAACTTTGAAAGTAAGGGCTATTTGACCATGAAGGAGAATGATGGGGTGCTGCGCCAGATGACCTGGCCTCCACAGTCATCGGACCTGAACCCAATCGAGATGGTTTGGGGTGAGCTGGACCGCAGAGTGAAGGCAAAAGGGCCAACAAGTGCTAAGTATCTCTGGGAACTCCTTCAAGACTGTTGGAAGACCATTTCAGGGGACTACCTCTTGAAGCTCATCAAGAGAATGCCAAGAGTGTGCAAAGCAGTAATCAAAGCAAAAGGTGGCTACTTTGAAGAACCTAGAATATGACATATTTTCAGTTGTTTCACACTTGTTTGTTATGTATATAATTCCACATGTGTTAATTCATAGTTTTGATGCCTTCATTAGTCATGAAAATAAAGAAAACTCTTTGAATGAGAAGGTGTGTCCAAACTTTTGGTCTGTACTGTACATATATTAGATATTCTAGTTTTCCTGCTATCAGTGGATTATTCCTACCTGTAACCTTGCTGGAATCATTCTCGCTGAGCACAATGTCACTTACTGGCAGCACAGTTGGCGCAGGGGCTCGCCTCATACTTTTCTCCAGTTTTTTTTGGACATGAAACTATTCTACATAATGTCCATTGTGCGATGTTAATTGATTCATTTGCATCACAATGGAAATACTAGAAAAGTGAAACATGTTTCAATGACATCTGGGAACTCATTATAACGCTAATTGTGAAATGAATTGCAGATGTAAAACTAAGTACTACATAGGTATTTCATTTGGGCCTCTAATTGACTTAATGGGAACTTTGATGAGTTAACTAATAAGGTGCCTTTGGAATTAATTTCCCTCATTTTAAAGTAATATATATATACTGTTTTGCCTTCATTAGCTGGACTGATTATTGCCTTAAGAGCTAAAAGTATTTTGCTTTGCATTTATGCTTATTTTTCTCTTTAGCAATAGCACCACCATCAGTCAGCGGTGAAAACTACAACTATGGGTTGTGCTATAAGAGTCTCTTATCAGTAGGCCTTGCTGTTTGGACCACAATATTATTTGTCTTTCCCATCCCCTAATGTGAGTTCATTGTTGGATTCACACTTTAGAAGGGTAGAGTAAGAGATTGTTCACAATTGCATTTATAGCTCATGTAATTTAATATATGTAGTATGTAACTCAGGATCAGCGCAGGATAAGTAATGTATGTACACAGTGACTCCACCAGCAGAATAGTGAGTGCAGCTCTGGAGTAGAATACAAGATGTAACTCAGGATCAGTACAGGATAAGTAATGTATGTACAAAGTGACTCCAACAGCAGAATAATGAGTACAGCTCTGGAGCATAATACAGGATGTAACTCAGGATCAGCGCAGGATAAGTAATGTATGTACACAGTGACTCCACCATCAGAATAGTGAGTACAGCTCTGGAGTGTAATACAGAATGTAACCCAGGTTCAGTACAGATAAGTAATGTAATGTATGTACACAGTGACTCCACCAGCAGAATAGCGAGTGAAGCTCTGGAGTATAATACAGGATATAACTCAGGAACAGTACAGGATAAGTAATGTAATATATGTAGACAGTGACTCTACCAACAGAATAGTGAGTGCAGCTCTGGAGTATAATACAGGATGTAACTCAGATCAGCACAGGATAAGTAATGTAATGTATGTATACAGTGACTCCACCAGCAGAATAGTGAGTGAAGCTGTGGAGTATAATACAGGATGTAACTCAGGATCAGTACAGGATAAGTAATGTAATGTATGTATACAGTGACTCCACCAGCAGAATAGAAGTGCAGCTCTGGAGTATAATACAGGATGTAACTTAGGATCAGTATAAAATAAGTAATGTAATGTATGTACACAGTGACTCCAACAGCAGAATAATGAGTACAGCTCTGGAGCATAATACAGGATGTAACTCAGGATCAGCGCAGGATAAGTAATGTAATGTATGTACACAGAGACTCCACCATCAGAATAGTGAGTGCAGCTCTGGAGTATAAGGCCTCTTTCAGATGGGCGTTGCGGGAAAATGTGCGGGTGCGTTGCGGGAACATGCGCAATTTTTCCGCGCGAGTGCAAAACATTGTAATGCGTTTTGCACTCGCGTGAGAAAAATCGCGCATGTTTGGTACCCAAACCCGAACTTCTTTACAGAAGTTCGGGCTTGGGATCGGGGTTGTGTAGATTGTATTATTTTCCTTTATAATATGGTTATAAGGGAAAATAATAGCATTCTGAATACAGAATGCATAGTAAAATAGCGCTGGAGGGGTTAAAAAAAATAAAAAATAAATTTAACTCACCTTAGTCCACTTGATCGCGCAGCCCGGCGTCTCCTTTGCTGAACAGGACCTGTGGTGACGTCACTCCGGTCATCACATGATCCCTCACATGATCCATCACCATGGTAAAAGATCATGTGATGGATCATGTGATGACCGGAGTGACGTCACCACAGGTCCTGTTCAGCAAAGAAGGAGACAGACGAGATGCCGGCAGCGCGAGCAAGTGGATTAAGGTAAGTTAAATTATTTTTTATTTTATTTTTAACCCCTCCAGCCCTATTGTACTATGCATTCTGTATTCAGAATGCTATTATTTTCCCTTATAACCATGTTATAAGGGAAAATAATAATGATCGGGTCTCCATCCCGATCGTCTCCTAGCAACCGTGCGTGAAAATCGCACCGCATCCGCACTTGCTTGCGGATGCTTGCGATTTTCACGCAACCCCATTCACTTCTATGGGGCCTGCGTTACGTGAAAAACGCAGAATATAGAGCATACTGCGATTTTCACGCAACGCACAAGTGATGCATGAGAATCACCGCTCGTGTGCACAGCCCCATAGAAATGAATGGGTCAGGATTCAGTGCGGGTGCAATGCGTTCAACTCACGCATCGCATCCGCGCGGAATACTCGCCCGTGTGAAAGGGGCCTAATACAGGATGTAACTGAGGATCAGTACAGGATAAGTGATGTAATGTGAAAAATCACAGAAAAAACAAATATAAAAACATCCTGCATGATATGATAGCTAAATGTGCGGATGTCCCTGGCCACATTCATGAAAAAAAAATGTAATTACAGAAAAAACATAATAATGCACTTAATAAAATAGATGCAAGCATTATATATGGACCAAGCCCTCACTCTGATATGATAAAACTTGAGACACTTAGCCAATATATTTTGATCAAAACACCAAGCGCCAAGGTGGTCTCAGGTCAGGCCGGTCCTACACTAAACCTACCTAAGCCATTGGTCCTCTATGTTCAGGAGCGCAGACCCCGCACATATGGTCTGCTGCTCCTAGTCACCTCCATGTGCATCAAGCAACCAATGGGAGGAGGAGCAAGCACACCTATATGTAATCAAGGCGCTCTATTGGATAGGAAGGGCAAAAGTGCAAAGGAATGCTACTCCCAAGATAAAATAGGAGCGTATTCACACTTGAAGGTGCCCCTCCCTCAAGCATATACTACAAAACCAGAAAAATCACAGAAAAAAACAAAGATAAAAACATCCTGCACTATATGATAGATAAATGTGCGGATGTCCCTGGCCACATTCATGAAAAAAAATGCAATTACAGAAAAAAAGATAATAATGCACTTAAAGGATAGCTGTCACATTTAGACCCTAATTTCAATTTTCATATATGTAGTTACTAATAACATGATATTCCAGAATCAGTTACTATTAGACTGACTTACCCCATATTTAATAAGATTCAGCCCTTAGCAACCAGTCTGCATAAAACTGCAATCTCACTATTCAGTTAAGATGGCCGCCACTGCCCTCACCCTGAGGCTAATCCCGCCTGCCCTCACCTTTAACATATTAATAAAATCATCTTTTTAATTAATATTCAAATTTCCCCAAAAAACTAAAATAAGTAAATATGGAAAATGAGACAACTTTCCACTACGGGAAAAGCTACAGTTGACATGGGCATCCAGTCACTGCGTTACGGCACTTTTACATGGTCAGTATTTATCCAAAAGCTCTTTCCATTTTCCTTTTTTCTCTATAGGTTCAACTTTTACTTTTCTGCTGGAAAATATTGACCACATACTGAGTGTGTGAAATGGGCCTTTTTCTTTGTCCGGGTGTGACATTGAAGGTTGTCCAGCGATGACAGTCATCCCTGATGAATTGTAGGTCACATTTCCAGGTCAGAGCGATCCCCATGTAGATTTCTGTGCTGTTTGAGGCATCTACAAGTTAGTTACAGGTTAATTAGTGGAATCTGGAAGGCCTTCCTATGGGAAGCTGTAGGAGAGACCTTATGGGACCTGCCCTATATACACAGCATCTTATAAGGAAAACAGAGACTTTTTGCTGCATGAAATCCAGCATCATTGATTATTGTCAGAATTTTCATTTCAGATTTTAAACGCCTCAGGATGAGTTTTAATATATGTTATAATGTGCAGATTCTTAAATGGGTCATACCATGATTAATGTAAAAAATGAAAATCAGACATCACATACTGTATGACAATCTCTTTCTAAGGGTCCATTCACACGTTCGTAAGTGTTTTGCCGATCCGCAAAACACGGAGAACGGCAATGTGCATTCCGCAATTTGCAGAACGCATATCGCCGGCACTATAATAGAAAATGCCTAATCTTGTCCGCCATTTCCCAAGTCTCGCGCATGCGCATTGCACCGCTGAAACCCGGCTAACAGCGGCAGCAGGAGATGGAATAGCGCATTACTACAGAGCGCACCGCGCATGCGTGAGACTTGGGGAATCGCGGCCGCACTGCAGGCTGTCACTCTCAGGCAAGAGGGGACAGTTATGGGGCTTGGTTACCTTGACTTGAAGCAAGGAGGACGCTGGCCTCTTGACTTCAAGCTGGCCGGCACTATAGCGCTGATGGAGAATAAAACTGCGTTTTTTGAACTTACGCAGCATCGGACAACAGGATGAAATATATAATTATTAACAGGCTGCGGGCTACTCCCATATGGAAGAGAAATATATTTCAAATATATTTAGCAAACTAATTTATATATGTGACATATATTTAAAATATATTTTTCTTCCATGTGGGCTATGAGGTACTGCTGCCGGGTGTAGATGTATTTTTGAGGTGACAGGTTCCCTTTAAATAGCTCAGTGTCTATACTACATTTTTATTTACATTTACAAAAGTATTTAGATCCAGGTGCTGGTTTGACAAATGTAGAATTTTTTTGTGGGAAAACCAATTTAAAGGGAACCTGTCACCTCTACTATGCTACCCTCACTGAGCGTTTCTAAATCCCCTTCCACAGTTGCCTTCAACATACAGTCCCATGTAAATAACATCACTCCCTCCCTCAGCCCCCTCCAACATACAGTCCCATGTAAATAACATGACCCCCTCCCCAGTCCCCTCCAACACACAGTTCCATGTAAATAACATCCCTCCCTTCAGCCCTAACATACAGTCCCAGTTAAATAACCACAACTCCCAGCATTGCTCTGCCTCTCCCTTCACTTACCTCTCCTCATGTAGCAGACCTCACCACAGCTTCTTCCCCAGGACTTCTCTTCACTGCCGTCCTCTCCTGCACTGGTCACATGATGGTGACATCATCGCAGGTCCTTCTCAACCACTGCCTGTTTTACTGGTCACATGACCTGTGATATCACCACAGGTCCTTCAGCTCTTCCTGTGCTTCTTGTGCTCTTCCTGAGGACGGCAATACAGCTGTATCTAGCTGGCAGGCAGGACATTCGGGGCATTGGACAAAACATCAGGGGCCCAGGCCCCGAATGTTTTAACCTAGCAACGCCCCTGAAGGGAACAGAAGTAAAGGGACAGAACCAATCAGCCCTTAAAAAATACCCTTACAATACAGCTGGTATTAACTACATATTCACAGGGATGGACTGGGACAATAAAGTGGCCCTGGACTTCAGCCAGACCGGCCCACTTTATTTTTCCCAAACACACTAAAAAAAAAACATGTGAATGGCGCTGTTATGGAGGGGATCTGTGAATGGCACTGTTATGGAGGGGATCTGTGAATGGCACTTTTATGGAGGGGATCTGTGGATGGCACTGTTATGGAGGGGATCTGTGGATGGCACTGTTATGGAGGGGATCTGTGGATGGCACTGTTATGGAGGGGATCTGTGGATGGCACTGTTATGGAGAGGATCTGTGGATGGCACTGTTATGGAGGGGATCTGTGGATGGCACTGTTATGGGGGGATCTGTGGATGGCACTGTTATAGAGGGGGATCTGTGGATGACACATACCGTATATAGCATCTTATGCTATGTGTCATCCACAGATACCCCTCCATAACAGTGCCATTCACAGATACCCTCCATAACAGTGCCATCCACAGATCCCCCCCATAACAGTCATCCACAGATCCCCCCATAATAGTGTCATCCACAGATCCCCCCATAACAGTGTCATCCACAGATCCCCTCCATAACAGTGTCATCCACAGATCCCCCATAACAGTGTCATCCACAGATCCCCCCATAACAGTGTCATCCACAGATCCCCCCCATAACAGTGTCATCCACAGATCCCCCCCCCATAATAGTGTCATCCACAGATCCCCCCCATAATAGTGTCATCCACAGAACACTGTTATGGAGGGGGATCTGTGGATGACATTGTCATGGGGTGGATCTGTGGATGACACATATAGCATAAGATGTTATATACGGTATGTATCATCCACAGATTCCCCATAACGGTGCCATCCACAGATCCCCCTCCATAACGGTGCCATCCACAGATCCCCTTCCATAACGGTGCCATCCACAGATCCCCCTCCATAACAGTGTCATCCACAGATCCCCCTCCATAAGTGTCATCCACAGATCCCCCTCCATAACAGTGTCATCCACAGATCCCCCTCCATAATGGTGCCATCCACAGATCCCCCCCCATAAGTGTCATCCACAGCCCCCCCCCCCCATAAGTGTCATCCACATGACAGACCCCCCCCCATAACAGTGCCATCCACGGATCCCCCTCCCTATAACAGTGCCGTCATCCATAGATCCCGCTCCCCGCCACTCACAGTAGTATACATTAATAAATCGGTATCCTGCAGGCTGCAGACAGTAACTTTAATTTTAACACAGCGCTCATCTCTTTACTACCTTACATTCAGCTCCCTCCAGCCTCCAGTAACAAGTGCGGGCGGCAGCGCTCACTCACTGACGTCACGCGCCTGCGCCGCCTAGTGGGAGGAGCAGGCGTGTGACGTCAGTGAGTGAGCGCCGCCCCCACACTGCCTGCTGTTACTGGAGCTGAGTCAGTGTAAGATAGTAAAGAGATGAGCGCTGATTTTAAAGTTAACACACTGACAGCAAAAAAATTAAAATGGCTCGGGACCGGCCGGGCCCCCCCGGGGTCCGGGCCCCTTACTGGGGTATCGGCTTTACCCCCCTGATGGCGGCCCTGGCCGGCCCATAATTCGATCGGCCGACCGGGATTCTCCCGGTACTCCCGATGGCCAGTCCATCGCTGCATATTCAGCATTGGGTTGTCAGAGCTATACGATAACCATTCCTTGTTATCAGCATCTGTAATAATCAATGATTTCTCTTTATAAAAACTGGACTGATGAGAGTCACTGCAATCTCCACACAACCTATTCTCCATGAGCTTAAAGTCTCATACACAGATTTAAGGGGTATTCCGATTATACCAAGTTATCCCCTATCCACAGGTCTGCTCGCTGGGACCCCCGCCGATCACAAAAATGGGAACTCTTTACCCTGTGTGGACCCCTGAAATGAATGGAGCAGCAGGTCAAGCCTGCAAACTGCCTCTATTCATCTCTATGGGGTTGCTGGAGATTGTCAAATACAGCGCTCAGCCATTTCCAGCCGTCCCAGAGAGGTGAATGGAGTGGCACATGCCTGACCTGCTGCTCCATCCATTGTGCAGGTCCCAGTGTTCAAATCTCCAGTTATTCAACCTAATATAACCGGAATACCTCTTCAAGACTTCTTTCATAGATAACTAAGGAACCTATCAATATGTTTTTGACGTGTAGAAAGAAACAGGAGCACCTGGAAGAAACCCATGAGAAGAAGAGGAAAACATACAGACGCCATGAAAATGTAGACTCTAGTCAGATTTTAACCTAGAACTCTGCTGTGAGGCAACCGTACAAAGGAGGCTGGACTATCCCTTTAAAGTGGGCCTCTCACCGCTCCCGATATCTCTGTGTTGATAGATACTTGTATTCTTCATGAATTAACAATATGCGATCTGTTCTTAAATCTCTGCTTTGTGCTGTTCCTCTGTTATTACTCCTAGAGAGCTGTTCATGAATTGCCAGCTGGCTGTTACCAGTTGAAGGTGTGTCCCTCCGCAGTCTGACATTGCCCAATCAGTGCTGACACTCCCAGGCTGTGCAGGGACACACACCCCTTTGGTAACATCCAGGTGTCAATGTATTTATACATTTCTAAGAGGATTAAATGATGAATGGCACAATATACAGTTATAAGAAAAGATGCTCCAGAATGGTCATATCATGGGGAATAAAAGTATTTACTAAAACAGGCATGTCAGGAGAGGTTACAGGTCCTCTTTAAGTGTTTCATACATACGTGAGGATGCCGACAGTACACAGAGTGCTGTCCTCATCTTTTGCAGCCCCATTCAAGTGAATGGGTCCGCATCCGACCTGCAAAAAATGTGTCTCAGATGCAGACCCAAACCATGGTCGTGTGCACTGCTCACATGAATACTTGTCTGTATTACATGTATTACTGTCTTCTAATGCCTATAGGAAGCCCTGGGGGGAGCCGCTGGTGCATATAGTCGTCATTTAATACTTACTGTATACAGTACACATGATCTCGCTCTATTTGTAGACTATATTTGCATGTTAATTCCTATAGGGGACTGAACATTACTACACTGGGCGTGTCCTTTCTCACGGGAGCGTTCCTTTCTACTGCAGCTCTCTCCCTATAACTGCCACAGCTTCCAACAGAAGATATGGCTGGTGGTAGTTGAAGATTTAAACCTCAGTGAGGTGGACATAGAAATAACATAAAAAACAAACAGCAGGTGGTGCTCTACTTATACGTTTTTCTTTATTTTAGGTTATCTTAGCATGTTAATTCCTATAGGATCGCGAGGTTACACGTGAGAGAGGCCTGTGTTGCAATGCATTTTGCAACAGCAGGCTCCTGGCATGGTCTATAAATCCAGTACTGACCTTACATACCGCACAGTCTGCTTAGTATTTCATTATATAAGTAACTCTTTTTTTTTAACCTAGTTAGGCCTCTTTCACACGACCGTTTTTTTTTTCCGTTTTGCGGGCCGTTTTTCAATGGTTCCGCAAAAAAAATGCAATGTACTCCGTATGCATTCCGTTTCCGTATTTCCGTTTTTCCGTTCCGTTTTAACATAGAACATGTCCTATATTTGGCCGCAAATCACGTTCCGTGCCTCCATTAAAGTCTATGGGTCCGCAAAAAAACGGAATGCATACGGAAGTGCATCCGTATGTCTTCCGTACCTGTTCCGTTTTTTGCGGATCCATCTATTGAAAATGTTATGCCCAGCCCAATTTTTTCTATGAAATTACTGTATACTGTATTTGCCATACGGAAAAACGGAACGGAAAAACGGAACGGAAACGGAAACACAACGGAAACAAAAAACGGAACAACGGATCCGTTTAAAACGGACCGCAAAACACTGAAAAAGACATACTGTCGTGTGAAAGAGGCCTTACTCTTGACACATACCCATTAAGCACATGTTGTGTCCTTGAATCAGCCGTGTGTATGTGGGTGGATGTACTTTAAAAAAATTATTTTATGGTAGAAATAATACAGTACAAGTGATAGAAAATGGCATTACATTCTGGGAGAAGGTATACAGCAAGAATCGCAGTGATACAGGCGTGCAAGCCTCAGGTAAGACCTAGAGATACATGGAAAGAGGGCACATAAGATTTGAACTATTCTCCCCTGCACAAGAGGGAGAGAAATCGTGTGCCGTGTCAAAAGAATGATCTAGTAGTGAATGCAGGGAATGGGTGGATGTAATTTACTATGCATCTGGGTTACAGCCGGGCTAAAAAGCTGCAAACTGACATTTTACGTCCCCTAGAAACAATTCCAAGTGAATTAAACTCTGCGGCAGATTGTGTAATTCATATAATGACGTGACACAACCCTTAGAATTATTTTTTACAAGTGGATTATTATAATAATGAAAAACGTCCTAAAATTAAGCTCATAGACTTTTTGATGTTTGCATTGGATAGAATATATAAGGAGAAGCGAGTCATTTAAGAGGTTGTCCCACAAAAAATATTCTAGTTTTCAAACCAGCACCTGGATCTGAATACTTTTGTAATTGCCTGTAATTAAAAATTTTGCATAGCCAATGAGATATTCAATAAAATGTATCTGTATAGCGCCACCTGCTGTTTGTTTTTTTCTTATTTCTTTGTCCGCCTCACTGAGATGGCCGCACATGCTCAGTTTCATCCTTCAACTGCCTCCTGAGATGTGATAGGCAGAGCATGGACACGCCCCCTTAGCTGCAGCAGAAAAGACACTCCCCTTCAGCTTGATATAAGTCTAGCAGAGCAATGAATGGGGAGATCTCTGGATCCATGTGAGGTACAGGGCTGGTTCTGGCTTTGTTTGGAAGAGATTGTCATGTACTATATCAGGGGTGGCCAACCTGTGGCTCTTGAGCCACATGAGGCTCTTTGCTTCTTCAAGTGAGGCTCTAGCTGTGGAGCCGGGAAGCAGTCAGGCGGCTGACTCTCCACCCCATGCTCAGATCTCTTTTCCTGATCAGGCACTGTTATTACTTTGCAGCTCCAGCTCACTCTTCACTATGTCCTGATGCACACAGTGTGAAAACGTAGTATGTGGAGACACGCACTATGACCTGATGTTGTGCTCATCAGGTCACAGTGGAGAGCGTGTCAGACCTGCAGAATAGCAGGAGCCCAGTGCCTGATCAGGAGAGGGAAGATATTTTTTTTTAAATTATAGAACTGAGCATGGGGGTCTGATCTTAGCATGGGAGGTTCTGATCTGAGCATGGGGGGGTCCTGAGGGGGGGGTCCTGATCTGGACAATGGAAGTCTGATATAAGCATGAGTGGAATGATCAGAGCATGAGGGTTCAGATTTGAGCATGGGGGGCATATCTAATCATGGGGGTCTTGTTTGAGCATGGGTTGGTCAGGTCTGATCATGGGGGGTCAGATCTGAGAAGGGGGGATATCTGAGCATGGGGGGGATATCTGAGCACTGAGGGTCTGACACTGGGAGTCAGATTTGTGTTGCCTGATGATATTTTGGGGGTCTGATTTGGAGGTCTGATGAGGTTTGGGAATCTTATTGTGGGCCAGATTAGGATCTGATTTAGGGGTCTGATGAAAGATATATTTTTTGTTTTTTTCTCTGCTAATGAAAAATAAAAATAAAATATTTTTAGCAGACCTCAGATCGGATGAAAAATATTTATTTTATCTTATTTTTCTTTGTTAAAACCTAGGTGCATCTTGTAGGGCAAAAAATACGGTGACTCGTGTTTAATTTTATAGCTTGTGGCTCCTGGTAGTCATATGTTGTTGTTTTTTGGCTCTTTGTGTATGTAAGGTTGGCCACCCCTGTACTATATGATCTCTGATTTTTTTATATTAGTCATGGGATAACCCCTTCAAAGGGGTTATTCCATAATTAATGGAAACATGAAAATCAGACATTATGTAGTATATGACAATCTTTTTGTAACAAAGGACCAGCCCTGTACCTCATATGGATCCAGAGATCTTTCGATTCATTGCTCCAATAGATTTATTTCAAGCTGGCAGCTCAAGAGGAGTGTCCTTCTTTAGGAGATATGTCCTTTCTGCTGCTGCTCTCTTTCTATCACATTTCAGGGAGCACGTCCTCTCTGCAGCAACCCTCTTCCTATCACAGCTCAGGGGATGTGTCCTTTGTGCTGCAGTTCAGTGGGCTGTGCCCTTTCTCCTGAAGCTCTCCCCCTGGAACTGTCACAGCTTCTAACAGTAGATGTAACTAGTGGCGTCCACTTCACCAACGTTACTGATGTAATCAGAGAAATAAGGAAAAGGACAAACAACAGGTGGCGCTATACATATATACTGAATAACTCGGTGGCTATGCTAAATAGTTAATTACATGCAGTTACAAAAGCATTCAGATCCAGGGGCTGTAGAATACTTTTCGTTGGACAAACCCCTTTAAGTGGCTCCTCTACATCCAGCGCAGGTGGGCACAGTGTCTGCATGTCTCCTCATCACTTGTAGGAAGGAAGGATGGTTTGACCCTTGGACTTCCTTGTTTGCTTACACGTACCAATAGAGAGTAGGTTCACACTTTTAGGGGTATAGGGTCAGGGTGAGCTAATGCTTCTTCTAAGGGTCTCACAGAAAATATCGGAGCTGCATCTACAGCATCTACCTTGTGCATTTGGCAAAGGCATCCTCTCTCCTGGAACCATCTTCTTGCTCATCAGCCAAGCTTTTTCTGCATTATCCTTGGAAATAAGCAGAAATCACATTCACACAGGATCCTGAAATAAGAGGTTTTTTTTAAATTGGCATTTGAGACACTGGCTATCTGTGGCCGGAGCAAACTATTTACTGTGAGTGCATCTATTGACCTGTACATAACGGCCCCGTGTCCAACCGCTCAGAATCACTGCAGAGTTGTCATTTTCCTTTCAGAAGAACATTTTGAATAGGGAAATGCTGCAGGATCCCTGCTGATACATTTATATGGGGGGATGGGCTGCAGTTATATGGGGGGATGGGGCTGCATTTACATGGGGGGATGGGGCTGCATTTACACGGGGGTATGAGGCTGCATTTACACAGGGGGATGGGGCTGCATTTACATGGGGGTATGAGGCTGCATTTATACGGGGGGGATGAGGCTGCATTTATATGTGGGGTATGAGGCTGCACTTATATGTGGGGTATGAGGCTGCATTCATAGGGGGGGATGAGGCTGCATTCATAGGGGGGTATGAGGCTGCATTCATAGGGGGGGTATGAGGCTGCATTCATAGGGGGGGATGAGGCTGCATTCATAGGGGGGATGAGGCTGCATTCATAGGGGGGGATGAGGCTGCATTTATATGGGGGGGATGAGGCTGCATTTATATGTGGGGTATGAGGCTGCATTCATATGTGGGGTATGAGGCTGCATTCATATGTGGGGTATGAGGCTGCATTCATAGGGGGGGATGAGGCTGCATTCATATGGGGGGGATGAGGCTGCATTTATATGTGGGGTATGAGGCTGCATTCATAGGGGGGTATGAGGCTGCATTCATAGGGGGGTATGAGGCTGCATTCATAGGGGGGTATGAGGCTGCATTTATATGGGGGGATGAGGCTGCATTTATATGTGGGGGATGAGGCTGCATTCATAGGGGGGCATGAGGCTGCATTCATAGGGGGGCATGAGGCTGCATTCATAGGGGGCATGAGGCTGCATTCATAGGGGGGTATGAGGCTGCATTCATAGGGGGGGATGAGGCTGCATTCATATGGGGGGGATGAGGCTGCATTTATATGTGGGGTATGAGGCTGCATTCATAGGGGGGTATGAGGCTGCATTCATAGGGGGGTATGAGGCTGCATTCATAGGGGGGTATGAGGCTGCATTCATAGGGGGGTATGAGGCTGCATTTATATGGGGGGATGAGGCTGCATTTATATGTGGGGGATGAGGCTGCATTCATAGGGGGGCATGAGGCTGCATTCATAGGGGGGCATGAGGCTGCATTCATAGGGGGGTATGAGGCTGCATTCATAGGGGGGGATGAGGCTGCATTCATATGGGGGGATGAGGCTGCATTTATATGTGGGGTATGAGGCTTCATTCATAGGGGGGGATGAGGCTGCATTCATAGGGGGGGATGAGGCTGCATTCATAGGGGGGTATGAGGCTGCATTTATATGGGGGGATGAGGCTGCATTTAAATGTGGGGGATGAGGCTGCATTCATAGGGGGGTATGAGGCTGCATTCATAGGGGGGTATGAGGCTGCATTCATAGGGGGGTATGAGGCTGCATTCATATGTGGGGTATGAGGCTGCATTTATATGTGGGGTATGAGGCTGCATTTATATGTGGGGGATGAGGCTGCATTTATATGTGGGGGATGAGGCTGCATTCATAGGGGGGGATGAGGCTGCATTTATATGTGGGGTATGAGGCTGCATTTATATGTGGGGGATGAGGCTGCATTTATATGTGGGGGATGAGGCTGCATTCATAGGGGGGGGGGGGGGAGGCTGCATTTATAGGGGGGGATGAGGCTGCATTCATAGGGGGGGATGAGGCTGCATTTATAGGGGGGGGATGAGGCTGCATTCATAGGGGGGGATGAGGCTGCATTTATAGGGGGGGATGAGGCTGCATTCATAGGGGGGGATGAGGCTGCATTCATAGGGGGGGATGAGGCTGCATTCATAGGGGGGTATGAGGCTGCTGAATCCATTACATTGTTTAACCTTGTATTACAGCAAGAGGTTCGGCTTGCAGCCTCCAAAGGCAAATTCATATTCTGTAAGTGTTTTGTGAGGGACATAATAAAGGATCATGTTATTTTTCACTAAATCATGGTCTAGAAATGCCACAGGAAGGAGCGGACGTGAATCTGGGCGGTGGTTTTGGGACAGATTCAGTTTCTTCGTTAAGATTAGATCTATAGTACATCAGTCCCCATCCGATGACAGAATCTGAGTGCATCATTAACCATTTATGTCTCATGACAATAATCCTTATATCTATTTCTAAAGCTTCTTAGATACGTCTATATTGCCGTATTTCAGCAAAATATGGATACCTTCCCCTTGCACGCCACATTTTTCCCCACTCCCATAGAAAGGACAATACTCGGCCACGATACTGACCAGAATAGGATATGTACTAATATGGATGACGCATGGCTTCATAGGAATGAATGGGACAGTGTGCTGTCAGCAAAAACTGCAAATACCATATGGATGAAAAATCCAGTTGTGTGCATGAGACCTAAATGTGTACCATAGGGGTATGTACCATGGAGGCAGCTTATACAGCTGCTACAGGGTCCAAGAAAGGAGGAGGACATCTGCAGGTTAGGACGTGTGTCAGCTGCATCCCCCGGACCCACCTCGGCGCCCCTGACCTGAGGGCATCATAGCGTTTTAGGATGCAGCTAGCTCCAGTCTGATTGCGGATCTAACGTACTGTACCCCCATCATCCTGTGAGTACAGTACAATAGACCTGTCATCAGATGGGAAGTGACTACATCATAAATCACTATGATGCAGTCCATTCAGCGGCGACGCAGCTGAAACACGGACCGTGTGAATTAGCCCTCAGTTTTGAACCCATTGTAATGAGTGATGAGAGCTTGCACAGTGATGTCGTCTCACAGGAAATACGATGGATAAAAATGGAGGCACCAGGACCACCTGCTGTGTAGATAGTGTCAGGGCCTCATTTTGTATCATTGATAAGTGCCCCCACCGCTGGAGAATAATTCCTATAGGACATCAGTATAGTTTCCAGCAGTCATCTCTGGCAGACGTTTCTTAGGATGTGCGCTCATATGGGGGCATTGTGATGGCGGCACAGGACATTGTCATATCCTTTTAAGTAAGGGATGATAATAATAATAATACTGCCATCAGCCACCCGTGTGCACAGGCCGTGATCCCTCCCTGAGCGGAGACATTTGCCTGCGGCTGCTAATAATGGCTGAACACTTTAGTAAACGGTGAAGCTGCTTCCTGAGGTTTTATTCGGATCCGTTCGGTTGTTGCATTGCAGTCGTGTGCTCCATTTCTATTCTTGTGTTAACAGCTCCATCTAGTGCTAACCTCCGCTTTCTCTCTCGTTGTCTATCACACAGGCTTCCATCTGTCCAGTTCTTCTGCACGACCTGGCCAGTGAGGGGCCCGGGCCCCGCTTCTCTGTGACCTCCTGCCTTCCCTTCTGGGCAGAGCCTGGGACCCCCAGCCTGCTGCAATGGGTGGGTTATAAGCGCTGGTAAGAGGTGACTGTGTGAGCTGTGCTGTGTCTCCTGCGCCTCTCTGTCTTGTATACTGATCTCTCTCCTGTCTGCTTTGCTGTTCTCTGTGCTATCGGGGTGCACCCCCCAGGTAATGAGGAGCACTGGGGTCAGCCCACCCTGGAGATGCTGAAGAGAAGGGACATTCTGGCTATTGTACTCATCGTTCTGCCCTGGACTTTACTCATCACAGTATGGCACCACAGCACTCTGTCCCCGCTGCTCACTGCACACAAGGGTGAGGAGACTCTAACCCCCTACTCAGCATTGTGTCCCATACATGAACACTGACCTCATGCCCATTCCCCCTGACCTCTCCATTCTGCATGGCTTCATCATAACCTGACTTGGACTTGTGGAAAGTCCTAAACTGTGTCATCTCACCAACTCTAATAACTGTGAATATTAATGTGCCATATCATGAAATATCGTGTCTTATCATAACTGAATTATACCGCCAGTTTTCAGGAATTACTGTACCTCACACGTCCTTAGAAACCTCATTAGGACCGACTCCGTGTAGAAATGTCATCCACACTGACTGAATTAGGAGTGCTGTTCCTTCATTAAAGGGGTTTTCTGGGATTTTGAATTGATGACCTATCCCAACACCCGAGACCTCCACCAATCAGTAACCGCGCTCGCAGTAGTGCAGCGGCCTTCTACGTGCTTACCAAGCACAGCGCCATACATTACATAGCAGCTTTGCTTCGTATCACAGCTCAGCCCCATTCACTTCTATGGGGATGAGCTGCTCCTAGGCCACGTGATCGATAAATGTGTCATCACTCGGCCTAGGGGAAACTGAGAGAAGGCCACGGCGCTAATGCGAGCACCCATGCCTTCTCAAACAGCTGATCGGCAGAGGTCCCAGTTGTCGGACCCCCAACTATCAGATACGGATAACCTATCCAGAGGCTAAGTCATACGTATTTAAGTCTCGGAAAACCCCTTTAATTGAGATAACATTTATTTGCAGAAGACATTATACAGTTCATATGTAAAGTCTACATAATACATTTAGGCAGATTTACTAATCTCGTAGATGGTGTAAATTTAGACAAGTGGTGTAGACCTGCACCAGATTTATCATAGTGGCTCAAACATTACTTATCCTGTACTGATGCTGAGTTACATCCTGTAATATACTCCAGAGCCGCACTCACTATATTACTTATCCTGTACGGATCCTGAGTTTTAGGCCTCATGCACACGACCGTTGTTGTGTTCCGTTCCGCAAAATGGGGTTCCGTTGTTCCGTTTTTGTTTCCGTGTGTCTTCCTTTATTTTTGGAGGACCACCAGACATAAAGGAAAGTAAAAAAAAGTCTAAGACAGGTTTGCCATGCAAATGATAGGAATAAAACGGACGCGGACGCTCTTGTGTGCCTCCGTGTTTTTTAGCGGTCCTATTGACTTAAATGGGCCCGAGAACCGTTTTCCGCAGAAATAAAAGGACAGGTTATATTTTTTTTTGACGGACTGGAACCACGGATCACGGACATCCGCGTCCGTGATCCGTGGTTCCAGTCCGTCAAAAAAAAAAAATAACCTGTCCTTAGCCGAGTTTTCAACTGACCCATTGAAAATCAGCACAACGGACACGGAATAAAACAATGGTCGTGTGCATAAGGCCTTATTCTGTATTATATTCAAGAGCTGCACTCACTGTTCTGCCTGCAGAGTCTTGGTGTACATACATTACTTATCCTGTACTGATCCCAAGTTACATCCTGTATTATACTCCAGAGCTGCACTCACTATTCTGCTGGTGGAGTCACTGTGTACGTACATACATTACATTACTTATCCTGTACGGATCCCGAGTTTTATTCTGTATTATATTCAAGAGCTGCACTCACTGTTCTGCCTGTAGAGTCTTGGTGTACATACATTACTTATCCTGTTGTGATCCTGAGTTGCATCCTGTATTATACTCCAGAGCTGCACTCACTATTCTGCACTTGTAAGTCTACTTTTACTGCCAGCTGCAGATTGTGGACTGTTCAGTATTTCTCTCAGCGAGGCCTGTGAATAATGGCGCCATGAGAACGTACCAAGAATCAGTTTACACAAAGCCCTGACTTTACTTGTCCACTTATTTATACTTAGAAAGGAGGCGGCTCCTCCATTCATTACACTTGCACTTTTCTCTGACTCTATACCAACTATTGGTTGTCTTACTTTGAGACAGAATTTTACGTCAGAATTGTAGTGCAATTTTGGAGAAATACAGTGCATCTTATACTATGGAAAACTCTGCCCCACACCCTTTTTAAGCAGGCCACAAAAAAAGTGTCTAAAACCTAGTTAAATTTGCTCCACTTTTTTAAAAGATTTTAGGTGCAGACACATTAGTACATCTGGGCCTATATGTGCCAAGTATAAGGTTGATATAGAATCCCGTTTATGTAGCACTGAGTCCAGAAGCTTATATGGGCAGTGAGGAGCTCTGTAATCATTAGAAATGATAATATTGAAGGAGTTCTGCTCTTGAGGGTAAATGCAGGATTAGAATAAGTGCAGAGATGAAGCTTCTGGGCCACAAACTGAAACCTGTAAAATGGCTCCTAACTTACCCAGTGCCATGTATAATAATATAGTTCTAAAATGTGCCATAGGGGCCTTTGTCCCTCCCTTAGGCAACAGGCAACTTCTACTTCTGCGCCCTCTATACTGTAACTATGCTTTATTTCCCACCCACTGCTTCCATCCTCTCATCAGGTCTAAGCCACCATTTTTACCACTGTTCCTCTCAACATACCTCACTTGTTGGCATTATTTCATCATCATCCGCTTTCTCAATATGCTTGTGACTGGTTTCCGTAATTTGTTCTTGTCTGTATTAGTCTGTTAGAAGAGATTTATTTGGTTTGTGGTAGAGTAAAGAGGGTCCCCACCTTTTCCCCCCACAAATAATGGTTAATATGGCAGTAGGAGATACAGAATTCTGTGGTTCATG
The DNA here is from genome assembly GCF_905171765.1 of Bufo bufo. NCBI lineage: Eukaryota > Metazoa > Chordata > Amphibia > Anura > Bufonidae > Bufo > Bufo bufo. The sequence goes on from NC_053389.1 coordinate 158,511,922, forward strand.
CCCCTTCTTTGCCTTCAGTTCTGTGTTAGGTTCTTCAGTTGTATTTAGTAACTGAGTAATCTGAGACAGACTGGTTGCTAGGGACTTGCTGCTTGACAACACCAAGGCAGAGCGTGTGGGTTTACAATGCATCCCTAGCAACCAGACTGTCAGACAGGACTTTGCTGCTCAGTTGATTCCTGGATTGGCCCATAGAAGGGCAGAAGTCATATCATAACTAATCCTGTTACCATTTTACCAATCCTAGACCTTTCTAAAGAACTAATCTCTAATATTTATGGTGACCTTAAGCTATAGTTTGGTTGGCTTGTCAGGTTTCGGAATTTATAGTCTGAGAATTTCAGTTCTAGAATTTGCTTTAGTGACCGAGGTCAGGAAGGATAGATTGCAGAGGTGTAACTTGGACTTCACGGGACCCAATACAAAATCTGTAACAAGGACCCCCACCTACCATGTGTCATTTATGATAATGGTGCCTTTGGACCACCTCAGACATCAGGGCCTGGGTGTCACCGCTACATAGCATCCTATATTGCTACACCCCTTGTAGACTGACTGCATAATGGATGTCCTATATCTGGAGAAGACTATATGACATAAATGACCGGTGTTTGTAAAAGACTTTCTCAACTGAACCTTACAGACCAGGATCATATAGAGTCCGCTGGAGAAACTCTCCTTAGATAGCTTCATGATAATACCTGATATTCTCTGGCTTCCTTGAGATTATATTGTTTTATGTCTTTACAGAGGACGGGAGCGACAGCCGCAGGGATGCAAGTCCAGGCTCCGATTCAAGGGAGTATTGTTCCTCTGAGAGGGATATTGTAGAAGTTGTAAGGACTGAGTATGTGTACACTCGGCCGCCGCCTTGGATGGGCAACCTCCCCACCATTCATGTTATCACCCCAACCTACAGTAGACCAGTCCAGAAAGCTGAACTCACCCGTCTGTCCAACACGTTACTGCATGTGCCCAATCTGCACTGGATCCTGGTGGAGGACTCTCAGCGACGCACCCCTCTTGTTACCCGGCTGCTCCAGGAATCTGGTCTCAACTACACCCATCTTAATGTGGAGACACCCCGTAATTATAAACTGAGGGGAGACACTCGGGACCCACGAATACCCCGAGGGACTATGCAGAGAAACCTTGCCCTGCGCTGGCTTAGAGAGACTTTTAACAAAAACAACAGTTTGCCTGGAGTTGTGTATTTCGCGGATGATGATAACACATACAGCCTGGATCTGTTTGAGGAGGTGATTGACCCTGTAGAGTAACCTTGTCCACCTTCAGAGTCCTCCTTGTGAGGTCCTACCTGATGCTGTAGTTTATGGTCCGTACTATAATGCTGTGTGTAGGTGCTTACTTTCTGGTGACATATGCAGGGCTTGTGCCTAGTCACTGTTGCCAATGAAGAAGAAAAAGATCTGCAGGGTAAAGCATGGGGGAGACATTGAACAGCAGCCTGAGCTTTGCATATAGAGGCTTACAATCTGTGAGATATAAGAGGGTGTTTTACATTGTGGTGTAGCTTTCACTAACTTTCCTGTACCAGTCTCCGTACAGTTCAGGGATATGAGGACCACACAGGCAACTTGTTATGGAACCCATGAAAAGAGGGGGTACATGCTGGATGGTCATGCCCCTCTTCTATTCTACAAGAGGATGACAATATTGGGTCCAGCAGTAGTGTATGTGGGGGAAAGGACCCAGTAGTAACAATGCAGGTGATGGGGCAGGGATAGGCAACCTCTGGCACGTCAGCTGTTTTAAAAGTACAACTCCCAGCATGCATACTTCCTCTGCACTTGTCAGATCTCTCATATAAATGAATGGAGCATGCTAGGAATTGTAGTTTCACAACAGCTGAACTGACGAAGGTTGCCGACCCGTGATAGGGAATGTGATGATCTGTGAGACAGACACCTTTGGTAGGGCCGGTTGCTTGGTTCTTGAGATCATTAGGACATCTGTAGGAATGACTGGCAGGAGAACCTGGTGTTCTAACCTGGGGGACCCTCACGCTTCTACATGAGATGGCAGGATTTAAAGTTCTCACCATTAATGAGAATAGCATTTGAGTGTATGAGAAGAGTGAGTTATGTGGTGCAGCCGCGGGGGGTCAGGGACACAATGGGGGGGCTTTGTATTCACAACCAACGAGTTATTTGGGAGAGGACAGAGAATAAAGTAGCTGTCAGCAGCACATTGTGTGATTGACAAGCTTCAAACACAATTACTGTAATTACTGTCAACTCCGGCTGCCTGCCAGACATGTGCAGTGTATGAAGGCACTGAATGTACCCGGCGCTGCGCTGATCAGTGGAGTCCTCCACTACTGCTGCTCTGCTCACATTAAAGGGGTTTTTCCAGATTTATTGGACTAGCGCCGAAGCTTTGTGAATTTTGCAACTTCACTAAGGATCTCTTATCGCTGTAGGTGAATAAGAACAAGTCACATCCAGAGGTTGTAAAAGATGCCCAGAGCTAATAATAATTTATACTTAAAGGGGTTCTCCAGGCTACAGATACTGATGATCTATCTTCAACATTGGTCAATATCAGATCAGCTGTTTTGGGCCTCCCGCTCCGTACACAGTGTAGCTTCCGTCACTGTGGACTTTTGGACTTTCACCGATCTGATATTGATGACCTAGCCAGTGGATGTCATTAATATCTGTAGCCTGAAGAACCCCTTTAACAAATTGCCATTGAGGGAAAACAATTCCCTTATTCCTGCTGTATAAAAGATGAAAATAATGTGATTGATTGTCTGTAAAGAATAAATCAAGGCAACTGGACTTACTGTAGATTTCTTGAAAACATTTCACACGTTCTTCCAACGGGCTTTCTCAATTCTGAGTGAAAGGTGTCAAGACTGCATTGTATGTGGCAGACAATAGATGTCTAACCCCCCGCCTCTATTCAAGCTTGGCTTCTCCATTTTTACGTAGATGAACTCATTCACACCTCGTTTGTACCAATCGGCCTCCTTATCCAAAACACGTACTTGACTGTCTTCAAAGGTGTGACCTGTTTCTTTTAGATGTAAGTACACGGCTGAATCTTGACCAGAGGTTTTGGCTCTTCTATGCTGAGCCATACGCTGATGTAGTTGTTGTTTTGCCAATATACAGTTCTGAGCATTCCTCATTGCACTGGACTGCGTACACAATGTTGTCCATCTTGTGTTTAGGCGTTGGGTCTTTGGGGTGAACCAGTTGTTGCCTCAGTGTGTTGCTGGGTTTAAAGCAGACAGGGATCCTTTTGAGTTTCTCAGACACCCCAGCTACATATGGGATAACCATATTCTTGCGTCTGTCATGCTTCTCGCCCTCACTGGTAGTCTTGGTGCTCTTTCTTCTCCTTCCTTCTGTTTTGACAAAGGCCCAATCTGGATACCCACAAGTTTTAAGTGCCCCTCTGAGGTGTATGAATTCCTTCGCCTTGGCCTCTGTGCTGGTGGGGATTTTCTCTGCCCGGTGGTGTAGAGTCTGGATGACTCCGAGTTTGTGGTCTAGAGGATGGTGGGAATCAAATAGCAGGTACTGGTCTGTGTGTGTTGGTTTTCGATAGACCTCTATTCCCAGCTTACTTCCCTCTTCCACTGTTATAAGACAGTCCAGAAATGCCAGTTTGTTGTTCTGCATATCTTCCCGCATGAAATTGATGTTATGATCCACTGAGTTGATGTGGTCGGTGAAAGCCTGTAACTCTTGTTTATGAATTTTAACCCAAGTGTCATCCACATATCTGAACCAATGACTCAGTGTAATTCCCATGAAAGTCACTCAGAATTGAGAAAGCTCGTTGGAAGAACGAGTGAAACGTTTTCAAGAAATCTACAGTAAGTCCAGTTGCCTTGATTTATTCTTTACGGAGTAGCAGCTCTTCTCAGAGCACTCTCAGGTTTCATCGGCTCTGCTCTGATTTTCTATACTTTCTGTGGGAAGGTAGATGGAATAGCCGAGCAGAGCCTACGAAACCAAGCAAGGGCTTAGGCCCCCTTTAATAATAACCTATACTACATTATACCAGTGGTCCCTCAAGTTACAATATTAATTGGTTCCAGGACGACCATTGTATGCTGAAACCATTGTAAGTTGAATAATCTGTTCCAAAGCCCTAAAATGTCATCCAAGATAAGAGAAGATGAAGATTTAAGAGAAATAAGCAGATAACTAAGAGATATAATACCAGTCCTTACATATAACAGTCAGGAATAACTGCTAACTAGTAACTAATACAGCTATTTTACTAGAGAAGCGGCCTTAATTGGTTGGATCTGAGTCTGAAACATTGAAGGTTGAGTCTAGTTTCAACTTACGATGGGTCAGAAAAGACCATTGTATGCAGAAAATATTGCATCCTGAGGCCATTGTATGTTGAGGGATCACTGTATAGGCAATAATTGTAGTTTGTAGCGCTCTGAAATCTCTCAAAGAGACTAATGCAGACAGATGGATTTGGAGTTATGGCCAAGTAGGAGTAATAAGAGTGCGTCCGCTCAGATGTATGGAAGGCTGTACTTTAGACATCGAGATCATGAGAATAAGACTAGGGTTGAGCGAACCCGAACTGCAAAGTTCGGGTTCGTATCGAACTTTGCAAGTTCGGGTACGAGGACCCGAACCCAGCCTTTTTCACTGAAGTGCGGGTGATTTTATTATTTTCTGTTATAACGGAAAATAATAGCATTCTTAAGATAGAATGCTAAATAAAATGGCCATTGAGGGGTTAAAAAAACTCATCTCATCCACTTGATCATGCAGCACGTGGTGAGTACGGTGACGTCATCGCAGGTCCTTTTGCAGGTCCTGAAGAAAGAAGAGGATACCGGCTGCGCGATCAAGTGGATGAGATGAGTTTTTTTTAACCCCTCAATGGCCATTTTATTTAGCATTCTATCTTAAGAATGCTATTATTTTCCATTATAATCATGTTATAACGGAAAATAAAGTGAAAATAAAGTGAAGATCCCCATTGACTTTAATTGGGTCCGGGTCAAGAACGGGTCCCGAACCCGAACTTTGACCTGAATTTCGGCCGAACTTCACCGGGTTCGCTCATCCCTAAATAAGACACAGACAATTACCTAAATAACTAGCTAGAACTGACAACGTATCTCTATAAGTTCACATCAGCGTTCAGCCGTTATAGGAGCAGGAGAACGGAAAGGACAGATTCGGCACATAACTGAGCCTACAGGCCCCTTAGACTATAATGGGGTCCGTTAGGATTCCGCTCAGAGGAAGATTTTTGAACCAGAGCTAAATGTTGTGCATGCAGGACTTTTGTCTCCTCTTCAAAAATCTTCCTGAGTGGAAACCTAACGTACCCCATTATAGACTGTGGGGGCCGTGGGCTCAGTTATGTGCCAAATCCGTCCTTTATGTTCCCCTGCTCCTATAACGGAGCAGAAGAACGGAAAGGCTGAATGCTGATGTGAACTCAGCCTAACTAGTAAATTAGATCGCCCAGCAAATCTCGTCTACTCTTTTATATATGTAAGTATAATGTCACATTCCATAGCACAGGGAACACCTGAGCTGTTAGGAGGGCATGTATGGGTGTCTCATAAAGAACCATCGTACCATAAACCGCAGTCAAAACTAAGTAATAGTAAGGTGATATAAAACCTATGAAATGTCGGAGATAGGCATTTCTTCAAAGCCTGAAAAGTTACACCAAAAAAGTGTTAATATGCCTTCTCATTTACAGAGGCAGGGCTGTGTGTATATGTATATATATAAATATATATATACACATACACACACAGTATATACATACACACATTACACTGAACTCATATACATAATACACAATCATACACATTACATACAAAAACACATTGAACATAAATATACGGTACACAGTGTGCATACATACATAGTTATGCATACTTACCACTTCACATGCAGTCCCTGTCACACTTCAGCAGTTAAAGGGAACCTGTCATGTTGAACTTGGTGTCTGAGCTGCAGGCAGCATGTTATAGAGCAGGAGGAGCTGAGAAGATTTATATTTAGTTTTATGGGAAAATATTCAGTATAATTTACTATTTATTCATTTATATTCCTCCTTTTTCTGGGCTTTGAAGTCCAGGAGGCGGTCCTATCAGTGACTCACAGCCTTCCCTCTGAGTGTGTAGACACAGATAGCTGTGAATCACTGATAGCTATCTGTGTCTACACACTCAGAGGGAAGGCTGTGATTTACTGATAGGACCACCTCCTTGACTTCAAAGCACAGAATTCAGAAATTTAAAGGCTATGTACACCTTCAAGGGCAATTTTTTTTTGATTGAATTTTACACATTTAGGGCTAGAAATCATCTTTGCAATTGGTATTTATTAAAAAAAAATATTGAGCCGTTCTGTCACAAAGGGTGAACTGTCTAGAAGTGTGAATTGTACTTTCACTTTGTGCCATTCATCTAATAACCCTTATCTCTAAGGTCAGAGATAAGGAGCCTCAGCTGAGCTGCCTGATGGAATAAACTAAGACTACAGAGCCTGCCACTAGAGAATCTCAAGGCTGTATAGGGAAAAAGACTCAACATTTTTAATAAAGGCCAATCCTGAAAAAAAATTATATAAGCTCAAAATAGGTACAATGCAACAATAAAAAAAATGCCCCCAAAAGGTGTACATAGTCTTTAAATGAATGAAATAGGAGTTGTACTGACCCTTTTCCCATAAAACTATATCTCAATCTGCTCAGCTTCTCCTGCTCTATCATATGCCAGCAGCAGCTGAAACACCACGTTCACGCTCAAGCCCTGGTGAGCAGAGCAGAGCCTGCTCTCTGCATTCCCACTGTCTTTTTAGACAACCATACAACAGCCCCTAAGAAGCAACAGCTGTTGTAGCTTAAAAGCAACAGAGGCAGGAGAGAGAGGGGGAAGGCAGGACTTCCAGAGTCCCACATCCTGCATATTAGGCCAGTACAGGTTTTCAGTCTCTAGATTCATTGCCAGCAAGCAGAAACATTGAATATAGTGAAGAATTCACACAACATATATTAGAAAGTTGTATATACGGTTTTACTGCACAGAGATTAACCTTTGCCTATTCCGCATCAGAAAAATGATTAAAAAGATTGCCAGTAATCAGGTTTATTGTATAGACAGGCACTCTATATCCGGAGTCATGCAGAGACAATAATTACAATTTAGTGAATAAAATAGAATTAAAACATAAAACATGAAATTCCCCTAAAAATGTTAAATTATAAAGAATCCGCTAAACATGACAAAAAGGATGAAACATATTATTGGTGCGCCTAGTCGTACCTAATTGAGTTTAGGTCATATATGGACACATATGCAAGCGATTAAAAGAAATAGGTAAAAAGTAGTAGGTACAGTCTACATCAATTAAATAAAAAATCTTTCCCTTAAAAGGCAAATGATACGGATGATTATCATCTCCAACAGGAACAGTTTCCCATGTCCAGGGTCTACAAACAATGTGTATAGCGTCCCGCTGATGTCCATGAGATGGGGGCGAGGACACAGGAGACTAGCGTAACCAAAGTTAGATGTTATCGTAATGTGGTTAAGTTCTTATATTGCCCCAACATAAATTCAAACGGCCGCTAGTTCAAACACTGATTTATACTGTGCAGCATAAAACGTGACCTATAGGCTTGCTTGAGACTTTATATCCAGTATTATAGGTCACGGGAAATGATGTCACAATAATTTACAGGTGTATCCAGTGATATAATTGCAGCTCGATATGGTTTTAAGCATTCAATGGTCTCATCAAAAAATTAGCATTGCACAGTGGTACATGTAGTCACTTGAGGCACTGATGCCGATGTTGTAGATAGCTAGAGATTATAGCACAGTAATTTAAATATATGTACCCATTCCTTAATGGTTGTTATAGTGGCGTCCCACCATGCACGGTTGTATTGGCCGCTGTTACCTGACCCGGTGTCTTCGCGGGCTATTGCCGCTGATGTGTGGCTGGTTCTCTGCGCCCGTCTAACGAGGAGCTGCAAAACTTGGCGTCCCACATGTATATTGGTTAGTCTGTTGCAATGCGTACACTGATTGGAGTGGGCAGGTTTTTTTGAATTAATGGAAGCGCTTCCACTCAATATCTAAAATCTGGTTCCTCTCAAGATGGGGCATGCGGGTACTGTGATTATTATACCAGACGACGCGTTTCGAAGTCTGACTCTGACTTCTTCATCAGTGGTTACCCGCATATCCCCATTGCGTTCTTTTTATACCCTTATCGAGCTGGACATAAAAGCTGGAGTGGATATTCTTCCTTTCTTTGGGAACATTCAGCAGCATTCCAAGTTCCGTCAAACCGTGTAAAACACTGGAACACTATGAGTAGATGGCTTAAACTAAAGGGGTTCTACAGGTGTGACAGATGCTGTAATTGTAAGGTAGCCCTTTTCCCAAAGAAAACTGAAAAAAATCTGTTCAACAACTAATTCCTATATACATGAAATAAAAGACTTCCTTACTTGCAATAGCACCAATGTCATTTATATGATACAGTGCCCTTGCAGAAAACAATACGTAGGAAGAACAAAACGGAAATGAAAGAAAAGGATAGCAGAGCATATTAATAACATCAGGAATGGGTATGAAAAACACTCATTATCGAAACATTTCAAAACACACCATAATCAGGATCCGAAGGGACTGATCTTCACAGCAATAGAGAAGGTTGAGGAACACTGGAGGGGGGGGGGAAACCATACCATGAGAATGTCCCATCTAGAGTCGAGATATATATATTTGAGTTCAATACGACATTACCTGAAAGCCTTTTTTGGCTTTCTGTAGAATTTGAGGCGGGCGCCTCCAGCCGATGGCAGATCGGGGTCAGGCTGTTTTACCAGCACCCCGATCCCCCCTTAGAGGGAGGCTCCCGTCCTTACACCCTATCAATCTCCTCGTCCTCCATGATAGAAAAGATCTGCAAACACAATTCCACCTTTGAAGAAGGAACATTATAAAAATAAGGATATAAATAAAATAAAAATTGACGTTGACATCCTACTGAATACGTCGCCTCTTAAGTCAGATTCATCATACATTCAATATTTTTATATACCGCCTTCGTATATATGTCTTTTTAGATTTACATGTCTATATCCCTATATCTAGACTCTTATACTCCCGGTCTCTATATACAACATATACCACTGTACATCGACATAGAAAGATATCTGACCAATGAAAAAAACCGCTCCATTACCGCACTAATGCTGCACTTGACTCAACTTTGAAAATCTTAAACAGTATGGGACTTGGAATGCTGCTGAATGTTCCCAGAGAAAGGAAGAATACGCACTCCAGCTTTTATGTCCAGCTCGATAAGGGGTATTAAAAGAACGCGGGTAACCACTGATGAAGTCAGTCAGACATTGAAACGCGTCTGATATAATAATCACAGTACTCGCACGCCCCATCTTGAGAGGAACCAGATTTTAGATATTGAGTGGAAGCTCTTCCATTAATTAAAAAAACCTGCCCGCTCCGGTCCGTGTACACATTACAACAGACTAACCAATATACACGTGGGACGCCAAGTTTTGCAGCTCCTCGTTAGACGGGCACAGAGAACCAGCCACATAACAGCGGCAATAGCCCGCGAAGACACCGGGTCAGGTAACAGCGGCCAATACAACCGTGCATGGTGGGACGCCACTATAACAACCATTAAGGAATGGGTACATATATTTAAATTATAATAATAAAGATATAATTCTCTAGCTATCTACAACATCGGCATCAGTGCCTCAAGTGACTACATGTACCACTGTGCAATGCAAATTTTTTGATGAGACCATTGAATGCTTAAAACCATATCGAGCGGCAATTATATCACTGGATACACCTGTAAATTATTGTGACACCATTTCCCGTGACCTATAATACTGGATATAAAGTCTCAAGCAAAACTATAGGTCACGTTTTATGCTGCACAGTATAAATCAGTGTTTGAACTAGCGGCCATTTGAATTTATGTTGGGGCAATATAAGAACTTAACCACATTACGATAACATCTAACTTTGGTTACACTAGTCTCCTGTGCCCTCGCCCCCATCTCATGGACATCAGCGGGACGCTATACACATTGTTTGTAGACCCTGGACATGGGAAACTGTTCCCGTTGGAGATGATAAGGATCCGTATCATTTGCCTTTTAAGGCCTCATGCACACGACCGTATGGCTTTTTCAGTGTTTTGCGGTCCGTTTTTCACGGATCTGTTGTTCCGGTTTTTGTTTCCGTTGTGTTTCCGTTTCTGTTCCGTTTTTCCGTATGGCATATACAGTATACAGTAATTACATGGATGAAATTGGGCTGGGCATAACATTTTCAATAGATGGTTCAGCAAAAAACGGAACGGAAACGGAAGACATACGGATGCATTTCCGTATGTGTTCCGTTTTTTTGCGGACCCATTGACTTGAATGGAGCCAAGCACCGTGATTTGCGGACAAGAATAGGACATGTTCTATCTTTTCACGGTACGGAAATACTGAAACGGAATGCACACGGAGACACTTCAGTATTTTTTGCTGAACCATTGAAATGAATGGTTCAGTATATGTACCGCATACTGAACTACAAAAAACGGCCAGTATACTGAACGCAAAATACTGTCGTGTGCATTAGCCCTAAGGGAAAGATTTTTTATTTAATTGATGTAGACTGTACCTACTACTTTTTACCTATTTCTTTTAATCGCTTGCATATGTGTCCATATATGACCTAAACTCAATTAGGTACGACTAGGCGCACCAATAATATGTTTCATCCTTTTTGTCTGGTATAGCAGATTTATTTATTATTTAACATTTTTAGGGGAATTTCATGTTTTATGTTTTAATTCTATTTTATTCACTAAATTGTAATTATTGTCTCTGCATGACTCCGGATATAGAGTGCCTGTCTATACAATAATTCCATCATTTGGGTGAATCAGCCAGACACAGAGCACCTATTACATGTTGGTAGACAAGCGAGCCACTATACTATCGCATACCTAGCAATACGGTTTCGTCTTCATTATGCTGCACTTTCTAGCATGTTAATCAAGTAAACTTTGTGCAGATGGTGGGAGATTACAGCTCTGAAGCCTGCAGCATTGTGAGTGCAAGTCCCTATTATACGGTATGTTGTGAATGTTAAACTGATGTGTTATCTCTAGATGCGGAATACTAAGAAAGTGTCGGTGTGGCCGGTGGCGTTTGTCGGAGGGTTGCGATACGAGTCGCCCAAAGTCAACGCGGCTGGAAAAGTGTACGGATGGAAGACGGTGTTCGATCCACACAGACCATTCGCGATAGACATGGCAGGCTTTGCCGTCAACCTACGCCTCATACTGCAGCGACCGCAGGCGTATTTCAAGCTACGAGGAGTCAAAGGCGGTTACCAGGAGAGTAGTCTACTGAGAGAGCTGGTCACCCTCAATGATCTGGAGCCCAAAGCCGATAATTGCACTAAGGTAAGCGAATGGTGATCAGAACCTAGGAGAGGGCCTCATGGGAAATGATTCCTTTTGCAATGGTTTGCACTGTAGTATAGATCATTGCTGATTATTGGACTGTGCTCGTAGGGTTATCCATTATGACTGTGGAAAGATTGTTATGTGTTCTGTAACTCAAGCAATTTTGTTACAGGACCATATCCAATGGTTGAGGGGGGGTATTATAACCAGGCAACCTTTTGAAATGGCCTTGATCAGGCATGCTCAACCTGCGGCCCTCCAGCTGTTGCAAAACTATAACTCCCATCATTCCCGGACAGCCTACAGCAGGGCATGGTGGAAGTTGTAGTTTTACACCAGCTGGAGGGCCGCAGGTGGAGCCTCCCTGGCCTAGATGATGCATTTTAGAACATGGCGAGATCCCTGTATTGTACTCAATGTGTAAATGTTTCCAGATCCTGGTCTGGCACACACGGACAGAGAAACCAGTGCTGGTGAATGAGGGGAAGAAAGGCTTCACAGACCCCAATGTGGAAATCTGAACACACGTGCACCGGTAAGCACCGTCCTCAGGGGAACTAGAACATTAGATAGATTTAGCATTTTCAGCTTTGGTTTATACAATGTGACCTTTTTCAGTATTGTGTCTCCTCCATATAGGGGTTGTTTTCTTGGTTACCAATCGCTGCCTGGGCCTCTTCCTAAGCCGTTGAACTAAGAAAGAAACTTTGGAGACAAGTTCTCCAGCACTGATCGCCCCCTGCCCTGCAGCTTGCACAGGATCCATGTGTATGTTATATTTTCCTAGAAGCACATGTGGTGGAGAGACAGATGTCAAGAAAGAAGGAAGCTGCATCTTACAAAGGGTCCCCCTTCCCTCGCCCAAAACAAAGCTGTGCTCTCGCTGATCAATGGCAAACACAATAACGGTGACAGACTAGTCTCCATCCTCTGCCCGTCAGGTGCGAGATATTTGCAAGACTGAACTTCCATGGTCCTTCACATCTACACACCATCATTAGCAGTGTGGCTCCTTGACCCTTCTGCAGGTGCTGGCTCTTTTGCTGCCATCTGCTGGTCATTCTGTGAAATGGTTGAATTCATCACTGTACCTGGATATTACCTTGCTGACAGTTTCCATAACTTTGGTAATATTTACCAGTGCCTCTCCAAGCTCATATCAGTTTAGTGGAGCAAATAAAAATAAATAAAAAAAGGATTCTGTATGCAAATCTGAACGGTCTCGCCCTATTTTACAGTTTGCATTGGCCTTATTTATCACAAAATGTAATTAAAATGAATTGCATATAAACAAGGATGGAACCATGAGTGTAGAAGGAAGAGCTGGGGAGGGGGACTTTTAGTGTTTATGGAGGCTCACCGGTGATAGTATTTTGGGGGAAAAAAATAAGTGGGGGAAAAGAAATTAAATAAAAATCGATGTGAAGACAAGGAGACAAAGTGAAAGACATAATAATACTAACATTTTCATTTCCAGATTTCACTTGCTGTGGAAAGTGGAGCGGGGCCCCACTCCAGGTTTGGCCATGGGGCCCTTTCAGACAAACTACTGTTGAAACCAGTATCAGCTTTCGATTCAGTGCCCTGTTAGTGGGCATACTACATGTCCGACATGAAATCATGAAATAATCTTTAGTTTCCGCTTGGTGAATAGCCGCAGTGTTTGCTGATAAATGATAGGCATCAATAAGATGCTGATCACTAAATAGATTGCTTGTAGACAGCGCCCTCTTCTGGCTACAGTGATGAATTGTCTTCCTATTGTTGCAATTCAGAGGTTGGGCAGACCAAACAGAATTCCTGCAGTACTGAAAATGACTGCGATGAGGCCGAATTGCACTCACAACCCACGGAACAAGCCCCTCGGGCCCTGAGAAACGCACTTCAGATGAAATCAGAGACACAGGAGCTGTCCTCCGGCCCTGATCACCCTCCATGTGCCACTTTTGCAGATACAAGCTGCTGTTTTTAAAACGATTATTTTCATTTCTGGAACGAGATTTGGTTTTTTAAAAAAAAAAATGAATGTTTGTGAAAAAGTCGTCTAAAATCTTTCTTGTTTGCTGCAAATTAGAGGAGGAATATATATATTAGTATACTGCAAGTAAAATAGAAAAAAAAATACCTGTCTGGAATAAGGGGTTCTAGAGATGCCAGAATCTCAATGGAAATCTTCAGGGTGCTCCTGGCAGTGCTACACTATAGTTCAGGGCTGGCCAACCTGCGGCTCTCCAGCTGTTGTAAAACTACAATTCCCACCATGCCTTGCTGTAGGCTGTCTGGGCATGCTGGGAGTTGTAGCTTTGCAACAGCTGGAGAGCCGCAAGTTGGCCAGCCCTGAACTATAGTTGTACATTACACAAAGGTGGCGGGCCATATCCTGCACCAGTATGGGGCTAAGGCTACTTTCACACTTGCGGCAGAGAGATCCGGCAGGCAGTTCCGTCGCCGGAACTGCCTGCCGGATCAGGCAAAATGTATGCTAACTGATGGCATTAGTAAGACTGATCAGGATCCTGATCAGTCTTAAAAATGCCTGATCAGTCGAAAAAATGCATTGAAATGCCGGATCCGTCTTTCCGGTGTCATCCGTCAAAAACGGATCCGGCATTTATTTTTTCACCTTTTTTTCAGTCTGCGCATGCGCATACCGGAACGACGGATCCGGCATTCCGGTATTCTGAATGCCGGATCCGGCACTAATACATTCCTATGGGAAAAAATGCCTGATCCTGCGTTCAGGCAAGTCTTCAGTTTTTTTTAGCCGGAGATAAAACCGTAGCATGCTACGGTTTTATCTTTTGCCTGATCAGTCAAAACGACTGAACTGAAGACATACTGATGCAAACTGAACGGATTACTCTCCATTCAGAATGTATTAGGATAAAACTGATCAGTTCTTTTCCGGTATAGAGCCCCTGTGACGGAACTCTATGCCGGAAAAGAACAACGCAAGTGTGAAAGTAGCCTTATCAGTGTATTAAGCGACCGGCAGCTCTCCTCTAGCATGAGGCAGATACATTGCAGCATACTATAAAGCCTCATTCACACGTCAGTGTTTCACGTACGTGTGCTGTACGTGTTCTCCACGGACAGCACACGTCCCCATTCATTTTAATGTGTGTATTCACACATCAGTGTTTTAGCACGGTCTGTGGGTCTGTGTTTTCAGCACCGATGCATGTCCTATCTTGGTCCGTGTTCCCGGATCCCTCACGCCCATTATAGTCTATCGGTCCGTGAAAAACACGGATGCCATCCGTGTTGCATCCATATTTCACGGATCATTAAGAAGAGATGCTTTGAAAATTATTTTTCAGCTATTCAGTGCCAGTGAAACACGGATGCAACACGGACAGCAAAAAAACGGACCCAAAACGGATCTGTCACGTGAGAAAACACGGATTGAACACTGTCCGTGTTACCACTGATCCAAAACGGACACGGACGTCTGCATGAGGCATAAGGGTGCTGGCACACAGTGCACTTCTGATATGCATTCAGGATGAAGTTTTCAATTTAGCACCCTAAGGGCATGTTCACACAAAGTATTTTCTGAGCTGAAAAACAGCACTTTCTTTCTCACAATTTTAGCACACACCTCTATTTGCTCGGCTTCGGCCTTGAAGATACGAATGTCCGGGCCGTAACGGCACACATTCACTTATTTATTTTTGATGTTCACTGTGTGCACTTTTACACGTTGTGTGTTCACTAGGATTTTCAGGGTTGCGGCGCCCTTACGGGTACCCCCTCCTTGAGGTCTAGGGGGGGGGGGGGGGGGGGTGGCCATATTGGTTCCTCACCCCCCTGCCAAACCCCTTGGGCTCTCCCTCCGGGGAGAGTCCAGACCTTGTTGAAGCTCCTGGCTGACGCCTTGGGTGGCAGCCTAGGCGAAAGTCGGGAGCATAGATGGGCGTACCCCTTGGCTTCGGCTGAGGGTTGCCGTTTGTCCCAGTCCCTTGCAGGAGCTTCGGCCCCGGATGGATAGGGAATGGTTTGTGGGGGGCCCCTTCTCTTTTGGAGAGGGCCTGCGATAGACCGCGACCTAGTGCACGATTTTTGTGTGGCACGCTGCACGATTTTGTTGCACGAGGTGAGAGCACGACTTTGGGCTTTCAAAAAAAAAAATGTAAAAAAAATTCTGAGCTGAAAAAAACTGATGCACAATCCACATCAGGTTTTCCTGCAGACGATTTTATTTTTTCCTGATGCATTATTTAACGCTGTTTTGGTGCAGCTTCTGCGAGAATTTTCAATCCTGTCCACTTTCAAAGGAAATTCTGGATGCAGAATCCGCGTCAAGAATGACAAGACACTCCCGTTTTCCGCCGTGTGGTTTTTAAAACTGCAAGTAGTAAAAAAAAAAAAAAAGGGCCGTTTGGTTTAAAATGTGGATTCTCCATAAAATTTTATTGGAAAGTTCTGCATGTGTTTCTGGTTCAGAATCCGCGGCAAAAATCCTCGCATGAATGCTTGTTAGTGATCATCTTGACTGCCGCCAATTGCCTGATGAACAAGATTGTGCTGTCTAATAGTGAACTGTCACCGGCAATCCACTAGACCGTATGGGGACGAGCGATGGCATAGCGATTCCCCCTCCCCATGCTGCGGAGGAGATCGCTGCATGTAATAGCAGCGGTCTCCTCCACAAGAGAGCAGGTGATTGACAGGAGAGAATGCTTCCCTTCCAACAATCGCTTGCTCAGTCAGCCTGTGTAAGGCTACTTTCACACTGCCGTTCAGAGCGGGTCCGTCTGATGTCTGCTCAGACGGATCCGCTCCTATAATGCAGACGTTTGTATCCGTTCAGAACGGATCCGTCTGCATTATAACTTAGAAAAAATTCTAAGTGTGAAAGTAGCTTGAACGGATCCGTCCAGACTTTACATTGAAAGTCAATGGGGGCGGATCCGTTTGAAGATTGAGCCATATTGTGTCATCTTCAAATGGATCCGTCCCCATTGACTTACATTGTAAGTCTAGACGGATCCGCTTGCCTCCGCACGGCCAGGCGGACACCCGAACGCTGCAAGCAGCGTTCAGGTGTCCGCCTGCTGAGCGGAGCGGAGGCTGAACGCCGCCAGACTGATGCATTCTGAGCGGATCCGCGTCCACTCAGAATGCATTAGGGCAGTACGGATGCGTTCGGGGCCGCTTGTGAGCCCCTTCAAACGGAGCTCACAAGCGGACACCCGAACGCTAGTGTGAAAGTAGCCTAATAGTGGCTTTACGTGTTTGCCACAGAGAACGATCACCTGATCTTCCTTGGTTGGAACAAACATCGTTCATGCTTCTTAAAAATGTCTTACAGTTCTTATACAATGGGATCAGCTGGTGGAGGAGCCCAATCTGTTCAGCAAGGAGCACAAAGTGATTTTATAATTAGAAAAAAAGGAAAAACATTTTTATTGTTATAAAATGGATGGAAGAGATCTCCGTCTTATTATTAACATTAAATATGTCCCTGTTATCTACAAATTAAATATAAAATGCATTATTACAGCCCTCATTACTTCATACATTGTTCCCACTGGACCCTGAGATCTTCATCTTTTTGGTTTTACAAATGTTTAAAATTCCATTTAAAAAAAAGGGAGGGGGAGAGGATTACATTTATCCAGTAAAAGATCCAGAGATTTGGAAGACGTTAGTTTTACCACCAGAGACCTGGTGACTTCAGTTGCTCTCAAGTTTCTGTTGAGATGACTCCAGACGTGGACTTGTATTGATTCCTTTAAGTGGCAGGAAGTCTACATCATCCAAAACAGTTACAGAGTGTCCCGTAGGGTCTTATTTAGCTTCATTATCAGCCTGGCACCAACAAAGCCATAGAAGCTCAGGAGTTGGAGTGCTAAATGAGAGGATGTATGGACTGGAGGCTGGGTGGAAGGTCCACACGTAGGACGGAGGTTGGCTGAACGGACAGACTGCTGCCTGGTTTGACAGTCCAGACATGTTCAGCTAGTCCACATACTGGGTCCTTCCAAGGTAAGGCGAATCCACAGAATATAACGCACTGCCAACTTCTTGTTCTTCAAATATTGTAATCTGCAAAACAACGCGGAATCACAATTTTATCTCTGGTTATGAGAGGATGGACAGCGGCAATACTATAGTATGCTATGATGTTAGTTGGGCTCAGCAGAATCATGGTAGGTCTTGGTGTGGAACCTGTAATACAGAGCGATACAGGGAACATCACTCCCTGCTATCAAGGCTCACCGTTTCCCTATATGAGTCGCACACAGCAGGATCACTCTTGTACAGTAAGTAGCCAACTGATGTTATTTTGAGTGTAAGAGGGAGGTGGGGTAACCAGAGGAAACCCTGGAGAACACAGAACCTCCAGTGAACAGTTTTAATCTGACCCCGTTGCCCCAACGTTCTGACCCTCAGCGACATAGTGAAGTATGAAGTTACTCACTGTATTGATTCCTAGCCATAACCAGGATCCTGGCACATAAAGGGTCTCTTGGGGTCCTATATCCCAGTATCGGCCCAGGTTCTTTCCATTCACAAACACGACTCCTTTCTTCCAGCCCTGTAACAGAGAGCAAAGCAGTGGCAGCGACGTCAGCACATCATGGGCGTTTGAAGTTAGAACATACGGTTGGTGATTTTACCTAGGTATGAATCAGAAACCTACGAGGCACTAAATTAGAATAATTAGTAGAAAAGGGAGGTCAGTGTAAGGATATACAGTAAAGCCTCTAACAATCACATCCCTGAGCACTAAACTTAAAGGGGTTTTATATTGATGACGTATCCTCAGGATAGGTCATCAATATCCGATTGGTGGGGGTCCCACACTTGGCACCCCCGCTGATCAGCTGTTTGAAGAGGAAGCAGTGCTCCATGCGAGCGCTACTTCCTCTTCATTACACTTCCTGTCATCTCGGAAGCAAGTATAATTACAAGTACTCACTCCTTTCACTTCGATGGAGCGAGTACTTGTAATTACACTATGCAACCGCTACAGGGGAGACGACGCTTAGTGTTATGAAGAGGAAGCAGTGCTCGCATGGAGCGCCGCCTGCTCTTCAAGTAGCTGATCAGTGGGGTTGCCGGGTGTTGGACCCCCACCGATCAGATATGGATGACTTATCCTGAGGATAGATCATCAATATAAAAGCCCTGCACAACCCCTTCAACCCCAAAATCACAATGACCACAACCTCCTGGAAACCATCATGTTGGATTCTCTTGTTTTATTTGAACCTTGAACTGGGAGGGGGGTTTACCTTCATGGACAAGTAGGTGTCAGCTGGAGTATAGTTGACCTGTAGAGATCCCTGGCAGAATACCGGACCCTTATTCTCCTCGCTTACATCTGACCACTGGATATTGTTGAGGCTTGTGAAAAACAGAAGAAGACGGTGACACCCAGTTGTCATCATGCAGACATGCTCTTAAAGGGAACCTGTGAAACTGAACATGGTGTCCGATCTGCCAGCATCATTTACTGAGCAGGAGGAGCTGAGCAAACTGGTCTGTTCCCCCTGAAAGCCGCAGAAGCTAGTACGGTTTCTACATATCTAAGGCAATTATCATTATTATTTGAGCGGGAATGTAAGAGGTCACAATGATGGGAAACAACAGTTGTCACTTGCATGAATTTTGCGTTCTTCCCCCCATATAAATGATGACCGGGCAATGTTCACACATTGCAGTTTTGTTGTCCTTTACAGTTGCAAAATCACAATAATAATCTGAAAAAGGTTCATAGTGTGAACACAGCCTTAATGCAGTGGAGCATCTCAGTAAAGTGTCTACATGTAAGGGAAGAGCTGGTACAAATACATATCTTGGGTGCATGCAGTTGGGAGATCCAAGTATGTACGCCCTAATATCAGGGTAGTGTCAGGTGGTCAATGGGGACAAAGTATGAAGGTAGTCACAGGGAAAATCTATCAATATAATCTTGAACCATTGTGTAAAATACACATGCCTAATTGGCTCTCCAGAACATGTATCTATCCTGAAAGGGAAGGACCCTGCCAGAACCTCTGGCAATGGCTTACCACCCAGAAAACAAAAGGATCAGGCAAAACTCCAAGTGACTGAACCTTATCTCCCAGGGTTAAGAGTTGGGAGCTCCCTATACACAAGACAGTCAATGAATTAAGGCTTCTCTAGTTACTTCTCTCGTTATGTCGTGTCGCATACGGTTTTGTCACTTCTCACCTGCTCATGAAGGTTGCATTCACATCCAGGCTGTAGATCCTATAATTCCTCAAGGGAATATCTCTCAAGAAAACTTCGCCAACCAGACCTGAGACGGAGGGAGTCAAAAGAAGCATTACCAGGAGAGACCACGACAACGATTCAGAATTTGTGCTGTAATATGCAGACCGCTTAGTAAATCTCCCCCATGTCTTTATGTCTATTCACTTTGGGTTAATATGGTTGCTTGGCCCACATATCTGATGTCTCACATGTCCAGAAGTCTGAATGGACAAATTGGACCATTAAAGGTGGATGACCCACAGTGTCTGCCTCATGCCTGGGTCTGCTGCAGGTTACTTGGGCCAGAGGTAGTCATCCTGGTCAGCCTGATAACCAAGTTAACAAGTGGCCATTACACTCTGCTCTTGTATCATTAGATCTGTTACTTCTACTTAGTTTGCACGTCCCCCACAATCACATGGACATCCAGAAAATTATAGGGGATTTGTCCTCTGTATACAGCACAGTTATTTCACTAGAATATAAGCTAGAAAAATGTCTCCTGTCAAAACAGCATAAATCTCTACTAGTCTACATCATGAGGTTCAAGAGACTGATTGTACAGATGACGGAGGGATGATGGGATTGAAACAATATACACTAGTGGAAAATGAGAAAAAGAACACCAGGAAAACTTGCAATTGAGCTGAGATTGACAAAGTAGAAACTGCTAGTGGTGCTTGGTCAATCATCATACAACCAAGGTGGTGCCCCTTTATTTTGGGGTCTGCAGCTGGGTATATGTTGAGGCAGGGTGACATTAATACTAAGTGGCATCTCCCCATGCTGCGATACAGGCTGCCACTCTGGTAACGGTTATACAGATGATGGATATCCTTCCCATTCCAAGATCTTTCAACTGGGACCCACATAGTTCAGTCAAGGTGGTTGTTGGCTGCTGTGCATGGGAGATCCATCGCCCGATCTGGTGATTGAGCTGGTCAGGGAAGATGCTAAAGACCCTGAAAAACATTGTGTAGTGCGGGCAGAGTGTGGGCAGGCGACATTTTGTTGGAACAACACGTCTCTTGAGTCAAAAAAGGCAACAGATTGGTTCCACAATGTCCTGGAAAAACAAAGGCTGGCCAATACTCCCTCCACGAATACCAGATAGGAACGCCTAGAGTAGCTAATGGCGCCCCACACCTGGTGTTGGTCTTGTGCGTCTCTGCACTAAGCACGATTGCAGAAGATACTCTCCAGCCCTCCTGCAAATTGTACTGCGGCCATCAATGGCAAACAATAGAGAACAAAGCAGGTTCTGCCTTGGTAATAGTGATAATTATATTGAACATTTACCATGTACAAACTGTGAACATCATTTTATTCTTGGGTGTAAAATTTGGTGGTGATTAATTTAATTAAGCTCCAAATTCCCTGGTTCCCATCATACAGACACAGAGGTATAAGAAAATGTTTTATGTTCAATCAACCCACAGTCACCACTAGGGCCTCATCACCACTAGGGCGAGCTCACTACATATAGATTCATTCAGCTCCCATTGACCTCATCACCACTAGGACGAGCTCACTACATATAGATCCATACAGCTCCTATTGACCTCATTATCACTAGGACGAGCTCACTACATATAGATCCATACAGATCCTATTGACCTCATCACCACTAGGGCGAGCTCACTACATATAGATTTATACAGCTCCCATTGATCTAAACACCACTAGGGCGAGCTCACTACATATAGATTTATACAGCTCCCATTGACCTCATTATCACTAGGACGAGCTCACTACATATAGATTTATACAGCTCCCATTGACCTCATTATCACTAGAGCGAGCTCACTACATATAGATTTATACAGCTCCTATAGACCTCATCACCACTAGGGCGAGCTCACTACATATAGATTCATACAGCTCCCATTGGCCTCATCACCACTAGGGCGAGCTCACTACATATAGATTCATACAGCTCCCATTGGCCTCATAGCCACTAGGGCGAGCTCACTACATATAGATTTATACAGCTCCCATTGACCTCATCAGCACTAGGGCGAGCTCACTACATATAGATTTATACAGCTCCCATTGACCTCATCACCACTAGGGTGAGCTCACTACATATAGATTTATACAGCTCCCATTGACCTCATTATCACTAGGACGAGCTCACTACATATAGATTCATACAGCTCCCATTGACCTCATTATCACTAGGGCGAGCTCACTACATATAGATTTATACAGCTCCCATTGACCTCATCACCACTAGGGTGCACTCACTACATATAGATTTATACAGCTCCCATTGACCTCATCAGCACTAGGGCGAGCTCACTACATATAGATCCATACAGCTCCTATTGACCTCATCATCACTAGGGCGAGCTCACTACATATAGATTTATACAGCTCCCATTGACCTCATCATCACTAGGGCGAGCTCACTACATATAGATTTATACAGCTCCCATTGACCTCATTATCACTAGGGCAAGCTAACTACATATAGATTCATAAAGCTCCCATTGACCTAAACACCACTAGGGCGAGCTCACTACATATAGATTTATACAGCTCCCATTGACCTCATTATCACTAGGGCAAGCTAACTACATATAGATTCATACAGCTCCCATTGACCTCATTATCACTAGGGCAAGCTAACTACATATAGATTCATACAGCTCTCATTGACCTCATTATCACTAGGGCGAGCTCACTACATATAGATTTATACAGCTCCCATTGACCTCATTATCACTAGGGCAAGCTAACTACATATAGATTCATAAAGCTCCTATTCACCTAAACACCACTAGGGCGAGCTCACTACATATAGATTCATACAGCTCCCATTGACCTCATTATCACTAGGGCAAGCTAACTACATATAGATTCATAAAGCTCCTATTCACCTAAACACCACTAGGGCGAGCTCACTACATATAGATTCATATAACCTATTGAACCAACAAATTGTTGGTAAGATGTATAACATCATATAGAAACCCGAAAGAAACCCCGTAGGGACACACATACACAAAATATATAAAGCTTTATTAAGTAATTAAATACAAATAATTACAAACACATGATTGAAAACAATAATCTAAAAAAGTAAAGCAGCAATACAGATAGTGTTGCGAGTGGTAGCTCACATGCTGACTGGCGTGGTATAAGATCCCAATATTAAAGTTAACTCGGCACAAGGCAATAGAGCAGTGCCAAAAATAAATGTGTGTACCAGTAATACCCTGAAACCTATCTGATATTTCCAAATCCCCTGTATGCAAGCAATCCACACAAGGTACCTAAAGGAAGCCAATGGTGGATATACAAACTACAGGCAACTGAAGGAAAAGAGGAACAGAAAATACCTGAGCAATGGTACAATACAGGGATCCAACCTCCGGTCAGCTGTGAGCGCACCCCATATACAGGGTGGGCCATTTATATGGATACACTTTAATAAAATGGGAATGGTTGGTGATATGAACTTCCTGTTTGTGGCACATTAGTATATGTGAGGGGGGAAACTTTTCAAGATGGGTGGTGACCATGGCGGCCATTTTGAAGTTGGCCATTTTGAATCCAACTTTTGTTTTTTCAATAGGAAGAGGGTCATGTGACACATCAAACTTATTGGGAATTTCACACGAAAAACAATGGTGTGCTTGGTTTTAACGTAACTTTATTCTTTCATGAGTTATTTACAAGTTTCTGACCACTTATAAAATGTGTTCAATGTGCTGCCCATTGTGTTGGATTGTCAATGCAACCCTCTTCTCCCACTCTTCACACACTGATAGCAACACCGCAGGAGAAATGCTAGCACAGGCTTCCAGTAGCCGTAGTTTCAGGTGCTGCACATCTCGTATCTTCACAGCATAGACAATTGCCTTCAGATGACCCCAAAGATAAAAGTCTAAGGGGGTCAGATAGGGAGACCTTGGGGGCCATTCAACTGGCCCACGACGACGAATCCATGATGATGTGTTTCCCTCTTTATGCACTGAAGCTGGCACGTTCCCTGAGTTTTTCCAGCAAGATGGTGCACCACCACATTATGGGTGTTAGGTCAGAGCATTCCTAGATGAACAGTTTCCTGGAAAGTGGATTGGTCGTCGTGGGCCAGTTGAATGGCCCCCAAGGTCTCCCTATCTGACCCCCTTAGACTTTTATCTTTGGGGTCATCTGAAGGCAAATGTCTATGCTGTGAAGATACGAGATGTGCAGCACCTGAAACTACGGATACTGGAAGCCTGTGTTAGCATTTCTCCTGCGGTGTTGCTATCAGTGTGTGAAGAGTGGGAGAAGAGGGTTGCATTGACAATCCAACACAATGGGCAGCACATTGAACACATTTTATAAGTGGTCAGAAACTTGTAAATAACTCATGAGAGAATAAAAGTTACGTTAAAACCAAGCACACCATTGTTTTTTGTGTGAAATTCCCAATAAGTTTGATGTGTCACATGACCCTCTTCCTATTGAAAAAACAAAAGTTGGATTCAAAATGGCCGACTTCAAGATGGCGGCCATGGTCACCACCCATCTTGAAAAGTCCCCCCCCCCTCACATATACTAATGTGCCACAAACAGGAAGTTAATATCACCAACCATTCCCATTTTATTAAGGTGTATTCATATAAATGGCCCACCTGTAGATTCATACAGCTCCCACTGACATCACCACTAGGGAAAGCTCACTACATATAGATTCATACAGCTCCCATTGATCTCATCACCACTAGGGCGAGCTCACTACATATAGATTTAAACAGCTCCCATTGACCTCATCACCACTAGGGCGAGCTCACTACATATAGATTCATACAGCTCCCATTGACCTCATTATCACTAGATTATCACTAGTGGTGAGGTCAATGGGAGCTGTATGAATCTATATGTAGTGAGCTCGCCCTAGTGATAATGAGGTCAATGGGAGCTGTATAAATCTATATGTAGTGAGCTCGCCCTAGTGGTGATGAGGTCAATGGGAGCTGTATGAATCTATATGTAGTGAGCTCATTATCACTAGATTATATATAGATTCATACAGCTCCCATTGACCTCATCACCACTAGGGCGAGCTCACTACATATAGATTTATACAGCTCCCATTGACCTCATTATCACTAGGGCGAGCTCACTACATATAGATTTATACAGCTCCTATTGACCTCATCACCACTAGGGTGAGCTCACTACATATAGATTCATACAGCTCCCATTGGCCTCATCACCACTAGGGTGAGCTCACTACATATAG
Source organism: Bufo bufo (assembly GCF_905171765.1). Taxonomy (NCBI): domain Eukaryota; kingdom Metazoa; phylum Chordata; class Amphibia; order Anura; family Bufonidae; genus Bufo; species Bufo bufo. The sequence goes on from NC_053389.1 coordinate 158,536,885, forward strand.
ATTTATACAGCTCCCATTGGCCTCATCACCACTAGGGTGAGCTCACTACATATAGATTCATACAGCTCCCATTGGCCTAAACACCACTAGGGTGAGCTCACTACATATAGATTCATACAGCTCCCATTGACCTCATCACCACTAGGGCGAGCTCACTACATATAGATTCGTACAGCTCTCATTGACCTCATCACTACTAGGGCGAGCTCACTAAATATAGATTCATACAGCTCCCATTGACCTCATCACCACTAGGGTGAGCTCACTACATATAGATTCATACAGCTCCCATTGACCTCATCACCACTAGGGTGAGCTCACTACATATAGATTCATACACTCCCATTGACCTCATCACCACTAGGGCGAGCTCACTACATATAGATTTATACAGCTCCCATTGACCTCATCAGCACTAGGGCGAGCTCACTACATATAGATTTATACAGCTCCCATTGACCTCATCACCACTAGGACGAGCTCACTACATATAGATCCATACAGCTCCTATTGACCTAAACACCACTAGGACGAGCTCACTACATATAGATTCATAAAGCTCCTATTGACCTAAACACCACTAGGGCGAGCTCACTAGATATAGATTTATACAGCTCCTATTGACCTCATCAGCACTAGGGCGAGCTCACTACATATAGATTCATACAGCTCCCATTGACCTCATCACCACTAGGGCGAGCTCACTACATATAGATTCATACAGCTCCCATTGACCTCATCACCACTAGGGCGAGCTCACTACATATAGATTCATACAGCTTCCATTGACCTCATCATCACTAGGGCGAGCTCACTACATATAGATCTATACAGCTCCCATTGACCTCATCATCACTAGGGTGAGCTCACTACATATAGATTCATACAGCTCCTATTGACCTCATCACCACTAGGGTGCACTCACTACATATAGATTCATAAAGCTCCTATTGACCTCATCACCACTAGGGTGCACTCACTACATATAGATTCATACAGCTCCTATTGAGATCAATAATTAATCTATATGCAGTAGGAGCCTTTTAGTGGTGGCTGCAGGCAGAATGAACTTTATCCTGTAATGTTATGTCTATGCAGGGCATTTAAAGCTCTGTAACTGAAAAAAAATGAAATTAATTTAGCAGAAAATGTTGACAAATGTTCATACATAGTTGAGGGTCAAATTTGAAACTCCTTTTGGTTTCTGATTCATGAATATAAAACGTGTCAGTATCAACATTTTATTTGGTTGTACGTATGAAAAATTACAGCTTTCACTAAAATTCACTAAAAATAAACCCCTCCCCAGAGGTTTAGGATAAGTATGATATAAATCTATAGATACCTTTACGCTGATCATTTATTCTGGCTCCATAGTTAACTCGTCCGCAGTTTTCTACTAATATTCGCAGCTTTCTGTAACCCTGGAACAAGATTAGTGTGCCTTAATAGGCTATTCTATTCCGGTAACAGCAAGTTAACCCTTTAGACTGGATAAAGTAAAAGGTAGATTAAATTGGTGGGGGTCCAACCACGAGGACACACACCAATCATGAGAAGGGAGGTCCTTTGTCCAGTATATGAATGAAGTGCCAGTCAGACATGCATACCACCACTCCATTGAAAGTCTCTTCCTAGGCCTCCCCACGAAACTAAGTATCTGGGAGAGGGGGGCCTTGAGAGGTGACCAAGAGCCCAATGGTCACTCTGGCTGAGCTCCAAAGATCCTGTGTGCTGATGGGAGAATCTTCCAGAAGGTCAACCATCACTACAGCACTCCGCCAGTCTGGGCTTTATGGTAGAGTGGACAAAAAGAAGCCTCTCCTCAGTAAAAGATAAATGAAAGCCTGTCTGGAGTTTGCAAAAAGCACCTAAAAGGACTCTCTGACTGTGAGAAAGAATATTCTCTGGTCTGATAAAACCAGGACTGAACTTGATGGCTTTAATTATAAGCGTCAAGTTTGGAGGAAACCAGGCACTGCCCAATGTCATCCATACAGTGAAGCATGGTGGTGGCAGCATCATGCTGTGGGGGTGTTTTTCAGCAGATGGGACAGGGAGAATGGTTGGGGCTGAGGGAAAGCTAAATGGAGCAAAGTACAGAGATATTCTTAATGAAAACCTGATGTTCTGGGCCTCAGACTGGGCTAAAAGTTCACCTTCCAACAAGACAATAACCCTAAGCACACAGCTAAGACAAAGCAGGAGTGGCTTAAGGACATCTCTATGAATTTTCTTGACTGGTTCAGCCAGAACCCTGACTTCAACCCAACCAAACATCTCTGGAGAGGCCTGAAAATGGTTGTCCACTGAAGGTCCCATCCAACCTGATAGAGCTTGAAAGGATCTGCTGAGAAGAATGGCAAAAAATCCCCAAATCCAGGTGTGCAAACCTTGTGGTATCATATCCAAGAAGACTGAAGGCTGTAATCACTGCCAAAGGTGCTTCAACTATGTCCCGAGTAAAGGGTCTGAGTACTTACTGTATTGTCAATGCAAGATTATAGGTTTTCCTGTTAAATAAATTAGCAAAGATTCTGAATATTTTTTTTTTTACTTTCTCATTATGGGGTATTGAGTGCAGAATGATAAATGTGATTTTTTATTTTTATTTCAGCACAAGGCCGCAACATAACAAAATGTTAAAGGGTCTGAAGACTTTCTGAATTCTGTGTGTCCCGGGACTTGCTGTTACTAAACAGGTTTTCCAGAATAAATAAATATACAATGATTCACCCTCAGCCTTGTTATAAATCTGGTGCAGGTCTAGATCATCTATCATCTAGATAGTAAAAAAAAAACCTCTCCAAGTTTATTAAAAAGTAGCAGAAGCTTCCATTATACAAAGATTTAAATTCATTGAACTGGGACATCCCTTAAAAGCAATGAAATGTGGTGCATGGAACTATGATGGAACCACCAGCACCAAGTCCAACTAAGCCACATACTAGAAAAGATTTGCTGTAGGCGGATAGAGCCTATGGCCTCGGATGCTCTTCTCTCCTTTTATTCTTAGTCCTGTATGAATGCAGTTTACTTACCGGAACTTCGGCAATGTCCAGCTCTTGGTTTTTATAATCCACAAAACCGACAGACTGACCACTGACGAAAACCTGCAAAGACAGTGAACCGGTCACATTAAACACCTCAGCTGCTGGGCACCTACTGCAGAACTTGTGAGGAGGCATCCAACCACCAGAGGGCACCAAATGCTTATGGCTTTTAATACCACCAGCAAACTGATGGGACATCTAGAGCTGGTCTACCAGATACATTCCTGTTCATCTAGAATCAGGCCTTTTTTGACCCATGCTTGGATACCAAGGATTCCAGATGGGACAAACTTAAATTTACAATGAATTCCTACAGCAGGCTTCAATCTGTAGTGTTAAAGGGGTTGTCCAGAACTAGAAGAACATGGCCACTTTCTGTCCACAACAGCACTACACCATGGGCAGGTCCTGTATTGCAGATCAGCTGCTTGAAGTGAACGGAGATCAGCTGCAACACCGGACCGACCCCATGAAGAGGTGATGCCCTGTTTTTGTAATGAAAGCGGTGATCTTTCTCTAATCCTGTACAAATGCTTTAACGTGATATCATTACAGACCATTCCTCACCTGTGCGCGGTCACGGACATTTCCTTTAGTATGGAACTTTCCTCCACCATATATAACAGTCTCATACAGAGTGTAGCCATAGGACTGCCCGTTTCCATCATTCACAGGCAAGTTCTCCATATTCACCGGAAGCTCAGATCTGAACGGCTGCGGACAAAGTAGTCAAATAATTACATCCTGTAAGGATCCATCATCTCCTCTACTTTAAAGGGTATGTACAATTTTGCAATCATTGTTTTATACTTGATTGTGTCTAAAATGTTTAAAAAAAAGCAACTCTGCAAATAGTCTTTAGATAATTAGAAAGCGAAACATCCAGAAAATGGAATAGAATATATCAAAGAAGTTGTGCTGGTGGCACGCAGCTCTTCTACCTCTCCCGTCAGCGGTAAAGCATCCCACAAGGACACGCAACGTTTCAGCGACACGGCTCCATATGCAGTCTTTGTGAACAGAACGGGCGCGGGGGGAAGAGGATCAGCTACAAGGCAAAAAAATGGAGTCAGAAGAACTTATCTGTGAGGCGCTGGTAGGGGTACGACTAAAGTACGAGGATGGGATCATGTGACCCAATCCCTAGCACCGCACCCCAATTAAGAGTTAATGCCAAAAGTCACATGACAATTGTGCTATTCCCTTCTATGTGACGTGTCTGTGCCAGAACCATTAAATACAACACTGGCGCAACCCATTGGTGTGGTGTAATGTAGCGCCAGCTAGAACCGTACTCCATTGACACGAGAGGCCATACTTACTATAATGTTTGCTGAACAACTCGCGGAGTTTGAAATATTTGGAGGTGTAATCGCCGGCCTCAGTCAGTGGGGCGTCATAATCTAAAACAGACACGAATATCATAGTAAAATAATATATTATAAAAAATTCAACCCTTAGAACATCACTGCAAAAAAAAAAAAAAAAAAAAAAATCACAATCACTCCTTAGGCAGCTGTACTGGTTAGATACACAATCTGAGTAGAAAATGCCAGTCTTGATACCCACTGCATCACCATAGGATGTCCTAAATTAAGAGCATTCTCTGGCAATCCATGTGCTTAGAATGAAATTAGTTGGCGTAAATCATGATAAATCTGCCAGGGCCGATTGCCCCACCTACACCACCTCCTAGCCCTCTTTCAGAAAGTGGCGAGGGCAACGTAAAAACGCCATTTATAGGTGTGTGACTTTTTCATACCAAAACACTGGCATAGGGGCTGTCTGCTCCCGCTTCAGCATGCAGTCTCACAGATACACAGAGAAAGTAAAAACTGCAGCTGCATCCCCCTCCTCCATGTCTTCAAATTACTGATTTCTCATCAGTCTCATTGGGGGACACAGGCTTTGACCATGGGTATGGCTGTTGCCGCTAGGAGGCCGACACTAAGCACAAAGTGTAAGCTCCTCACTCTTCAGCTATATCCCTTCCTACAGGGACCAAGCTAATCAGTTTTTAGCTTCGTGTCTGTAGGAGGTAGGTGTTGAAGGTCTGCAGATTTTTAGTTTTTTCTTCTTTAGCGGGAAGCTTCAGGCAGTCCCTAAAACTGCTTGCACTCCCGACCAGGGGGTCCCCCAAACTCTCTGCTCCTTCCCGTGCTCCGGAAGAAAAGGAGGACCAGAGGTTCCTGTAAAAACCTCTGTCTCCCACCAGCATTCGCATCACCACGGCCCCACACCGCAAGTCCCCTCCGTTTCCGGTGTAGCGTCCCTCACCAAGGGGCCCCCACTGAAGGTGGTGATCCGGCTGGAGCCAGGGGGGCAGAAGACACTGAACAGGTGAGTATAAAGTTAGGAGACTGCTCATAGTGCCCCCCCTCCAGTACCCTCACCTCCCCACATGCGATGGTCCCCATGTGGTCGCCCTGTACTATGGACAGCAATGAGAGATGGGCACGCACTGAGAGCCTGTGTCATTCTGGGGGCGGGGCTTGTGTTTGCCCTGTCACCCACACTAGCAGCAGAGCAGAGGGAGAGTGGGCTCCGCCTAATTTTGGATTCAAAGCACCTGGCGGGACGCTGATGGACTGGCTTGCTGCTTGAAGGGACACAGACTGGGTAAGTGCTGTTTGTCCCTTCTTACTGGGCCTAACCTTCCCCTCTTCCTCGGCGCCAGGATTGTCACTATGTCTGAGCCCAGATCCCAAAGCAGGCAGTCTCATTGGTGCGTCATTTTGCTTGTGCGTCATGTTGTGCAAAATTTCCATCCCCTCAGATTCCCTCTACTTTGCATGTGCTGCGCGGCCATCAAGTGGCTCGGCCCCGGACCAGTTGCTTCCCAACCTACGGAAGAACCGGAATGGGTGCGTTCCCTGTCTATGGCGGTACAGGATGTCTCCAATACCAACAAAAGCTTTTGTAGATATATTGGGGCGTTTGTCGGCAAGGAAGTGCTCTGACCGGTCCGACTCTGGGGATCATGGGGCGCGTGCCCATCGCGGCCATCCCACAAAACGGGCCAGAACATCCTCCCCCAAAAGGGTGTCTGTGTCTCCCGTTTCCTCGGCCTCTCCTCCTCCTACTAGAGAGTCTCACTCCGACGTGTCCTCAGTTAAAGAGGCATGTTCTGAGGAGAGAGGGTCAGATGAGGATGTTGTCTCGCCAGAGGGCGAGTCGTCCAAACTGTCCTCCATGGTGGACAATCTAATTACGGCAGTTATTGAGACTTTACAGGTTGAAGATCCCGCTCCGTCATCTGCCAGCTCGGACTTGTCCTTTAGAAGGTCCAGTCGCTCGCACAAGTGTTTCCCCAACCACCAGGAGTTTGATTCCTTTCTCCAAGGAGTGGAATTTCCCTGATAGACGTTTTATGTTACCAAAATGCTTAAACGTCCTTTATCCTTTTCCGAAGGATTTGACTAAGAAATGGTCGGCTCCACCTATAGTGGACCCGCCAGTTTCCCGCTTGGCTAAACATACTACCTTGCCAATGGTGGATGGGGCTTCTTTTTCTGATATCAAAGATAAGAAGCTGGAAACGTTTGCAAAATCTGCCTTTGAAGCAGTGGGCACAGTGCTGCAGCCAGTATTTGCCTCTACATGGGTGAGCAAGGCTATGGGAGAGTGGGTAAGTAATTTACGTCAGGGTCTCGACTCGGGAGTCCCCTCAGGGGAACTTGCAGATGTGGCCCTGCAGCTCTCGCATGCCAGTGCATATATTTGTGAAGCATCTTTGAACGCGGCCAGGTTTATGGATCGCTCGTCAGCCCTGTTGGTGGCAATTCGCTTTACTCTATGGCTCTCCTGCTGGGTGGCAGATAATGCTTCAAAGCGGACCCGGACGTCCCTCCCCTTTACCGGCAGCAGACTTTTTGGTAAGCGCCTGGATAAGATCATTTCGGGCGCTACAGGTGGTAAGAGCACCCATTAACCACAGAACAGGGGGCGGTGTGAGAGATAGGCAGCAAACTAGATGTATAAGCCATGTGTGAATTCCTTTCGTCTTAAGGTCAATAGGGAAGGGAGAAAGAAGGATTAGGTTGCAGTTTTCAAATCTACCTATGAACTCAGAGTTGAAGTTGCTGAAACCACTCCTATCAAGTTAAGGAGCCAATAGTTTCTTCTTAAGGAACACCCCTTTTGTGAATGTAGTTTGAATAAAGCTCCCTTGTTCTGGCTCAGGGGGAATGAGAAGATGCTTCAATGAAACCAACTGGTGTGTTTGGTCTCATTATGAAAGCAGTATGATACGTACATACTTAAACTTCTAACTGATTTGGCACCACATAAAGAAGATGAGAATTGCAAGAATTGCGATGACAGCGGTCTAATAGGTCAAAAAGCGGAAGCCTTTTTTCGCCCCTTTCTGGCGTTTTTTCAGCCCCAAGAGGGCGTCCGACAAGTCGGCCACAGATCAGAAGCGCAATACTTTCTTCAAGCTGCGCCCTTCCTGGCGTTCCTGTCAACAGAGCTCCAAGTCCTTTAACCCTAAGAACTCTGCTGCATGACAGGCAGCTCCCGATGTGTTTTGGCATGTTTGGCTGGCTCACGTCTCAGATGCGTGGGTAAGGGAGGTCATTGCAGAGGGCTACAAGCTGGATTTCAAATCATCCCCTCCGTCCCGTATTTTTTTTTCTGGTCGTCTCCTCCGGCCTCTCCCGCAGCTTCTTTTTTTCTGGCAACTCGCCCGCTGCTGCAGCAAGGTGTAATTGTTACGGTTCCTGTGCAAGACCGTTTTCAGGGGTTTAACTCCAATCTCTTTGTGGTTCACAAAAAAGAGGGGATGGTCCTTCCCATTCTGGACCCCAAGGCGCTCAACTGTTCCCTTCGCGTCCGCAGATTCCGGATAGAGTCACTGAGGTCGGTCATTGCGTCTATGGAAGCGGGGGAGTCCCCATCCTCAATAGACATCAAGGACAATTATCTTCAAGTGCCCATATGCTTCAGTCATCAGAGGTTTCTCCAGTTCGCAGTTGGTTCATTTCACTACCAGTTTGTAACCCTCCTGTTCGGCCAGGCCACGGCTACCAGGGTCTTTACGAAAGTTCTGGCGGCAGTCATGGCCATGCTCCATGCCAGAGGGATCATGGCGATCCCTTACTTAGATGATATCTGGTGAAGGGTCCGTCGTTCCAGGGGACTGTGGACAGCTTGAACATTGTTCTAGACACCCCGGAGCGCTTCGGATGGATTCTGAACAGGAAGAAGTCTTGTCTTTATCCATCGCAGCGGTTTACTTATCTGGGTAAGGTACTGGACATTTGTCAGGCCAAGGTGTTCTTGCGTCCGTAGGCAGATTCTTCAGATTCTCCCCTTGTTGTGGCCAGGTCCGGTTCCCATTCGTTGCTGCATGTGGGCTCTGGGTTACATGGTCTCTGCCTTCGAAGCAGTTCCCCATGCTCAATTCCATACCAGAACGCTTCAGCGAGCCATTCTGTCCAGCTGGGATCGCTCCCCAGCCTCCTTGGATCGGTCAATGCGTCTCCTTGCCGCAGTGCGCCAGGCCCTCAGATGGTGGATGGTCTCTCAGATGTTGACGTCGGGTCGCTCGTTCCTCCTTCTTCGTTGGAAGGTGTTAACAACGGACGCAAGCCTCAAGGGTCGGGGGGGGGGGGGGGGGGGTGAGTGCTGGAAAATCTCTGTTCGAGGGAGGAGCGCTCCCTTCCAATCAATGTTCTGGAGTTGAGGGCGATTCGGCTTGCTCTGCGGCATTGGGCCGACCATCTCAGGGGTTGTCTGGTGCGGGTTCAGTCCGATAACTCCACGGCGGTGGCGTACATCAATCACCAGGGCGGCACCCAGAGCCCGGCAGTCATGGCAGAGACGGCACCGATTCTCAGCTGGGCGGAGAAACATGTTCCGGCACTGTCGGCAGTTCACATATCCGGCGTCGACAACTGGATTGCAGACTTCCTCAGCCTAGAGCGTCTCGATCTCGGCGAGTGAGCTCTTCACCCGCAGGTCTTTCGGGCCATCTGCGAGAGGTAGGGCTGGCCGGATGTGGATCTCATGGCCTCACGGTTCAACATCAAGGTCATGGACTTCGTCGCGCGTTCCCGCCTCTTCCACTCATTCCGCGTCTTCTCCTGAAGATCAGGTCCGAGGGAATGCCCGTCATTCTCATGGCCCCAGATTGGCCCTAGTCGCCCTTCTCGCCGACGAACCTTGGCATCTTTCTCTCCGGGAGGACCTGCTGTCGCAGGGGCTGATCTTCCACCCGAATTTAGGGTCACTACATTTAACGGTATGGCTGTTGAAGCCGCCATACTGGAGGCTCAGGGTTTTTCGGATGCTGTGGTCCAGACTATGATTCGGGCCAGGAAGCCGTTGTCTTCCAGAATCTACCACCGGACCTCGAATTCCTACTTTAGTTGGTGCGAGCGGTGACAGCTGTCTCCCATTCGTTTTTCTTTGCCGTGACTTTTGGCTTTCCTACAGTTGGGCATGGACTTGGGGCTGGCTCTCAGCTCCCTTAAAGGGCAAGTGTCGGCTCTCTCCATTCTTTTTCAGCGGAATTTAGCTTCACTTTCGGCGGTTCGGACTTCTCTGCAGGGGTGGCGCATGCTGCGCCCCCCTTCCGTCCTCCATTGGATCCTTGGGATTTTCTTAATCTAGTGCTCAACACTCTCCAATCTTCTCCGTTTGAGACTTTGCAGCAGGTGTCGCTGCTCTTCCTGTCTTATTATAAAGGTGACTTTTTTGGTTGCAATTACTTCTATCCGTAGAGTGTCAGAACTCACGACTCATGTCGTTCGCCCTTCCTGATCCTCCATCAGGATGACGTGGTCCTTCGCCCCCTGTGCAGTCCTCCCTTCATTTTGTCCGGACCCGTCTCATCCTCAGGAGCAGTTACTCCATACCCTGGATTTGGTAAGAGCCATTTGTGTCTATCTGTCCCAGACGGCATCTTTCCGTCAAACGAATTTCCTGTTCGTGATTCCAGAGGGACTGAGACAAGGGCTGGCAGCGTCAACGACTTGCATTTCCTGATGGATTCGTTTGGTTATTGTGGAAGCATACAGCGTTAAGGACCGGGCCCCGCCCTTCCGGGTGACTGGTCATTCGGCTCGGGCAGTGGGGGCTTCTTCGGCGGTGCATCACGGGGGTTCGGCCCTCCAGGTGTGCAAGGTGGCTACTTGGTCGTCTTTATAAAACTTGGAAAAAGTATGCAGAGTGCACACCTTTGCGTCTGCTGACGCATCTCTGGGGAGTAGTGTTTTGCAGACAGCGGTTCTCTGATTGACGGGAGGGTTGCTTGTTATGCCCACCCTTGGGGACTGCTCTGTAACGTCCCATGGTCAAAGCCTGTGTCCCCCAATGAGACGGATGAGAAAACTAGATTTTTATACTTACCGTAAAATCTGTTTCTCTTCCGTTCATTGGGGGACACAGCTCCCACCCAGTTTTTGTTTAGCCTCTTTTCAGGCCTGTGTGGTTCTAGGTTTGTACACAGTGTTATTTTCTTGTGTCTGGCTTCTCCTACTGCTTTTGCACTAACTGATTTAGCTTGGTCCCTGCAGGAAGGATAAAGCTGAAGAGGGAGGAGCTTACACTTTGTGCTTAGTGTCCGCCTCCTAGCGGCAACAGCTATACCCATGGTCAAAGCCTGTGTCCCCCAATGAACGGAAGAGAAACAGATTTTACGGTAAGTACAAAAAACGAGATTTTTGTATAACTTACCAGTAAAATCTCTTTCTCGCTCTTCCTTGGGGGACACAGGAAACCATGGGTATAGCTCAACTCCCTAGGAGGCGTGACACTAAGTGAAAACTGTTAAGCCCCTCCTCCAGCAGCTATACCCTCAGCCTGGAGAGAGAGACTACCAGTTGCGTGTCCAAGTAGTGAAAAAAAGGCAATGACCAACCATGTGGAACCAAACAAGTCAACTACCCGACAGGGGCAACTAAACCGTAACCTGTAGAACCAGAACAATGGGTGGGTGCTGTGTCCCCCAAGGAAGAGCAAGAAAGAGATTTTACTGGTAAGTTATACAAAAATCTTGTTTTCTCGCCCATTTCCTTGGGGGACACAGGAAACCATGGGACGTTCGAGAGCAGTCCAAGAGGGGAGGGACCACAGCCCAAGGCGAAACCACCGGAGGTATCAAGAAACCGCCGCTTGCAAGACCAGGCAGCCCAAAGCAGCATCCGCCGATGCATAGGTGTTCACCTTGTAGAACTTAGTGAAGGTGTGCAAGGAAGACCAGGTGGCCGCCTTGCACAGTTGTTCAGCCGAAGCCCGATGCCTCTGAGCCCAAGAGGCACCAACCTCTCTGGTAGAATGAGCGGTAACACCAAAAGGCGGCTCCTTGCCCTTGGCGCGGTAAGCCTCGGCAATAGCCATCTTGATGAAGCAGGCAAAAGACACCCCGGACGCCGCCAATCACTTGCGCGGACCTTCCGGAACCACAAAAAGAGAGTCCGTGCGCTGAAAGGGGCCGGTGACTTCCAGGTAAATCTTCAGGGCCCTAACGACATCTAGGCGGTGTAGTTCCTGTACTCGAGGGTGAGAAGGAGACGGACAAAGGGAAGGGAGGACGATGTCCTCGTTGAGATGAAAGGCGGAGACCACCTTCGGGAGGAAGGAAGGGACCAAACGGAGAACAGCCTTATCCTGGTGGAAGACCAAAAGGGGCTCAGTACAAGAAAGCGCCGCCATTTCAGACACCCGTCGGAGAGACGTGATGGCCACAAGGAACATGACTTTGCAGGACAAAAGGAGAATAGAGACCTTTTGTAACGGCTCGAAGGGGGAGGCTTGGAGCGCCGAGAGCACAACATTAGGTCCCAGGGCGGAATGGGAGAGCGATACGGAGGAACAGAGTGAGCAACTCCCTGGATGAAGGTTTTGACAGGCCCGAGAGGGGCCAAAGGACGCTGGAAGAGGATGGACAGCGCCGAGACCTGACCCTTTAAGGAGCTGAGGCCCAGACCCAGGCCAGACTGTAAAAAGGACAGGACCGTGGGGAAGGAAAAACGAAGAGGATGAGCATCCAGATTCTCACAGAATCCTAGGTAAGACCGCCAAGTCCGGTAATAAATCCTGGACGAGGCCGGCTTCCGTGCGCGGATCATGGTGCGAACCACATCCGCCGAAAAACCCAGTCGCGTCAAAACTGCGGTCTCAACGGCCATGCCGTTAAATGTAGCGACCCTAAATGCTGGTGGAAGATTGGCCCGTCTCCCAGGACCAGCATCAGGTCGGCGTACCAAGGCGGGCGAGGCCAATCTGGAGCTACCAGGATCGTAGAAACGCCTTCTGTCACGATTTTCCGGAGAACCCGAGGCAGAAGGGGGAGGGGCGGAAACACATACAGGAGGAAAAATCCCGTCCACGGAAGAACGAGAGCGTCGGCGCCGTACGCCCTCAGGTCCTTGGACCTGGACAGGAAGGTGGGGAGCTTGTGGTTGAACCTGGAGGCCATGAGATCCACATCCGGACGACCCCAACGGAGGCAAATGGACTCGAACACGTCAGGGTGTAGAGACCACTCGCCCGGGTCGATTGTGGTCCGGCTGAGGAAGTCCGCCGCCCAGTTCTCCACCCCTGGGATGTAGATCGCTGACAGGGCCGGAACATGAGCTTCCACCCAGAGGATGTGGGACACTTCCCGCATAGCCGCTGCACTGCGAGTGCCCCCTGGTGATTTACATACGCCACGGCCGTGGCGTTGTCCGATTGGACACGGACGGGATGGCCCCGAAGCAGGGGAGTCCAGTGCCGGAGCGATAGGAGAATCGCCCTCAACTCCAGGATGTTTATCGGCAACTTGGACTCCGATGGAGACCAAGTGCCCTGGACGGACGGCGGAGGAAACACCCCTCCCCAACCCTGCAGACTGGCTTCGGTGGTGACCACCAACCAGGTCATCGGCAGTAAGGCTTTTCCTTGGAGAGGGGTCCGTAACCACCAGAGGAGGGAGGTCCGAACATGGGGAGGTAGAAGGAAGGGCCGGTCCAGACTCTCCAGGGACTTGTCCCAGGCAGACAGGATCGCCGTGTGGAAGATGCGGGAGTGATATTGTGCGAACGGAATCGCTTCGCAGCAGGACACCATCTGTCCCAATACCTGCATGCTGGACCGGAAGGACGGACGGCGGTGGAGTAGGGTCCGAACCAAACGGTAAAGGGTCAGACGCTTTTTCGGTGGGAGACGAACCTCCGCCGCTTCTGTATCCAGCAGCATCCCCAGGAAGACGAGTTGTCTGGAGGGGCTAAGGGAAGACTTGGGAAGGTTGATAATCCAACCGAACCGCTCCAGGGTTTGCAGTGCGAGGTCCACGCTGGCGGACGTCTGGGAAAAGGAGGGCGCCTTGATGAGGAGGTCGTCCAAGTAAGGAAGCAGAAAAACACCCTTGGAGCGGAGCAAGGCCAGGACAGGGGCTAAAATCTTGGTGAACACCCGAGGAGCCGTTGCCAGGCCGAAGGGGAGGGCAACAAATTGATAATGGTCGTTCCCCACCGCAAAGTGAAGGAAACGCTGGTGACACTGAGCGATCGGGACGTGGAGGTAAGCATCCTGGATGTCGATTGACGACAAACTCCCTTTTTCCCAGAGAAGCTACCATGGATCGGAGGGACTCCATCCTGAACCGGCGAAGACGGAGAAAATGGTTTAACCGTTTGAGGTCCAAGATCGGTCTCACCGAGCCTTCCTTTTTGGGAACCACAAAGAGGTTCGAGTAGAACCCCTTGAATCTGTCCTTTGGAGGAACGGGAGTAATAACTCCCTTGTCCAGAAGGGCGCGAATGGCTTCGGAGAAGGCGGCCGCACACTCGGGGTCCTGCGGAGCACGGGACCGAAAGAAACGATCCGGAGGGAGGGACGCGAACTCGATTTTGTATCCGGATGACACAATCTCGAGTGCCCAGGCGTCGGAGACGTGTGCCTGCCAGATGTCCCTGAAAAGGAGGAGGCGGCCCCCCACCCGGGTGGGTGGGGGCGCACCTTCAGGCGGAGATCTGCTTGGCCGCGGAGGGGCGAGCAGGTTGGGACTTACGCCAGGAGGGTTGAGTCCGAAAAAAAGGCTTCTTACGCCTATCTTGGGAGGAACTAGAGGAGGGACCGGTTGCGGACCGAGGGCCGGAGGACCTGCGGGAGGACCTAAAACGAGAGAACCCAGGACGGCCTCGAGTGGCGCCCTTGGTCCTGGGCTGGGGAAGATGCGTGCTCTTTCCCCCCGTGGCTTCAGAAATGATCTCGTCCAAGCGGGTCCCGAATAAACTGGAACCCGCGAAGGAAAGTCCAGCAAGAGACCGTTTGGAAGCGGCATCCGCCGTTCAAATTTTCAGCCAAAGTTCTCTCCTGACTGAGACAGCCAGAGCAGAGGAACGGGCAATGAGGGCACCCGCATCAAGAGAGGCCTCACAAATGAATTTCCCTGCCTGAACAACGAGCTGGGCTAAAGAGCGGAGGTCCTGAAGAGAGACGTCCGAATCAAGTTCCTGGTCAAGTTGGGAAGCCCATTCCGAGACCGCCTTCCCGGCCCAGGCGGAAGCAAAGACCGGTCTGAGGGCTGATCCGGAGGCGGCAAATATGGCTTTTGTAAGGGATTCCATGCGACGGTCTTCAGTGGACTGAAGAGAGGAGCCATCCGCCACAGGAATGGCCGTGCTTTTAGACAGGCGGGCCACGGGAGGGTCGACCTTAGGTGGAGACGCCCAAGTGGAGATGCAATCCGCTGGGAAGGGATAGCAGATATCCAACTTCTTGGGGGGGGGGGGGAAGAGGTAAAACGGGCATCAGGACGAGCCCAAGCCTTAGAGACCACCCAAGAGAGGTCGGCGTGGAGAGGGAAAACCGTGGACGCCTGTTTGGGGCGGAAAAAACACACCGGCCTTGTCAGTGCTGGGATGGGTCGTCGAGAATTTTAAAGGTAACGTGAATATTAGCGATAAAATGACCCACAGCAGAGGCTAGCTTGGACAGCAATGCCGAGTTCATGTACTAATCTGAATCCACCAATTCTCCCTCAGAGGGCATGTCCTGTGAGGAGGAGTGACCCGACTGAGTCCACACACGCGGAGGAGATAGGGACGCATCCGAGGAAGATGCGCACTCCACCCTGGAGCGCTTCTGGAAGTGCCGGGCACTGGAGGCGTCACTGGTAGCGAGGGACCCCGACGGGTCGGCAGAAGCAGCGGACCCGGAGGGTACAACAGGGGGTGTAGCAGGCTGCATGTCTACAAGGCGGCCCACAACATGAGTAAGGCTTTCCACGGCCTGGGACAGGGATCTTGCCCAGTCAGGTGGATCCGAGGAAACAGGGGGCGGCACAGCAAGTGGCGGACCCTGTATTGGGGCCTGGCATGCAGAGCAATGCAGGTCAGATTGCCCCCGTGGAAAGGGTGCTTCACAGGCGGTGCAGGCGTGGTACCAGGGTCTAGAGGCCCCTGAGGGGTCAGACATGTTGGTGATGAGAAAAATAGGCAGGTGGGGGGGGTCCAGGCTAGAGGCCGCTGGTGGATAGGAAGGGGTTAACAGTCCTACCAGACCCGAAGACCTCAGGAGTGAGGAAGGTAACGGCAGTGCAGCAGCAGCAACAGTGGCAGGAGGGATGTCCAGAAGTCCAGATGCAGAACGTCAAGCCGCAAGGAGAAGAGACAGCAGCGGTGGCAACAGGCTCTTGCGGTGTCTTGGAAGGCGGGAGGAATGTGAGAGGAGCGGGAAGCGAAGCCCCGCCCCCCCGCCGATGCTTCGTTTGCGCGCGCGATTCAAACTTAGAGAAAGGAGGGGGAGGGGGGGCGGCCTGCGGCGCTGTAAATGAGAGGCCGCGACCCCATAGCGCACAATGAATGCCCATAGATAATCCCACAACCCGAGTGGCACGGCTGCCGCAGAGTAAGGGAGAGCCCAGGAATAGAGCGACCGCCGCGATTCTGCTGCGCGCGCGTCGCAATGCCGGCCGGCAGTGAAGGGGTGCGCCGGCTGTTTGCTGCTGTGGCAGGCGCCCGCCTGCGAACCTAGCCTGGATGCCCCTGAAGTAAAGGCTCTTTGCCTGTAGTAGGGCGCCTGTGATGTCCCAGGATCTAGTCTGTATGCCCTCCTGGAGGGGCAGTCTGAGAAGGTGAGGAGGCCCTGGAGGGGTAAAACAAGTGGCCAAAGCGAAGTCCGGGAGGGGGAGGCTGGAACAGCCACTCTCACCATCCTGAAGTCTTCACCCTCTGTCCATTCCAGCAGGGTCGCCCCTTCAGCTACTGGCACCGCAGTGGCAGGAAGCTGGAGAGGAGCTTGACGTGTGGGCGACCCTTACGCTGGCGGGATGCAGGGGAGCTGGGCTGCCCTGGTCCTCCTTGTCTTCTGTGGGGGAGGCAGCAGTGCGGATGACCAGCACTGGCGCAGCTCGACCCCGGGAGAAACAGAGCGGTCAGGAGTCTCTGTTGTCCCTGTGAATATTAAAAATAAAAAAAATTAAATTAAGGAGAAAAAACAGCCCTGCGGAGCAAGGAGTGTCTTGCCTCCTTGGACACTAAGCAAAAAACTGGCAGTCTCTCATGTGTCCCCCAAGGAAATGGGCGAGAAATCTAGTTTCTCTATATTTAGTTCAGCAACCTTTGGCACTCCAGTCATTGCGAAACCGGATACCCAGTTTGCTCTATTCACTTCTTTTTTTTTTTTTTTTTAAATCAGATCATTTTTATTGAAATTTTTGTAAATTGCAAAAATACAGAGAAAGGAATTAGTCTGCACAATATACATACAACAGTCAATAAAAGTATTACCAAAGCATTACATGATCACTCATAGAATTAATTCCATGAATACAATATGTATCATCCAGAATAGTAGAAGACGTACATGAGATCAAGTAATATTGTTACACAATATCCATTGTACAAACCAAGTTTCCCACCCATTTCGGTTTATAACCAAAAGACCGTCCCTCCCTACCCAACTAAAACCCATTCCCTCCCTACCCAACTAAAACCCATTCCCTCCCACCCCCCACCTGAGCGATGGAACGGGTCCGAACTCCAAAATCGGTTACGTTATCAATACTTCAAAAGAATAGCCATTGGTGTACTTCTCTTATCTGTTTAACAGGCCACTTCACACCCATCTTATGTCGTTCTAATCATCTTCAGACAGCACATATCCAAAGCTAAACAGAATAAAGGAGATAGAAAGCACAAAGAAACAAGGTCTTTGCTACTACCCACCACATAGCACAATTAGGAAAGGAAACTAATCCGGGCACTGTATCCTAAATTTCTCCCAATTTTCCCATATTTTGTTAAACTTCGTTACACATTGTCTTTTAATATATATTAATATATTTTCTAAGCGCAGTATATCTGACATCCTATTGAGAAATTCTCTCCTAGACGGAGATTGGGGTCTAAGCCAATATCTGGCTATCAGTTTCCTAGCTTGAAATAACAAACGCTGTACTCCCAGACGATGATGACGATTTTTGATGTCCAATATCCCGACCACACATGCTCTTGGCCCAGGTGTAACCGTAATATTATATGCATCTTTTATAGAGGCCAGAACCACGGTCCAGAAGCTCCGGAGCTCCGCACAATCCCAGAACATGTGTAACAAGGATGCAGGACTTATGCCGCATCTAGGACAATCCGCACCTGCTCGAACACCTATCCGGCATAAAAACTCTGGAGTCCTATACACCCGGTGTAGTAGAAACAGCTGGGACATACGTTGCCCCTCACAAACAGACAATTGTGGAGTGAGCGCTAACAGTGACTTCCATTGCTCTTCTGAAATCGGCCCTACCTCATTTTCCCATTTAGATTTAAACTGCTAAAACGTCTCGTTTCCGTGATTTCACATACAAGTTCCTGTAAGTAGATGATATCAGACCGCTCGAGGAACTGTTTGTGAGAAGTTGCTGAAACAACGGAACCATAGTACATTTCAACGATAAGGATTTAGCCTGTGTCTGAAAGGCATACCGTAGTTGCAGAAATTGATAGAAGGCCGTGTGTGGGAGACCAAATTCATTTCTTAACTGATCAAAGGACTTAAAAACATCAGCACTCTGTAGCTGACATAAATACCTCACTCCTTTGCACTCCCAGGTTGAGAAGCCATCTAAATGGAATAATTCAGGCAGGTGCAGATTTTTCCATATAGGCGAAAACTGCGTAAACCCTTGTATTGATAGCAGCCCCCGACATTTCTGCCAGACCTTGTGTATCATGAAAAGTGTGGGATGTCCTGTCAGCTTGCCAACAAGTCCACTATTTTCCAATAAAGCCACCGGAGAATTTTGACCAATAATGTGTGCCACCAGTCTGGCTGAGGCAATATCCCCAGGAGTCCTCCCCAATCCCCTCAACTGTTGTAATTGAGCCGAAATGTAGTAGAGCCATGCATTCGGGACTGAAAGCCCACCCTCCTCTTTCCCTCTCTGCAGAGTGTCTAGTCCAATGCAGGTTTTTTTATGGCGCCAAATCAGATCCCTAAATAACCTATCAATTTTTATAAATATCCTGCGAGGAATCCATACCGGGGAATTATGCAAGACATACATGAGTTTGGGCATGAGAATCATTTTAAGAAGGTTACTCCTCCCAATTTCAGACAACGGCAATTTGCACCAAGCCTTAATCTTAGCCAACATTGTGATCAAAAGCGGCTCTATATTAAGTTTAATATAACTGTTAGGGTTTGCCGTAACTATTATCCCCAAATACTTGACCTGATGCGCAATCTGCAATGGAGGAGAGTCATAGCAGATTCATCTAACGGTAGGAGAGTGGACTTATCCCAGTTGATACGGAGACTAGACCTATCTCCAAACTCCCGTACAAGTGCCATGACAGGACCTAAGGACTGTTCCACATTACCCACATATATTAACATGTCATCACCGTATAGGGACACCCTCTCCTCCCAGGTCCCACAGGCAAATCCTATGATCCTATCAGATGAGCGCAACAAGCAGGCAAGCGGCTCAATTGCGATAGCAAACAGAAGGGGGGATAATGGGCATCCCTGACGGGTTCCTCTTCCCAATCGAGACGACTCCGAAGTTCCCCCATTAGCCCGTATCCTAGCAGTGGGGCCGTTGTATAACAACTGAACCCAGGAGATAAAGGTCTTCCCAAACCCCATGACTCGCAACACCTCCCAAAGTTAACTCCATTCAACACTATCAAAGGCCTTAGCCGCGTCCAATGAAAGGATGGCTCGACCTCCGACAGACTCGACTCTTCTCTGGATATTAAGAAAAAGTCGTCTAAGATTTACCGAAGTAGATTTGTCAGGCATGAAACCTGCCTGATCACTATGAATAATAGTGGAGATGACGGACTGTAGACGATTCGCTAAAACTTTCGCCAAGATATTAATATCAGAGGTCAACAGTGAAATTGGTCTGTACGAGTCAGGGGATCTGGGATCCTTACCAGGTTTGGGCAGGACCACTACGATAGCCTCTTCCATAGAAGCAGGAAGGTTTCCTGATTGAAGGGAATCATTAAAAACCGACATTAGATGGGGCAATAGGACACTACTATATTTTTTTAAAAACTCTATCGGTAGTCCATCTATCCCCAGGGCTTTCTCATTGGGAAATGCTTGTAGCGCCAATTCCAACTCAGTGAGTGTTAAAGGGCCATCTAGACATGCCACACTTTCCGCTGACAGTCGCGGAATCTCAATCTCTGCAAGATAATTAGCTATATTGGTAGAATCCACCTCTAATTTAGTCCTATACAGGGATTCATAATAGGTGTGGAATACTGACAGAATCTCCTCATCCGTCGTGGCAAGAGAACCATCTGTCCTCTGAATAGACAAGATTTTGGACGGTCCCTCCTGGGCTCTAATAACCCTTGCTAAAAGCTTACCAAAACTTTCCCCTGCCTCAAAGTCCTTTTGTTTTTTAAAAAAACTGCGATTATCCGCCGTATGCAAGATATGCTGCTTCAACCCCGTCTGAGCTGCTATAAGGGAGTCCTCACTTGCCCTGTCAGGTGTACTTGCAAACCTTTCCTCCGCCTCCACTACTAAAGCTTGCAGCTTTTTCTGGGCTTCCCGAGATTTAGTTTTATGTCGACTAATCTTTTGAATGTAAAGGCATCTAGCGTACGCTTTGCAAGTATCCCACACCACACCCATAGCCGCCGACCCAACATTTTGCACAAAGAACTCCTTCAATTCCTCCACCATGCCATTCTCCCCATCTACCAGCTGTAGCCAAAACGGATTAAGTTTCCATGTACCAATCCCAGGGAGACGCTTAGTGCCCAAATGCATTTCTACAAAAATCGGGGAATGGTCGGAAAGACTTCTAGGTAAGTATTTGATTTCCGCCACTAGCGACACCACATCAGGCGAACCTATAGCTAAATCAATACGGGACAGCGAATGGCGAAAGCTAGAGAAACATGAGAACTGACGCAAATTCGGGTTCCTCACCCGCCAAATGTCATGTAGGTCCAATTCCCGCGACACAATGGCAAAATTAGAGTCCCTACTTGCTCCCGAAATCCCTCCCCTATCCAATGTTGCAGAAGGACAAGTATTAAAATCTCCTACTATCAGTATAGGGCATTGGGGTAAATCCTCAACATGTCTCATAATTTCCTTTATCACCTCACTGCTATAGGGAGGGGGATGTTCTATTCACTTCTAAGGGATTTTTGAGAACATCTGAGCAAGTGCATGCTGGGAGTTGTAGTTTTGCATCAACTGGAGTGCTGGAAGTTGCCTTAAATTTGCAGTGATCCATCAGGCAGGGAGAAGATATTGCAAAGTGTCATATATTCACATTCTTGCTGGAAATGTCATTGCCTCCTGCACCAGATCCTTACCGTAACTGGTGACATCTGAGCGGTATTCATGGAAGTGGAGAGCCCCGTTCATGAAACCGAAGTTGGTGCCTCCATGAAACATGTAGAGATTAATAGATGCTCCTTTAGTCAGCACGTCGGACACAGTGGAAACCATCTCTGAGAAGGTATAAAATGGAATTGACAACTCAGAAGTTTGTAAACTGATCAATCATTGGTTCTTCATGAGTAATCACTTACGGTCAACATCAAATACATGATGATCCCCTCCCCAGTAGTCAAACCATCCGGTCCAATATTCCATCACCATCACCGGCTTGTTACCCTGCAAGGGAGAGAGAACCTAAATCAATGGGGAGGGAGTAGCTAATGTTCTGTCCTACTTACGTAGGTTTCAAGAGAAACCAGCAAAAAGCTCTGTTCAGCCTGTTGTTACCAGGACCACAATGGAAAGGACTCCTTACCATCTACTCCCACTGACTTTTAATGGATTCACAACATTTTTCAGAAGACGTCTGTGAGACATACACCCTCAATGGTCTTGATCCCCAAGAACATTTTTCGACCCAGTAGACTAATTGTGTGAAGGTTTTCCGTGTACGGTCATGTATAGACGGTTACACAGCACTAGATGTACAGACAAGTTGGTCCGTGACTGAATTTTAAAAAGACGACCAGTCACTCCTTGTGACAGTACGCGTTTTCCATAAAAAAAAAAAACGATCCTGGAGCATGTATACTCTGCATTTTGCTGTTCCTCTGTTATTCCTTCTAGAAATTAATAAATAAGTTGATCACTGTGTATTTCCATTTCCCTGAACAGAGGATGTTCCCCTACACCAGTGATGGGCAAACTGCGGCTCTCCAGCTGTTGTAAAACTACAAATCCCATCATGCCCTGCTGTAGGCTGATAGCTGTAGGCAGACTGGGCATACTGGGAGTTGTAGTTTTACAACAGCTGGAGAGCCGCAGTTGGCCCATCCCTGCCCTACACCATAGGATACCGTCAGCACTGGTTAAAAATGTCAGACAGTGTGGAGACACACCCACCTAAAAAAGGAAGAAACACTCAAAATGATAATCCAAGCGTCTTGGACGTCCAACGGCAGCACAGTCACGAATGGGGGTGAAGCCCCTAGGTACAACTGGACAGAGACAGCTTAATAAGCAGTAATGATCAATTAATCAAGTAACCAATCACATGGTATAGGAGAGCGTGCAATAAAGTATTTAAAGAGGACCTCTCACCTCTCCTGACATGTCTTAGTAATTACTTGCATCCCCCATGTAATAACTCTGGAGCATCTATTCTTATCACTCTATGTACCGTTCCTCTGTTATTTCTACTAGAAGTTTGTGAATGAATTGTCAGCAACTTGCAGTAAAAGTCCAGATGGTTCTTACCAGTTGGGGGCGTGTCCCTGTATGTTCGGCCACTGGCAGCACTAATTGGACATTCAGACACACCCGATACTGGTAACACCCAGCAGTACCTTACGGCAGACTGCTGTCAATTTATCAGTAAACTTCTAGCAGGAATAATACAGGAATTGCACAACAAAGTCATACGGATAGATGCTTTAGAATTGTTATTGCATGGGGAATGCAAGTAGTTAATAAAACAGTCATGTCAGGAGAGGGGACGGCTACTCATTAACTCAGCTACGTGATGATGGCACAATGCATAGGGCTGTATTCTGCTCTGAACGCTTGTGAATTGCTTAAAGGGAACCTGTCATCAACTTTATGTTGCCCATACGAACGGCAGCTTAACGTAGAGACAGGTGAGTTGATTTCAGCGGTCTGTCATTTATAAGTTAAAAGTAAGTGGTTGCCGAGAACCAACATCACAATCCTTGCAGACTGGGCCTGGAAAAGAGTCACGGACACCTGAGAAGAGTCCTGGTTATTCATGAATTCCTGCTCTCCCCCACCTGCTGATGACTGACCGTCTTCTACCTAGTTTTCTCTCTTTCTCTCTAGCAGAGAACTGCCAATCATCAGCAGATGGGGGAGAGCAGGAGATTATAATAACCAGGACTCTTCTCAGGTAGATGTGACTCTTTTCAAGGCCTGGGCTGTAATGATTATGATGCTGGTTCTCGGCAACCACTTACTTTTAGCTCATGAGGGACACACCGCTGACATCAGCATTTCTGTCAGTATTTTATACTGCCCTCAGTGAGGTCAGCATAACGTTGATGACAGGTTCCCTTTAACCTATATGCCAAGCTGAGGGCATGGTGGACTTTGAATGCACGGTGAAGTGGATGATTTGATGATCCATTTGGTCTTCAATCATTCTATCGAAGTAGGTTTCTTTTACTATTTTGTATGGTGACATTGTACACAACACCTAGTGAATAAAGAAGGTTCAGAGAATTCCTTCCAGATGCCTTTTCCCCCCAATGCAATCAAGAATCCAGTTCTTCAGCATTTCCAGGGATTGTTAAAGGGGTTCTGCAGTTTTTTTTCAAACTGATGATCATTCCTCTGGATAGATCATCAGCATCTGATTGGCGGGGGTCCAACACCCGGGACCCCTGCCGATCAGCTGTTTGAGAAGGCAGCGGCGCTGGCAGTAGCGCCGCGGCCTTCTCGCTGTTTACCGCAGGCCCAGTCACGACTAGTATCAATGGCCTGGGCGGCGCTAAGCTCTGTTCACTTGAATGGAAAATTCAAAATGAGGACTACTGTATTTGATCAGTCATGTGTTTTGGAGGGAAACTTTTTTCTGAACACATTACATCTCATGGTATTGCCAAAAGTGCATAGTTTCTGTCACGCTCCCAAGAGAGCAATGCTTCGGTCAAGCTCCCTAAGGATGCAAGGTGTGGCTGACATACCATACGTAGAGGCAGGTAAAGGCATCCTCCAAACAACAGCAGCGGTTACAAGATAATGGCTCCTATAGTCATATTTAGGACCTAACCTGGGTAAGGTATTTTAACAACTGTATTAACTAATGCCTAACTAGGCAGTCTTGACCCAGGTTAATATAAAACTTCACTTTTATTACTATATGTACTAAAACCTGAATGTCAATAGATGGGTGAATATATTGCTTATCTTTATTAATTATTCCTACAAACCAAAAACCTAAATTAAAATTACAGTCCCCACTTCAACAGTGAGAAGGACACGGGAGAGTGCACTAACTCCCACCCTCTCACTATGAATACAAGATACTACAGCGTCGCCGTTTGTAGGGCTATCACTAGCTCTATACTGCTGTCCATTTGACAGTGTAAAGCAGTGGGTACCAAGATACGTCACCCCACTGTCAAGGGAATGCAAAATGCACCCCTACACACAGCAGATCAGCTAGAGGCACTCCTCCAAACTATTGGTGGACACTGGTAGATAACGTGTTTGACATAACTGTTTGAATGATCACACTATTGAAATCTAGTCCATCCAGGACTAACCACAGCTTATTCACTGTGAAGTGGGAGACTGCTCATTTTAAAAACCACAACTGCCCCCCAACATGCTTCGCCAGTATTCTGGCTTCTTCAGGGGAAATGGGCAGCAATGCCCTCATTGCTGCCCATTTCCCCTGAAGAAGCCAGAATACTGGCGAATACTGTTATGAAAATGCTGGATCTCCAATCTTCATCATAGATGTATTACTATGGGCCACATCTCATGTCCACTTCCTCCAAGACAACATACACTCCTTGGAAGAGATGTCGCAAGAGCCTAGATAAGAAAATAGAACAATTCTGGGAGGCGGCGGGATGACGTGAGTGTACGTCGCGTCTCGATCTCCCCCACTGCTGGCCTTCCCCTTCCAGGCCGATGTCGAACAGCTGATGCTGATGCCGAAACAGCCGAGATGGAACAGCTGATGCCCTGAGTTGTGAGCCGCGACGTGCCACTATACTCCACCTGGTCTTGTCGCTGGATCGTCTCTGCTGATTGTGGGGAGTTGTCTGGCTGCTGCCGTTGCTGGATACCGCTCCGGCACTGCTCCTGTCCCTCGACTGGGCTCCATCGCTGCCCCGCTTCTGGTTCCTCCATTTGCCGTCCTCGCTCGCCGCCACTCTGCCTGCTCTGTCTGCGTGCTGTCGTTCGGCTCTGTCTCCCCGGCTCCGATCGATTGGTCTTGCCTGGCTGCTGGTTCCATCTGCTGCCTCCTGCTCTTCTTGCCACTGGACCGCCTGATTCCACCTTGCCGCTCCTGCTCCTGCCTGCTACCGGACTGCCGCCCTGTTGGATATCTCAACTGTTGGATACCTCGGCTGTCTCCCCTTTACTTCGCCACTGCACCGCCACAGTCACGGCGTGCTTCGGGATTAGGCCTCCGGACACGTGAGAATAGCAATTCCATTCAGTTATTCTATACCTGCCGTACTGTTGATTTTTCTGCTATATTGTTGCAAGAGGGATAGCAGTGTATATTGCTGTGAAGAGGGCATAGTTTTGTTTATGTTGAAATCTTGTGCCGTCTGGGGAAAAGGGGATAAGGAGGAGACAGGGTGAGAAAGGAAAAGTGGGAAAAGAGGGCACAAAGGGAAAAAAAAAAAAAAAAAAAAGGGGGGAAAAAAAAGGGAAAGAAGAGACAGAAAAAAGGGTTAATAGGTGAAAGAAAATATATATAAAAATAAAATAAAAATGAAAACCTGGTAGGGGGAGAAGGGAAAGGAAGACTAAAGCAGAAACTTAAGCAGAAGGTTAGGGGGGGGGGGGAATTGGGGAGAATGCCCCCAAAGCGACGCTCAGTTGATTCCTCTTCAATTAAGTCTGGGACTAAGACCCCAGAGAACAAAATCGACAAGTTTCTGAAATCGCCCTTTTCAAATGAAAAGAACCTAGCCAAAACTAAACCCCCTGCCAAACTGAAAAAATTCGCTAAAACTTCCCAAAATGATGAACTTTCTGAGGATGGACTGGAGGGGGCAGACCAGGAGGCAGGCGAGGACTGTCTCTCTGCACAAATGCGAACTGAATACGACCCATCTGTCTTGGACAAAATCCTATGCGCTGTGGAAAATAATGGCACTTTAGTGCAAGAAATGTCAACCCAATTGGGGTCAGTGCAGAGCGATATTTCATTAATAAGAGAAGACCTAGTAAAGATCCGGGACCGAGTTCTTAGTGTGGAAAAAACTGTCGACTTTTTGCAAACGGACATGGATACGTTAAAGTCTAAAACTCTGCTTCTAGCCTCAGAAAATCAAGCACTTCAAAACAAACTAGAGGACTTAGAAAATAGGTCAAGGCGCAACAATGTCCGCATAATTGGTTTCCCAGAAGGAGTGGAAGGCCGACAGCTGGAGGAACAACTTAAAGATGTGATTATGCATAGTTTCGGCAGCGATAATTTCTCTTCTATGTTTCAAATAGAAAGAGCCCACCGAATTCCAGGAGGGAAATTGATTCCGGGGAGACCGCCGCGTGCAGTGTTAATCAAATTACTACTATCCGCGGACAGAGATATGATCCTGAAAAGAGCAAGAGAATGTACACCTATTGAATACCAGGGCACTAATCTGCTCTTCTTTCCTGACTTTGCGCGGCAGACCCAGGAAAAAAGGAAAAGCTTTATAGAGATAAAGAAACGCTTGGCGGCTAAGGAGATTAAATATTCCCTACAGTATCCTGTGAAATTAAGAGTAATTCACAATGGGACTTCTCTTTTTTTTGAGACACCACAACAGGCATCAGACTGGATGGATCAAATAGGCATTTGAAATTGTGTATTACTATGATCGGAGGGATGGAAGGGGGGGGGCCAGGCTGGGGGAGAACGGCCGGTGGTTAGAGGTTCGCTGAGTAGTTCGGGCGGATCAATGGATAGGGGGGGGAGGGGTACCCACCTTGCAGGAATGTTTTTTTTTTCCTTTTTTTTTTTTTTTTTTTTTTTCTTTTTTTCGGTGAGCGATGTCCACTAGAATAGTAGCTTGGAATGTCAGAGGACTTGGGGAAAGAGTTAAAAGGCAAGCGATCATGGATGCATTAAAAAGATATCTTCCAGCAATTATTTGTATAGTAGAAACCCATTTAACTAAAGAAACCTTGTTCCGTCTGACAACGGGATGGCAGTCCCAATCGTATCACTCCACCTTTACTGGCTCCTCTAGGGGTATTTCGGTTCTTATTCATAACTCCATAGATTTCACCCTTATAAAATCCTACATAGATGCTCAGGGTAGATTTATCTTCTTGCATGGTAAGCTGCATGGCGACAGCTATATTCTTGCCTTTTTTTATATACCTCCGCCATTCTCAATGTACCCACTGCTTCAACTAATGTTATTTTTTGAAAAAAGACCAGAATGCCGCTTAATCCTGATGGGGGATTTTAATGCGGTCCTTGACCCTAATAAAGATAGATTTTCAATAGATGCAGGAAGGGGGAGGAATTTCTGTAATTCCCCGCTGTCTCAATTTTGTTTAGAGGTTGGAGTGGTGGATATATGGGAATATCTTGGCGGTGGAAAGAGAGTATATTCTTGTGTCAGCAGGGGGGGTAGAGCAATGTCTAGGATCGATTTAGCACTCACCAATGAGAGCAACTTGAGTAATATCTGCAAGATGCGATACGGAATAAGAACAGTTTCGGACCACTCACCCGTACTGATTGAGGTTTCCAGCGGGGAGAATAAGGATATTAGGGGGCTAGGATTTAAGTTGAATCCATACTGGCTCACTATTATGGACAACCTGCAGTCGATTAAACTATTGATGTCCTCCTTTTGGGAGGTCAATCTTCCCTCCGCTAGTATCAATACAGTATGGGATGCCTCGAAAGCATATTTGAGGGGGGTTTTTATAAGTGAGATTGTCGCAGCAAAGAGAATATTTAGGAAGAAAGAGGAGGAATTGGTTCAGATTGCTGTACTTACAACTGAGAGATATACTAGCCATCCAACTGAACACAACAGGGAAGAGATGCAGAAGGCTAGCTGCTCTCTGGAGAAATATGTAACAGAGAAAGCAAACCACAGGGTATTTTTTAAGGGGCTTAATTACTTCATCGAGTCTGGACGCCCGGGGAAACTTTTAGCTAGAATTATTTCACAACAAGATAAGAAAAAACTATCCATTACTTCGATCCGTAATGCAGAGGGCAAAACCATAACAGATTTAGAGGGAATTGAGAATACTTTTTTACAATACTTTGCCCAGACATATAGATCCTCCCCTGGTCTGTCAGCTGAACTGGCGATGCGTTTCCTGGAGAAAATTTCATTTTCTACTTTAAATGAAGTTCAGAGGGAATATCTCGAGGAGGAGATGTCTCTTATGGAGCTGCAGGAGGCCCTTGGGTCTGTCTCGGGGAACTCCTCGCCAGGAGTGGATGGCCTTCCATATGAGGTCTATCGCAAATATAGTGATGTCATCCTCCCTCAGTTGCTAGAGGTTTTCTCCCAGGCAACACAGGGAGGGAGACTACCACACTCTATGATGGAGGCTCTTATTGTTTTAATTCTAAAAAAGGACAAAGACCCGGCAGAATTGAGCTCCTACAGACCAATATCATTATTGAATACCGATGTTAAGTTACTATCAAAAGTTCTGGCTAGGAGGCTTTCGCGGGTTATGCCCACGATTATTCACTCAGATCAAAATGGCTTTATGCCAAATAGGGGTACTCATCATAATCTGCATAGGCTATTTATGAATATTCAGTCCCCAGGGCGTGGTGCCCGCTCCATCCTGTCGTTGGACGCTACTAAAGCCTTCGACAGGGTGGAGTGGATTTTTCTCTGGGAGGTAATGAAAAGAATGGGCTTTGGCCCAAGATTTATGGCGATGGTCCAGCTACTTTACAATTCCCCAGTTGCCAGGATCAGGATCAATGATTCGACGACAGAGAGTTTCACTTTGGGAAGAGGTACCCGTCAAGGCTGTCCCCTTTCCCCCTTTTTATTTAATATTTATATTGAACCTTTAGCGGCTTTGATAAGACAGGACTCGGAGGTGGTTGGTTTTGGCATAATGGGGCAGCATGACCGCGTATCTCTTTACGCAGATGATATCCTGGTTTTCATCCATCAAACAGATACGACTCTTCCTCGTATAATGGACTTGGTTGGCCACTTCTCCGAGTTATCTGGACTTGAGATCAACTGGGATAAGACCGTCCTTCTTCCTATAGATGAGTTGCGAGGCGAACTTAATAATCAGGTAATGATCTCTGATTCAATAAAGTACCTGGGGATAACAGTTTCTGCTAAACCTCAAGAATATTTACAACTTAACCTAATTCCTTTGTTAGTAAAGTTAAGAGCAAAAATTAAGATATGGCAAAAAATTCTTCTAGCAAGAGCGGATAGAATTTCAATAATAAAAATGGTAGTGCTTCCCCAGGTTCTTTATGTCTTGCGCAACTCGCCTATATGGATTACAGATAAACACTTTAGATTGATAGAGCGGGTGCTCAATGATTTATTATGGGGGAGGAAGCGCGTGAGATTGAAGGCACTCTATTTTTCTATGCCCTACAATCGGGGAGGTCTTAACCTCCCCTATTTTAGGGGCTACTTTGTGGCCTCCCAACTCTGCCTTTTTAATGATTGGGAAAATAGCCCCTTCTGCAGTAAAGTGGTGAAAGATGCAGGTTTTTCCGATTTTTTTACCGTACTGGAATCTGATTATTTGTCAAATTCTATAAGAGGGTTTACACTGTTCTGCAGAATGGCTATAAAGACTTGGTCGGCCATAAGGAGCTGGTGTGGAGTTAAGGCATCGCTTATTTGCACCCCATTATGGCATAACCAAAAACTTCTTAATTTAAAAGACTTAAGTTGCCGCCAGTACTGGAGGACCAAAAATGTGCAATACTTACATCAAGTAGTTAGTGGAGGACAAATTTTGCCCCTTATGGAACTAAGGGCAAATTTAGGCGAGGTGGCTTGGTATGCATATTTCCAACTGAGGTCAGCACTTTCTAATACTTTGAATAGTCACCTTTTTATTATAGATACTTCTGTATTTTTACAGGACTTAATTTGTAAGAAAATTGTCACGAGAATTAAACTATCTCACTGTTACAGACACTTAATGGATAATTTTTTTTTGGATGTTTTCTCTCCGGGACAGAGAGCCTGGTCTTCTCTTCTTTCAGAGGCAGGCCCTCCTAACTGGGAGAATATAGGGGAAAGTTTAAAATTGGTTTCACATAATTTTAATCACACTGTTGTACAATTTAATATTTTGCACAAAATTTATGTAACACCCATATGGTTATATAGAAGAGGACTCAGGGCTTCCTCTGACTGCCCCCGTTGTGGCGAGCCCGAGGCAGATCATCTACATCTGTTCTGGGACTGCCCAATGGTGAGTAGTTATTGGAGCATGGTCCAAAAGAACCTGGCGAGTAAACTTAGAATTGTGGTTCCCTTGTCTCCCAGGATATGGGTCCTGGGAGATTTATCTGAGGTTAACTATCATCCCATAAAAAGCCATTTGTTGACTAAGGTGATGTTCTTAGCTAGGCTCCTGATTTCTAGATCCTGGTTTTGTTCTTCCGCCCCAGACTGTAATAACTGGCTGGGCTTGGTAGAGAAAGTGAAAAGTTACGAGAAGATCCTGTACAAAAAAAGAGGATCCTATTTAAAGTGGAATAGCTTATGGAAAGATTGGGATACGACTAATTAATTATGATCCCTTTTTCTTTTTTTTTTTTTATTTTTTTTTTTTTTTATTTTTTTTATTTTTTTTTTTTTTTTTCCTGCAAGGTGGGGGGGGGGGTGGGTTTATGGGGTGAGTTGGGGAAAATTCTAGCTGTCCGGCTTTTCTGTATGTATTATATTGATTAAGAATGTGGAGGTATATTGGAAGCATGGGAGGGTCTCCAGGACTGAAAGAGGGGGGACTTCCCGGTATTAAATAATGGTAAAAAAACTTTTATCCAGGTATAATATCGAGCGGTACATGGGTAGGGGACCGTGGCTCGGGGTCTGGAGGTGCCCGGATATCGGGCGCGGCTCGGGATACGGCTCTTCCCGTCAGACATGGGGCTCGATTGCGGGCAGGGAGGTGACACACGCGGTGGGCGCGCTACTATGTGCTCATTTTAAGAGACAGAGCAGGTATCTGGCTTTGTTTTTTGCTTATATCCTTTTTAATTGCTGAGTGACACTCGGTTCGAGTTCTCTGCCGCATGAAATATCAATGCGAATAAACGCAAAGTATGGTGAACCATGCAACCGATAGCTGACTTAATCATATGGGGATGAGGCAGTAAAATATACGAGTGGGTTTCTACCACTGTGGTAAAAGACTGCTGGACTCCCCTCTCTGGTTTTTGCTTTATCAAATGCCTGCGATTAAAGATCGCTGCAAGCTCGCCTTTAGGCAGCATGTGAGCATAAAGCGATCGGCCACATGAGTGCCAGTCCTTCCGCTCGTACTTGCCCGTGTCTGGGGGAGGGCGTGCGCGAGCGGCGCTCGCTGCCGGGCGGCTGTCTGGATTTCGGGCCCCTATCCCTGTAGCGAATGGAGAACCTGGGCTAAGTGGGTTGCTTTTTCCACTTGCATTATCAAGCCTAGGATGTCGGGTGAGCCCTGTCACCCTCCCCAGTAGGAGACCTCCCTTTGATTTTCAAATACTGACATATTATGGATATCTGCATGAAATTATTGTCAATTATGTTTACAGATCAGAATTGGCGGATCTATGGAATTTATAATATCAAGTATGTAATATGGATTTAAATTTTCGTATTATAACAATAAAATATTTATAAAAAAAAAAAAAAAAAAAAAAAAAAAAGATAAGAAAATAGAAAAGGAAGGGTCCCGGAGACAAATAATATCCTCTTTCAGCTCTTCTTTATTGGTTATGGACATCAACAGGCATGACCATCAGTTGCACGGCAGAATTGACGCGTTTCGGGTGAGTACCCTTAGTCGTAACCATTTACGACTAAGGGTACTCACCCGAAACGCGTCAATTCTGCCGTGCAACTGATGGTCATGCCTGTTGATGTCCATAACCAATAAAGAAGAGCTGAAAGAGGATATTATTTGTCTCCGGGACCCTTCCTTTTCTATTTTCTGCCTGCCACGGGAACACTTCCCTAGGGCCTCTGGAGCCGGGATTACATGCAGACCAGTTAGGTGAGCTGGAATATTTTTTCCTATTATACCTAGATAAGAAACTTTTTGATGTATCCTTCAACTCACCAAGGGTTAAACTGGTGGCTAAAACCAGGCATCTGCTACGTGGCAAATTTCTCAGTTCCCAGCCTCAGAAAAGTCCTCACTACAGTTGACTCTGCCTGCAACTCGAGTGTACTTGTAGACAGACTGGGTCCACAAAATGTGGCATAAGAAGAGGTCGTCATTCAGCCTGAAAGATCTCAGGGTTGTCAGGCTAGCCGTAGCTCACTTCCAACCTTCCCCTCGCAGCCACTATGCTTCTTCAGTCAAGCCTATTTACCAAAATGGTTCATTTGAATAGAGAGGCTGCAAGGAGCTTTAGGCTACATTCGTAACGTAAGCCGCCCGTGTCCGCGCTGTGGACCGGCTGTGTGAATTCCGTTTTGCGGCACGCACCCATTGACTTGAATGAGTCCGCAATCTGCAATATACGGCAAAAGATAGCACATGTCCGATCTTTTACCTTATGTTGTGGTTTGCAGACCCATTCAAGTCAATGTGTTCGCATCTGCAGCCTGGAGTGCACATGGCTGTGGTGCCCGCGCATTGCTTCCCCAACGTTAGTGATCCGCAATAAGGGGACGAAGCCTTATGGGTGTGTGAATGCAGCCTTATCCAGAGGAGTGGAGCCTCAACTCTACAATCTTCTCTTGGACAGTGAAGAAGTGAGAGACAGAGAAAAAATAAAATAAAAAAAAATTCGCTCCCTGTATTGCTCTCACCATGTTCTAGCAATTTATCAATCAGCTGGGAGAAGAAGCTGATGTATGGTGTATACCGCGGCCTTCTCCCTGTTTTCCTCAGGCCCAGACACTTGAATGGAGCTCAGCCCGCCCAGGCCAGAGATTCAAGTCGGGACGTCACTGGGCCTGAGGGGAAAAAGAGAGAAGGCCGCGGCACTACTGGAGTGCTGCCGCCTTCTCAAACAGCTGATCGGCGGGGGTCCCGGGAGTCGGACCCCTGCTGATCAGATGCTGATGATCTATCCAAAGTTTAGATCATCAGTTATAAAGAACCACCACACCATGATCCCCTGAGGAAGCGAGATGGGAAACGCACGTCCAAGTCTGAGCCACACTGGTCGGTATAATTTTCTATTATCTATTCCCTAATGAACGTTGTTTAGTATATATTGCACTAGGCACTTTAAATGTTATTTATTGTAGGAGTTTGGATTGTTATCCCCTAATGAATTTTGTATTATAGGTCTTGCACTAGGCACTTTTGGATACTTCTCTATTTATTTAATTTGTGGGGAATTGGACTATATACAGGAGGCAACACAGGTCTGCGCCTAATTCATTGATGGGATCTCTTTGTGTTACACGCCCATTGTATATGTATGCCGCTGCTACTGGCTTTTTAATATTATTCGAGATAAATTAATAAAATATGTATATTTGGATCAATTGTGTATTGTTGGTGTGGTAAATGTATTATACACACAGTAGTTACTTTGTTGGAACTACTGTATGTTGGTGTGAAGTTAAAAAGAACTGCAGGACCCTTTAAAGAATCTCAGTCCAGCATTTCATGGCCTGTACCTTCTTGCGGTTGTATGTAGTGCTAACCGTCAGTTTAAAACATCAGAAGATTCTGCTCTCAGATCCAAAATTTTCAAGATTTTCTTGATAGTCGTCATCACCTCTGCAAGGCGGATTAGTAAAGTACGGGATCCCTACATACAAGGGACCTTATCTCAGAGATTTAGAATCCACAAGGCCAGGAGCAGGAGGAATGGCACTCCCTTGATTCAGAGGAGCAGTCTTAATATATATCGAACGGCCAGATATCTTCAGAGAATCTGAGGCCCTGTTTCTTCAGCATCAAGGACCCAATAAGGGCCAGAGAGCAAGCAATGCTACTAGTTTGGTGGATCAAGAGATGTATTGAGAACTACTACCAGTTTAGCCAGCCACTCTACCTGCTCCACTGCCATGTCCTGGGCTGAACTGGGCCACATGCCACTGGAAAACTTTTGCAACACTGCCGCATGGTCAACATTTTTTTTACCCGAAGGATCAAAGGCTGGACATTCTCATGATATAGGCCTCTTTTTACCATAGAATATTTGAATGGGGTCTTCTGTCCCACCCACTTGAACACTGCTTTGTAAGTCCCATTCGTGACTATGCTGCCGCAGAACATCCAGGAAAAAGAAAAAAAAAAATTTACCTGAAATTTTCATTTCCTGTAGTCCGTAGGCAGCACAACCTTCCCTCGCTTTATTACATGTAATATTGCTTTATAAAAATACACTGAATTAACCAGTCTCTGTCTAGTTGTACCTTGGGGACTGTAACCCATTTGTCACTGTTTTGCCTACGGACTACAAAAAAAATTTTTTTTAGGTTAAATAACAGAGGAATTGTGCAAGGCAAAGTTCTAAGAAAAGATGTTCCAGAATTGCTATTTTATGGGGAAAGCAAGTATGTAAGAGATGTTAGGGGAGATATATCATAACATATAGAATAATACATGCTTTATATATGACCACCGACTGGCCGGCATAGGCGAGCAGTTGACCCTCGCTCGCTGTTGTAAAGTGCTGAGTAAATGTTCTGAAGTCCGTTTACGTCTTCACTGCCATGTTTGCGGAATATTAGTATTTGCTCCATAGAGACTATCTGTGGTCAGTAATAAATGGGAATCTTTAGACTCCCAGCAGTTCACGTAGGCCTTACCTGAATGGATTCTAAATACGTGAAGAGGATGGGCTCAATCTTCTGAAAATTAATGGTGGCCAGCACTATGCAAGAAAAAAACAATGTTAATGCCAGGCTAGAGGTACGTGGTGACGTTAAAGGGAATCTGTCACCTGGTTTGACCATATTAAGCTCTCACCATTGCCATGTGTAATAAATTACCTTCTCTCCTGCAGTGGTTTTCTTTCTTATATTCATGCTTTCATTTTGCAAAAAAAAAGCGATCTTTGTATTAAGCAAATGAACCCTGAAGGTGCCCAGAGGGGCGTTCTTCTTCACCCTCTGAGCCCAGTAACGCCCCCCTGCAGTGCATAGCCCGCCTTAGTTTAAAGCCCAAGCACGCCTCCTCGCTATGTAGTATCGTCCCACAGTCTAGTTTAACGCCGCCGCCCCCTCTTGTACGTCAGCTAATTTCATTCAGACCAGGCACCTGGAATCTTCAGTTAGTCCGGCTGAAATCTCGCGCAGGCGCAGTACCGCCTACTGCCTGCGCGATCCGACTGCTCCTGAGGGCAAAAGCGATAAGAAGACGTCACTGGGCTCTGCGCAGAGCCCAGTGACACTTTTGAGGCTGTTGCCCTCAAGAGCGGTCGGATGGCACAGGCGCAGGCAGTAGGCGGTACTGCGCCTGCGCGAGATTTCAGCCGGACTAACTCAAGATTCCAGGTGCCTGGTCTGAATGAATTAACTGACGTAGCAGAGGGGGCGGCGGCGTTAAACTAGACTGTGGGACGATACTACATAGCGAGGAGGCGTGCTTGGGCTTTAAACTAAGGTGGGCTAGGCACTGCAGGGGGGCGTTACTGGGCTCAGAGAGTGAAGAATAACGCCCCTCTGGGCACCTTCAGGGTTCATTTGAATAACACAAAGATCGCTTTTTTAGCAAAATGAAAGCATGAATATAAGAAAGAAAACCA
The DNA here is from genome assembly GCF_905171765.1 of Bufo bufo. Classification (NCBI taxonomy): domain Eukaryota; kingdom Metazoa; phylum Chordata; class Amphibia; order Anura; family Bufonidae; genus Bufo; species Bufo bufo. Next base: position 158,572,438 of record NC_053389.1, read on the forward strand.
CATGGCAATGGTGAGAGCTTAATATGGTCAAACCAGGTGACAGAAATGACAGTGAATGTCGTGTTGTGGCAACTTGCAGGTCACAACGTAACCCATTGTAATCTTATGTTGTGCACATACCATTTGCTGTTTAGCCATAATTAATAAAAGGTCAAGACTGAGAAATGCATCTACACATTCCTCTCCAAAACTACTACTCCTAGCATGCATGGCAACCTGCACCTGGGAATTGTAGCTTCACAACAGCTGAAGAGTCCAATGATTTCTACTATATTAGCAATTCCTTAGTATATACCTCGTAGCCAAAGGTCTCCCTCTACAAGCAGGAATAATTCAGAGAATGGAGGAAAGGACCTAAAGGCGAAGCAAACCCTCAATGTTTCCCTATAGGGGAAAGAAGTCTAAGGTGATTTTTGGCATCTCCAAGAACTTCTTATTTTGGATGTCTCGTACTCGTCCCCTGACTCTTCCCCCACTGGGCAACATTGAGGTCACAGGGATTGTAGAAACTGGTGATTTTAACACACTGAAAGCTCACTTTTTTTTTTTTAAACCAAATTTTATTCATTTAGTTTGACCAACATCAGTTGCAGATACAATATACATTCTTCCAATGTTTATAATATCATTTTGCATAAGTATTTTGACAAGTGATATAAAGAAACATCAATCGGAGGATGTCTTATCACAAGGACAATCTAAAAGTTAAAGTAACTAACATAATAGTCATAACATATTCAAAATCCCACCCCTCCCCTAGCCTCTCGAAGGTCAAATTATTATCCATCACTAACGTTCTTCTGATTCCCTAAGATTTTCGGCAACCAACACTAAACTAGGGTCACTAAAGGTCTCACTGTTGCAGCTTACCCAAAGAACCCTTCATCTGTTCCAGTAAATACCAGGATGTTTGTTTTAAAGGATCCATAAGCAATTGAATTTCCGTGGAACCTAATACATTAATGATAAATCCCCTCCATCTGGTCATTAACGTTTGCAGTGCCGTCTCGGTACCCTGCTCTGCTGGAAAGAGCTCTCTGTGCAAGCACCATTTTACTTGTGTGATGATCTCCCCAATTGAGGGGGTCTCCTGTATTAACCATTTCTTGAGTATACATCTTTTTGCTGCTAGGATGCACACATGTGTAATCTGTGTTATTTTCGTGTTTTCGGAATCATAGGGGAATAGAATTAACCCTGTAGTCAATGTAATCGTGACGCGCATTACGTTTTTTAACCATTCCTTGAAAGTCCCCCAAAAACTCCATTACTTTAGGACAATTCCGCAATCCGTGGAATAAGTTGGAGTTCTCCAGCTTGCATTTTGGACAATGTGTTATCCTATTTGCCTGAACAGTAGTTTGTGTTTTTATAAAACCCATATGTGGCTCTGTGTTTCTCGGAGAGGAGAAGAGAAAAAAGGAGGGGGGTTAGTCTCTATTCTTCCCAAGGGAAGTTTGGAGAGTTTCCAGCAGGGCGCCAAAGGAAGGATTTGAAAACTGTGTTTTTATTTGCCAAAAGGCAAATAGATGTTATCTATTTTGGTATTTTTGATGTTGGAGGGATCTTAGGCTGCCAGGGGTAAACACACCATCAGGGGAGATCCCCTAATGGAGAGAATATGAGCACAGAAGGTAGAGCAAAACGTTTTTTACCCCTATACACGGCGCCAGCATCCCTCGGATCAGCAATATATACGGAAGATGAAAGTGATTTGTTTTTTCAGATAAATTCAGAGTTTTTTTGTGTGTTCAAAATTCACATAACAATTTACTGGCATGTATATTCCCACCAGTTAAGGTAGTGGCTGTGATGTCATATAAAAGATATATAGGATAGACTGTGTATATAAAATAATAAAAACAATTTTCACTCACTTCACCCAGGAGGTACCGGATGGGATAATCACAAAACACCCACCGGAACACCTCCTGCGCCTGGGTCGCCTATAAGATCCCACGGAATGACAGCAGTCCAGTCGAGCTTCTTGTCAATCGACTTTTATTCAAACCACAGGGTGGGGTGAAGGAATCTTGCTCTACGCGTTTCGGGGTATAGAGGACCTCTTCATCAGGAGCATATGACATCATACATCTTTTGGGGGGTATAAATACACAAACTGTTTGTGGAAAAAGCGCCAAAAAGCGCTGGAAAACGTCACTTCCGGTTTGCGTTCCAGCATGGAACGCATCGGGAGCGGCGTTTTCCTCATATATGCATATATTGTTCTATACAGATCGCAATAGAATACAATACAATTTCAGTAGTAATGGAATGCAGTTTTTTGGTTCTTTTAACATAAAATTTAAAATTTTAAATTTTTCTTGCCGTCTGTACAGGGTCCTTTGTATTACTTCCGGTTTGTGTTCCACTAGGAACAATCCGTACTGGATCTTAGCTGTTTGCCCGATATCGGAACGTCACTTCCGGTGTGCGCTCCACCATGGAACGCACCGGAAGTGACGATCCCCTCACGCAAAGGACTCGACTCGGGCGATGTAGGGAGACTATTTCTTCATATATATATATATATATATATATATATAGATCTCTATTTTTGTTTAGATTGCTAGAATCCTATGACCAGGCCTCTCATTGTTTTTTATTTTTTATTTTTTATTTATTTTCACCTTAGAACATTCTCTCCATATGTATTTTCGTTCTTAGGTAACTTCCGGTCTGCGGTTCACCCTGGAACGCATCGGCCATTTCTATTTTCCTGTAATAGGAGACATAATTCTTTGTGTCTATCTTCCTCTATATATAAATATATGTGAGGGGTATGATCCGAGGGAAGTGATTGTGTGCCCCGGATGACCATGTATATATCTGTGTGTACATGAGGCCACAAGCACACATACACATACGGGCATAAGCGATACATTACAAAAAATGGAATTTCATCAGAATAAAACTTCCTAACGGTATATAAAATGTTACATCGTTGTTAATAAAATTATTAATAAAATTATTAGTATTGATTAATGGATATCTTAGATGGCAAAATGACCGTATAAAAAATTAATAAAATATAAATAATGTATGATATAAGATACACACATAAAATATATACATATAATATACATATAAATATGATTAATCTGGATTTTTTTTATAAAAAATGGTGTGTTGATATGTGTAGCATTAAATTATATAGATTAAGATATTCTAAGGAGCATAATTGTTGATGCGCTAGTTTTGTTGATTTCTTATATATATTCTCCATATATATATAAATAATTGAACAAATAAATAAACAAAATATAGCAGAAATTTAATAGTTAGAATATTCAAGGGTCTCATTTAGTCCAAAGGGGGCAAGGGTATTGAGTTTGTAGATCCAGTGCATCTCTTTGCGACAAAGTTGCTGGTAGGTGTGTGTCTGTTCTAATGGTGATACCCTCAGGCTTGATGGGTCACTGTTGTGAGTCTCTGAATAGTGTCGCGAGACGCTGTGGGTAAGTATACTCCGTCTAATGTTTGAGCGGTGCTCGTTCATCCGCTCTCTGACTGTCTGTGTGGTCCTTCCAATATATTTTAGACCACATGGACAGTAGAGGAGATAGATTATGTTTCTCGACCCACAGGTCTTGACTGATGGATGTGGCTCGTTTAGCAGAGCTGTTGATCAATCCTTTTGGATACCCTTTATCTCTAAATCTTTCTTTCAGCGTTTTTATTTGTTTCTCCATTACTTTCGTGTCTGAGCAATTTCTTCTAACCCGTTTCATTTGTCCATATGGTATATTATCTCTCCATTTTGAATAGTGACAGCTTGAATAATCTAGGTAGCTATTTGAGTCTACTTTTTTGAAATGAGTTCTGGTAGTGATTTTGTTTGCTATGATTTTAATATTGATATCAAGGAAGGTTGCCTCTTTCTGATGGTATTCGGAGGTGAATTTTAAGCCCCAATTGTTTTGGTTAATTTCTTCGATGAATTTTACTAGATTCTCTGTGCTGTTGTCCCATATGAATATAATGTCGTCTATGAATCTTTTGAATATTACGATATTTTTGTTCGACATTAGTCCTGTTTTTTGTTCAAAATGTCCCACAAATAAATTGGCGTATGATGGGGCAAATTTTGTCCCCATCGCTGTTCCTTTTTTTTTGGGTATAGAATTGTTCATTAAAAATAAAAAAGTTATGTTTCAGAATAAAAGAAATTGATTCCAAAATGAACTCTTTTTGGGTTGAGGACATCTCTTTATCGTTGTCTAAAAAGTGTCTTATTGCTTTTAGGCCCAGAGTGTGTTGAATATTGCTGTAGAGTGAGGCTATATCAAGCGTGACCCAGATGTATTGGGGTTTCCATACAATCTCATCTAATATATTGATTAGGTGGGAGGAGTCTCTAAGATAGGAAGGGAGTTTGAGGACATACTTCTGGAGGTATTTGTCTATATAAGCCGAAAGGTTGGAGGTGAGAGAGTCAATCCCCGAAATGATTGGCCTGCCAGGTGGACGGGTGATGGATTTGTGGATTTTTGGAAGGAAATAGAATCGAGCTATTGTTGGATGGGTGTTGGAGACAAAGGATTTTTCCTTTTTGTTTAGAATTCCTGTGCTATAACCTGAATCAATCAGGATTTGCAAGTCCTTTTTAAAGGATGGGGTGGGGTCTTCCTTAATGATGCTATAGTACTCAGCATCTGATAGAATTCTCATTGATTCTTCAAAATAATAGTTCCGATCCATAATCACTATCCCCCCTCCCTTGTCTGCATTTTTTATTATTACTTCTTTGTTTTGTTTAAGATTTTTTAGGGCTTTATTTTCACGTCTGCTGAGGTTGAGTGTTGGTTTGTCTGTTTGTGAGTCTGTGAGAGTTTTTAGATCATCAAGAACTATATTAAAAAAGCTCTCTAAATGTGGACCCCTACTTTCTAAGGGATAGAAGGATGATTTTAATTTTAAGTTTGATGGGATTGGTGCTGGTTCGGGAATCTCTATGGAAGCGGGGTTGAGCGATGGTGTAGTATTTATGTCGGCCGTAGGATTTATACCGTTTTCTTTATTCAAGTTTTTGATTGTGAAATGCCTTTTTAAAGTGAGCTTCCGTATGTATTGGTTGAGGTCCACAAATAGTTCAAACGGATCAGGATATTGGGTGGGGCAAAACGATAGGCCTTTGCTTAGGAGTGATATTTCATCGGATGTTAAGTTATATTTGGAGAGATTAAAAATGCCTTTCTTTTGGGCTGTTGTGTTGGGTTCTTCGGTTGGTGTTTGTTTCTCTAGGGGTGAGAAGGTTATCTCTGCAGATAGGGTGGAGTCTAAAGGGGAGGACTGAGGTTTGGCTTTTTCTTTTTTGGTGTTCTTGAGCTTGCCTCCTCTACACCCTCGTCTTCTTTTATGGGTCTTTTCCTTGTTATTGGTATGGGGCTGAAGAATTGTGTGATTTTTTGGGGACGATGGTTTGGAACTGGCGTCGGACCTGTCGGAGTGAAGAATGGACTGAGGATCTGTGTGCTGGATATATTGGTTCTCAGTGGGGTGTTCGAAGGTGTTAAAGGTGGTGCAGGTGAAAGTTTCCCTAAAAAAGGACTTTCGGATAGGTTGGGAGGGAGTGTTAAAAAAGTCTCCGACCGGTCGCTGGAGTGGGAGTGTACAGATGCATTAAGGATAGATTCCGAGATATTGATTTTCTCATTTTTCCCTTTGTCTCCTGGGGAATGAGGTGTCGCTGTGTTGATCTGTGTTGGAATGGGTTCCTGCCGAGAGCAGTTTTGTATTATGTTTTTTTGTGAGGCGGTGTTATATGTTGTTTGTTGTTTGAATCCTGGTGATTTTATCACTGGACTGGGTGCTACATTTTGTCTTGGTGTTCTACCATTCATCGTGGAAAGAGTGGTAGGTGGCGTATTTTCCTTGGTGGTGAATGGGTAGATTTTGGGATTAATAAATTTGTAGGTGTTTGATACTGTTCCTGTTTTTGGCTGTTTCTGATATTTGCTATTGTAAAAGAATCTTCCTAGACCAGTGTGTTTGGGTGGTGGATTTTCTGATGTTGTTTCTAATGGGAACGAATGAGTGGAAACTGGGGTTTTTGTTGTTGATGTTTGTTGTGATCTTGTCTGATATGCATATTTTCTCTCCCATGGTCTAATTTTTTCTAGTTTGTAATCATTTATATCTCTGAATAGTTTTCTACATTTTTTTGTAACTTCATTGTATTCAAAAATTCTTGTTGCATTTGTAATAAAATTCATATTTAGAATCGGACCTTTGTTTTTGAGGCCGTTTTTTAGGGATATACCTAACTCTTGACAAACTGTTTTCCTTTTTATTATTAATAGTCTTATTAGATTTAGTGAGCAGGTGTCATTTATTGCTAGCCAGGTTTTGATGAATGCCGGGTTAGAAGAAATTGCTCAGACACGAAAGTAATGGAGAAACAAATAAAAACGCTGAAAGAAAGATTTAGAGATAAAGGGTATCCAAAAGGATTGATCAACAGCTCTGCTAAACGAGCCACATCCATCAGTCAAGACCTGTGGGTCGAGAAACATAATCTATCTCCTCTACTGTCCATGTGGTCTAAAATATATTGGAAGGACCACACAGACAGTCAGAGAGCGGATGAACGAGCACCGCTCAAACATTAGACGGAGTATACTTACCCACAGCGTCTCGCGACACTATTCAGAGACTCACAACAGTGACCCATCAAGCCTGAGGGTATCACCATTAGAACAGACACACACCTACCAGCAACTTTGTCGCAAAGAGATGCACTGGATCTACAAACTCAATACCCTTGCCCCCTTTGGACTAAATGAGACCCTTGAATATTCGAACTATTAAATTTCTGCTATATTTTGTTTATTTATTTGTTCAATTATTTATATATATATGGAGAATATATATAAGAAATCAACAAAACTAGCGCATCAACAATTATGCTCCTTAGAATATCTTAATCTATATAATTTAATGCTACACATATCAACACACCATTTTTTATAAAAGGATCCAGATTAATCATATTTATATGTATATTATATGTATATATTTTATGTGTGTATCTTATATCATACATTATTTATATTTTATTAATTTTTTATACGGTCATTTTGCCATCTAAGATATCCATTAATCAATACTAATAATTTTATTAATAATTTTATTAACAACGATGTAACATTTTATATACCGTTAGGAAGTTTTATTCTGATGAAATTCCATTTTTTGTAATGTATCGCTTATGCCCGTATGTGTATGTGTGCTTGTGGCCTCATGTACACACAGATATATACATGGTCATCCGGGGCACACAATCACTTCCCTCGGATCATACCCCTCACATATATTTATATATAGAGGAAGATAGACACAAAGAATTATGTCTCCTATTACAGGAAAATAGAAATGGCCGATGCGTTCCAGGGTGAACCGCAGACCGGAAGTTACCTAAGAACGAAAATACATATGGAGAGAATGTTCTAAGGTGAAAATAAATAAAAAATAAAAAATAAAAAACAATGAGAGGCCTGGTCATAGGATCCTAGCAATCTAAACAAAAATAGAGATCTATATATATATATATATATATATATATATATATATATGAAGAAATAGTCTCCCTACATCGCCCGAGTCGAGTCCTTTGCGTGAGGGGATCGTCACTTCCGGTGCGTTCCATGGTGGAGCGCACACCGGAAGTGACGTTCCGATATCGGGCAAACAGCTAAGATCCAGTACGGATTGTTCCTAGTGGAACACAAACCGGAAGTAATACAAAGGACCCTGTACAGACGGCAAGAAAAATTTAAAATTTTAAATTTTATGTTAAAAGAACCAAAAAACTGCATTCCATTACTACTGAAATTGTATTGTATTCTATTGCGATCTGTATAGAACAATATATGCATATATGAGGAAAACGCCGCTCCCGATGCGTTCCATGCTGGAACGCAAACCGGAAGTGACGTTTTCCAGCGCTTTTTGGCGCTTTTTCCACAAACAGTTTGTGTATTTATACCCCCCAAAAGATGTATGATGTCATATGCTCCTGATGAAGGGGTCCTCTATACCCCGAAACGCGTAGAGCAAGATTCCTTCACCCCACCCTGTGGTTTGAATAAAAGTCGATTGACAAGAAGCTCGACTGGACTGCTGTCATTCCGTGGGATCTTATAGGCGACCCAGGCGCAGGAGGTGTTCCGGTGGGTGTTTTGTGATTATCCCATCCGGTACCTCCTGGGTGAAGTGAGTGAAAATTGTTTTTATTATTTTATATACACAGTCTATCCTATATATCTTTTATATGACATCACAGCCACTACCTTAACTGGTGGGAATATACATGCCAGTAAATTGTTATGTGAATTTTGAACACACAAAAAAACTCTGAATTTATCTGAAAAAACAAATCACTTTCATCTTCCGTATATATTGCTGATCCGAGGGATGCTGGCGCCGTGTATAGGGGTAAAAAACGTTTTGCTCTACCTTCTGTGCTCTGTGTTTCTCGCCAGACTTCATTAGGGGTCACTTTCCTGAGACATAACCACCCCTTCAAGATGTCGTCATGCACCCCCTTGTTCATCCAGTTCCTTATCCCATGCCCTGAACGGCTGAAGAGGTGAACTCTCCTGCCGAGCTCCATGTCATCTACCCCTTATATCTGATAGGGACAATGGGGAAGTCATTGTGCCTCTAAGGAGGTCAAATCTATTCGTGGGGAATTCCTTTCTGAGGTCCATTATCCTGTATACCTGAAGATATGCCAAATAGTGACCAGAGTTTAAGTTATATTTGGTGCACAATTCTTCAAAGCTAAGATAACGAAGGCTTGTACTATGCCGTACATCAGAAACTGTACATATTCCCTTATCTCTCCATTCATGGAATGGTTTGTTAAATCTGCCTTCCAAAAATTCGGGATGTCCCCAAAGAGGCATATGTTTCGAGAAGGAAAACGGTAGCCCATATTCCTTGCGAACCGCTTTCCGCGTTGCCACCGTGTCTTTTACGATACGGCTTTTCTTCAGGGGTTGAGGCAGATTAGCAAACTTAGTATGGAGCAACGCTGTCAATGACCAGGGGGCGGCTAGGTGTGATTCCAACTTATAATTCGAATAACTACTTCTTCCTGACAACCAATCCAGGGCATGTCTAAGATTACTGGCGAGGTTATAATCTCCTAATGTCTGGGAAATCCATCCCTCCCTTCTCTCTTGGAAGCTGCAATTTCCGTAGGGAAATCCTCGGACGCTTGCCCTTCCAGATAAAGTAGCGGAACGCTGCTTCCAAAGATTGTATATCCGCATGTTTAAGTAATAACGGTATAGTTTGTATAGGGTATAATAACCGTGCGAAACTAATCATTTTTAATAAGTAGCATCTGCCCAGTAAGGAGAGAGGAAGATGTATCCATCTATCCACGTCACCCTGGATTTTCCGGATCAAAGGAGGGTAATTCAGTGAATAAACGGATTCCGGGGTTTTTCCCAGGTTTATGCCTAAATAACGAACCATTGAAAGCTCACTCCTTAAAGGGGTTCTGTGGGGCTTTGACTAAATTCGAGCTTTCATACAACCTGTGGAAGGAAGATCCTTTCACCACTACTTACCATCCGGCAATCTGGGCTGTGCTCACGTGCTGGCTGGCTGTGCCCCTTTGTCTTCCTGTTCAGCTGCAGGCGCATTATGCAGTTCAACAGGAAGACAAGGAGCCCATCTGACAGGGCCCGCAGCCAGCACATGAGCACAGCCCAGTTTGCGGAATTTATGGCATGATGGACTGGCGAGTAGTGGTGAAAGGATCTTCCTTCCACAGGTTGTATAAAAGTTAGAATTTAGTCAAAGCCCCAGAGGACCCCTTTAAATGGAAGCAGAACAATTGAAAAGTCAGACCTTATTAGTTAGGTGATGACTGTGGTGGACCTACCTCCTTCCATACTGCCTGAGCTGATCCCATCTTTATTATCAGATGTCAGTAACATTTCCACAATCCCACAACGTAGAAGAGCCTGGAGCGACAATGCAATAAGGTTCATATTAACCCCTTATAAAGACCATAGTATTTTGCATCTGAGTGACCAGACACTTTTTAGTGATTCTGAGCATGTGGTGGTTTAACAGGACTAACATTAATTTTATTATTTTTACCAAAATCATTTTTGCGGAGTTTTTTTTCTCATGATGCATAGGGTTGTTAGAAACCTTTTTTTTTATATATTAGCGGCAATGTGTACAAAACAGTAAAAAAATAAACCACAAATGACTTCTGTCTGTACATTTACAATAAAGTGAAAGACAGCCCATCCACCTATACGCACTGGATGCCGCCATTACGAATACACTAAGGCCGGACAAAATGCGCGAGTGCAAAGTGTTTTAATGAGTTTTGCACACGCGGGAGAAAAATCGGCATGTTTGGTACTCAGACCCGAACTTCTTCACAGAAGTTCAGGTTTGGGATCGGTGTTGTGTAGATTTTATTATTTTCCCTTATAACATGGTTATAAGGGAAAATAATAGCATTCTTAATACAGAATGCTTAGTAAAATGTCCATTGAGGGGTTAAAAATAATAAACAAATTCAACTCATCCCATCCACTTGATCGTGTAGCGGATCTCCTCTTCTTTCTACTTTCTTCAGGACCTGGCTAAAAGGACCTTTGATGACGTCACTGCGCTCATCACATGGTCCATCGCCATGGTGATGGACCATGTGATGAGCGCAGTGACGTCACCACAGGTCCTTTTCATCAAAAAAGAAAGAAGACATGCCAGGCTGAGCGTTCAAGTGGATTAAGGTGAGTTTATTAATTGTTTTTTTATTTTTTAACCTCTCCATCACTAGTTTACTTTGCATTCTGTATTAAGTATGCCATTATTTTCCTTTATAACCATGTTATAAGGGAAAATAATAAAGATCGGGTCCCCATTCTGATAGTCTCCTAGCAACCATGCGTGAAAAATCGCACCGCATCCGCACTTTCTTGCGATTTTCACGCAACCCCATTCACTTCTATGGGGCCTGCGTTGCGTGAAAAAACGCACAATATAGAGCTTGCTGCGATTTTCACGCTCGCGCAAGTGATTTTCACAATCACCGTTCATGTACACAGCCCCATTGAAGTGAATGGGTCCAGATTCAGTGCGGGTGCAATGCGTTCACCTCACGCACTGAATTCTCTTGTCTATGCAAAGATCTAAAGGGTTAATCTCCCATTCCATATACATAAAATACAAAAGGAATGAAAGGGTGAAAGGAGGGAAAAAGGGAACATGCCAGACACTTTCATGCTCCCCACTGCTCACCCTTAAAGTGGTTTTCTGGTTTTACATAAATAAAACTCAGGCCTCTTTCACACGTTTGTGTCCGTGACATCCTTGACATGATGGTCGGTGGTTCATCTGTGTGTCCATTTTTGCCTTCCATGTGTCATCCGTATTCCACGTACACTGCTAGGCTGAAAATTAATTTCCAGACCATCTCCTATCAGTGGTCCGTGAAAACCATGGACGGCATCCATGTTGTGTCAATGGTTTTTACAAACCAATAGACTATAATGTGTGTGATGCTATAATGTGTGTGATGCTTCTGTGGCATCAACATGAACCAACGTATAAAGTCAATGGATACGTGAGAAGTCGTGGACATCATGGACAGCACATGTCCGCGATTCACTGATGCATGAAAGAGGCCGTACGTAGTCCTATGTATAACTAGTCCTGTCCTCAGATGAGAAGTGAATACAGTTGCTTCCAGTCTAGCGAATGCTCTGTGAGCGAAATCGTCTGGATTCCAGACTGGTACATTGCAGCAAAGTAGCTGCTGATATATTTCACTCGCAGAGCATGGTCTAGACCGGATACAATTCTATCCACATCTCGGATGAGAGCAGGACGAGTACTCTCACTGACTTGAAAATGGAGAGGAAGTGAAATGTGATTAAAGGGATTAGACTTGATTTCCATGAAACAGGAAAGCCCCTTAAATCATCGCTTACAGCTCACATACAGAATTAGAAGCTGTAAATCTGAGCACTATAACAGTAGGCGGATGCACTTACTGTCTTTATGAATTCCATGTAGTTGGCATCCTTGGCATAGGACCCGTACTCATTCTCCACTTGCACTGCGATGATTGCGCCACCTCTGGTATACTGCAGTTATAACAAAGCCATGACTTAAATTCATGCAACTAATACATAATCTGTAGCAGCCCTGACCTGTTAAGATGTGTGATTCTATAGATGCTTTCCCACTAAAGTTATAAATGTAAAGAAGCCCCCACCATTCCAAGAACACATGAAGGTGAACAACTACAACTATTAACCACTTCGGTATAGAAAGTCGCCACCACTTTGTAGCAGGATCGGTTATAAAAACTTGGGAGGGGGGGTTCATTTATGAAACAGAAATAAGGTCCTTTGTGACACAGTCTGTGACTTCTCCCAGCTCTCGTCCGGTCTAAGAAAGCTGGAGTGGCATAGGAGAGGAAGGTCTGTCTCATGAACTATTTTCTACATTTGTTTTAGGCGTAGAAAATGGTCTTACATTTAGAAGCGGTGGTGGATCCACCGATGTTATGTAGAGCCCGGCTGCTCTTCATAACTCCAGCGGATCCACCGCCAGGTATAGGGGTTAAAATCCGGCGTCTAAAACGTCTTAATAAATGTGCCCCTTGAAGCCCATTTTGGACTAACATTAAACATCATTTCCATGTTTTATAATTTGATAAAAAGTCCTGTCTCAAAACCAGAAGACAATCATAAAAAGAGTCTCAGATTTTATTCAACAGTTCTGTATGATGTAGTGAACACTAAAAGGTTTTAACAAATGGAACTTCTGTTACGGGACACTCGTTTTTTAGCTTGATCAAAGGACCATTTTGGATACCCCTTTTTTATTGGGCGAACACACATTTTCTCTTCTTTGCTTTTCTGATACAGAGCTCACAGGGGGCCCACCAGACACCCGGGGTCCTAAAGTGATGGCTGGTATCAAATATAAGCTTGCTTTGGCTTTCAATCCCTTAGATGCAGTGATATAAGCAACCATGACATCTAAGGGGTTTCAAGGGTGACTGACATCCCCACCAGCAACCACTTTGATACGTTCACAGGGTGCCCACACATTGCTATGGCAGGCAGAGGTCTAACATTGGCCTCCATGCCTGCCATATACATAAGCCTATTAGGTCCTACCAGAGGCAGGGCCTACTAGGGTGTATGTCAATGTATAGTTATAATACATTTCAATAAAGAAGTATCCTCTGTCTCCATGGGCTCGAAAAAGTCATCAACCGCTTCCTTTGGTTGCTCCTGGGAACCTTCTATTCTGGACGCGGCTCATGCATGCACAGATACAGGGGGTTCTGGGGCTCCTGCCCAGGCTCCGTCCATTTACCATTCAGCACTTGAGTACAGCGGAAGCGACCAAGGAGCAGCCAGATGAAGTGGTCACCGCCATCTTACAGCCCATAAATGCGGAGGATGACAGGTTTTTAGGTTTACTTCACTGACACCAGGGAAAGAGGGGGCCAGTATGCAGTCATGTAAGCTTGTATGGAGCATAGAAGACTGTATATGGCATTCTGCCCCAGTACATAGCAAATTGACCAACCCCAATCGGCCAATATCACATACTGCAACCTGCAAGGTGAGCGCCAGAAAATATTAAACAACAATGCCTCCGAAAAATTGTAATAAAAAAAGCTATCAAAAAGACCTATGAAACCCAAACTCACTGCATGGAGGTTTCATTCACGTTCATTCAAGTTTTTTATGCAGCTTTTGAAGCCAAAGCAAGGAGTGGATTCAAAAGAGGAGAAGACTCTTTCCTTTATACAGGTCCTCAATTTATGATCCGCTCTTGGCTTTGGCTTCAAAACCCACATCAAAGAACCTGCACATGTAAACCCAGCCTAAAGTGAAGAATGTGTTTTCAGCCATTAACCTTACCTGATGTCTGACCACTTTGGGGACAAGTTGATCAAAGTAAGCCTTGGTCGCCTCGGCGAAGCCTTTGTAGGTTGTTCGCAGCTGCATGTCCTTGTCCCGTAGTAACCAGCTGGGAAACAGCGAGAGTGATATGAAGTTATAAGACTGGGAACTATGTGTGTATGAGGAGAGAAGGCTTTAGGCTGCATTACACTGGCTGATATTTAGGCCGATAATCACTAATGAGCGTTCACGTGAATGGTCGCTAGCTATCATCTTGCGGTGTAATACTGCCGCTGATTGCCCGATGAATGAGCAAATGATCGTTCATCGAGCAGTTTAGATATTTAAGCATGTTTCAAAATCAGCTCTTGCCGGTGGTAGATCATGCTGTCTAATAGCGATCTGCTGCTGGCAAACCGCTAGACAGTACGGGGAGGAGCGATGGCATAGCTGTGGAGGAAATCGCTGCGGTCTCCTCCGCTAGGAATGTTTCCCTCCCAAAATGGCTTGCTGATCTGCCGGTCTAGTACAGGCTTTAGACATCCCACGCAGTATGTGTCCCACAACCTCAGGGTAAACAGAAACATAGAAACATAGAATGTGTTGGCAGATAATTACCATTTGGCCCATCTAGTCTGCCCAATATACTGAGTACTATGGATAGCCCCCGGCCCTATCTTATATGAAGGATAGCCTTATGCCTATCCCATGCATGCTTAAACTCCTCCACTGTATTTGCAGCTACCACTTCTGCAGGAAGGCTATTCCATGCATCCACTGCTCTCTCAGTAAAGTAATACTTCCTTATATTACTTTTAAACCTTTGCCCCTCTAATTTAAAACTGTGTCCTCTTGTGGTAGTTTTTCTTCTTTTAAATATGCTCTCCTCCTTTACAGAGTTGATTCCCTTTATGTATTTAAAAGTTTCTATCATATCCCCTCTGTCTCTTCTTTCTTCCAAGCTATACATATTAAGGTCCTTTAACCATTCCTGGTAAGTTTTGTCCTGCAATCCATGTACCAGTTTAGTAGCTCTTCTCTGAACTCTCTCTAGAGTATCTATATCCTTCTGGAGATATGGCCTCCAGTACTGCGCACAATACTCCAAGTGAGGTCTCACCAGTGTTCTGTACAGCGGCATAAGCACTTCACTCTTTCTACTGCTTATACCTCTCCCTATACATCCAAGCATTCTGCTGGCATTTCGTGCTGCTCTATTACATTGTCTTCCCACCTTTAAGTCTTCTGAAATAATTACTCCTAAATCCCTTTCCTCAGATACTGAGGTTAGGACTGTATCAAATATTCTATATTCTGCTCTTGGGTTTTTACGCCCCAGGTGCATTATCTTGCACTTATCCACATTAAATTTCAGTTGCCAGAGTTCTGACCATTCTTCTAGTTTTCCTAAATCCTTTTCCATTTGGCGTTTCCCTCCAGGAACATCAACCCTGTTACATATCTTTGTGTCATCAGCAAAAAGACAAACCTTACCATCGAGGCCTTTTGCAATATCACTTATGAAGATATTAAACAAAATTGGTCCCAGTACAGATCCCTGTGGAACCCCACTGGTAACATGACCTTGTTTTGAATGTTCTCCATTGACTACAACCCTCTGCTGTCTGTCACTCAGCCACTGCCTAATCCACTCAACAATATGGGAGCCCATGCTCAATGACTGCAGTTTATTGATAAGTCTTCTATGTGGGACAGTGTCAAAAGCCTTACTAAAATCTAGATATGCGATGTCTACTGCACCTCCACCGTCTATTATTTTAGTCACCCAGTCAAAAAAATCTATAAGATTAGTTTGACATGATCTCCCTGAAGTAAACCCATGTTGTTTTTCATCTTGCAATCCATGGGATTTTAGATGTTCCACAATCCTATCCATTAATAGGGTTTCCATTAATTTGCCTACTATTGATGTCAGACTCACTGGTCTATAGTTGCTCGATTCCTCCCTACTACCTTTCTTGTGAATGGGCACGACATTTGCCAATTTCCAATCTTCCGGGACGACTCCTGTTACTAATGATTGGTTAAATAAATCTGTTAACGGTTTTGCCAGCTCACCACTAAGCTCTTTTAATAATTTTGGGTGTATCTCATCAGGCCCCTGTGACTTATTTGTCTTCACTTTAGACAGCAAACTTAGAACATCTTCCTCTGTAAAGACACATGCATCAAACGATTTATTAGTCATCCTTTCTAGTGGAGGTCCTTCTCCTTCTTTTTCTTTTGTAAAAACTGAACAGAAGTATTCATTAAGGCAGTCGGCTAGCCCTTTATTCTCTTCTACATACCTTCCGTCTTTTGTTTTTAATTTAGTTATTCCTTGTTTTAATTTCCTTTTTTCATTTATATATCTGAAGAATGTCTTATCCCCTTTTTTCATAGACTGAGCTAGTTTTTCTTCTGCCTGCGCTTTAGAAGTTCTTATAACTTGCTTGGCCTCTCTCTGCCTAATCTTGTAGATTTCCTTATCTTGATTGCTCTGGTTTTTTTTATAATTAAAAATGCTAGCTTTTTATTTTTAATGATTTGGGCCACTTCTGCTGAGTACCACAGTGGTCTCTTCCTTTTTTTGCTTTTACTGACAAGTCTAATGCAATTTTCTGTTGCCTTCAATAATGCACCTTTTAAGTAGTCCCATTTCTCCTGGACTCCATGTAATCCGTTCCAGTCTGATAAGGACTTATTTATGACCAATTTCATTTTTGAAAAGTCTGTTTTTCTAAAATCTAAAACTTTTGTTTTTGTGTGGTGGGACTCTTTCACAGTTCTTATATTAAACCGCACTGACTGGTGATCACTAGATCCCAAGGTTTCGCCTATAATGACATCATATACCGAATCCCCATTTGTGAATACCAAATCCAAAATGGCCTCCCTCCGGGTTGGCTCCTCAACCACTTGTTGTAGAGATAACCCCAGTAGGGAATTTAGAATATCTGTACTCCTGGTAGAACTTGCTATTTTGGTTTTCCAGTTTATATCTGGAAGATTGAAATCTCCCATAATGATAACTTCTCCTTTCATTGTCATTTTAGCTATTTCTTCAACTAGTAGATCATCTAGTTCTTTAACTTGACCAGGTGGTCTATATATCACACCTACACGAGTTACTGCATGGTTAGCAAACTGCAACGTAACCCAAACTGACTCTATGTTGGCCTCACCAACTTGCATTAGGTTAGATTTAATGCTATCTTTCACATACAGGGCCACTCCTCCTCCTTTCTTGCCTTCTCTGTCTCTTCTGTATAAAGAGTACCCTGGTATGGTTATGTCCAAGTCATTTCTACAGACGCTGACAATCATTACATTTATAGCGTTCATTTGTTCCACCAGTAATGACGACATGGGCACACATCTGTGAGGGATCTCAAATTTTCTGTAACATTCTAATGCACCTTTTTGCGTTTTAATTTTTGGAATATCTCTGCTGGCTGTCAGTGAAGGAGGAAACGTTTTGATTACATCCAGATGCGGAAAACCTTCCCTGACCTAATACTTTAGTTTGCTACTAGTCAATGCTTTACGAGATAAACAGCTTGATTAATTTTACCTGCACTGATACATTGTAACAAACAACTCAGGACTGATAGAGATTTGTGTTTATTTTGTTGCAACTGTAGCAAAGTGTCAGCTTTAGTCCTTAGTAATGTGTGCAATTTAGGCTACTTTCACACTAGCGGCAGGACGGATCAGACAGGCTGTTCACCCTGTCGGATCCGTCCTGCAGCTATATCGCTGTGCCACCGGACTGCCGCGCCGTCCCCATTGACTATAATGGGGACGGGGGCGGAGCTCCGGCGCAGCACGGCAGTGCGCGGTGAGAGGCCCCGTACTAAAAAGTCGGACATGCAGTAATTTTAGTCCGGCGGCCTCTCACCGCGCAATGCCGTGATGCGCCGGAGCTCCGCCCCCGTCCCCATTATAGTCAATGGGGACGGAGCGGCAGTCCGGCGACATGGCGAAATAGCGGCAGGACGGATCTGACAGGCTGTTCACCCTGTCGGATCTGTCCTGCCGCTAGTGTGAAAGTACTCTTAGGGTACTTTCACACTTGCGTTGTTTGATTCCGGCAGGCAGCTCCGTTGCCTGAACTGTATGCAAATGCATGTCATTTTTTCTGACTGATTAGGATCCTGATCAGTCTGAAAAATGCCTGATCAGTCAGAAAAATGCATTGCAATACCGGATCCGTTTTTCCGGTGTCATCAGGCAAAACGGATCCAGTATTTATTTTTTTCACATTTTTAAAAGGTCTGCGCATGCATCCGTCAATTTGAATGCGGGATCCGGCTCTAATACATTCCTAGGGGAAAAAATGCCGGATCCGCCATTCAGGCAAATGTTCAGTTTTTTGGGCCAGAGATAAAACCGTAGCATGCTGCGGTATTATCTCCGTCCTGAAAAGTCATAAAGACTGAACTGAAGACATCCTGATGCATCCTGAACAGATTGCTCTCCATTCAGAATGCAAGGGGATAAAACTGATCAGTTCTTTTCCGGTATTGAGCCCCTAGGATGGAACTCTATGCCGGAAAAGAACAAAACGCTAGTGTGAAAGTACCCTAACATGCAGGCACACTAAATTGCATAGCAAAATCACATGCAGCATTAGCCTAGGGCAGTGATGGCGAACCTTTTACAGACGAGTGCCCCAAAACCCACTTATTTATCTCAAAGTGCCAACACAGCAATTTACCCTGAATACTACAGTACAATATAGTATATCTTTCATGTACTTTATCATTTAGCTGTAATAGCCTGCCTACATTCAATGCGCTGCCTGTGCTGTTCATAGTGCGCCCTGCGCTGATGAATGGCAGGAAAAGTCTAAGCCACATTGGTACACCATAGACTATTTCCAGGGCTCAGGTGCCCACAGAGAGGGCTCTGAGTGCCGCCTCTAGCACCTGTGCCATAGGTTCGACACCACTGGCCTAGGGGGACCCATGAATCTCTGTATATTGATATGCAGAATATTTGAGCTTCTGGATGAGATTGTCCTATACAACCTGCTCCAGATTTAGGGTATAGTGGTAAATGAATAATTATATCCAATATGAACATTAAGAGGAGATCAGCTATTTCAAAAAACCCTATCATCCCTTCCACCTCTGCTTTATCCTCCTTTTGCTCCTCAATATCTGGTGCTGTCAGTGCAGCAGTAATAAAGAGCAGAAATATATTAACAGTTAACATGAAGCACATAGCAGGCTTGGGAGCAGGAACCCTCCCGGGGGCAGTCATGTGGCTCTCAGCATAGTACAAGATCCTCGGGAGGACAATACACAGAAAGTGTTACTGAGGATGTGAAATAAGAGGCAATTTCCCAGTCCCTGTTATACGTGCATGACCTTACCTCGGTAGCCCCCCGAGATCCCACTCTGCACATATGTAGGGTCCCGGACGTAAAATCACCCATAATCCCACTTCGGCGGCTATGTCCAAATACGTCCTGCAGGAGGCAAAGGACATGATTTAGGATAAAACAGACACACACAGCATAGAGCAAGAAAACAGACACATGAAATGATATTATATCAAGAGAATATGCATAGGTTAGAAGACCTGAAAAAGGGGTGCACAGAAGTCAGAAATTACAACCGGTGCTTAAAGAGGACCTCTCGCCTCTCCTGACATGTCTGTTGTAGGAACTACTTGCATTCCCCATGTGATAACAATTCTGGAGCATGTATTCTTATAATTGCATGTTGTACAATTCTTATATTATTCCTACTAGAAGTTTATGAATGAATTGTCAGCAGTAAAGGTCCAGGTGGATGTTACCAGTTGGGGGTGTGTCCCTGCACAGTCTGACACCGGCAGCACTGATTGGACGGTCAGACACACCCACTACTGGTAGCACCCAGCAGTACCTTTACTGCAAACTGCTGGAAATTTAGTTGTAAACTTCTAGAACAGGGATCAGCAACCTTCGGCACTCCAGCTGTTGTGAAACTACAATTCCCAGCGTGCTCCATTTATTTCTGTGAGAGTTCTGAGAAGAGCAGAGGAAGTATGCATGCTGGGAGTTGTAGTTTCACAACAGCTGGAGTGCCGGAGGTTGCCTACCCCTGTTCTAGAAGAAATAATAGAGGAATGGAACATCCTAGTCATAAGAACAGATGCTCCAGAATTGTTATTTCATGGGGAATGCAAGAAGTTACTAAAACAGACATGTCAGGAGAGGTGACAGGTCCTCTTTATGCACTGAGATGGTGACACGAAGCAGTCATGGGGGCAGCGTAATGTAAAGTTAGCACAGTATGAGCACTTCTGACATTACAGGCCGCTTCCTCCTAGCTTGTGATGGCTGATAACAGGGAGCAACAGACTGCATTCACCTGTCCTACGTCTGACATGGCAGATCACAGCATTCATCGTCTTACAGGCAGCGGGGCACGTGTACTAAGACAGGCTTTTTACGCCGCTCTTAGTTTCCCCCTTGCGCTGCTGTTAGATTCGTCTAATCTATGACGAGGCGTGCCCCTCGTCATAAATTAGGCACATCCGATTCAGTCCTTGCGCCTGGTGTAGTTTTTCACTAGCATTTAGGCCTGTTTCCAGGTGTAAATGTTAGTAAATTTGCCACACCGCCGGTTAAAAAACGGACTTGCGACTATTTTACGCCTAAAGTCCGTTAGTAAATGCGCCCCAGTGTCTGATGACAGCTACTACAGATGAGATATGAGGCTTTAGCCGTGGCGGAGCTGAAGATGAAATGTAAATGCGACATTACCCGAGGTCGAGATTTTCAGAGAAGTCAAACTTGCCCCTTTGCGGCTCGTGTAAGTTCCATGGTACGTATCTAGGACACAAGAAGAACCCCGAGTTACTGATCTGCTCCATCATCCGATGAGACACTTTATAGCTGCTCTACGACACTAAAGCGGAGGGCGGCATCTTGTCTTGTAATAGGTCATGTTATATACCAGAGTCTTAGCTTTCTCTTATGATGTCAGCAACCTCTGGAACTACAATTCCCAGCATGCTGCATTCACTTCTACGGGAGTTCCCAGAACATCCAAGCAAGTGTGCATGCTGGGAGTCCTACTTTCACAGTGGGAGTGCCAGAGATTGCTGACCCCAGATCTAGAGGGACACAGTAAGGGTATGTTCACACTGAGATTTTTGGCGCAGATTTAGGTGCAGATTCTGCGCACCAAAAATGCATGCAGACATTCCCCATTGATTTCAATCTGTAAGCTAATTCAGACCACTTTTATCTGCTTGAGGTTTTAAAAAACTGCACTGTAGGAAAAAAAAAAAAAAAGGGTCCTGTCCAAACTTGACTCTACATCCAGAATTCCCACTGAAATAAGCAGGAATGAAAATCAACATAAAAAGAAATGCATCAGGAAAAAAAAAAAAAATAATCCTAAAAAACCTGACGTGGATACCTCATCAGGTTTATTTCGGCACAGAAAATACTCAGTGTGAACATACCCTAAAAGTAGACTTGGTAAATCCTTCTTCGATCACAAAGACACATACAGAATTCTGCTGGATCCCAAACCGCAATGCATTGTGGGAGCTCAGCTGACCGAAGGCAGTTATCAGGTCACATGACTGACACCATGGGGGGGGGGGCAAAACTGCTGTCTGTTTCCAACCAAGGGAAACCAGACAAACTTTGGAAGTGAATGGTGAAAATGGCAAATGGGACCAGTACCCTCCTGAGATCCAGCAGGATGCCGACTGGGCAGTACCATGTGACACCTCGCATTCTCTTGGTTGGCTGTGTCCTGGATATTTATCGTCTCCTGTACTTACGTGGTGAGCGTGTTCAGCCCACAAGCCTTCATCTTCAACATTCGATCCCTCCAGTATTCTTTGGGAATTCGGAAATAGTGCATAGAACCTCCCAGGATCCTCAGCGGCTCGCCCTCCAGTAAGAATTGTCCATTCTCTGCCTGCAGACCCCTATGACGACTCCACATCCTGAATGAGAAGGAATCCTGGAGACGAAGCCTGTGGGTGAGGAGAAACCAGGTATGAACTTTACCTCAAACACTCTGTGCTGCTGGGAGCTTGCTCCTTCCTGTATATGAGCAGTCAATCATATAGAAGACGATCCCCCCAGTTACAGGCTATACAAGGAGCACTCATACCCTTACTGTATCCTGAGACTCTACCAGCCTGTGACCAGACACAGACAAGTGCACGGCTCTTCTCTTATCTTGGAAGGCAAGGTCCATGGGTGGGAGAGAAACTAGAGAAGACTGGTCTCTGCAATACACAGGTTCGTGTCATCCTATGAACCCCAATGTCATGTATCTCGGCTCAGGCCTGACACCAGACACTAAAGAAGGGATCACTCCTACACTGCGACCTACAGCGTGGCTGGAGAAGGGCCCATCTGGGAGAGGAAGCTTGCCTCTCCCATGCTTTACACGGCAGCTCTGCTCCATTAGGGCATCAGCGACTTTGGTTTAGCTGCAATGTCCATGGGAGACTGAGGTAGCATGAAATCCACCAAATGGGGATCATTTACAAAGACTGTCTTTTTATGCGCGTCTTTGTCTCCCCCTGCGCCTCTGGAGGATTTGGCTAATTTATGATGTGGTGTATACCTTGTCAAAGATTGGGTGCACATCTTTTTACTCATCTTTGACAGCTGTTTAAAGCCGTAACTGAGAATAAACTTGCCGGAGATGAAGTCCTGGCCCACACCGCTTCCAAGTGACAAGGATGGTGTCAAAACAAAACACCTGAGCGACAAAATATTGTCGCAAGTACATTTAAAATGTCACACAAATATTATCTTATAAGAAACTCCTGCTGTGCCCCCCATTCTTTACACTGCAGAATTTGTGTATAAGGCTGGATTCACACATTGTGGAAGCACCACAGCAACATACAGATAAGGCGCCATTCACACGTCCGCAAAATGGGTCCGCATCCGTTCCGCAATTTTGCTGAACGGGTGCGGACCCATTCATTCTCTATGGCGACGGAATGGATGCGGACAGCACACAGTGTGCTGTCCGCATCCGCATTTGCGGTGCGCGGCCACGATCTTTGGGTCCGCAGCTCCGCAAAAAGATAGAGCATGTCCTATTCTTGTCCACAGCTTGCAGACAAGAATAGGCATTTCTATGGGGGTGCCGGGCTGGTGTGTTGCGGACCCGCAATTTGCGGGTCCGCAACACACCACGGACATGTGAATGCAGCCTAAGTGGAATTTTCAAAATGACTTGACACACCCTGATCTACATGTCGCTGTGGTGAATCCACAACAGGTAGCACTAAACCCCAAGTGAGAAAAGCCATCATACGCCCTCATGTGTCCAAGAAGAAGGGGGGGTGAGTACACACACATATATATATATATACACACACACTCACCTAAAGAATTATTAGGAACACCTGTTCTATTTCTCATTAATGCAATTATCTAGTCAACCAATCACATGGCAGTTGCTTCAATGCATTTAGGGGTGTGGTCCTGGTCAAGACAATCTCCTGAACTCCAAACTGAATGTCAGAATAGGAAAGAAAGGTGATTTAAGTAATTTTGAGCGTGGCATGGTTGTTGGTGCCAGACGGGCCGGTCTGAGTATTTCACAATCTGCTCAGTTACTGGGATTTTCACGCACAACCATTTCTAGGGTTTACAAAGAATGGTGTGAAAAGGGAAAAACATCCAGTATGCGGCAGTCCTGTGGGCGAAAATGCCTTGTGGATGCTAGAGGTCAGAGGAGAATGGGCCGACAGATTCAACCTGATAGAAGAGCAACGTTGACTGAAATAACCACTCGTTACAACCGAGGTATGCAGCAAAGCATTTGTGAAGCCACAACACGCACAACCTTGAGGCGGATGGGCTACAACAGCAGAAGACCCCACCGGGTACCACTCACCTCCACTACAAATAGGAAAAAGAGGCTACAATTTGCACGAGCTAACCAAAATTGGACTGTTGAAGACTGGAAAAATGTTGCCTGGTCTGATGAGTCTCGATTTCTGTTGAGACATTCAAATGGTAGAGTCCGAATTTGGCGTAAACAGAATGAGAACATGTATCCATCATGCCTTGTTACCACTGTGCAGGCTGGTGGTGGTGGTGTAATGGTGTGGGGGATGTTTTCTGGGCACACTTTAGGCCCCTTAGTGCCAATTGGGCATCGTTAAAATGCCACGGGCTACCTGAGCATTGTTTCTGACCATGTCCATCCCTTCATGACCACCATGTACCCATGGATGGCTACTTCCAGCAGGATAATGCACCATGTCACAAAGCTCGAATCATTTCAAATTGGTTTCTTGAACATGACAATGAGTTCACTGTACTAAAATGGCCCCCACAGTCACCAGATCTCAACCCAATAGAGCATCTTTGGGATGTGGTGGAACGGGAGCTTCGTGCCCTGGATGTGCATCCCTCAAATCTCCATCAACTGCAAGATGCTATCCTATCAATATGGGCCAACATTTCTAAAGAATGCTATCAGCACCTTGTGGAATCAATGCCACGAAGAATTAAGGCAGTTCTGAAGGCAAAAGGGGGTCCAACTCCGTATTAGTATGGTGTTCCTAATAATTCTTTAGGTGAGTGTATATACACACACACACACACACACACATACATACACATATACAGATGCAAGCCGAGTTAACAGTCACAGTCCTAACGCATTAACTATGGTAGATGTGATAACTCACCAAGTATGTGTTTTAACCCTCCTGTACAAACAAACACATTATATATATATATATATATATATATATATATATAGAAATAGAAAAAATATGGCAGCACTCTGGTCTTGTGAAGAAATTCAGTGACGTTTATTCACACTTATTTGCAATGCAGCATTTCAGCCCTCTCAATGGAGCCTTTGTCAAGCTTGACAAAGGCTCCATTGAGAGGGCTGAAATGCTGCATTGCAAATAAGTGTGAATAAACGTCACTGAATTTCTTCACAAGACCGGAGTGCTGCCATATTCTTTCTATTTCTATTGAACGGCTCCTATCCAAGAGCAACTGTGGAATTGCACCCGGAATCCAACAGAGTGCTGCTGATTTATTTTCTATTTTTATATATATATATATATATATATATATATATATATATATATACATACACATATACATACATACACACACTACTCTACTCACAAAAAGTTAAGGATATTTGGCTTGTGGGTAAAATTTCAGGATGAACCTAAAATGCACTCTTACCTTTACAGGTGAATTTAATGTGACCTTCTCTAAACTTTCGAATGCACATGTCCAACTGTTCAATGTTTCAGTACTTTTTGCACAACTTGCTGTTCTCTAACATGGGGCTTCATGGCTAAATTCACAACAGGTGTTTGATCCATGAATCGCCCAATAAATTTCCTGGCTCAATTAGAATGGGTATTTAAACAGTCCTCCTCATCATGCTGTTCACATTTTCACATCATGAGACCAAGACGACACCTAACAATTGATCATCAGTACTTCGCCATTGCGAGGCTTCAAGCAGGATGTTCTCAGGCGGAAGAGACCACTGAGCTTAGAGAGTCATCAGGATGTAACAGAGATACATAGAGACGGGAAGAGTCACAGAAAGGCATAGAAGTAGACGTCCTTTGGCCACATCCCACACTGATGACCGCTTCATTGCCCTGCAGAACCAGATGTTGAATGCCACACAACTCCAGGCATATTTGAAGGAGGTGAGTGTAGACCATTCAAAACTGCATCAGCGTGTCCTGCATGCTAGACAACCTGCAAGGGTACCTGACCACAGCACCAGGCACAGGAGTCATCGTTTTGCATGGGCCAGGGAGCATCTACGCTGAACAAAGGATTAGTGGGCCTCAGTGCTGTTCACTGATGAAAGTCGATTCACACTGAGCAGAAATGATGGCCACCAACAATGTTGGAAATGTCAAGGAGAGCGCTATGCATCAGCCACTGTTGTCACCAGATGAACCTTTGGTGGTGGTGTTACAGTGTGGGCAGGTGTCTAGTCAATACTGAACTGCCCTACACTTTGTGAATGGTACAGTGACAAGCCCATACTACTTGAAGAACATCATTAATCCAATCATTGTGCCTCTGCATGAACAACACAGGCCTGATTTCATCTTCATGGACGACAATGCGCCAGCTCAACGAGGTCGTATCATTAGGGACTGGGGTACCTCAAATGGAGTTGCCTGTACTTTCTCCAGACCTGAATCTCATTGAAAACCTATGGGATCAGCTGAGTCGCCGTGTAGAGGCTCGTAACTCTGCATTCCAGAACCTCAATGACCTGAGGGCTGTTCTTCAAGAAGAGTGGGATGCCATGCCTCAGCAGACAATAAGAGACTTGTGAACAGCATGAGACGTGGTTGTCAAGCTGTAAATGATGCTGAAGGCCACATGACAAGTTAATGAGACACTGACATTTTGTGGGGGTATATACCCACCACTGGTGTTGGCTTTTGTTTCAATAAATTGTTTGAGATGAGGAAATCACCATTACATGCTTCTACTTTCATGATATAATATCACTGTATTACGTTTTCCATAAATTTCACCTCAAATATCCCTAACTTTTTGTGAGTAGTGTATGTATTATCCTTCTTATCGAGCTCCAGCCTACCGTACATACAGTATATAATAAACGTACACGCAGGGACCCAGATTTACTAATGTGCCTGTGCCAAAAATCTATCTAGGGTTTGTACACTTGTTCCTCAATGAGTGGGTGGCGCTTAGCTGGAAACAGGCAGAGCTTAAGATGCGCCATTTTCCACCAAACTTGCTCCACAATTCTGTCTCGCAGTAAGCCAACCATTAGCTGGTACTGAGGCAGAGAAAAGGGTCTGTCCCTGCACCACATTCATCATCCAGGCTGAGCCCTGGGATAGATCTGGTGCTGGTCTAAGCTTACACCATTTTTAGACTAAAGGTCCAGGCATCTGTTTCCTGGCGGTGTCTGTCCCACTGCTCCTGCAGCAGCCGTCATGCTGCGGTCTGGGCAGGAGGTTTTGCATGGCAGGTGCTTCTGAATAAACTAATCAGTATGGGGGTCATTTATCTTCGATAGCCTCTGCACTGCCGGAGGAAACGCCTTATTTATTAGTCAGAGATTAGGTGCACCTCTGGCAGTCTGTGCGCCATGCTGTGATGTACAGTACCAGCAAAGGAGGTCAGATTTTAAGAAATCTCATCCACACGCGGAGTAAGAAAAATGCTGTGAAAGGGCTCACACACACGACTGTGATCTACAAAATACAGATGCGGACAGTGTGCAGTTTTTTTTTTTAAAGACCCATTGACTTCAAAGGGTCAGTAGTCCGAATTTTGCGGCCATGTATAGTCACATGTCTGTTCTGCAAATTATAGAGCATGTCCTATACTTGGTCGCAAAATTCAGACCACTGACCCATTGGAGTCAACGGGTCCGCAAAAGAAAAAAAATGAAAATTGACGGCGGCACACTGACCGCATCTGTATTTTGCAGATCTGCGGTTTGCGAACCACAAAATACATACGGTCGTGTGCATAAGGCCTAAACTGACTGATGGCTTGGATCTGAAATCTGCAGCAGGTCAATTTATGCTGTGGATCTCCACCACGTTTTTCACCCTTTACACCAGAGAGGGTAAACTCCATGCAAAAACCGCCTCATATTTTTCCGTTGCATTTTCAGTCACATGTGGACATAACCTTATTGTGTGGACCAATGTTCTGCAACCTGCAGCTCTTGACGGGTTGTGAAACTATAAGGCCTCTTTCACACGGGCGTCATGATTTTGGCCCGGATAAGATGCGGGTGCGTCGCGGGAAAATGCACGATTTTTCCGCGCGAGTGCAAAACATTGTAATGCGTTTTGCACACGCGTGAGAAAAATCGCAATGTTTGGTACCCAGACCCGAACTTCTTCACAGAAGTTCGGGTTTGGGTTAGGTGTTGTGTAGATTGTATTATTTTCCCTTATAACATGGTTATAAGGGAAAATAATAGCATTCTGAATAAAAAAAAATATATATATAATTTAACTCACCTTAGTCCACTTGTTCGCGCAGCCCGGCTTCTCTTCTGTCTTCTTCTTTGAGGAATAGGACCTTTGATTACGTCACTGCGCTCATCACATGATCTTTTACCATGGTGATGGATCATGTGATGACCGGAGTGACGTCACCACAGGTCCTTTTCCTACTGCACAGCAAAGATGAAGACAGAAGAGAAGCCGGGCTGCGCGAACAAGTGGATTAAGGTGAGTTAAATTATTTATTTATTTTTCTAACCCCTCCAGCCCTATTGTACTATGCATTCTGTATTCAGAATGCTATTATTTTCCCTTATAACCATGTTATAAGGGAAAATAATAATGATCGAGTCCCCATCCCGATCGTCTCCTAGCAACCGTGCGTGAAAATCTCACCGCATCCGCACTTGATTTTCACGCAACGCACAAGTGATGCGTGAAAATCACCGCTCATCTGCACAGCCCCATAGAAATGAATGGGTCCGGATTCAGCGCGGGTACAATGCGTTCACCTCACGCATCGCACCCGCGCGGAAATCTCGCCCGTCTGAAAGAGGCCTAAGGCTACCTGCACACAATGGCGGGAGAACGCGCAGAAGTTTCTAATTTCAGTATTTTTCTGCACCCCAAACCGCAATTTCTAACAGCCATTTGCAGTGTGGATTTGATGTAGATCTCACCCTTCATTAGAAAAGGGTGAAATCCACAGATAAAACTGCAAACATGACTGACGTGCTGCGGATTTCAAATTCTGCTGGTACTGTATTAGGCCTCATGCACACGGCCGTTGTGTTTGGCCGTTCCGTGCATTGGGGACCGCAATTTGCGGTCTCCAATGCACGGGCAACATCCGAGAGCCATTCAACTTAAATGGGTCAGTGATCCGTCCGCACCGTAAAAAAAAATAAATAAATAGAACATGTTCTATTTTTTTTTGCGGTGCGGCGGCACGGAGAGAAACGCCACGGAAGCACTCCGTAGAGAATGGGTCCGCATCCGTGATGCGTGAGCACACGGCTGGTGCCCGCATATTGCGGGCCTACTGTTTGCTGCATGAGGCCTTAAAATTAAGTTTTTCTGCACAAAAACTGCGCATAATCTGCAATGTGTGCAGGCACCCTGGGGCATTTCAGGTGTTTGGCATTCCTTTCTATCTAGTCACACTATTGTTTCGTTTCTGCCTTGTCTATGATTAACCATGGTATTTGCGTATGTTTTTTTTTTTCCCGTTTCGTTGCAGGGGCTAGGTGTTTAGTTACTGGCAAAGTGCGATTTATGTATTTACAACTTTTTAATGTATGAACTGGCTTTGTAGAGGTCCACAATCTGCAAAATATGGCAAAAGATAGGACATGTCCAATCTTTTGCAGTGCGGAGGCACGTACCCGAAAGCCCACAGAAGCGCTTCCGAGTAATTCAGATCTGTGCCTCCGCTCTACAAAAGATAGGACATCTTTTGCAGAATGTGAACCCATTCAAGTCACCATGGAGTGCACACGGCCGGTGCCCTTAGATTGCGAAACCGCCATTTGTGGTCGAAATTAGGTCACGGAGCCCTTACGGCCATGTGAATAGACGCTTAGCGCTCATGCACATGAACGTATTTTCTTTCCGTGTCTGTTCCGTTTTTTTTTGCGGACCGTATAAGGAACCATTCATTTCAATGGGTCTGCAAAAAAAGAAAAAACACGGAAGTTACTCTGTGTGTATTCCGTTACCGTATGTCCGATCCACCAAAAAATAGAACATCTTCTATTATTGTTCGCATTATGGACAAGGATTGGACTGTTCTACTAGGGGCCAGCTGTTCCGTTCTGCAAAAAACGGAATGCACACAGACGTCATCCGTATTTTTTGCGAAAAATCGTTTTTTGTGGACCGCGTGTGCATGAGCCCTTAGTCGGATTCTTTGCGACTCAGCTGATGGTGAAAGTCACAGAATACTGTGACTTTCGGTTTATTGTGTGTCCTTTTGGAAGCACAGCTTTGGCAGCAGGGGGAGGAGAGGGGGCTCTGCTTTAGCTGCTTATATGTCTGGATTAGTAGCTAGAAATATGAACCAGAACCAGCATTAGCATAACATCAGCAGGAGACATCACTGTTAGGGCTCATGCACACAACTGTATGTATTTTGCAGTCTGCAAAAAAAAACGGATCCGCAAAAAAATACAGATGACATCCATGTGCATTCCGTATTTTGCGGAACGGTACAGCCGGCCCCTAATAGAACAGTACTATCCTTGTCCGTAATGCGGACAATAATAGGACATGTTCTATTTTTGGTGGAACGGAAATACGGAAACAGAATGCACTCGGAGTAACTTGCGTTTTTTTTTGTTTAGTTTTTTTGTGGACCCATTGAAATAAATGGTTTCGCATACGGTCCAAAAAAAACTAAAACGGAACGGACAAAGAAAGAAAATACGTTTGTGTGCATGAGCCCTTAGAAATCTAGTTGGGAATAAATGCGGTAAAATCGGCATTCACTTTCAGCTGCATTCGCTGCCGTCCCGACTTCTAACAGTGATATCTGGGATGTAGTGTAGATAATGCTGTGATTTTGGAAGGCCAGCTTTCAAACAAGAAGCTCCTATCTCTAGCTGCTACCAATCCGAAGAAATGAGCAGCTAAAGCACTAAAGCACTATATAACCTTAGAAGAAAGCAGACAATCCCTTTAAGTAAAAAATCTTACATTCAGGTAAATGAAAAAAAAAAGAAAAAGTTTCTTTGCTTTAGCACGTAGCCCACGAGCGGCCCCGGTGCTGACAGAGGCTAACCCTGTGGTGTGATGTTCAAGTATTGACATTTCCATTGGAAACAGTAGCAGGATTTGCTGAACAGGTGAAACTCGAAAAATTAGAATATTGTGCAAAGTTCATTTATGGCTTACAGCTTATGAAACCCCAAAGTCACAATCTCAGGTCCCCTTTGCTCAGGGGGTATGGATTAATTAGCTGACTAGAGTGTGACACTTTGAGCCTAGAATATTGAACCTTTTCACAATATTCTAATTTTAAGTTGCATTACCGAAATAAATGAACTTTTGCGCGATATTCTAATTTTTCGAGTTTCACCTGTAGATATTTGCTTGAGCAGGTTGCGTACAATTGTAACAAACCGTGAGCAGTGAGATTTTAAGTCAGTTCCCACTCACTGACAGTAGGCAGAGATTTTTAAAATGGTGAAAAATTGAAGCGCCAAGTAAATTAGAACGTTGCCATAGTAATACGATATAACGACTTGTTCAGACAAGTCACTTGGATGGTAGTTCTGCGAGAAACCGCCTGATACTATGCAGGCTGGAAACAAGGCCCATAAGACGCACCTAAGGTTTTAGAGGAGGACAATAAGAAAAAAATATTTAGCATTAGACTTCAGATCAGCAATCAGACCTCAGCTGACAGCCCCAATCAGATCCCCAATGTTAATAAGATCTCAGATCAGACCCCAATGTGAATGACCCCCAATCAGACCTCAGATCAGAGCCCAATATAAAGAAGACCCCCAATCATTCCTCAGATGGGATCCCAATGCCTCATATCAGCCCCCAGCCATAATCCAGCCTCAGAGCACAAAAAAAACAAAAAAAAAAAACACTTACCTCTCCTGCTCCTGGACGCCACTGCTCCTCACATCGCGATCCACTTCCTCCTGCTGTCGGCTGTGCTGTGAACTGGCGCGCACAGAGCGAGGTCACAGAGCGCCCTCACAGCCAACAGCCGAGGACCAGGAAGCGGTGAGTACAGAGCCTTCACCTCTTCCTGGTCCTCCGGTACTAATGAGCGCTCATCAATATTCCCCCCATAAGAAGCAGGGGCATTTTTCCCCTACTTTGGGGGGAGTGAGTCTTATGGGGCGAAAAATACGGTAATACAAGCCACTTACTAATGTATTGTGATTGTCCATATTGCCTCCTTTGCTGGCTGGATTCATTTTTCCATCACATTATACACTGCTCGTTTCCATGGTTACAACCATCCTGCAATCCATCAGTGGTGGCCGTGCTTGCAATCCCAGCCACCAGAGAGTTTGGCGCTTTTACTTATAGTGTGCAGGCACGACCACCACCGACGGATTGCAGAATGGTCGTAACCATGGAAACAAGCAGTGTATAATTGATGGAAAAATGAATCCAGTCAGCAAAGGAAGCAATATGGACAATCACAATACATTAGTAAGTGCCTTGTAATAACTTTCTCTACATGATAAATGCAATTTGCTGAAGTGACACAACCCCTTTAATGAGACATCTCTCCTGGGTTCCCTGCAAAATCGGAACGGACACGGAATTGTTTATCGATTGGCTGCCTGATATACATTGCGGTCACGCCCCCTCTACTCCGTAATCAGCAGCACAGTAACACACCCTTTGTTTAGCTAGAGAATTGATAGCAACACACTGAGCATGCTCGACCTAACAAAGGCTCAGAACTACAGGTCGATGCCATGGTCATTTATGAGGAAACACTAGTGGGTAGCAGAGGAAGAAAACTACTTTTATAACAGTAAATATGTGAAACTTACATTACATTAGGTAATTATTGATGATGAATTAGTCTAAAACATAAGTTATATTTATGGTAACCGGAATACCCCTTTAAGAGGTGCGGGATTGAGATTAAAAAAGGTTTATCCAATATTTTGGGCAGATACTAGGAAGACCATATTAAATGGCAGGCAGTGATCCAGAAAATAATCTACTGAGGGAGAAGGCTAGGCCGACTTCGAAACGTGTCTGCGGCGTACAACACACCGTATCTAACCAAATTAATGTGAAAGGAGGAAGACAGTCTGCAAACTGCGAATCTACTAACGAACAACTTAGTAGATTGGCCAAAACTATGATCAGATGTGTCCAAGTATAAGAACGTCAGACAGACTGCGACTCCCCTCCGCGGCAGGAACCAGCAATACGAAGCAAAGCGTCCAGTCACGCACCAGCAGTGGCCAGCGGACTACTGCCCTTGGCGGTGGGTCAGGAGGTGAGTAAATGTTATGGTGGCGGCCGCTACTCACTGTATTACTTATCACGTACCTCAATAAGAAGGAAAACGTGTTAACTGCCGACAGTCATACATATGAACGTTCAGATTTACAACACTATCTGCTAATCTGCAGATTTCTGATCAGTATATGAAGCATACAGATGTCTATAGCCGCAAAGAACTAACAAGCTGGGACTGTTACCAATTCAGTCAGACAAACTCTCTTAGGCCTCCTGCACACGGCCGATTTTTTCCCCCCCCGTTTACTGGCCGTTTTTTGCGTTCCGTATACGGAACCATTCATTTCGATGGTTCCGCAAAAAAAACGGAATGTACTCCGTATGCATTCCGTTTCCGTATTTCCGTTCCAACATAGAACATGTCCTATTATTGCCCGCAAATCACGTTCCGTGGCTCCATTCAAGTCAATGTGTCCGCAAAAAAAACGGAACACATACGGAAATGCATCCGTATTTCTTCCGTTTCCGTTCTTTGCTGAACCATCTATTGAAAATGTTATGCCCAGCCCAATTTTATCTATGTAATTACTGTATACTGTATATGCCATACGGAAAAACAGAACGGAAAAACGGAACAGAAATGGAAACACAACGGAAACAAAAAACGGAACAACCGATCCGTGAAAAACGGACCGCAAAACACTGAAAAAGCCATACGGTCGTGTGCAATAAGCCTTACACAATGATTCACAGATAACACGACACAGTGTGAACTGAGTCATATAGCGCATGGGCCCTGCATTACAAGTACACCGTCCTAGACTCCTTATATCCTGATAAATGATCTGATACTAGCTTTATGTATTAGGCCCCTTTCACATGGGCGAGAATTCCGCGCGGGAGCAATGCGTGAGGTGAATCTTCATACAGGGGGATCTCAAAACCACAGCAAAACGCTTCCGTTCTAATAATCCAACCGTCTGCATCCCTTCTGAACGGATCCGGCTGTATTATAGCGAAAATAAAGAAACTGGATCCAGCACTAAATCATTGTATCACAGATCCAGTTTTTTTCGTGTCCGAAAAAATTAATAAAAACCAAATTACTTACCGGTAATTCCCTTTTCATGAATCCTCCATGACGGCATACCATGAGAGATGACCCACCGCCAACCAGGTAGGGACAGGAAGAATAAAGGTGACCCTCCTTCAGCTCTTTCTGGACCGACAGCCTAGAGAGTCTTATCCTCACATATAAAGGATTATTATATATCTACAAATATTATTTATTTATTATATTTTTTTTTTTTGCATTCACACCCACACACTCCTTCACCTAATTATTGGCCTATATGTGGGCCTGTATGTACATATTCTTACATATATTTATTCATATACGTAATTAGGGTGGGAAATCTGTGCCGTCATGGAGGATTCATGAAAAGGGAATTACCGGTAAGTAATCTGGTTTTTCCCTTTCATCCTCCATGAGATATAACAGATTAATACTCTTATTAGGGAAAGGGGGGGGGGGGGGACTATGGCCTGAAGCACCTTCCTGCCGAAAGAGAGCTCCTGACTAGCTGTAGTGTCCACTCTATAATGTTTAATAAATGTATGAGGACTTGACCAGGTCGCTGCTTTGCATATCTGTTCTAATGAGGCACTCGCCCTCTGCCCAGGATGTAGTCACGGATCGTGTGGAATGTGCTGGAAAGGACTTTGGTGGAGGAATATCTGACGCTTTATAGGACATCTGGTTAAGGAGTTTTTTGTGGCTTTTTGCCCTTTATGTGTTTCACTGAATTGGACAAATAGATAGTCTGTTTTCCTGAACGTTTTTGTAACCCAGGGCTCGACAAATCCCAGGCGCCAGGTCGCGATGGCGACCAGGAATTTGGTCCTGGCGCTTGGGTATTTGTCAGCCCGTTTTCAAAGATGCGATCTCGGCGCGCACCATGGTTTCCTGAGCCGGCACAGTGGAGGAGGAGAGGAGTCCCTCCCTCCCCACTGGGCGCGGCTGCCACTGACCACCAATGAGAACAGAGTAGGAGGAGGAGGGGAGGGACTGTGGCCACTGCGCCACCAATGAATGCCTGAATACCAATGTGCCGGCCATATCCCGGCCCCTATGACTACACGCTGTGATCCGCGCGATTAACCCCTCAGTTGAGGGGTTAATCGCGCGGATCACAGCGTCCTGTCAGAGGTCGGGTGCCGGGAATGTTTGTCTGCATTGGTGGCAGTGGGCAGTTCCGATCGGAGTCCCAGCAGTGTAATGCTGGGGCTCCGATCGGTTACCATGGCAGCCAGGATGCTACTGAAGTCCTGGCTGCGATGGTATGTTAGTGAGCAGCATTATACTCACGTGCGCCATGGCCGCCGGGCACTCCTTCTTCTGTCTGTGCGGCTCATTAGCAATGCGCCGCACTGACCTATGAGAAGAAGGAGCTCCCGGCGATCACGGCGCACGTGAGTATAATGCTGCTCACTAACATACCATCGCAGCCAGGACTTCAGTAGCATCCTGGCTGCCATGGTAACCGATCGGAGCCCCAGCATTACACTGCTGGGACTCCGATCGGAACTGCCCACTGCCACCAATGATGGTGGGGGGATGGGGACCCTGTGGCCACTGCTACCAATGATTAATACTGGGGAGGGAGGGGGGGTGGGTTTGTTACCAGAGGGGGCTGATAAGAGGGAGAGGCTGGAGGGGCTGATCAGAGGCTGGGGGGGCTGATCAGAGGTTGGGGGGGCTGATCAGAGGCTGGGGGGGGGGGGGGGCTGATCAGAGGCTGATCAGAGGCTGGGGGGCACATGATAGGCTGGCTGCCATGGTCAGCTCCCTGCTGTTGTGTGCACAAAGCACAGGGCAGCAGGGAGAGTGTAAAGTCCTATTCACCCTAATAGAGCTCTATTAGGGTGAATATGACAAGGGTTCTAGCCCTTAAGGAGGCTAATAGTTATTAAATAAAAAGTAAAAAAAAAAAAAAAAAAAGTATAAACACCCTCCCCAAATATAGAAAACAATATATTGCGATATATATCGCATATCGCACATGCTTAAAATTATATCGCAATATAGATTTTATGACGCGGCTCCGCCTGGCTCCTAACTTTTTTAGCTGGCTCCTAGATTCCAAGGAAATTTGTCAAGCCCTGTTGTAACCTCTAGATAGAGTAACACAGCCCTATGTACATCTAACTTGTGAAAATTCATTTCCCCTTCTGTTTTTGGGTTTCAACAAAATGATGGGACAATAATCTCCTCCTGCCTGTGGAAGTTTGATACCTCTTTAGGAAGAAAAGAATTGTCCAATCTGAATACAATTCTGTCCGGAAATACGATGCAAAAAGGTTCCACTATTTTTAGAGCTTGGATTTCACTCACTCTTCACGCTGAGGTCATTGATACCAGGAATAAAGTCTTTAGTGATAAATATCTCAACGAGGTTTCTGACAAAGGTTCAAACGGGGCGTTTGTCAAACCTAACGGCCTGGAACCTGAAAGGATGATTTTGAGATCAAAGGGCCTATCAGAAGCCATTATTAACACTATGTCAGCCAGCAGAAAAGATGTAACTTCAAAAATTTATCGTAAGATGTGGAGTAAATTCTGCTGTTGGTGTATCCAGGAAAAAACTTCTTCTCAGAAGTTCTCAGTCCAAGCAGTTCTAGGTTTCCTGCAGTCTGGCTTCGAAAAAGGATTACGCCCAAACACTTTAAGAGTGCACATATCAGCCTTAAGCGCGGTGTTTGGAGAAAAAATTGCGGAACATCCATGGGTGATCCGTTTTCTAAGAGGGGCAGATAGGTTAAGACCGTTCCTAAGGCCTACAGTTTCCCCTTGGGATCTCAATTTGGTGCTATTAGGTGTAACTTTTCTATTTGGGGATGGTAGATCGGGCCCTGGGACAGTAGATCCTGTTGCCAAGGAAGGATCCATGGGCTCTGGACTGAAAGAGTCTTCAGTAACGGAAACTATGGTTTTTTTTGGCCATAGAGGGGCTATTAGTATCACATGAGCCCTGTCTAACCGAATCTTTTTTAGGACTTTGGGAATTAATTGATAAGGGGGAAAGGCATAGGCTAGTTGAAAATCCCATTTTTGGGACAGCGCGTCTACCCCTATGTTTCCGTCGAACGGATTCAGAGAAAAAAAACTTTAGTTTTATGTTTGTGACTGAATTGAAAAGATCTACTTGTGGAGTTCCCCACAATTCCGTGATTTGGAGAAAGACGTGTCTTTCTAGGCTCCATTCTGTTGTTTTTAAGGAAGTTCTGCTTAAAAAGTCTGCTTCTATGTTTAGGGATCCTTTTAGATGAATCGATGATAGGGATCTTAAGTGAACCTCCGCCCAGGAGAATATTTTTTCTGTTAGTTTGCTCAGAGTTAAACTTCTTGTCCCGCCTTGATGGTTTAGGTAAGCAACTACTGTTGTATTGTCCCTTCTTACCTGAACGTCTTTGTTTTGTATAAGGTGGGCAAACACTTTTAATGCTTCCCAGACTGCCGTCAATTCTCTTTGATTTGACGACAGAGATTTTTGAGTGACGGACCACTCTCCTTGGGAATAGAGATGGGAACAATGCGCTCCCCCATCCCCAAAGGCTTGCGTCCGTCGTGATAACAACCAGGTGTTCGGGGTTCCAAGGAACTCCCTTTGACAGATGTTCTGACTGTTTCCACCACTGCAGGGACTGAAACACTGGTCCAGGGATTTGAATTTTTATCTCTAGAGAATCCAGGCTTCTGTTCCAACACTCTAAAATCCATTGTTGCAGGATCCGGGTGTGGAACTGAGCCCATGAGGTCAGGGAGCCCATTAGTTTCATCGCTTTTCTGATCGTACATATGGATTGATTTTGGAAATGTGTTACCTTTTCGCTTATCCCCATTACCTTCTGGGTTGTAAGAACTGTCTCCTGGTGAATCGTATCTAGACGAACCCCCAGGAAGGTTAAATTCTGAGATGGGCAAGGATTAGACTTTTTCCAATTTATCAGCCACCCTGTTCGGTACAGTGTTTGGCAAGTCAGAAACAGGTTGTTTTCGAGAGCGGTCTCTGAATTGCCTACGATCAACAGGTCGTCTAAGTAGGGGAATATCAGGATGTTTCGTCTTCTTAAGTGGGCCACTACCTCCAGCATTACCTTGGTAAATACCCTTGGGGCGGAGGTAATTCCAAATGGGAGTACCTGAAATTGGAAAGTTTTTTTCCTAAGAAAACCGCTATGCGGAGAAACTTTTGAGATTCTTCGCAAACCGGGATATGGAAATAAGCATCTTTTAGGTCTATTGATGCTAAAAAATCTCCCTCTTTTAACAGGTTTATTATAGATCTTATTGTTTCCATTTTGAACTAGACATATTTCATGAATTTGTTTAAATCTTTTTAAGTTTATTATTAGTCGAGACTTTCCGTCAGTTTTTTTTTTTACCAGGAAAATGGTTGAATAATAACCTTTCCTCTGTTGAGAGAGAGGAACCGGAATAATGGCCTTTTGGGCCAACAAATCCCCTCTTCCAATTTTTTTATGTAGAACATCCGATCTTTGGATGGGGGTTATTCTGAATACATTTGGGGGAGGAGGAAGGCGAAAGGTAATATTGTAACCTTTTAAAATGATGTTTAACACCCAGGGATTTACTGTGATATCTTTCCATTCTTTTAAGAAAAGCTTCAGTCTTCCTCCTACCTCCCTGGCGTCATTGTTTAGTAGAGTCTGTATTTCCTGGGGTAAATAGGAAACCTCTGTTACCACTTTTTTGATTTTTCCCTTTTGACTAAGGAGTGTCCCTAGATGTTCTCTTGGCCTTGAAAGAAATCCCTTTTTTAATCCTGCGAAAAGGAAATTTCCTTTTGTTTATATCTTTAGGGAATGACTTTTTTGAGTCCGAGGCCTTCTCTAAAATGGATTCAAGGTCTTGGCCAAACAGTAGGTTCCCATGAAAGGGTAAACTACAAAGTCTTGTTTTTGAACTGGTATCGCCGGACCAGGATTTTAACCAGAGCGCTCTCCTAGCTACTACTGCTAGGCCTGAGGTCTTAGCAGCCATTCTGACTGACTCTGCCGTGGAGTCTGACAGGAAATCGACGGCTTTCACTAGTAGGGGAAAGGAGTCTTTAAGAGTATCATAAGAGGCTCCTTCTTTCAGGAGAACCTCTAACTGTAACAGCCACCTTGATAGAAAGACCTCGATACGGATGTGGCCACCAGATTTGACTTAAATAGCGCTGTGCTAGCATCCCAGACCTTTTTAAGAACATGATCAGCTTTTTTGTCCATGGGGTCTTTTAAAGTCCCCATATCTTCAAATGGGAGAGCATTAGCCCCTTTAACTAGTTTAGATAGAGATACATCAACTTTGGGGCAGGTTGTTAATAGGGTCTCGTCTTCTTCACAGAAGGGGAGGCGACGTTTCATCGTTTTTGGAATAAACAGTTTTTTATCTGGGGTATTCCATTCTTTTTTAATTAGTTCCATCATGTTTTTATGGACCGGAAACACCCTCTTTTTTCTTTGTTCTAGACCACTATACATTTGGTCCTGGACGGACCTCTGCACTTTTTCGTCTGAAAGCCCCATAGTAGCCCTAATGGGGCTCCGAATCAGACTCCAGTTCTGAGTCAGTGGATGACGACCCGGAGATGCTCATTTTAGTATCTGTGTTTAGAGCTAGATGTCCCAGGGGTAACTACAGGACTTTCTGCCATGGCAGATCTCATTTCTTCCCTTATTACATCTCGCAGCTCCTCTCTAATTGACGGGACTAAGTCCTTCACCATATTAGAGGTACATTTCTTGCAAAGCTTTTTGTTATATGTGTCGGGCAATCTAGCGGAGCACATTTTTTAGTTTTTGGACTAGCTTTTTTCTGAGCTATGTCCTTCTCACGAGAGAGACAGACACATACTGGGGTTAGCAAAGGGTAATGTAACCAGCATTCCCCCCTCCCCAGGGCCTTAACTTACGATAGAGGGTCCCTGAGAGGTTTCCATCTGACCAGCTTGCTCAGACATGTTTGCACCATCCCCTCTACAAACCCCACTTAAATACTCTCACCTGCAGACCTCAGATCAGTAGGCGACTTCCGCCATGATCCAGCACGCCGACTTGTAGCTCCGCCCCCTCAGCGTGCGTTCCACAGAGTGGAAGTTCCGTTTGGAACGCACGTGAGCCGCATACGACTACCCGGTGGCGTTATCGCGAGAGCCGAAACTATCGGATCGCGATGAGGAGCTTTCCAACAGACCGGAGGGACTCACTGAATGTCCGGTCGCACATGGACTTCCGCGCCTGACGCGCACGGCGGGAGGTAAGGAGCAGCAATCTCGGCCATCTTCACAGCACCTCAATACCCAACTAGGGCACGGGTGCTGTCGCTCCCTCATGTGCAGATAAGGCACGTTTTTCTTCTTACCGCTCTGCCTGCCTGAAACAGAACGGACTCATAGCATGTGCCATGAGGATGATCCTTCTCCCACCTGGAGGGACAGGAAGACACTGAGGAAGAGATAAAGGAGGGTCTAATTTATACTTCCTGTCCCTACCTGGTTGGAGGCGGGTCATCTCTCATGGTATGCCGTCATGGAGGATGAAAGGGAAAAAAACTGATCCGGCATCATTAACTTACATGATTTTTGGTTCCGGCTTCTTCGGTTTCCCATGCTTGCAGCGGTTTTGTGTCCGGAGTGGGCACACAACAGACCAGAGCGGAAGGCATTACGGTGCACTCCGATCCGGGTTTTGTAGTTTTGTCCTCATTGACAATGAATGGGGACAAAGCTGAAGCTTTTTCCTCCGGTTTTGAGAGCCTGCGCCAGATCTCAAAACCGGAAAGGAAAACGCAGGTGTGAAAGTAGCCTAATAAATACTATTTATAGGTAAGGACTATGATGTGACGTGCACGGCCTGACTCTTTCATAGTCCCGTTCTGTGCCTGGAATTGCAGATTTCTTGTAATGAGGCTCGGGTGACTCATCCGCAGGGTGGGTGACAGCGATCACTGTACACTGGGAGGGGGGGGGGGGGGGTATATATAACTGCGGCTACAGCGGAGACTCTTCTACATCTTCCTGTCATCATTAAGCTTCCAACAGACAAGGCACAATTGGTTTGAGCCCCGGAACTGTGGTTATAATGAGAGACGCTCTGAGCCTCCTGGGGACGTTTTGCTGAAGATGAGAAGGATCCGAAGACCGGGGGACGGCATTCTGTAACGAGTCCGTTCATTAACCCCACATTGGATTCATACACAAGCTAGCAGCTAGTCATATAGAAGCTATTATCCTGCGTGTCAGTGTAAATTCCCTATACCATGTCCACTACACATCTATTCATGGACCAGGCGGCCCAGGATGAACAAAGCTATAGGTCCTGCAATGTACTGAACTGAAGATGGTTACAGAAAAGGGTCAATTTAACATTCTATTAAGTCATTTGGAAGTTCCGTGAATAATATTCTACAGTTTTTAAACCAGCACCTGGGTCTGAATACTTAAAAATGTATTATAGCCACTGAGATGTTCAATGAAATCTGTCTGTATAGCGCCACCTGCTGTTTGCTCTTTTTCTAATTTCTCAGTCCTGCTCACTGAGATGGAAGCACATGCTCAGTTCCATCCTTCAACTGCCATTAGCAGCAGCATACAGGACACAGCCTCTGAGAAAGGACACGCCCCTAATCTACCAGCTTGATATAAATCTAGGAGGGCAATGAATGGGGAGATCTCTGGATCCATGTGAGGTACACGGCTGGTTCTAGCTTTGTTACAAAGAGATTACCATGTACTAGATGATGTCTGATTTTCATTTTTATTTTTTTTGTTAATCATGGGATAACCCCTTTAATCTGCCATGAAGGTAATAGATGTCAGGTGACAACCACTACCAGTAACCCACGGCAGATGTATCCAAGCTTCCCATAGATTTTGAAATACATAATGATCTACGTTACTTCACAGAGATACAGCCACCAGCTCGCGGTTTACCTATAGCTCTGCCTGGGAAGATGGTACTGTAGTTCTAATCTTCTATTCATGAACCAGGAAGCCCAGGATGAACAGAAAGACATGTCCCCGACAGCTGGGGAATTTACTTGAGTGTGCGGAGTAATAGGTATACACGAATAAAGTTGAGATGAAT
The DNA here is from genome assembly GCF_905171765.1 of Bufo bufo. Classification (NCBI taxonomy): domain Eukaryota; kingdom Metazoa; phylum Chordata; class Amphibia; order Anura; family Bufonidae; genus Bufo; species Bufo bufo. The sequence goes on from NC_053389.1 coordinate 158,614,443, forward strand.
ACATTATATCAAATGTAGCATATGAGCATCACCAGAATGCGGTGCTGCAGCGGACCCCAGGGACCTCGCCTATAGCATGAAGCCTTATATCCACTGCGGCGGGGAAGATAATGGCGCCGCTGTGTAATCTGCTCCTCTCAGGGACTGATGTGAGCGAGTGAAGCAATCACAATGTAAAAACTCCTATTCCCCGGGATGTAATTATAGAGGTAGCAGGAGGTCTGAGAGCGTCTCTGGTGGAAAGATCAGTCTGCCAGTCCCCCGGGGGGGTGTGCGCTCTGTAGAGAGGGATGACAGATGCAGCAGAGCTAGTACCGCGTGCTGGATATTGCTTTCTGAAGAAAATACTATAACAAACAAAAAGGGGATTGGGGTATGCTGCAAATAAAACCACAAGAAGGCAAGGTCAGGCAATAGTCCGAGGAAGAGATTATTTAAAGGGGCATTCCACCCATACAGAATTATGGCATACCCATAGGATGGAATTAGCAGAGACTCGTGTGCGGCAGTTATGGAAACGCACTTCCCTTTTTCCAAGGGGCTGATTCACATGACCGTGGTCAGTCCGGGAAACACTGTGTATGTGTCGACCGCGGCTCCCCTGACCCGAACTGACTGCATCATAGCATTGCAGGTCTGATGTATTTTACTCACATCATCACGCGTTATAAATTACTATGATGCAGTCACTTCGGGTCAGGGGAGCCGTGGTCGTCAGGAGATGCGGCTGACGCATGGGTCGTGTTTCCCAGGCTGACCACAGTTGTGCGAATCCGGCCTTAGATGTTGAAATGGACAACCCCTTTAAAATTGACTAATTTGCTTAGATGCATCATCTTCTGTGTCCTTCAATGACACCCTCCACCCCAATGCACCATGAGCAGTCTGCCAACCCTTCACCCTGGCCCCTGTATGTAAACAACACAATAGGGGTCATAATGACAACTGAAATCTACTCCAGCTAGGGGCTGAATTAGATTTCAATCTAGGTGCACAGACTGCTAGACGATGCACCTAATATATGAGGAGGCCTGCGGCTTGTCATAATGAAGGGAAGCGCATCCTCCGGCAGAGAAGGAGGTGTCAAAGACCAAATTAGAACGCCAGGCTTTGATAATGGACCCCCAATGTATTATTAGGATAACCTAAAAATAAGACGGGATGTCCAGCTTCCAAAAAAGACGTAGTTCTTTATTCCAATATCACACAGAATAAAAAAATCCAACACGGCAAGCAGGTCTACATGTCCAACACGGCAAGCAGGTCTACATGTCCAACACGGCAAGCAGGTCTACATGTCCAACACGGCAAGCAGGTCTACATGTCCAACACGGCAAGCAGGTCTACATGTCCAACACGGCAAGCAGGTCTACATGTCCAACACGGCAAGCAAGTCTACATGTCCAACACGGCAAGCAGGTCTACATGTCCAACACGGCAAGCAGGTCTACATGTCCAACACGGCAAGCAGGTCTACATGTCCAACACGGCAAGCAAGTCTACATGTCCAACACGGCAAGCAAGTCTACATGTCCAACACGGCAAGCAGGTCTACATGTCCAACGCGGCAAGCAGGTCTACATGTCCAACGCGGCAAGCAGGTCTACATGTCCAACACGGCAAGCAAGTCTACATGTCCTACACGGCAAGCAAGTCTACATGTCCAACACGGCAAGCAAGTCTACATGTCCAACACGGCAAGCAAGTCTACATGTCCAACACGGCAAGCAAGTCTACATGTCCAACACGGCAAGCAAGTCTACATGTCCAACACGGCAAGCAAGTCTACATGTCCAACACGGCAATCAAGTCTACATGTCCAACACGGCAAGCAAGTCTACATGTCCAACACGGCAATCAAGTCTACATGTCCAACACGGCAAGCAAGTCTACATGTCCAACACGGCAAGCAAGTCTACATGTCCAACACGGCAAGCAGGTCTACATGTCCAACACGGCAAGCAGGTCTACATGTCCAACACGGCAAGCAGGTCTACATGTGCTCTAATACTGATCCTTATTCATGACAAGTTTGTTGCTGAATGGCTACATACTTAAATAGCTGAACCTCCTGGCGCTCACAGATGATCCAGATTAGCAGGAACGAACACACAAATTGGGTTCCGCCTACTATCCAAGTGCCAGGTGAGTACGAAAACAAAGATACACATAAAAAGTTGGATATATCAAAAAACATAAACTTTAAAAAAAAAAATGTAATATGAGCAAAGATCAATAATGCAGGATTAGATCATGTTTACGATTCAGTCCTGCTGGAACTCGAGAGCCCATGCGAGAGATCCAACAGGACTCCCTATTCAGGAGCTTTCGCTTGTAGTCTCCACCTCTTGCAGGAGGATTAACCCTTTCTAGGGCCTGAACTTGGAAACCTGCAGTATCACCCTGGTGAGAAACCGCGAAATGTGGACTAGCTGCTGAAACATTTCTCACTCTGGTGTATGGAATGTCTGAGAGGTGCTTGCAAATTCTTACTTTTAAACTATTGGTTGTGCATCCAACATATTGCAAACTGCATAGAGATCAGGTGACCTCCTGCAAGAGGTGGAGACTACAAGCGAAAGCTCCTGAATAGGGAGTCCTGTTGGATCTCTCGCATGGGCTCTCGAGTTCCAGCAGGACTGAATCGTAAACATGATCTAATCCTGCATTATTGATCTTTGCTCATATTACATATTTTTTTTTTAAGTTTATGTTTTTTGATATATCCAACTTTTTATGTGTATCTTTGCTTTCGGACTCACCTGGCACTTGGATAGTAGGCGGAACCCAATTTGTGTGTTCGTTCCTGCTAATCTGGATCATCTGTGGGCGCCAGGAGGTTCAGCTTAAGTATGTAGCCATTCAGCAACAAACCTGTCATGAATAAGGATCAGTATTAGGCTACATGCACACGACCGTATGTGTTTTGCGGTCCGCAAATAAAACGGATGACGTTCCGTATGGCATCCGTTTTTTTTTTTTGGGGAATCCGTTTTTTTTGCGGATCCATTGTAATAATGCCTATCCTTGTCCGCAAACTAGAAAAAAATAGGACATGCACTATTTTTTTTGCGGAGCAACGGAACGGACATACTGATGCGAACAGCACACGGTGTGCTGTCCGCGTTTTTTGCGGAACAATTGAAATGAATGGGTCCGCATCCTATCCGCAAAAAAAACTGATGGGACACGGAAACAAAATACGATCGTGTGCATGAGGCCTTAGAGCATCCGAAACTTGCTTGCCGTGTTGGATTTTTTATTCTGTGTGATATTGGAATAAAGAACTACGTCTTTTTTGGAAGCTGGACATCCCGTCTTATTTTTATATAGTCCTAACTGGTGCCTTCTCCAAGCACAGTCCGTGCTTCCATCGCAAGACTGATGAGGTGAGCGCAGCCTACGGAACTTTTTACCTTTTATTATTAGGATAACAACACAGATCATTATTATCAGTAGACAACCCTGAGTCAGGGGTGCACCACCAATGAGGCCAGGTGAGGCGTTCGCCTCAGGCAGCACCAGGTACGGGCAAGTGGGGGGCAGCAGACGGGCCATGGGTAATAAGCTTTCATTGTGGCAAAGGGGCTAGGTTAAGAAATTGGCATGGGGGGCGCCGTTTCAGTTTTCGCCTCAGACAGCAACAAGGCTAGGTGCACCCCTGTCCTGAGTCATCACAATCGGTGAACCGCTCAGGAGGGGAGGAGCTTCAAGGAAGGGGGAGGGGCTGGAATCCGCTGTCAGTGATAACGTGGAATATTTTATAATATTTGGCACACTATAATAACACAGCGCAAAGGTCTCTGATAGGAGGTCAAACAGCACCAGAAAGTTAAACATTTACCGAGAGCTGCAATACAATAAATGTGGGCAGAGGGTCAGCGTAAACCCAGCTCGTGCGGCAGATGCAACCCCATTCACATGTATGAGGGGTCCAAAAATAAATATCTGAAACAAATCTACCCTTTAGGGGGTATTTCACACGATTGAGATTTCCGCTGAATCCTGACCCATTCATTTCAATGTCTCTGTGCACATGAGAGTCGTTTATCACTTATCTCTGCGTTCAGGAAAAAAAAACAAAAAAAAAAAACGCAGAATGTTCTATATTGTGCGTTTTTCACTGGCTCCATAGAAGTGAAGGGGACTGGCGTGAAAAACGGAAGGGACTCGGAAGCAATGCGTTTTTCACTGATGGTTGCTTGAGTTGTAGATTGTTATTCTTCAGTTTTTCTCTCCGTGCGTGAAAAACACAAGAGCTGGACGGAAATAACACACCTGCTGAACGCAATCGCAGAAAAAAACGGACTGAACTCACGTGCAAACCCTCCGTTTTTTCCTGAACAGATCCTGACACAATCCGTATCACTCGTGTGAATGAGGCCTTAAAGGGGTTGTCTCACTTCAGCAAGTGGCATTTATTATGTAGAGAAAGTTAAAGGGGTTGTCCGGGATTGGGGACATTGGTGTATGTGTACAGTGGTCCCCTAAATATTACATTCATGCCTGTCCCTTCCCTTACCAGACATTTCTGATGGCCCTTTTTTACTTCACAAATTTTCAGCCAGAATTGCAGTTTCTATCACAGTCAGTGACGTACCGGGTCCCTTTCTGCATAGCGAAGCCTCTTCTTCCGCTTCGCAAGGAGCCTGGTGACGTCACTCCCAGCCTCACTAATTATTCCGAGCGCATGGAGGGGCGGTAACTAGGCGCAGGACACCGCACTAAGCCACGCCCCTCTGGTCCAGTGACGTCACTGGACAGGGCGCATTCTTAGCAAGGAAGGAGGCAGGAGACGTTTAGGGGCGTGACTAAGGGGGAGGAATAGTTGCAGCAGGAGGCGGCATATGAATTAGGGGGGGGGGGGGGGCGGCTGCACGGAGGAGCAGACACACACTTGAAACAACGCGATGCTGCGCTGCGACCCAGAAAGCAGTGCGGCAGGACGTTACCGCATACATAAACAGAGAGGTAAACAATCAGTGGGGGACTGTAGGAGAAGTGTAAAAATACCTAGAAAACATCGGGGGAGGGGGGGGGATCTTCAAACCGCTTTTAATAGTTGTGGGGGATTCAATCAGCACAACCCTATATGCAGGTGCACATCGCTATGGCGAAATACATATACAAAGAAAAAGACACAAATGTGATAGCACTCTGCAACCAGCATTCTGCCCTGCCTCTATGCTGGATGAGGCATTGGTGTACATTTTGGCCAAAGCGTAATAAGCCACTCACCACGTCAAGGTCGCCTCCATGGAGTGGTCCCTAACACTAGTTCCTACCTGTTTATGGGCCATGACAGCCACACAAAGTCCAGGGAATGCAGGTGCAGCATGCACGCCAAGCACACTCTGCTTTTAACCCCGTCCGGTGCCATTACAGCTTTCATCGGATCCAGGGATGCAAGTACCAACATGCATGCTGAGCCCACCATATACTTCTCCTGGAGCCAAATGGCTACTGGTAGGTGCTATATATGCAGAGTGCCATTGCATTTGTGTCTTTTTCTTTGTATATGTATTTCGCCATAGCGATGTGCACCTGCATAGGGTTGTGCTGATTGAATCCCCCACATTTTTTCTTTGCAGTATATATTGGAGGCGTGGCGATCTCCTTGGAGTCATGCACACCTGACCAGTTAATCTGTCCTGGAGACTGGTTTTAAAGTCAGTATAAAACTGAGTCTGCTTATATAGAACCTACCAGTAGCCATTTGGCTCCAGGAGAAGTATATAGTGGGCTCAGCATGCAACATGCACCATGTTGGTACTTGCATCCCTGGATCCGATGAAAGCTGTAATGGCACCGGACGAGGTTAAAAGTAGAGTGTGCTTGGCGTGCATGCTGCACCTGCATTCCCTGGACTTTGTGTGGCTGTCATGGCCCATAAACAGGTAGGAACTAGTGTTAGGGACCACTCCATGGAGGCGACCTTGACGTGGTGAGTGGCTTATTACGCTTTGGCCAAGGTGTACACCAATGCCTCATCCAGCATAGAGGCAGGGCAGAATGCTGGTTGCAGAGTGCCATTGCATTTGTGTCTTTTTCGCTTTTAGTTATTTAACTATTTTTTTAATTTTTTTTTAAATCTTGATCCCGGACAACCCCTTTATCACAAGGCACTTACTAATGTATTGTGATTGCCCATATTGCCTCCTTCGCTGTCTGGATTCATTTTTCCATCCCATTATGCACTCTTCGTTTCTATGGTTACAACCACCCAGCAATCCAGCAGCGGTGGTTGTGCTTGCATACTATAGTGAAAAACGCTAGCCTTTGTGAACTCCCACGTTCCCGGCCACCAAATAGGCCAGTGCTTTTTCCTATAATGTGTAAGCACGGCCACCACTGATGGATTGCAGGGTGGTCATAACCATGGATACGAGCATGGTATAATGTGATGGAAAAATAAATCCAGCCAGCATAGGAAGCAATATGGACAATCACAATACATTAGTAAGTGCCTTGTATTACCTTCAATTATATAATAAATGATATTTGCTGAAGTGAGACAACTCCTTTAACGATCGGTGACCACTGGTGGAACTTTCTATCGTACTCCTTTTCCTCTGTTTCTTCAACCCACTGCAGGGTGGGGGCAGTGGTGGAGATGTAGGTGTCTTCTCCTGGACATTAGGACATCACTGGCCTCCTGTCCCCCCCGGGTTGTGTGACGGGCACAGATCTAGAACTGCTCTGCATCTCTATGGGGTTGTGACACCATGGAAACCCAAATATTCATCAGAAAGTAAATCCACTGAAGCATAAGCCTGATGCAAATTCTGCCTCCTGTATTTGCATCGCATTCAATGACACTTTGCTTTTTTACAAGGTGCTGAGCAATAAAGCTTCCCTGCAGAAACATATCCCAGCATATGGAGATCTTTAAAGGAATTGTCCGGGTTTGGAGCCGAACCCAAACATATCCCCTTCTTACCCCACTGAGCCCCTCTGACAGGAGCATCAGAGCAATTCATATATCGTGCAGGGCAAGGGCTTTTTTGTTTACATTTTTACACTGCTAGGAGAAGGCTTCTGCCTAGCAGTGTTCCCGGTGACGTCACCGGCTCTGGTGGGCGGACTTTAGGGCAGCCCTAGCCGTTTTACAGGCTAGGCCAAGGCTAAAGCCTGCCCGTAAGTGCCGGTGACGTCAGCGGGCTCACTGCCTCCGCCTAGCTTACCCATGGAAAGCCCGGTACGTCAGTGGATCTCCAGAAAAAGCCCTTGCCCTGCGCTCTATGGCATCTGAGCATGAAATGGTCCGATGCTCATTACAGAGGGGCTGAGTGGGGGAAGAAGGGGGATATGCCCAGGTTCAGCTCTGAACCTAGACATCCCCTTTAACCCCTTAAAGACAAAGCCCATTTTCAGTTTTGAATTCTCTTTTTTGCCTTTCCACATTCTAAGAGCCATAACCTTTTTAATAATCTGTTCACATAGTCATATGAGGGCTTAATTTTTGCAGGACAAGTTTTTCTAATGGCACCGTTTAATTTAACACGTCTTGTATTGAAAAACAGGAAAAAAATTATTTCTGGGGTGAAAAAAAGAATATGCACAATTCCTACAAGTTTTTTGGGGGTTTTGACATTACGGTGTTCACTGTGTGCTACAAGTGATGTGACGTCCTTATTCTGCATATCAATACGATTACGATAATACTAGATTTTTATAGTTTATATCTTGTTTTACTACTTAAAAAAAATAATAATAATGATCTAAACCTTTGAAGGAAAAAAAAAAAAATCCAAATTTTCTTTGCATTGCCATTTTCTGACAGCTGTAAAATATCCACACAGCTGTATAGGGGCTTGTTTATTGCTAAATGAACTGTAGTGTTTATTGGTACCATTTTTGGGGTACTAACAACTGTTAGCCTACATGCACACGAACGTGGTTTGGATCAGCATCCGAGCCGCATTTGCTGTCCCCATCCATTGCTCCGTTCCATAGCCCCACAAAAAAAATAGAACATGTCCTATTCTTGTCCGTTTTGTTACAATGGATCCGCAAAAAAAAGGATGCCATACGGACGTCATCCGTTTTTTTTGCTGATCCGCAATTTGAGGACTGCAAAACACAAACGTTCATGTGCACGCAGGCTTATTCAATTTTTTTTATGGGGGGGACAAGGCAAAAAAAAAAAAAAAAAAAAAGGCAAACCACGTGCTTTTATTTTTTTCCGTTATGGCGTACACCATGCAGGAATAATATTTTAATAGTAATATAACACATATGTAATACTGTGGAGGGATTAAAGGACTTGTCCAGGAATACATTTTCATACTTACCTGCTCCCTGCCACACTGGTCCTGCACAGCAGCTCCCACCCGTCCATCTCCAGGCCCGCGGCTTGTTTATTTCTCCCCCAGCTTGGGCATGATCCCCTGCTCCGCTGAAGCCATCACTGGCTTCAGCAGTGACATGTCTCTTGTGCACACATACTCAAGCCAGCGTGCAGGACCAAAGCAGCGGAGGCTGGTTACTATGAAACTTTCAATAGGGGAGGCAGGCAGCAGGCAACAGTTAAAACTTAGGCATTCCTGGATAACCCCTTTAAAGTGGTTGCCCAGTTTAATAAACACTTCTCCTGAGCCAGCAATTGTCTTAAAATAAGGAAGTGCATGCTTACCCATTTCATAGTGCAGTCGCCCTGCTCCTGTCATGACCGGCGTCACGCAAAGGGAGGGAAATGGGAAGGCCCTGTCCAAGGGAGAGGGAAAGATGGTGACCCCTGACTCACCTTGAGGCTGGCACCTGACTGCCCTGACGTCCCTAGACGGGTTCCTCACCCGTACGCCGATCACGTGCCTAAACCCTGGCTTTCCCTAAGATGAGCCCTACGTAGTGAACAGGGCGGTGGGATCACTAGTCCGCACTACTGACACTAAAGGGAAACACCAAGGAGAGGACAGACAATACAGACAAACATATAATCCCAGGTGGGCGACAACAGCAGACAACAAAAGACCAACAGGGATCCGGAGGGTAACGTTCTGGAACAACAACCAGGGATCTCAGCTACACAGCTCCAGTGGGTCAGTATAGAAGTGCAGGCAGGAAGCTCTATATCTGGCAACCAGAGAAGTGAGAGATGGGAATATAAGGAGGTTAGGAGTGCTGGACAAGAAACAGCTGAGGAGAAGAAGCTACGGATCCCTGAGTGAGCCAAAAAGGGTTGCAAGGCAAACCCAGAAAGCTACCATTAAGAAACAGCACTATCTTTATACAAAGAGCGTGCAGCCACCCGCTGCGACTTCCTGACCCCGGGTATGACGGAGTCAGACGTGGCTCTTGACACCCTCGTGACAGTACCCCTCTTTCCACGAGGGTCCTCCGGACACTCAGGACTAGGTCTCTCAGGATGACATTCTTTCCTCGGGACCGTAACCCCTCCAATGCACCAGATATTGAAGAGAGCGGCGGACCCGACGAGAATCAACAATTTTGGATATTTGAAACTCTAGATTACCATCCACAATAACAGGAGGGGGTGGCAGCGGTGATGGTTCTAGAGGTGGAACATACTTTTTGAGTAACGACTTATGGAAGACGTTATGAATTTTAAAAGTCTGAGGTAGCTCCAGGCGAAAAGCCACGGGGTTAATGATGGCTATTATTTTGTAAGGACCAATGAACCTAGGACCCAGTTTCCAAGAGGGAACCTTTAATTTAATATTCCTAGTAGATAACCACACATAGTCATTCACACCTAGGTCCGGACCTAGCGACCGTTTCTTATCAGCCATGCATTTATATTTACCTCCCATATTTTTCAAATTAGCTTGCACTTTCTACCATACAGATGAAAGAGATGACGAAAACCGTTCCTCTTCGGGAACCCCAGAAGACCCCCCCTTTTGAAAGTACAGAATTGGGGAGGAAAACCATATGCACCAAGAAATGGTGACTTGCCAGTAGATTCCTGACGGCGATTATTTATGGCAAACTCGGCTAACGGTAAATATGATGTTGACCACACGTCTTAGTTTTCAGACACAAAACACCTTAGATATGTCTCAAGGTTTTGGTTGGTACGCTCAGTCTGTCCATTCGACTGAGGATGGAAAGCTGAGGAAAAGGACAAGTGTACCCCCAAACGGGAACAAAAAGCTTTCCAAAACGTAGAAATAAACTGGGTTCCCCGATCCGAAACAACATCGGAAGGGACCCCGTGAAGCTTCACGATTTCACTGATGAATACCTGAGCAAGAGTCTTAGCATTAGGTAGTGCGGGTAACGCAATGAAGTGTACCATCTTGCTAAACCTGTCCACTACTACCAAAATAACTGTTTTACCCGCAGACAAAGGTAAGTCAGTAATAAAATCCATTGACAGATGTGTCCATGGCCTATTGGGAATGACAAGTGGCAATAAAGACCCTGCAGGACGTGTATGAGAGACTTTCGCGCGCGCACAGGTAGAACAAGTAGACACAAAATCCATTACATCCAAAAACGACGAGACAATAGCTCCAAGGTTGCTTTACTACCCGGGTGCCCGGCGAGTGCCGAATTATGATGTTCCTTTAATAATTCGAGACGCAGGTTCAACGGTACAAACAATTTCTCTGAGGGGCAAGAGATCGGGGCGTCCCCCTGGGCCTCTAACACCTTCCCCTCCAGAACAGAGTGTACAGCCGAGACAACCACTCCTCTTTGTGGAATGGGTACCGGATCACTCACATTACCCCCTCCAGGGAAACAACGAGATAATGCATCTGCCTTGGTATTTTTTGCCCCAGGATGGTAGGTAATAAAAAAGTTAAACCTGGTAAAAAATAGCGACCACCTAGCTTGTCTAGGGGTGAGACGCTTAGTTGATTCGAGGTACAGAAGGTTTTTGTGGTCCGTAATCACCGTGACGAGGTGGATTGCCCCCTCTAAAAAGTGACGCCATTCTTCAAACGCTAGTTTAATAGCTAATAGTTCCCTATTGCCAATATCATAGTTCTTCTCCGCTGCAGATAGCTTTTTAGAAAAGAAAGCACAAGGACGCCATTTGCCAGGAGACGGCCCCTGAGACAGTACAGCCCCCACTCCCACCTCTGACGCATCTACTTCAACAATAAAAGGCTGGGAGACATCAGGTTGGATTAGTACAGGTGCCGAGGTAAACCTCTCTTTTAGAGAGGAAAAAGCAATTTTAGCGGCGTCAGACCATTTAGAAAAATCAGTCCCCTTCCTAGTCATGTCAGTAAGGGGTTTTACAATCACCGAATAATTTTTCATGAACTTTCTGAAGAAATTTGCGAAGCCCAAGAACCGTTGCAGTGCTTTGAGGTTCTCAGGAAGATCCCAATCTAAAATTGCCTGGACCTTCCTAGGATCCATATGGAAACCTGAAGCAGATAATAAATAACCTAGGAACTGTATTTCCTGAACGGCGAAGACACACTTTTCAATTTTCGCATATAATTTATTCGTCCGTAGGACCTGCAGTACCTGTCTGACATGCACCTCATGTGTTTTCTGATCCGACGAATAAATTAAAATATCATCTAGGTATATTACCACAAACCTGCCGATAAGATGACTAAAAATGTCATTAACGAAATGTTGGAAGACAGCAGGAGCATTGGTCAGACCGAAAGGCATAACTAGATTTTCATAATGCCCCTCAGGGGTGTTAAAAGCTGTCTTCCACTCATCCCCCTCCTTGATACGAATCAGATTGTAGGCCCCCCTAAGATCAAGTTGGAGAACCACCTAGCAACCGCAATCTGATTAAACAGGTCAGGAATGAGAGGAAGAGGGTATGGGTCTCGGATGGTTATCCGGTTTAGTTCGCGGAAATCTAGGCAAGGACGCAGGCCATCTTTCTTTTTAACAAAGAAAAACCCTGCAGCCACGGGTGAAGAAGAGGGTCTGATGTGTCCCTTAGCCAAGCTCTCGGAGATATAATCTTTCATGGCTTGTCTCTCCGGACCCGAAAGATTATATAACCTGGTCTTGGGTAATTTTGCACCGGGAATCAGGTTAACCGGGCAATCATAAGGACGGTGAGGTGGTAACTTCTGGCAACCCTTTTCAGAAAAAACTTCCTCAAAGTCCGAAACAAATTTAGGTAGAGTAGCTATGGAGGCGACTAAGCAATTGCTATTTAAGCAATTTTCTCTGCACTGCTCACTCCACTCCAATATCTCCCTGGCCTGCCAATCCACCACTGGATTGTGCGCTACCAACCAGGGAAGACCCAATACCACAGGAGTGGGAAGCCCCTCCAGAACATAACATGAAAGACACTCGTTATGGTGGTCCCCTACCCGAAGGTGTAAGTTATGAACAATGTGGGTGAGGTTTCTCTGAGACAGAGGAGCAGAATCAATAGCGAATATGGGAATAGGTCTCTGTAGCGTACAGAGAGACAAACCCATAGTGCGGGCAAAATGGGCATCTATCAAATTTACTCCTGCTCCACTGTCTAGAAAGAAAGAAAGAAATAGTCTCCATCTTAACGCCAAAAACAACAACCGCTGGCAACACAAATTGCGATGTTCGTATGGAGGAAACGTATACCCCCCGGCTGACATCCTCCACACAGCCTGGGGTTAGTAGTTTTCCGACGGTCTCTTGTTTTTGGGAAAGAAAGGACAGACATTAATGAAATGACCCCTCCCCCCACAGAAAAAAAAAAAAAAAAAACACGCCTACGGCGAGCCTCAGGAGGACGGACCTGGCGAGTAGTTCCTCCTAGCTGCATAGGCTCGTCTAAGTCCGTACAGACTAACTGCTGCTTGGGAGGGGTTACCAATTGCTCCGGATTTTTCAATCTGTCCCTAAGACATCTATCTATCCTGATAGAAAGGGACATCACCGCATCAAGGGAAAAGGGGGTCTCATATAATGCAAGCGCATCCTTAACCCTTTCGGATAACCCAGAGCAGAACTGACTCCTGAGAGCCGGGTCGTTCCACTGGGTATCCATAGCCCACCTACGAAACTCTGAGCAATACTCCTCTGCTGGCCGCTCTCCCTGTAGGAGTCTCCGTAATTTTGATTCAGCCAGAGCGACTCGGTCAGGGTCATCATATATGAGACCCAAAGCTCCAAAAAATTCATCCACTGACCGGAGAGCCTGGGAATCAGTGGGTAAAGAGAACGCCCAGGATTGCGGGTCCCCCTGAAGCAGGGAAATAACAATCCCCACCCGCTGTTCTTCATTACCAGAGGATTAGGGGCGCAGCCTAAAATATAACTTACAGGCCTCACGGAACGTCACATTTGTCCCTTCCCCCAGAAAATCTGTCAGGAAGAGCAACCTTGGGTTCCGCAACAACCTGGTTAACCAGTAGCAACCGCTGGGCTTGCGGTCTGTAGCAATTGCTGCTGTTGCTGGAGGACCGACGCCTTCAATCCTGCCACCTCCAAAGACAGGCCTTGAAGTTGCTTTGTCAAAGCAGCAATTGGATCCATACTGGATTCTAAACAGGCAGAAAAAGAATAAAGTGTTTTTTTTTCTACCTTCTACCTAATAAAAGCCAGATATAATGTCATGACCGGCATACGCAAAGGGAGGGAAATGGGAAGGCCCTGTCCAAGGGAGAGGGAAAGGTGGTGACCCCTGACTCACCTTGAGGCTGGCACCTGACTGCCCTGACGTCCCTAGACGGGTTCCTCACCCGTACGCCGATCACGTGCCTAAACCCTGGCTTTCCCTAAGATGAGCTCTACGTAGTAAACAGGGCGGTGGGATCACTAGTCCGCACCACTGACACTAAAGGGAAACACCAAGGAGAGGACAGACAATACAGACAAACACATACACCCAGGTGGGCGACAACAGCAGACCACCAAGGCCCAACAGGGATCTGGAGGGTTCTGGAACAACAACCAGGAATCACAGCTACACAGCTCCAGTGGGTCAGTATAGAAGTCCAGGCAGGAAGCTCTATATCTGGCAACCAGAGAAGTGAGAGATGGGAATATAAGGAAGGTTGGGAGTGCTGGACAAGAAACAGCTGAGGAGGAGAAGCTACGGATCCCTGAGTGAGCCAAAAAGGATTGCAAGGCAAACCCAGAAAGCTACCATTAAGAAACAGCACTATCTTTATACATAGAGCTCGCAGCCACCCGCTGCGACTTCTTGACCCCGGGTATGACGGAGTCAGACGTGGCTCTTGACACCCTCATGACAGCTCCAATCCTGCCCTCCCAACTTTGTTTGGCTGTATCAGTGACATGCCCATAAACTCCATGTGACCACTGCTGCCAATCACTGGCCTCAGCAGTCTCCTGCTCATATAGTAGGATGGAGTACACGGACCGACATGTCATCGCTACAGTCAAGATGATGTCAGGACAGCGGCGTCAAGGAGGGAGATGTGGGTTCCATTACTCTGTTCACCATTTAATCAGTACAATTGCGCTGTGATGGACTCTGCAATGGAGCCCCCAACACAGATGTGAACCCAGCCTAAGCGTGCACTTCCCACCCGCAGTCATTTTGTGGCACCAACTGTGCTATAACCTTGCCTGAAGGATCCCATTAACATGCAGCAGACCCCTAATTCTCCATTCTCCATGCAGCATTAACCTCGCCTCCCCTGCAGGGTGACCACTTATGACTGAGTAGCCATTATATACTACTAAGGGTAGCTGTGCTGCGGATGGGACGCTGCGCAGTACTGTGTGGCCGTACAAACCTCGTCAGTTTCACATTAGAGAAGAACTGTTTATTCGGTGCTCACTCTCAGGGTACGGTCCCATTTTCAGAATCCAAAGCCAGGAGTGAAATAATAATAAAAATACTTTACTTCCTTTTATGATCCATTCCTGGTTGTGGCTGCATCAGGAAACCTGAATATGTAGCCACACCCTTAAGCGTACGACCACACGGCGCGGTCGTGATGCGGTCAGGATCGGGAGCTTCTCATTTTCCAATAGAAGTCCATAAAGAAATAGGTTTCTGAGACAGACCTGGCATTTTCGGAGTTGTGATGACTGCACGTGTGGTAACTGCAGCTGACCGCACATAAAACATGGCCACCCGTTTCCGGCTGGAACGCGTCCGTCCTGTGCGTGAATCGCTCTCTGCGTGCCAGCGTGATTCCCATTAGGGACACTGCTTGTTTCGCAGGAGCGCATGGCACGATACTGATTTATAACGCTGTGCGTCTCTGCAGGACATTACTTCTACAGAATTATACTGACAGCAATATTCCAGTATGAGTCTGTAGCAGTAATGTCATGCAGAGACACACAGCATTATAAGTCAGTATAATGCCTGTGATCCTGCGAAACAAGCAGTGTCCCTAATGGGAATCACGCTTACACATGGAGCGCGATTTCCGTATAGGACATGCTCGTCTGAAAGAGGCCTCAGTTTTGGAGGTGCAGGGTAAGTACAGCTATTTGTCACTGGCGTGCAGGTAAACAGAGAAGGCAGCGATCAGCAAAGGGGTGCTGCAGTCTCGTCAAACAGTTGATGGAAAGGGGTGCCAGCAGTCGGACCCCACTGATCAACTATCCTGAAGATAGATCATCAATATCATAAAACGGACAACCCCTTTAATAACCATGCGGTACCCCGCAAAACACTGAATAAACAATTAGCTTACAATTCTAGTTCATTTGTTCTCGCTGCAGCTTGTACAGTATTCAGCCGCAAGGCAGCCACCTCCTGACCAGAGTGCCATCGCTCCATGTGGGCACACCCTTCGTGCTTGGTCCGGGAAACACAGACCGCGTGTCAGCCGTGGCTCCACTGAGCCGAACTGAAGGCATTATAGTGAGTTATCATAAGGCGAGTTCCTATATGATAGCGGGTCTATTGTACTGTATGGACATGATGATGTGAGCACAGTACAATAGACCACCCTATCATAGCTCACTATGATGCAATCAATTCAGGTCAGGGGAACCGTTGTGTGAAGTCACCTTTAAGGCCTCATGCACACGACCGTTCCGTTCCGTTTTGTGCCTTCCGCAATTTGCAGAACGGAACGGGCGGCCCATTGTAGACATGCCTATTCTTGTCCGCAAAACAGACAAGAATAGGACATGTTATATTTTTTTTTGCGGGGCGACGGAACAGAGCAACGGATGTGGACAGCACACGGAGTGCTGTCCGCATCTTTTGCGGCCCCATTGAAGTGAATGGGTCCGCATCCGAGCCGCAAAAACTGCGGCTCAGATGTGGACCCAAACAACGGTCGTGTGCATGAGGCCTAAAAGGCATCTGTCAGCAGATTTGTACCTAGGACACTGGCTTACCTGTGTCATGTGCGCTTGGCAGCTGAAGTCATCTGTGTTGGTCCCATCTTCATATGTGCCGGCATGTCATGACCGGCGTCACGCAAAGGGAGGGAAATGGGAAGGCCCTGTCCAAGGGAGAGGGAAAGATGGTGACCCCTGACTCACCTTGCGGCTGGCACCTGACTGCCCTGACGTCCCTAGACGGGTTCCTCACCCGTACGCCGATCACGTGCCTAAACCCTGGCTTTCCCTAAAATGAGCCCTACGTAGTGAACAGGGCGGTGGGAACACTAGTCCGCACCACTGACACTAAAGGAAAACACCAAGAAGAGGACAGACAAAACATATAATCCCAGGTGGGCGACAACAGCAGACCACCAAGGCCCAACAGGGATCCGGAGGGTAACGCTCTGGAACAACAACCAGGGATCACAGCGACTCAGCTCCAGTGGGTCAGTATAGAAGTCCAGGCAGGAAGCGCTATATCTGGCAACCAGAGAAGTGGGAGAGGGGAATATAAGGAAGGTTGGGAGTGCTGGACAAGAAACAGCTGAGGAGAAGAAGCTATGGATCCCTGAGTGAGCCAAAAAGGGTTGGAAGGCAAACCCAGAAAGCTACCATTAAGAAACAGCACTATCTTTATACATAGAGCGCGCAGCCACCCGCTGCGACTTCCTGACCCCGGGTATAACGGACTCAGACGTGGCTCTTGACACCCTCGTGACAGTACCCCCCCTTTCCACGAGGGGCCTCTGGACACTTAGGACTAGGTCTCTCAGGATGAGAGGCATGAAAAGCCCGAACTAACCTGTCGGCGTTTACCTCAGACGCTGGAACCCACATTCTTTCCTCGGGACTGTAACCCCTCCAATGCACCAGATATTGAAGAGAGCGGCGGACCCGACGAGAATCAACAATTTTGGATATTTGAAAAACTCTAGATTACCATCCACAACAAAAGGAGGGGGTGGCAGCGGTGATGGTTCTAGAGGTGGAGCATACTTTTTGAGTAACGACTTATGGAAGACGTTATGAATTTTAAAAGTCTGAGGTAGCTCCAGGCGAAAAGCCACGGGGTTAACGATGGCTACTATTTTGTAAGGACCAATGAACCTAGGACCCAGTTTCCAAGAGTGAACCTTTAATTTAATATTCCTAGTAGATAACCACACAGTCATTCACACTAGGTCCGGACCTGGCGACCGTTTCTTATCAGCCATGCATTTATATTTACCTCCCATATTTTTCAAATTAGCTTGCACTTTCTGCCATACAGATGAAAGAGATGACGAAAACCGTTCCTCTTCGGGAACCCCAGAAGACCCCCCCTCTTTGAAAGTACAGAATTGGGGATGAAAACCATATGCACCAAGAAATGGTGACTTGCCAGTGGATTCCTGACGGCGATTATTTATGGCAAACTCGGCTAACGGTAAATATGATGACCACACCTCTTGGTTTTCAGACACAAAACACCTTAGATATGTCTCAAGGTTTTGGTTGGTACGCTCAGTCTGTCCATTCGACTGAGGATGGAAAGCTGAGGAAAAGGACAAGTGTACCCCCAAACGGGAACAAAAAGCTTTCCAAAACTTAGAAATAAACTGGGTTCCCCGATCCGAAACAACATCGGAAGGGACCCCGTGAAGCTTCACGATTTCACTGATGAATGCCTGAGCAAGAGTCTTAGCATTATGTAGTGCGGGTAACGCAATGAAGTGTACCATCTTGCTAAACCTGTCCACTACTACCAAGATCACTGTTTTACCCGCAGACAAAAGGTAAGTCAGTAATAAAATCCATTGACAGATGTGTCCATGGCCTATTGGGAATGACCAGTGGCAATAAAGACCCTGCAGGACGTGTATGAGAGACTTTCGCGCGCGCACAGGTAGAACAAGAAGACACAAAATCCATTACATCCTGACGCAACCTTGGCCACCAAAAACGACAAGACAATAGCCCCAAGGTTGCTTTACCACCCGGGTGCCCAGCAAGTGCCGAATTATGATGTTCCAGGGATCTCAAGTCTCCCGGAGGTTCAGGGAGTCTCCCATTAGATAGCAGCTCCCTGACACCCACATGTGAAACAATATATCCCAGAAAGGTTTACTGATAGCAGAGCAGAGAGATAAGAGAAGTGACAGGACACAGAGTTTAGATTACAGGTTGAATTAACCCTTTAGGGTCAAATTGGCTTCTCAAGGAGATATATATGTTAAAGGCATCCCTTCTTCTGTCTCATTCAGTAGCTATAGAACTATTGAGAGAGATGTATTTTTTTAAAATACATTTACACATTTAACCCTCCAATTTAATTATATTATTTACCCCAGTGTTAAATTCACACCCCCTGGATGCTTGTTTTTTTCCTACAGTGGGGTAGATAATTACACACAGGGTTTTAAAGAATAAACTTCCTGACTCAGACCAAGAGCCGACTCAGCGAGTCAGCAAGTGAATCGAAGCATCCGCGCATGCGCATTGCGCAACCTAAGCTTCAGTTCACTTGCTTCTTGTCAGCTCAGCGAATGAACCGAAGATTCGATTCATGAATCGGTTCATTTGAATGAACTGATTCAAATGAACCGATTCATGTGAAAGATCCGAACTTCCCATCTCTAGTTTACTCGCAGTAAACCTTTCCGGCAACCTGTAGCAGTGTCCCCTTCTCGGCGCGTGCGCACAGTGCAAGAAGAAGCCGATGCCAGCAGTCCGCAACGGCGCATCAGGCTGAGCCTGTGCGCACGCGCGGGATCTCAAAGCGGGAGGAGGGGGCACTGAGGAGTAGAAGGCGGCGCTGCGTGCGGCCGGGCACCATGCATCCACAGACCTCCCCTGCTTGGGCACCTTAATTCAATGATTGACAGGTTAGTAAAACCTGTTTGTCCGCAGAATAAAGCTACAAATAGCTTTTATAAGGCCACCTTAGAAATCAGAATGCTACCCTGGACATGAGCATATGTTTAGCTCACAGGGTTATAGGTGGTGACAGAATCCCTTTAATCATATACATAAATATGATAATTTGGGGCAGGGTAATGAGCCCAGTCCTCCACACCATAGAGCAAAGTGTGCAGATACTGCATATGTCTGGAAAATGTAATAAAAAGTCTGTGAAAGAAAACCTCCCTGAAATGAGAAGTGCACCTCCCTGAACTGAGTTTTTGCAGGTTGGGATGTCTGATGTTCCTTTAATAATTTGAGACGCACGTTTAACGGTACAAACAATTTCTCTGAGGGGCAAGAGACCGGGGCGTCCCCCTGGGCCTCTAACACCTTCTTCTCCAGATCAGAGTGTACCGCAGAGACAACCACTCTTGTAGAATGGGTACCGGATCACCCACATTACCCCCTCCAGGGAAACCTACGAGATAATGCATCTGCCTTGGTATTTTTTGCCCCAGGACGACAGGTAATAAAAAAGTTAAACCTGGTAAAAAATAGCGACCACCTAGCTTGTCTAGGGGTGAGACGCTTAGCTGATTCGAGGTACAGAAG